>NW_028188560.1:1000744-1647124 GCF_057381915.1 Diplotaxodon limnothrissa | reverse complement strand
CTGTTTGTCTGACATTAAGACTTGGATGGCTCTTAACTTTCTACATCTAAATGAAAGTAAAACTGAAGTCATTGTGTTTGGGCTTCCTAAAGACCCCAACCTTTCCTTTGATTTTGTGGGACCCCTAACTTCTGAATGTACTTCCTCCATTAAGAGCCTCGGTGTTACTTTTGACAGTGCTTTTAAATTTGATAAACAAATCAGCTCCGTAGTCAAGGGATCTTTTTATCATCTGCGGATTTTAACTAAAGTCAAGTCCTACCTGTGCAGGAACGATCTAGAAAGGGTGGTCCATGCTTTTATTACATCACGGCTGGACTACTGTAACTCCCTTTATGCTGGTTTAGATCGTTCCTGTCTGCATCGCCTCCAACTGATGCAGAACGCTGCTGCTCGCATGCTGACCGGTTCCAAAAAGAGAGACCACATCACTCCGGTCCTCTGCTCTCTCCACTGGCTCTCAGTTGCTTTTAGGATTGATTTTAAAATTTTATTGCTGGTTTTTAAGGTTCTTAACGGTACTGCACCTCCTTACCTGGCAGAGCTTCTTAGCATTTACCGCCCCAGGAGATCTTTGAGGTCAGCAGACCTGATGCTTTTAGATGTTCCCAGGTACAGACTAAAGACTAGAGAAGAGAGGGCTTTTGCTGTGGCTGCACCCAGACTGTGGAACAGTTTACCTCCTCACATCAGATTCTCCACAAGCCTAGGAACTTTTAAAACTGCTCTTAAAACTCACCTCTTCTCATTGGCTTTTAGCAAGGTTTAACTTATTGTTTTAATTTATTGTTTTATCAGTGAGGTGTTTTATGTACTTGTGTTTTATTGTATTTTATATTTGTATTTTATTGTACAGCACTTTGGTCAGCCTCGGTTGTTTTTAAATGTGCTTTATAAATAAACTTGACTTGACTTGACTTTGGAGGTCTGTACTGACTGAATCTGAAAAAAGTTGGCAACCTCTGTGCCACAGTATCTGTTGAGCCCGCTCTGTGATGTAATGTGGTCTACCACTTTGTGCCACTTTTGAAATATTTAATATTGAGGACATTTCAAGACTGGACTTGTTGCACAGGTGGCATCCTATCATAATACCACGCTAGAGTTCACTGACATCCTGAGAGCAACCCATTCTTTCACAAATGCTTATAGAAGCAGTCTGCATGCCTAAGTGCTTAATTTTATACACCTGTGACCATGGAAGTGATTGAAACACTTGATTTCAATTGTTTGGATGGGTGAGTGAATATGTTTGACCATATAGTGTATGATACGTCCATTGTGAGATTATTATACTATTTTATGCCATGTTATACCTCTAATTAAAGCTTGTGAAATCATTATGTAGTTTTAGGTTGCATTATTCTCCTGACTTAGAAGAAGGTGATAACTATTACATTTATTAGAATGATTTGTATTACATTAGACTGCTGATTTATTGTGAATGAATGACATTGTTTTATGATGCATTATACTGCTGATTTGTAAGAAATACTGTTTTCAGAGAATCATGGCCTTATTTGTCTGATTAGAAAGAACAGAACATACTGCACAGGAAGCCAAGGTCATAACTTAGGCTCACTGAGAGAGAAAGAATGTGGATGTTTAGGTTTTATGACTTTGGAGGGGGGCTGAAGCTATAAGAGTTCTGGCGGACACCCTCCTCTCCATATCTCCCGTCCAGATGGTAATGCTCAAAAGTGTTGTATGGAACAATGAGAATTGTATGGAATAAAGAGACTGTTGATTGAACATTTATGTTGTTCTTCCTTCAGCCCAAAGATCAAAGATTGGGATATTTAACACCATTAAACAGATGTAAGTGTTCAATGGATCAACATCGACTGACAGTAGGAAGAGCATTGCATGATGACAACTTGCATCAGGATGTAGCTAGCACCTAAATCTGGACCCACAATTATTACCCAGCATAACATTAATATGATGACAATGTAGGAGCATGAAGACAAAGGTGTCATGATCCTCTAGTCCTCCTGTGCCAACACACCTTCTATCTTTCTCTTCTATATCATTGTGTGTGTGTATGTGTGCATGTGAGTAATTCTGCTTATGCATTTCAATAAAGTGCGCACCTGGAGACAATCGAGTTGACACTCACCTGTGTGCAATCCTACGATCACTCACCTTCTAGTTAAGGCTGAAGATTTCTATGTCTTGCTTGTGTTTGCCGCTCTGTTGTACTTTTTAGTGAGGCAGATGTCCTGTTTCACTGGTATTCATGGATGCAGCTGAAAGTCAATAAACCTTTGAAAGTTTAGAACACATTTGAATGGTGACTATTAGTTTTAGTCATTAATTCATTAATTAGAATATGGTTGCTTTGTCTATGCCTCATTTGAGGCTAATATACTATACTAGACTGCATAAATAATAGATTATTCTTACTTTAAGTTTATCCTCTAATGCAGTGGTTCCCAAACTCACGTCACGCTGTGTACCACGTTATTGTTTACATGAGATGAATTGCAGAATGGCAGATAGAGACAAAATACTGTTAATCTGACTATCTTCTGTTTTTATGCGCTTACATTTACACACGCACCTATTGTCACTCCGTTTAGAAAGGCAGAGGCGTCACGGTGTGATTATTTTACGTATAGTTGTTTTTTTTCCTGTGTAATAATATTCAACATTGCTATCAAATCAAAAAATGCCTCTCTGTGCAAAATGGGCTTAAAAACATAAACAACTGTGGAATGCCGTTTTTCCGTGATTTCGACAGGGGGAACAAATCAGCCTGATATTATTTGTATCCCACTGTAACTTTACTGTATAAAGAGCTAACATCTCCAAAATGTCAGGAGTAGTTAGTCATTACAACAAGTGTTTGTGAACTAAAAATCAAGAATGTGGGATACTGTTTGTCTGTGATTTGGAGAGCCCAGTGCTGCTCCCGACAAAGGGAAAACCAATTCTGCAGGGGAGACCTACCTTGGCACTTGTGCAGGTGAAGCCAAAGGGAAGACATGCTTCACCATATTCTCTAGTCTTTGGAAGTTAGTTAGAAGGAAGTTACCATAGTTTGGAAACATATTCAGCGATGCTTCATCTCCTGCTTTGCGTTTGCGTGGGCGTCCCGTCAAAGAACCTGTTCATTATGCTAGCAGTGTCCAAGCGTTCTTTTTTCTTCTTTTTTTTTTTCCTTTTCATACCACGCCCCCCCTGCAATGGCTCTGTGCACCCTCTAGGGGGCGGGCCCCACACTTTGGGAAGCGCTGCTCTAATGGCAATGCTTAAAAAGTGTTTACTACTCTGCTGAGTATACTGTGCCCTAAAACAACCCCCCTTTATCCTAGACATGAGTACATGAGCAGCACTTTGTCTCTCTGTCAATCAGAAAGCATTGTTCAGCTTCTCTGCTTGTTGTTCCCCTTGTCCTCTCGGTTCCCTAAGGCTTTCCTTTATCTGATCAATAGTTGTCCTGGGACCTCGCTCTTAACTGGCTGTCAGGCTTTATGCGCTCCAGGTGGCTCAATCTCTATGCTTCTTTCTTTCTTTTGTGTGACTGGTGTCCTTGGTATTTTGTGCAGAATGCAATCTTCATTTATACTCTTCATAGGAGTTCTTTCTACTTTGTCCTTAAAGAAATAACACTACCTTCTCTTTTCTTTAAGTGAGCCTATCCAAACAACCCATGTGATCAAATCCAACTAGACACTCTGACATTGTAAGAACAGTTTTGTATTTTAATTTGTGGTTGTTGTGATTTAAAAAAAAATATATATATATATATATATATATATATATATATATATATATATATATATATATATATATATATATATATATATATATATATATATATATATTCCCTTCTCCTTCGCTTCCAGTCAAGTTCCCAGGGGCTTGCAAAGAAAGCAAAACATTTATTTTTTTCATTTTGGAAAAAATGCCTCAAAAAAGATAAAAACAGACCACCATATCCTGTAACACTTTGTAGTCTGGCGTCACATCACAACACATTAGCCCTCTATGGCACGGTGCTGCCTTGGGGCAACAAACCACATTTTTTGTTTTACGCTGTCCCCTAAAATTTGTAATTATTATTTTTTTCTGTTTGATGACACAAGACACAACACTGTTTACTAAAACGAGAAGTTGAAGAGGGTTTGACCTTTGACCTGGCAGTCCTTTCAGGAAACAAATTCACATTGGAGGCAGTATCAGCTACTGCTAAAAATAACATCATTTTTTATACATAAATAGAAATAACTATGTTCAAAATATGTGGATGTACTTGAACATCTGAAGAACTATATTTGGTAGTTTGAAGTCAGATTTTGATTTCAGCTGTTTAAAATAACATTTTTTGATTTTTTGCCTCAGGACAATGTTATTTCTCTGTCTTAAGTGCGGACGGGGAACTGAATGAGAGTCAGCAGGCCCCATCAGGTTTAAGGAAGTGTTAGGTCAATTAAGGGTCATACACATTTAATGTGTAGGGAAGACAGTCAACAGTTATCAAAATTTTAATAGTAATCGTAATTAAAGCTCCTGGAAAGTCTGAGGTATAACCTCTTGGTATCGGATGAAATATAATGTTGCAGAGGTGCTCTACTGGATTCAGGTCAGGCGAGCACGGGGTTCAGTCAATGGTGTCAATTCCTTCATCCTCCAAGAACTGCTGGGGATTGCCATGCACCAGGAGGAACCCAGGACGCACTAAAATATAATCAAAGTAGTTGATTCAATTTTCAAGAGAAACCCTGAGCTCTCAACAAGCAGGGTGAAATGTTTTTTTCTCAAAGAAAAAAACAATAAGACCCTCGATCAGAGCCTCTGTTTAAATCTTTGACTAAAGTTAAGGGAACAATTAAATGGGATGCATGTTAATGATAGTCTGTCCAGGACTTTAATATATTTGTCTGGACCAAAATACAGGTAATTGAACCTACCAACAGAGTAGGTGTTACAGCTACAGCATTTGTATGACTAAAAGTATAGTAAATAATACATATTCTTACATGCTCTAATGCTAACAAGGCCAGAAAAATCATAACAAAAGCATTACAACAAATTAATTATGGCCAAACACCCCCAAACAAAGCACTTTATACTGAAGCTAACGCTCTCTGAGATAATAAATCACTGATGCACCAATAAGCAGTAACACTTACATAAGCTCATTTAAGTGTTAAGTACAGAATATAAAATCTGCTACTTGACTTATGCAGCATTTGATACAGTAAACCATACAATTTTAATTTAGAGGCCAATCAAAAATGTTTTGTTTCCATTAATGACCACAGCTTTCTTTAATCTGCCCTAAATATTGGAGTTCCTCAGGGGTCTATACTGGGACCTATCCCTTTTCCCTTACCTATGCTCTCTACTGAGAAACAACATTTCATTCCACTGCTATGCCAATGACACAGGTCGATCTCCACCGTTTCAACTATCCTCTCAAGCCCTACAAATTGCCTTAACTGATATTAAGAATAGGGTTTGTGCACATTTTTTGAAATTAAACTGGTATAAGACAGAAATTCTTATCATTGGTTCAGACGAGCTGCTTCCAAGCACCAAGTCTTCCCTTGGTCTTTTATGCATTTACATGAAATCAGCTGTCAGAAACTTGGGTGTGTTATTTGATTATAGTCTGACCTTCAAGAGACATATATGCAAGATCTAGAAGATCCTCTTCTACCACCTAGGGAATATTGTTATAATGCATTCAACACTGACACACAGACTATTATTAATGCATTTATTTCCTCTTTGGTAGATTAACAGGTATCAATTAGAAACCATGAAATAGACTTTAAATTGTGCAAAATACAAGAACTAAGGAAAATTTACATATTATACCAGTCTTAAGGACTCTGTAATGGCTGCCCATAATTTTAGAAGAAATTTTAAAATTACTGGTCACCTTTACAGCTTTTCTTGATCCAAAATATATATTTGTATACTATTATTTTTATTGTTAATAGAACCAGAATTTAAAATAAAACTGGCATAAAAAGAAGTCACGGACCAGAAGCCATTTACAACACACACTCCTTGAAAATTGGTGACCTATCTATCAAAGGTGTAGTACGCACAGAGCAACGTACAATATATTTTTAATGTGGAGAGCAGAAGAAAGCAGGAGGTTCAAACCTAAGATCTTTTTTTCAACAGTAAGCAACAGTAATCCTGAAATCAATAAACTTCACATTCATTCTATTTCATAAAACCCACCTGATCCTACTGCCATAATATCAGATTCATGCATGTACTTTACAACAGGCTTTCTCTTGTGGACAAAATTTCAAAGAGTAATCTACTAATGGCTGGGCCAGTGATCTTCAAAGGACAATTTAGCATGTGGCACAGACTTAATTTAATGGTCTAACTGTAACTTTAAATACATTCTGCCAGACACACTGTCCCTCTGCCCTTCTGTGGAGTTTGGAGATATGCATTTGATTAGTTAAATTCCCCCTACCAGAGAGGCACATTATAAGTAACTTGGCATACTTTATTCTTTGTAATTACTTTAGCCGAGAAACCCAATTTGACAGACATCTGTTGTCTGCCTACTGCTGCCAATATTGATCATAAATCCATTTGCTCTTCTCTGTTTATTTGCATTTTGTCAATCTTTCTGGGTCATCTCCAAAAATAGTTCCCATCAGCTGCTTAGTGAAAGCCACTGTCATTCTGTCTGTGCAAATGTCAGTGAAATGTCAAATTTCAGAGATTTTTTTCAGGGTCTCTGATGCCACACATAGAACTTTGATTAATTAAGTTCCAGTGAGTGACTTATATCAGCTTCTGACATCACTGTACGGAACCTAAATGTTACTCCGTGAAGTGGTATAGTAGTATAAAGTATAATTTACTATCATCTATACCCAAAGACTCAAATATGAAATATTTATAGCTGCAAATAAAAGCTGCAATAATCTTAATTTATGGGGATCTTAAACACGGCAATAAAAATTTTAAAGCAGTTTCATAACAATACTGACAGCTACCGATTAGGAGCTACAGCAGTAAGTGTGGAGACATGAGAAGATGTCACGTCCAGCCTCCAGCTCAGAAGTCTAGTTTTTAAATACAGCCCACAAGATGGAGCTAATGTCTAGTGGGATGAGCTAGAATGCACATGAATGCTGCTTTTATTTATTAATTTATTCATATTAGTGACCAGTGCAGCTTTGTTTAGATCAGAATATGTCCATAGTCATAAACTGGCCACAGGTTTAGAGAAAAGGATAAAATTGGAGTGATATGTGGCCAATTTGTTTTATAAAATTGATTTATACAGTACGAGTCCAGAGGTCCATTTTTCCCCCCTTTTATTTCATATGCTGTTGGAGGTCCCGAGGATGCTGTTCTTGCCTTTCAGCAGTTGTGTTCTTCACTGCTAAGTTGTTGCGTCTGTACGTAATCAAATCAGGAACGTATCACTTCCCATGCAAAGGAGATTATTCCCAGGAAAGATATTGTAGACAGAACAGCAAACGTAAAAGCTTTCAGTGACTGAAAAACAAACGTCTCCACTAATAATATTCTAACATGAACAGTGAGACTGAATGAGACGGTAATAAATGACACATTTATTTATGCAAACATGTCACAGGGTATTATTTTCAAAGTAAAAGTAAAAGCCTCTATTGCATCAGCTCCTTTCATACAGCATAGATTGGTAGATAATAAAATAACCTGGCGTGTCCTCTTACTCTTGCTTGCGATGCAGATGCGCTGCGTGACTGGTGGCTTTTACATGTGAACAAGACAGAATCTGACACAAACATAAACATGTACTTACACGCCACAAACATATACACGTATGCCCCACGAATAAAAAAGCACACATGCTGAGCCTGCTTGTCTGTGCTTTCCCCCCACCGTCATGTGCCTCAACCCATCTGACAAGATCTTCTCAAGCAAAATCTGACATGACATTTTGCAACACTGAATCAGCAGTCAAAGTAGGCTAACACGGTGATATGTAGAACAACACAGGAAGTGAGAGGAGGGGAAACGTGTGTGTGGGAAATGGGGGGCGTCCTGTTTCACAAAAGGCCACTGCTGGAGGAAGACATCCATTTGCCCCCCGTGCCACCGGAGCGCACTATGGCATTAACCTAATGAGTCTTTACAAAGTAATTAACGGTTCACCACTGAATGATACTCTGTGTCGTTCTGTAACAGAGGAGAATTAATTATTAGTATCAATCAATTATGTTATCTGGGGGTGTTACTTGGTTAAGAAGGGAGACGGGCAGACAGTGGCATTTAGCTGTGATTAATGAAGTGACCTTCCCTACAGCCTTGGCTGAGATCTAGAAAAATCTATTCCATTTCAAAGTGACCTCCAGGGGGGATGGCTGGTTGGAACACCCATACACTCAGCATCCAAATGCAACAGAACTCACACACACACTCTCACACAACCTCACTCTGAGCGCTGGACGAGCGTGCGGATGCAGAACTTAATGTCACTCATGACGTGATGCGCTTGCTTTTGGATGATTCTGACACATAACGGAGGGTTACTTCACTACATCGTAGAAAACTGAGGGTTGTTTTTTTTTTACAAAGCCTTAGCACACCATTGGAAGTGGGACAGTAGCAGAAGTGGTGATGATAATGATATTAATGAGAGCCCAGAGACTTTTAAGAAATTTCCATATTTTGTCCCAAGGGCCCGAGCGTGACATTAAAATGTTCATATTGGTACCATTCTCACTAGAAAAGGACAACCGTGTCAGCTTTATTCACACTAGAAAGTATGAAGGCAGAAGTGCGAGTAAACAAGGATTTTACTTGTAAACAAAAGCATCAAGATGGCTAAATGTGATTACTGTGGTTACTATATACAATATGCTTTTATACTTTACAGACAAGAATTAGCTTTGTTTTCCTATCACGTCTTTTGAAAGTGTGAACAAGTGTCATGTCAAGGCACAAAAAAAATGTGGATAATGGTGAAAGTATCTAGCTTTTACAGCTGCAGCACTTTCGTAGCTACAAACCCTATTATGTTTATTATACTGAAGGAGGTGTTTGGAGAAGATTGCTGGATGTTTTATGCTTTTATATTATAGCCCTTTATGCTTTTGGACTGTACAGTGATACAAAGATTATGTTTTAATAACATTAGAAATATAGTTCATGGCTCACTATCAGATGTATGTAATAGATACAACCTAAAAGCCTACATTAACTCAACCTAATATATACACTTAGAACAGACTGCTGCTCTTATGTAGTTAATATCCCTCTTGAATCAGGGGGTATTAAAGCTTTTAAATACACGTCCAAGCTCAAATTTGGCTGATGGCACTTTGTCATCCTTAAAGCTGCAATAATTTATTTTTGGCAGCAAAAAATGTGAAAACACATCATCTCAGATTCTGTTATCCCTTTACAAAGCCACTATGGCCAGTGTATTTACTATTATTAGCATTCTTTTGGAGTTTCAGGCCATTTGGCAAATTTGCATCCAACAAAAAGTCTACCTTTAGCTCGGCTTTAAGTTTCTGCAAAGAGGGAAATGCCTTGACTATTTAGCTCATTCATTTAGCTGCTAAATGTTTATCTACTAAGAAATCTCATCTGTTTGCAGCTAGCTCAGAGTGCATTTGCAAGTTTTGTTTGTAACAGCCTTTAGCACCTGTGATAGAAATAGAGACCAAAACAATGAGCTAAAGTAGTCTCAGAAGGTCAGTAGAAGTCAGAGAGACTCCGAGGTCATGTCTTGATTCTCTGGGGATTGTCATTGTCATCTAATTCATTGTTAATATAAAAAGTAATGTTCTGGGGTCTTTACTTGTGGAGTTTACATGTTGTCCCTATGCCTGCGTGGGTTTTCTTCATGCTTCCGGCTACAATCAAAAGACATGAATGTGAGGTTAACTGGCGGTTGTAGATTGTCTGTTTCTCTGGGTAGGTAGGTAGGTTATTTACTATAAATGGCCATTAGGTACTGTAGCATGATAAAATGGTGCAATTACATTTTGGTTTGGCCCTGTAGAGAGCTTTCAATGTGGATCATCAGTCACATTGTCTGTGATGTTTAAAGTCCCAGATGTTTCAGTTGTTCCTCCTTTGGTGTGGCATAGGATTTGATCAACACCGTTAAAATACCTCTCCAAACCTTTCAGATGCTGGATATGCTTCTTCAACATATTAACATTTGGTAACAGATGGGTAAAACATGTGCATTCACATAAACTGTGCCATCAATATCTAACCAGCTGAGTCTGGTGCATTGCCCAGACAATGACAGCTCCTTGTGCAGTACAGGAAGTCCCTGTGGTGCCACTTTACAGAGCCTTAGAGGCATGCAAGTCATTGTGCCATCATCTCACCCACTCATTAATGATGGTCGCTGGCCAGCACATGACAGACTCCAGCTTTGGCACTGTTTGTCTGCTCAGCCCCGCTGTAGGAAAGTCAGCCAATTCTAATAGTATACATGACATGTAATTGCAACATTTCTGGCAATAACAGACTATAGGAGGGTGTTACATTGGCGACCCTTAACATAATGAGCCGATACAGGCCTTATAAAGTATTCAGGACATTGACTTTTCATTTATGAGTGTAAAACTGGGGGGAAAGGAGATAATAATGAGCATTAGCCAGGCTAGTGTATTCATTTGTAAGAATGATGATCCAAAGAGTGACAGAGGTTACAAAGCCATGTGAGTGACGAGATATAATAAGACAGTTGTTCATGTCTGCAAAATGTCTCTATATTCAACACAGCTTAAATGACTGTTTTATTGCAACAGTGGAACCATGTGATGTTATTAGACCCCTCTAAGGAGAAAAGTGCAGCTAGTGCTGATCAATAAAATTTTACAATTATTCCTAAAGTGCCCTGGTAGCCATTAAAGTGAAGTAAAAATGGAATGTTAGGTTTTCTTGTTCTCTCAGCTAAAGAAGAAGGCTGCAGAAGTTTGGTTAAACTGTCATCTGGATGTGTGCTCTGTTTGGTTTGAAAAGTTTCCAGAGTGAAATGATGAAGGCAAGTGAGATCTGGTCCATGAATTAGAAGATTTGTCATTCCTCCTGTTCCAGAGGCCCACACGTTGATGTGTCTTTGGGGAATATACTGAACCCCAGAACTGCTGCTGTTGTTTCAGCCAGGGTAAGCATGAAAGCAGTGTGTGTGTGTTGAATATGTAAAGGACTTGGAGTGTCTGGTAAAACTAGAAAAACAATAATCTAATTGCTTCATTTTAAATTTGATCTTGTTTTCTCAGATTTGCACCAGTTATAACAATTTAGTTCAATTCAGCTTTATTTATATGGGCCCAATTCACAACAAAAGTCGCCTATGAGCACTTTGAGACACTGGGAAGGAAATACTCCCTTTTAAAAGTAAGAAACCCACGGCAACTCAGGCTCAGGGAGTGACTGGTTGGGGGTGAGGGGAAAGAAAAGAGCACTGATAGTTCACAACAATGGTGATGTCACATGAATGAAAACCTTTCAAAGACAAATGACAGGAAATTCTGGCTCCCTGAAATCAATATATAAAGCAATGTGGGGCTCAAGACTTTTGCACTGTGCTGTATTACTAATTAGACAGTAATTATGTTAAACTGATGGTCCATTAGTCATTAGTGGTCTTAATACAGTCTACTAGTAATAGTGTGCTCACTGACAGATGTTACTGTAGCACAACACAGGACTGTATGTAGTTAAACAACTACACAAGTACGAGCAGGTGCTACTAATCAACACAAACTTGATTAATTGATCATCAGGAAGCCACAATCTTTTCAGGAGGGGACATCCTAACAAATTCACCTGAACGTCAGACTGTTCAACGCTCAAACAAACTGCAAAACCCAAAGAGCTACATCTGAGCTCTAAAGGCCTCAGTTAGCGTATTTGAAATAATTACCAGGAGAAAGCCTTTTGTTTCTTAAAAGAGCATGAGAGCAAAGCTTAGGTTTGCAAATTTGCATCTGAACAACCTTCAAGACTTCTGGACCATTATCCTTTGGACAGGTGAGACCAGAGTGGCTCTAATAAACAATACCAGCACAAACACCTCATGCTAACTATCGAGCATTCAAGTATTCTAGAGTCAAATGTAAAGCCATCTGTCTGACAGCTAAAGCTTGACTCAAACTGGGTCATGCAACAGGGCAATGATGTCAAGATCTGCAATGGGCCAGTCAACATCCAGACCTCATCCTGATTGTGAATGCTGTGGCAGGACCTTAGAAGAGCTGTGCATAAACTAATGCTTGCAAACATCAAAGAATCAAAAGCAACATTGTTAAGAAGAGTGGCCCTAAAAACAGAGAGACTGATAAAGTCACACAGAAAATGAGTATCTAAAGTCAATGCTACTAAAAGTGGTTCTACAAGCTATTTAATCATCATCATCATACTTTTCACAGGACCTCACCTAGTCCTTTCTCACATGACTGTAAAGAGTTAGCATCTCTTTGATGTATAGAGATACATCAGCGTAAACTTGATTTTTATGCTCAAAGCCGATACATTCATAGAAAAAGCTGCAGCCAAAGAGAACTCCACATTTTAAACAATCAATATTTATAAAGTGACAGCAGAGCAACTGTTGTTTTTGCAGTTACAACATACAAAAAGTCAAAAAAAAAAAAAAAAAAAAAAAAAAAGCTCACGGGCTTCAGACTGTCAAAACCCAAATATGGGTTTTCATTTGTTTCATGTGTCTTGGCACATAACAGACTGTGCAAAATTTCAATTAAGAACACCAAAATTATAGTTGTGAGATGGTAACAGCTGCGAGCTCACTTAATCTCCCCACAAACAAATGGCTCATTACTTTGAAAAGTCTGCATTCAACATGAGGAGATTTTACACGCAGCTGTACACAGTCACACACACACACACTAACACACATACACAATAGCACGTGTGTGCGTTTGTAAAATCCAAATTTTCAAGCTGAACAATGAATTGCTCCCCATGAGCTCCTGCAGTGTCCTAATGTGCATCCTATATGCTTATGTATTGTATGATGCATTGCACATTGCGTATACTGATGCTTTGTGTGTTAGTGCGTGATTTCCCTTCACGAGTTACCAGACCTTTTTAATAATACACATTGACGTCTCAATTATTTGGTAAATCAAGCAACAAGAACAAATTCTATTAGGAAAAAAACCAAATATCATTTGTGGCAAACAATTGAAGTCTCTCACAGGGAAAACATCATAACACTAGAGAATGATACATTGTCCTTTTTATTGAATTTGAAGTATCATTTACCTCAAGTATTTCTAACATGCAGTCAGTCTTAAAGGCTTATTTATTCCAGTAAACACGATCTATAGAATATTATGAAGGACTTTCTTTGCAAAAAAGTCATTTGAGTCAAACATCCACATGCCTTACATCTTTAAACATCAGTGATTTGAATGGTTGTTTATAGAATGGTTACAAAAAAACTAAATCTTATGCTGGGTTATAAACACAATAGCTCCGGCAGATCCTGTTTTAAAAACTGTTCGTGTGTAACTAATGGATATTTCAAGGCAGAGCAGCAATGTCTGTCTGAACTATATCAATGGACAGCTCTACACATTGGCCCAGAAGAGACAAGGAGGTCCAGACTTATAGCTACTAGCAATGTTTCTGTTTTAAAATCAGTGTTAAAACGTGATACATCAATCAAACATTCACTGATTCCTCCATTAGGTAGGCCAAAATGCAGCACTTGCCGGACATGATCAACAGCTTTTCTTTAAAATTTGGAAATGAGCAGAAAATGCAGGAAGGTTTATCTGATCCAACGAGAACTTTATCACACAAAATTACTCCCATCACATTTTAAACATCATGGATTAATGATACACGTAACTGTATGAGAGGAAAAGTATTTTCCATAGATTTCTCTGCATTTGCATGATGATAGAGCCCATTAGATCACATTATCTATGTTGATTGAGTTTAACAACAACAAAGCATATAGAGGTTTTTTTCCCCTCTCTCCTAAATTGCGACATGATTAAGAGAAACCGATGACTTATAACATCTTTGTTCTCCAAATACCTCATTTGTCATCTCTGCAAGTGCTCCTACAAACACATGCGAGGCATTGTGCCCAAGACTTCCACAGAAGAAACCGAGAAATATGCCGCAGCACAAAACTGGCTGTACATCTCTGACAAATGTGCAGGAGGCATCATTCCAACAAGTTTCTTCTAAATCACTGTCATTTCAGCGAAAACATTGTGCGATGCCTATAATTAGTGCAGAAGCTGTAAGTGGTGAGTGGGAAGCCTGTGTGTTAGAGAGCATATGTCACAGTGAGTTAGCGTCCAAGCTAAAACGTGTTACTTACGCCTGTCATGGCTGTCCTGACTGCCTGTCAGACCAGCCGTGAGGTGACAGTGATGCGTCTTGTCTGTCCGGCTCAGTGGCCCAGAAGACCTGTAACCTGTCAACAAACACTCACAAACACACACTAATATTGATAGCATATACACATATTTATGTGCCGTGAGCTTGCAAAATTCCAAACTGTGTCATTGAAGCTTCCGCCAATAGTTTTTTAAGGTACACAACCTGGATATCAAAGTTGCATCATCTTTCAGTTCAGTTCAGTTCAATTCAATTCAATTCAATTCAATTTTATTTATATAGCGCCAAATCACAACAACAGTCGCCTCAAGGCGCTTTATATTGTAAGGTAGAGCCTACATTTTTAATCCACTTCATTTAGTTTCCACCTGGTTGTTCTTCATGTTGGTTCCAAAAGTTCATGACGGGCAAACGTGAAATGTTTAAATAGATCATATTCTTCCTGTTTTATGTTTGCTCCCAGCTCACTTGTTGTTTTCTAATACTGTGGCTCACAAAGGCATTACGAAGTTAATGTCATGTGAATGTCTTGTTTTAATTTAATGAAAGCACCGCCCTTTGTCGGGCATGAAGTGAAATATGAGATAAAGTGCAGATGTGTGTAATGACGATGAAAATACAATGCAAGCAATTTTAGGGTTTACACTCTAATAATCTCTAATCACACAATTTAATGGTTGTGATCACTAACAAGCAGCATTCCTGTTCTATTTCTCTATGAGCTTTATCTACGTACAGTATAGTGCAGAGCAGCCTTCTTAAAATCTTAATATTTTGATTTGTATTTTCATATTTTCATGTAATGCAGAGCCCCGCCTTTCTTTTTGTTTTGTTTTTTGTTTTTGGTCTGTAGCTTCATTGCATCTATCTGCAACAACTTCTCCAGATATGAGTCACTGAGGTCACATCTTATCCTGCTCTTTCTTCTCCATCTTTCCTCTGTCCTTGTGGATGACCCTGGTCAAAACCTCTGCCTTCCATCCTGCAGCACTAACTACACTCAATGCATCTCTCTCTCAACTTGTCCCGTTTTTACCTCGTCCTCACCCTCTCCTTTATCTACTCTCCCTCGTCTAAGTGTGTATTTTGTGTATCTCTCCTTGAGGCTCTGTGTGTTAGTGCCAGATGACCTGAAGCCACCCAAGACCAGTGGACCATGGCTAAAACGATAAGGCAGGGGAGTCCTTTGCTTGCTGTACCCCCTTGATTTCTTTTTTCATTTTCTCTTCTTTCCCTTTCCTTCTCATCCTTCCCCATCATCTGCCTTACCTTGCTGTTGCTGTTCCCTATTAGATATTCAAAAGCAAAAATGTCATTAGTTATCACCAGCATTAATGAGTCACAAACAGATAAATATGATTTCTTTAGCTCAGCACTGAGTCGAACAAAAACAGCAGAATTTAAATTCAAATGGAGGTTGCTTTCCTTTTTGCACAAGTGCATTAGGAGTAAGTATTACATTCATATCCTAAACAAGCTAAGTGAACTTTTCCTGCTCATATTTGCCACTTATTATCCTTTTACAGATGCTGATTGGAAAATCACAAAGCTTTCCTCGGGCCTTGATGACCGATCTTTCAGTGAAGTTTTGAAGAAGCAGTCAATAGCTTCACACATCATGCGAGTCCATGGGAAATCTGTTTATTTTATATTCATATCAAATCCTATGATATCTCTCTAATTGAACAGTTTGCAAATGATTTTGAGAGAAATGGCCCGTGTCCCAATTGACTCGGGCTGCAGCTTTTCAGCCCTGTGCCGGCTTCCAGAAAGCCCGGAGAGTTTTGATTAACCACATCTGGTCGCACTCTTTATCAGGATTCATCACTGCAAACTCTTTGGTAATTAGAAAGACCGTCCTTCATGTCAAATCAAAAACATGAGTGATGGTTATTTGTAATCTTATGGGTGCACGTGTTTGTTTGTGTGTGTGTGTGTGTGTGTGCACGCGTGCGTGTGTGTGTCGGTAGGCCGCAATAGAAAGTCTGATTAATGATGCTCATCTCGGCCTCTTTTGGCTGTCCAAATGTAAACAGAGGACTCAACTGTTTGCGTGCAGTGTAATTAGTCAGCGGTGACAGGTCTTTTCTCTCTTTCTTTCTCCCTCTGTGTCTCTCTGCTCGTCTTGTCAACAGGACAGATACGCACCATGCTGTCAACAAGCCTGATAGCCAGCACTGGGAAAAAGGTTAAGATTTACATAAAATATAGCAATCTGCTTACACACACACTCCACATCAGACAGATTTCCCATTACTGCATTCCCCCCCTCCTGTTCATTCCTTTCTGTCCTCCTTGCCTTTATTATTTCTCTTTTAAAATGCAGACTGTGGCTCAAAATGACTCCCACTCATATGCAGAGGCAAAAATGCATGCCTGATTGGGTGCACACACATACACACTGGCAGTCATAAACATTTCTCTTTGTTGAGCAGGTAGACTGCAGAACAACGATCATCTGTCACAATCAGGGTAACGTAATTCTAGTTCATGCTGTCCTACATAAGCCCGTATACAATATATATGTATTTTATTGTTTTATTCTGCAGGCACCGCTATCACTCTGTTATCATCCTTGTCAACAACCAGAAAGAAAGAAAACCGTGAAAGACAGCAATGGATAGAGCAATCTGAGTTTTCATTTTCTAAATCCACATCCAAGGTGATGGAGAGCGAGAAGAAAACTGTACCTGGAGGATGCATGTACCTTTGCCGTCCCCTCCCCTCAAAAAAGACATAGGTTTCTTGGTTCTTGTTTAAGGAAGGGAATATGTATAAATGACAAAAATCTGATGAATTCTGGTAAAAGGAGCGAGAGCCAAAAATAATCCTAATGTGATTGGACCCTGGCAGTGGTAAAAGGTTGTATTTGGGGTTGACCGGTCACCGCGTTCCACTAAAATGTCAACTTCAGCATGTGTGCACATGGCTGTTTCATTTTCACATTAAGGCATACTTGCCCTTGACATTTTGCAATGCACTGAGTATCCCCTTTAATAGAGGCACCTCATCACTTATAGTAATGCCCCCCTCCAGTCATCCTGAGTCATACTGAGTGACATGCAAAAGTTTGGTCACCTCTGGTCATTCACAACAAATGAAAAGTGAAAATGACATTTTCTTTTGACTTTTTAAGCAAAATTGTTGAAATTTCATATGAAGGTTCAGGCTCTTCAAGAGATATGAGGTCTAAGGTATCAATGATTACTTTTACCAACATTTCGGAATTTATTAACCTTGCTATCACCCTGGCTTGTTTATAGTCGTCATTATAAAAGCCAAGTGATAGAAAGCTCAGGGCTTTTTCAATACTTCTCAAACCTTGACAGACCAATCAGCTGCCATGGGCTCTTCTAAGCTGCTTAGCACACAATTAAAATATTTGATGGCCATAAAGCAAGAGAAGCCAACATGATGTATTTTTTCACATATATGTTTAATCAGTAATGTAAGTGAGAAATGGCTGTAAATGGAGGTCCACTTTTCTTTCACCTTCAACCAGCACCCTGAGCTTCATGCTGCTGAAGGTTTATCTCTGTTAGAGAAAGTTTTATGCCCATTCTGGTTCTTAATCCCATAGACGATTGATGGATTATTTATGAATTATTTGTCCTCTAATGCAAAGTGCTTTCATGTAATTATTATTATGATTTGGTGATATATAAATATGAAATAAATCTATGAGAATTGCTCTTTGGCTTGCTAGAAATGCTGTTCAAAGCACCCGCAAACTAGCTTGATGCACTTTGGAAGTTTTCCAGACTTTACGGTTGAAATATAAATTTTTAGCCACAGTAGATAAATGGAGAGCTGTTCTTTATATAGAAAGAATAGCTCTCTAAGTGTTAAGCAGGTGTTAGATGGATCATGCCTTGGGCTTGTGTTGTAGCTTGTGGCTACATTCCACTTGCAGAGAAAGAATGGATTCAATTAAATAGCGGCAGATTCTTGAGTCAGACATCATTCCGCGCTAAAGCTGCAGACGAAAAAAGGATGACCTCTACTAAAGGACTGTAAACACATCTCAAAATCCACAACAGACTACTTCATTGAGGCAAAAGCTTAAAGGTTTTTGCTGTGGCCTTCACCACCTAACCGTGTATTTGTGATCAAAAGTTAAAAGTGGATAAAGCTCAAAAGAGAAGTATATCCCAGAATATCAGACAACAGCAGAATCAGTCAGGGCCGGAGATTTTCCAAAAATGCCTTTTTATCACATGCAGCACATAGCAGGAGTTCTGACTTTTCAAAATACTCACTGTTGTTTAGACGAGCGTGCTGACTGAGCAGCGCATGCGGGAGGCAAGTCACAGGATGACCACCCGCTAGCGAAGAATTTACAGACAAGTGCTTTTTTATTCTCACATCAGAAGAATTGGACCACATATAGACTTTGTATTACAGAGCTGGTTAGTTAAAGATTGTTGGATGTCCAATCTGACCACCTGCGTCGGACTTCTCACACACATTACCTAACGCCTTGAAAAGCTCCGGCTGCAGTGCATGTATGAAAATGGTTAACCAGAAGCCATCACATAACACAATATTGCCCAAAATTATGCATGCATTGTATGAATAATATAGATAGAATAATTTAAAAATCCCAGCACTATTGTAAACATGAAGATTAGGGGAAGTAATACTCGGTGGACTAGCCACTACTGTGACAGGTTTTTGACAGAATCAGGCTATAACACAAAGCGCATAAATCCTGTCTTTTGCCAGTAATAAAGAGGGTTGTTGATGCTGAATACAGTGCAGTGCCTTCCACTGCGGGAAAGCAATAAATACAGTTAATGAGCTATGAATCTTCTGAAACCAAAACTTCTCTTCAGTTATACAGTATATGTATCGTAGAGTCGTAGAATGTAAGGTCTCTAAGCGCTCAAAAGTACTTGTGGCCACACTCCAAACAGGAGCCTTTGGTTGTTCTGGGGATTAACGATTTTCCCATAATGATTTTACTCTGCAAGAGAGAAGCAGAATTATTAGGAAATGTTATGTATACCCAGTAAATGAACAGGGGTTAAAGTGGCCCAGAATGGCATCCAGACACCTTAAATTAATGAGCATTTAAATCTGATTAATGCATATTACTGTCCAATGAGCCCAGTTTTTTGTGTGCTGTAGGTCGGTGTTGCTTCCAGTAGCGACACTTGCTCAGTAATAAGAAAACAATTAAAATAATGACATCCCACGGCACGCTCGTGCCCTTCTCGTGCCTGTGATGCGTTCATGGTGCAGATGTAAATAAAGCTGGGGTACTTTAGCATCTAGCACAGAAGACGAGCGAGCAAATTTAACTTTTCAATCAACTCAAAAAATCTCCAAACACACAAATTGTTTCTGCACAGCTTGTCACAAAATATGTGTATTAGCTAAAGATACAGCTGCTGTGTTGTCCATTGAAAGACAAACATTTTCAAACATAGCTCAGGATGTGAATTTTGATAAACAGGAAGTGTCAAGCTTACATAGAATGTCTGCATTTCTATTGAGAGCTTTTAAACCAGATATTGGATATACATTGTATATACACAATGTGTTGCTGAATTATGTCTCTGTGAAACGTCTTGCAAGAGAAACTGAGGATTGTTTTGAGCAGGCTACAGTGGTTAGTTTGCAGCACCGTGGTGAAGTTTACAGTGTGATTCAGTATGCTGGACTGCTACAAAGCAGCCTCTTCATGGTCAGTGTTAGTGTACATTAAGAGTTGTTATGAATTTATATATTATCAGTTATAATATTTAATGATTATCTCATCTTTTTATTCATTTCACTCACCTAATTCTACCTTTTATACTAGCATTATACTGTATAGGAGTTGAAATCAGCCATAAAAAGCATGAAACATCTGCTTATACCTTATTGAAATCAGTTGGAACCCTAAATCCACCCCACCAATATTAAAACATTTAATATTGGCGTAGCAGCACTACTCTTGTTTTTTGAAATATAGTTTTAAAAAAACAAACCAAAATTAAATTTACTGTGTAATCCTTTGCCCCTTGATATTAGAATTCCCCCACCTGCCAAATCCACTTTAACCTTTGATAGTGAATAATGATGAAAATCAGGTCCATTATCAACAGTAGTCATTCCAGTAGAAATGACAATAAAGGACAATATAGGAAACACTATATAAAACTTGGAAGCTATAAAGAGAGGCACTGTTTCGACACCAAAAGAATATGAGGAGCGTAATTTTGTCATGCATTTTCATCTACACTTGGAAGAATCACAAGTAGTTTCACTTGATATTAAAAATACAAGCATGCACCTGCGTGAAATGCCAGAACAGAATTTAAGTGCAGCCATAATACATAATTCATGAGCCTTGTAACACAGTGAGAGACTGGATGTGTATATTTGCTGCTTCTCTCCCCTGGTGAGTGCATCTCTCAACTACAGAATAACGCTGGAGTAGTAGTTTTTGGCGCAACGTCACCAGATTTCACGGTAGATGGAGAGGTGGATCAAATCTGAGGGGTCAAAATCTAAGCAACACTTTAGAAATGTAGAACAACTTCACTGCTCGATGAAAGTGCACTAACTGGTATTTCTGGAGACATAACTAAAATTTAACTAACAACGAAAACTTAGTTAACTAAAACAAACGTTTAAAAACACAAAAGCTGACAAACGAGCTGTGAAAATGAACTAAAATAAAATAATACATATAGAGGAAGTAGCCTTTGTTTATTGTAATGACACACCTTCAGATGCCAAGCTATGGTACATCCTCTGTGGTGTGTCCTGAGGTCATCGGGTGTTTTGGGTCTCTCGAACATCAGACACCTTCACTCAGGTGACCCAGCTGATCAAGCCTTTGCTTGCTCTCTTTATCCAGAGCCACCTGACGCCTTTTTTCCACTGCCTCTATGCTGTTAGAGATGGCCCTTCTCCTTCAGTGAAGACCCTGCAGTGTTTTAGTATTTGTTAATTAAGCAAAATGATCCCAACTTGCCTTATGAAGCGTATATAGGACATATTTATTGAGACTTTGGATCTCTACAAGACTGCGAGTCAACTAATATTTCAAAATCTTGCCTCTGGCATATCCCCGTAAACATAATGAGACTAAAACTACCCACTAAAAATTCATAAGAAACAAAAGTAAAACTAAACATTCTGAAACATTAAAAACTAACCCTGGTAACTAACTGGAACGAAATTGAATTAAAACAAAAACTGAAAAAAAGACATAAAAATAAAAACTAATTACAAAATGACAAACTTTAATAACTGTAACTCTGTTTTGGAGTTGTAGTCTCATATGAAAGCAGCAGAAATAAAGCATGGACAATAATTAATCTCAGTCGGAAAACATTAATACACTAGCACTAAACTAATGTACTACTGAACGTTTTCCTTTTTATACTTCTTTACACTTCTACTCTTATTATATGCCATCTTTCATTTATTTACATATATTTTATGCACATTGGGCTACTCTGCAGTTTAAAAGCCCAGCACACCTACACAGGTGTTTTCACTTAGACCTCTATTCTGGTGTAAATTGAGTGAAGCTGTACTGGGAATTAGCGATATCGCTGAATGTCAATCAAGCACATCACTTATTAGGTAACATAAGTGAAAATGCCTGTGTGGGCAGACTGTGGGCGTGCAGGGCCTTTGAGATCACACATGTAAATGATGTAATATTTTTATATAACCAAACAAATTGCAATTACGCGACTAAACTCCTAAGCAGGGTAACAAATCATTTGCATTATCTCCATCTCATTCAGCTAAAATGTCAAAAATCATTAAGCAACAGCAAATCACATGAAACACTGAGATCCACTTTGTAAAAAAGTGATTTTATGCTGGATATCTAAAGTACATTTTAATCATATGGGATATGGTTTCCATGCAGTATTGTTACATTAAATAAACTTTCTAAATATGTTCTTCTGCCACTCTCTCAGCTCTGCGAGATCACAGCAGCAGACAAAGATACAGTCGTGTGAAAAGGAAACTCTGTGAAGTCTGTGGAAGTACACCCCTTCCATAGGAATTAGGAGGGTAAGTAGCAGCCAGGAATTGCTAATCAAATGCACACTTGATTAAATGATCACCAAAAGGTGTGAACACCTCTATAAAAGCAGAAATATATGCGCACATCAGCACAAATACCTCATAACAATGATAAAGCAATGTGGTGGAGCAGTGATGATTTGGGCTTGTTTTGCAGCCACAGGACCTTGATTCCTTGCAGCCATTGAGTCGACGATGAACTCCTCTGTATAAATATTCTAGAGTCAGATGTGAGGCGATCTCCCCAACAGCTGAAGCTTGGATGAAACTGAGTCATGCAACAAAACAATTATCCTAAGAATGGCTGAAAAAAACAGAACCATGTGCTGAAAGCCCCGGCCAAAGTCCAAACCTCAACCTGGTTGAAGTGCTGAACTATAAGAGAGCTTCCATACGTGAATGCCTGCAATGAACTCAATGCTGTAAAAAAGATGTGAGATGCTGATAAAGTCACACGGAAATGAGTACACAGGAAAATCTCCAGTGTTAAATTAACACTAGAGAGTGTCTATATGGGTCCACACCTCTGAGTGTTAAATTAACACTTTTGACAGTGTTATATGTTTAAAAGTAACCCAGTCAGTTTTGAAGATTAACAATGGCTAACACTGAGCAGTGCTGATTTTCTAACACTGGAATATTTCTAACATTTTGAGTTATTTTCCAGTGTTAGAAAATCAGCACTGCTCAGTGTTAGCCATTGTTAATCTTCAAAACTGACTGGGTTACTTTTAAACATATAACACTGTCAAAAGTGTTAATTTAACACTCAACAGTGTTGTATTTAACACTCAGAGGTGTGGACCCATATAGACACTCTCTAGTGTTAATTTAACACTGGAGATTTTGCTGTGTACTTAAAGTTATTACTGCTAAATGCTTCGAAAGGAGTGTAATTAGTTTTAGACAGTAACACCGTGTAACACTACCTGCTACCCAGGAGTGCACTGACCTGATAAAGAGGCAGTTTCTTCTGCCGGGGTTACCTCAGGAGTGCACTGCATCTGCCATGTCTGTTTCTGCATCTGTGTAACAGAGTTTTGTGCTGCTCTTTGAAGGATTTCATATCACACCAGGAGCATTTCAAAAGTGGAGCATGAGGTCTTTTATTCAGAAAAAAAAAAGGTGTTAGTGACGAGTTCCATTGCTCCAGATAAATGTTTATCATTTTATCATCATCTTTATGAAATATAAGAAGTAAACACAATGCTAAGCCATAACACAAGCCATTTCAATGAATGAAACACAGACAATTAGAATATTTTCACATATTTTTATCAGCACCATATCAGCACTTGCCTTCTTGGACTTAATAGTAAGCATGTCATACATGATTTGATTGATTTTTTATTATTGACTATTACTGATGAGTGAATGTGCAAACCGCTTTCTAGTCTTGGATAAGGTGAAGTTCACTTTGTTTACATTATACATTGTAAAAATTGTATTTTAAAATTTTCCTTGCCATGTGATTCACAAAGTAACTGTGACCCACACATAAATATAATTCATATTTAGTTCAATATTACCTTCAACATAGTAAGCAGGAAGAGATAAATACATATAATTTGGCATAACATCATAGTACCCAACTTACTTGACAGTAAACTTTTATAAGTAAATGTTACAGAGCAACTTAAACTAATCACAGGGCACGTTTGACTTTCAAGCCAAGTATCTCCCAGGCCTCCACCCTAGACCCCCCCCTTCACCATGCCCACTGCCTTCTTAAAAAATACCCAGACACCCCGCTGGCTCTGAATCAGAAGAGTGAGCGAGAGAGCTGGCATTAGTCAACATTCTCACTTAGATTTCTCCCCACTGATGCGCCACCCACTCCTATGAATGCCAAACAGTTCCTTTATTATCTCAGCATTTACATGATTTTCGGGAGCAGCTTAAGCTTTATTCCTCCACCCATCCTTCTCCTTCCTTTCCGTTCCCCCCCTATTTGTGCCTTTCCCTTTCTGTTCTATCAAAGTGCTGTATCATTACGCCTGGGATAATCCTGATCCTCTCGCCCCTCCCGCCTCCTCCAAGAGATGAGCCTCACCCTTCAGTTTCTTCTGTTCTACAGAGTGTTCAGACTTGGAGGGGGTGGGGTGTGTGTGTGTGTGTGGGGGGGGGGTTCAGAGGGGCCAGGATGTCTTTTTCTTGTGCTACTGCAAAATGATGATGAAACCATATGGAGGCTGGTGGTGGTGAGGTTTGCAGGGGGTGGGGGTGGGGTTACGCAGCAGCGTAAATGACTTCTTAGCAGTGCAGCGAGATGTGAAGGACAGACTGACGTGAGACGGTGTGGCGAGCAAACTAATGAGCTACACATTTCACGCCGAGAAAGAAAAGGAAAGAGGAGAGGGAGGGGGAGCGTGGTGAGAGAGAGAGAGAGGAGCGATGGAGCAAGAGGGGTGAGATGATGACAGAGATAGAGGGAGATGCAAGGAGGAGGAGAAGGAGGGAGGAGAAGGTGGGAGAGGGGTGGAGGAGGAATGATGGGGGGAAAACGAGAGAGGGCGAAGCCTTACATTTGCAAAGTTGGCAGAAAAAAAGAGGGAGACAAAAGAAAGACAGCGAGGAAGTACGAGAGGGGAGAGGATAAAGAGTGACATGAAAAATGACCTTTCCCTGCCAGCTTCTCTCATCTATCCTTGCCATGACGATCAACAATAAAGTTAGCATCACTGAAATATTACAAGGATACACAATCTCACAGGCTGCTCATACCTTTCATCTTTTTTCATTTTGACTTTCAGAGATTTCCATTTCATTTGACTGCAAATGAAATTTGTGTTTCATGCAGAAAAAGTTCCAAAGCGATGCATAGTGGGCTATTAGTGTAGCGCTGATATATTGCTCCCAGATGGACTTAAAGATCAGATACCAGCTAGTCAGCAAATTCCACATCTAATGAGATACAGTGCTTCATTGTAGGTAATTAATCAACAATACATTTGTTGTCTGTGAGACAAATGAAACATCACGGAGCATTACTTTTGCATATGAGAATGAAATCTCCAAAATTTAATTTCCCTGCAGATGAAGAAGGTAAAGTTTCCATTATGAACAATCCACACAATATATTAGTTGTAAAACTATACTCACAGGCTCATGTAGAATCCAGTTACATTTACTTTGAGAGCACAGAATAAGGTGATCATGTGCTTTACTAGCACAGAGTTTAAAATAAACACCAATCCTCTGCACCAGCTCTTGAAACTTGATCATTTTCAAAGGAATGCAAGTAGCAGCAAGATTCAGCAGCACATTTTGGGGCTTTTTCGTCTTCTACACTGGACAAAACTTCCTTGTCCCTTCTCTCCTTCATGGCTTTCTGTAGTGCCAGTCATTCAGTATCTGGTGAGATGGCTTTATGAAGATGCCTGTGGTCCTCTGCTGAATGCAGGCTTGCATCCAGCTCATCTGAGTCACTTCCAGTGTTTGTTCTGGGCCAGCCCTCCCACCACTCTACAGTCCCTCAGCGCATCAAAATTTAAAGCACAGAGCACAGATAAAATATACTAAAACAAAAATACAGAGTGAGAGTCCAGCCTATTCTTGGAGTGAGCTAACAGAAGGCTGTGTAAGAAAACAAAGCCAGAAAGGCTTGAGGATCACAGTCTTTCTAATGAAAGAGAAATGTAGCAAGTTAGCATAATGCTGAGGATGTACGATGTAAAATAATCACAAGGGTAACATCTGCATTACTTTATTCACCCCACATGGTCAGAGAAAAATCAGAAAATGATATGACTTATTGTATAATTTCAGTCACAAAAGCAACATACCCAAAAGTAAACATCTTCACATGCTAAACAGTTTCCACAGCTTCACAGAACTGCCAGCAACTGTAGTCTTGCTAACTTGTAGTCTTGGCCACGAGTTGAATGCTGAGGTATGTTAGTGCGTAAGTAATACAGTACCAACAGCACCCAACTGTGTTTGCAGCACGATCAGTACATTTTGGGGCTCAGCAGTGGTTAACACGTTTAAATATACAGGTGTCTGAGTAAAACCAGGCTCACATTTATCATCAGTGAAGCAGAGCTTGATTTTTGATTGTGATGATGTTCACGTTCATGCTTCCCATGTAAGGAATACATAGGCTTCATATATCAGTGTGATTGACTTCTCACACTTATACCTTTTAATTGTCATCATGATAATGAGCTGTAACTTAGGCCCTGTTGATCAGCTATGTGTTTTCAGGTGCTCTGTTACCATCGCTGTCTCCATAGTATAATTGGTTCATCCTAACTAGAGGTTAAAAAGGGCTAATGTGTGAATAATCAGCTTTTCCTCTCTCTCTGTCTCTATTTATCTCTCTCTACCCCCCTGTGCTATGCTGATATATTATGCCATTTAAGTCTGCCTCTTTTCCTCTTTTAGTTGAGATAAGAGTTCATTTCCACTGCCTCTTCTGCTTCTCTCATTATTGTAAAAGTCCTTCTTTTCATGCCAAGGAGCCTGGCTAAGAAGCAAATTGCTTGTCCTGCTAATACTTTATTAGTGGCTTCTAGTGTGCACGTACTCCTTCAAACTCAGTCGGACTCAGTCATTCACTCAATCAATCACACTTGCTCCCTTCAGCTCGCCCAACTATCTGGTGACCACTTGCGCTAAAAATGGACACACACAATCAGGCCTGAGCAAAAAAACAAGCTGCAAAAAACTGCCGCTATAGCTCCATACCATTTGTTCAGGTTTGCATATGCATAACCAACTAACCACATGATGTTAGCTTGTCTACTATTTTGAATCATGGTGACGATGCAAGATCGGGTGAATAAGGCCTCAGTCACACAAACATAGAGACTGGTCCGTGAGCATCTGATGACTACTAATCTTAACAAAGTTGTGCATTCCCTAACAGGTTGGCAAAAACCTACTTGTGATTGCTTGGGTTGCTAGCTGATTGCCGAAGCCATAGTTTAGAAGGAAGTAATGAGCTTGTGTACAAACACTTGTAGTGAAGCTGTAAAAAGGGTGACACAAACTGAAAGTGGAAACCATACACCTTCAAAAAGTTGCGCCTCAGTTGCAGCCAATGTGTTTTTTTTTAAAGTGCAACTTTTACTTTGAAGGCAGACCTTCTCCATTTCCAGTCTGTGTCACATTTTTAATACCGCTTGGCTAGTAGCTAGAGACTGCTTAGAGGGAAACGTTAAAAAGTAGAAGCAACAGTGGAAATCTGCTAGCAACCACAGCAAACCTATACTTGTGCCTTTAACCTGGGTGCCGGACACCAAAGCTAAGTCTTGTCAGAAGATTCGACAGGATAGGAAAAAGTAACAGATTTTATTGAATTAAGAAGTATTATGGGATTGTATTAAGTTGTGACAGGATCTCACTTCTTTGAATTTCAGCTGGTAGATGAACATCAGCTTCTTGAGGGAAACATGTAGTTTGTCCTTTTTCCATTTTCTCTCAGCGTTTCTGCATTGCCTCTTTAAACCAAGGAAACCAAGAAAATGTAGCAGTTTTCAGTTTTCAAGCTACAGTATTCAGAAATTTCGAGCATAAGCTATTAAAAGTGCCTACAAAGACATCCACAGCGACATCACATTTGCTGCTTATGAAAGCTGTTGCGTAAATGCGAAAAATTATACAAAAATGAGCAACAAAGCTACATTTTAGTGTTTGGGAGCGAATCACTGTAGATGGGTTGGATCTGGAGCAGCACAGCATTGTGGTCTGAGACAACAAAGTCCATTAAGCTTACAATCATGCACATATATATGACGGTGCTCCACATGTTGATTCAGACTGAAAGACTCCAAAATTTTGATAAAGTCAGAAGCAAATACAGAGAATAAGGCATAACAGACATGAAAGTTGAAGTCACCCAGAAAAAGCTCTCTCTTATAATTTCTCATGATAGTTGATAAGAGACTTGAAAATTCTTGCATAAAACCAAAAGACTAATGACTGCTTCAAGTAGAAAAACATGTCATATCACAAAGCTCTCAACCTGAACATGAAACGACCTCCACACACCTCAATCCAATAGAGCATGTTTGGGATGTGGTGGTGATTCAGCACCTACACTTGTCCAATATATCCACTATCCTTCCTCTGCATGTGTCTTAAAACTACTCAACCTGAGCTGTCCCTGCTGTCTCTGCCACCTCCAGTCTTTTTGTTATTGCCAACGTCTTCAAGCCATACATCACAGGAGGTCTCACTACCATCTTGTAAATCTTCCCTTTGACATTTGCTGCTATCCTTCTGTTACAAATCACCCGTGCCATTCATCTCCACCTACTCCACCCTGCCTGCACTCTCTTCTCCACCTCTCTCGTGCACCGTCCATTGATTTGGACAGTGCACAAGAGAGGACACTGTTGCTGAATGAATGCCATAAGGATTAAGGCAGTTTGAAGCCAAAGATGTAGTAGCAAGGTGTACCACATTAAGTGTTCAGTGAGTGTCATTTTGATTTGAATTTGGGTTTGGTTCAGGTACCAAAACTACTTACTTAGGTTTAGGTATAAATACTACTTGGTTAGGCTTAGCCAAAGATTTTGATTGGAGTAAAACACACATTTAACATGTTGCAAATCTCATTAATTTTCAGTTGCCATGGAGCTGAGTTCTGCCCCATGTAAATTGATAACATTTATTCACACAGCTGCTGGAAGTCACTTAACATTAAAACACAACAGCAGGTCTTAATGCGTACACAAATGACTTATGGGCTGCTTTCCTGTGTACGGCAGTCTCGCTCATTCAGGTATGCCTTTCCAAAGCAGCTCTCTGGGGTTTCAGAGGCCCTGTTGTTGTTGTGCAATCCTGGCACCTTCACTCAGGCGCTCGGGACGTTCACTTCTTCTTGAGTTAGAGAGAGGTAGGTCACTTTGCAAGAAGGGCTCATTCTTATGAAGTAAATGTAGAAAGTTAAAGGCAGTGTTGTGGTTTTGGAGGCACTTAATGCATATGTAATACAAATATTCAATTTACGTTAAAATACAAGTTGTAAAGTTGTGCTATGAGGAATACAATGAGCATTTGAGGATACTTTTCGACGTACAGCTCACACAGACTTGAACACTTTTGTGCTCACACTTGAATGCACCCTGAGTACCACACACAAACATCACATCACATAACCTCATGTAGATGAAAACACTGAGCAACAGGAAGCTTGTCTGAGTCTGGAGGAAGACGAAGACCTGCTATGACTGCTGGGGGCTTCAGCCAGCATCTGACAGGAGGAGGTGAACCATCTCATCTAATTGACTATAGACAGGATCTCTGCGCTCAGGACTGCCGCTGCGGCCTCCAAGACGCAGCATTGATCTGATGGAGAACACTGTCTGCCTCTTTGTTACTTACTTTTTTTTTTCTCATTCATTTGTCCTCTATTCCTCTCGCTTCATTTCCTTTCTCTCTCTTTCATCCAGTGCCCCTCCTCCTCTCCTCCTTTCACTCTGCTAATCACTCCTTCCTCCTCTCTCCCTCGCCGCTGCTTCTTTCCTCCTTATCAACATATTTCACTACAAGGGATCTGAGCCAAGCCTTTAAGACAGATGGATGATGATGAATGGTGAGGCAAACCAGATCTCTCTCTCCCTCTTTGTCTTTTCCTTCCCCTCTTTCTTCCTTTCTTTTACATGGTCTTGACTTTGTTTTCTTTGATGCACTTTCGAAGCTAATGAGAATTTGCCTTCGGGAGGAAGATGATGTGCTTTCAAATGATCGGGGCCAAAAGCTACTTCCTTGGCCATCTAACATCAATAAAAGAAAAGCCAGTTGGACACAAGATTGAAAAAAAGAAAAAGGAGAAAGAAGAACCACTTCTATTAAGAATTCGGTTAAGGATCCTCTTAAACCAATGAGGATTGTCACCGACTTGTTAGAGCTTGTACCCTTCTAGACTTCTTGACTTCCCCACGAATCCTCTATGGGATTCAACTGCTGTTGAGGATAAAAATGTGTGAGAAAAGTTACATGCAGCTTTTGCCTTTGAAGAAACACAGATGAGGCCTTTAGGAAAATTCCCCGTGGACCCACGATGGACTCCCCTTGGCCTCAATTATGCCAGCCTCCACTGGCGTTGCAGCGTTCCATCTATATCTAGTCCACGTCTCTCTCAGCGTGACACCTCTTCTTGTCTTGCAGCACTACAGGACAGTTTTGTCCTTCACCTTTTGATCCAGACCAGATCAAACACTGCCTGCTCTTTGATGATAGCACTGACGGTGGTAGCGCTAAGGATCCTAGGGCATTGGATCCCATTCAATTTATCACCAGAAAACCCTAACAACCTGTAGCAGCAGGCCTGCAGTTATGCTGCTGAAGGCTCATAGCAGGAGGTACCATAAATAATGGCTGTCTGGCTGTGGTGATGCAAGATGTGGGTGTAGATTTTGCTGGCTGTCACTGCTCAGGGAGTGTTTGAGGAGCTGCTGTAGTGGGGAACATAGTGGTGTAGATTGTGGAGCCAAGAACTGTGTGATACATAATAAGTGACACTATCAAATATCAATGCTCACAGATGGAGGATCAGACTACTGCAGCAATGCTAAAAAGTCCTGTGTCTTTTGTGGGAAACAACGATTTCATGTGCGCACTTAATAAACCATAAATTACAAGCGATGTAAATAACGTATTAACGTCGGTTGTCTGATGAATAACAGCTGAGAGGGGAAAACAAATTAATTATCAATAATTAATTATCAATAAATTAGTGAATTTAAAAAAACATAAGTGAGGGTGATGTCAGCAGGTTGGCTGGTCAGTAAATCTATTGTTGTGATTCATGCTGACCACTGAAAGGATTTGGGAATTTTTGTACAGATATTCATTTTTCCCCATGGGTGGAAATTTCTCTCGGTCAGTGAACTATCAGAAGATTAGACATAATTTATGCATGCTTAAGCCTTTCATGATCACCTGATTTTTCTTCTCTTGCCACCAACTTTGATGTTTTTGAGCCAGCTGTTCCTGGATCACTTACACAAAAGTTGTCCAAACATTATCAGTTACTGTGTGGATGAATTAGAGCTTTTCACGATCGCGCCGGCACTTAAAGGCTTTAAAAGTTGTATTGCCTAACCATAATGTAGGTGAGAGGCTTACCAAAGTCAGCAGGCAGTGCCATTCATCACTAAAATCCACAGGATAACAACCTTGCAGTCTACTGTTTGACTCTGATGAGCCTTCAAGAACACAGTTGGTATTCTGCATTCAGTGCAGTTCAGCATTTTCAGAAAGTCTTAAGAGCAGTATGACACCTTTTGAAAGAAGGAAAAAACAAAAAAAATGAAATGTTATCAGCTGAATTGAGTCTCAGATTTGTAGGACTGATTAGTCTATAAAGCACAGCAACAAGCACGTACAGCCACATCAAGCTCCTCAAGCAGGGCGTTGGTGACCCAGGATGAATTTATAATAGCCTTAGCGAGCCTTGTTTTTTTTATCATCATGTCTTACTTGAAGAAAACGAAATGTTCCCACGAAGTGCTCAAGTTTTTATCAGTGGAATTTAGTCTGGTAGCATTTATAATAAAAGTAAACTTTCAGTAGGGAACTTTCCAAACAGGAGCTTATGACTGTTACACGTAGGCAGCACGTACCAGGTTGTACAGAGACAACTAAAAAGAACAACAACAGCATTTTCATTGTGCATGTGGACATGTTTGAGTGGTGATATTTTGCCAGAATCAGCCATGTGCCTAAATGCAGCATATCTGTAGTCTCTTAGTCTTAATTACATAATTGATTTAGTCATTTTGCCTATAAAATGTCAGATAGGTAGAGAATCATTTAATAGAAACACAACTCACAGCTGTTTTTTGTATTTTCCCAGGCCAATGGGGAAAAGAAAACCCAACAAAACAAGGCTCCTCTGAAATAATTAAAGGAGCCATATTTAGCACAGGCTGCCCTAAAACTGTAAAAATATCCATTTGTAGATCAGTGTGTGACTAGAAACATTTTTAACCCTGCAAACTAAGGAAGTCGGGGCCATTTTCATAATCCGCTTTGGCTCAGATCTTGTGACACAATGTACCTTCTCCATACTCTAATAAATCTCAGAGCATAGTGACACCTGATATTCTGCATTTATGTATCACCTTTAATGCTGTAGGAAACCATCAATCATCCAAATTACAACAAATTAAACCAATCTACAAATTGAGGAAAAGATTAGAATGAGCAGTGTGACTCTTTAACACAACACATTGGGAGATTTATTGCAATCATTACCATCTATTCAGACCTTTTCATCACCTCGGGTGCTTACCTTCTCAAGTCCCGAGTAATACAGCTCTAGATGGTGATATAAAACGATTAAGGCTGATATGGACATTTACGGAGCCCACATTCATACAGAGAACAGACACAGATACCTGAAGGTCAAGTGAAAGGGGGGAGCAGTCAATTTCAAAGAAGCTTTTGTCAAATCCTTATTGAAATTCATCAATAAAAATGGGTTGCCCTAAGCCTTTTCAGAAATAAAATTGTCATGCTAATTCATTTTGATTGCCACATTGGAATAGCTAAACAAAATGAATGGCGGGGGCCAGATGCACCCACTGAAGCGTAACTTTGGATATTTCATAGTGAATTACACTTGATCGACTTGCCGCATGATCTCGGTGCAAATTCTGATCAAATGCCAACACGTAAGGAAATCCAATCATTGGTTTTCTAACTCATTGATTTGCATGTCAAAGAAGTACCCGTTAAAAACTTAAATGAAAAGCAGTAGTGCTGAGTGGGACTTTTATTTTTTCTAAAACTGAAGAATGAAGAGAGTTTAGGTGTTGATCCCAAGAGTGCCCACCATGATGGTCCTAGAAAATAATTCTTTAGCTGTTTTTTTTTTTTAAATCAAACAATAAACATTATGCTGAAACCTTCAAACACTTGCAGAGAGCAGTGTGCTTCCTTAAGTGTTTATCAGAGTTGACATTTGTGCTAACACATAAATTATACGGGAACACACCAAAGTTCCCGTAGAGTATATACTATTCTGGTTGGGATTATGGGTTGATGCTAGGATCAAATACATGATGGGTCATATAGATTAAAGTCTGCAGACCATGAAACTGTGAAAAATAACAAGGCCTCTGTGTTGCATGAGAGACAGGACTCTTGTGCATGAGGGGGGAGGATAGTTTCCAATGAGCCATCTGGACATGGGCCTCCCCAGGGGAGACAGAGCAAAACATGCTTAATCTGTCTCCTTTCCCCCTGTTTCTTCATCTATCTATCTATCTATCTATCTATCTATCTATCTATCTATCTATCTATCTATCTATCTATCTATCTATCTATCTATCTATCTATCTATCTATCTATCTATCTATCTATCTATCTATCTATCTATCCATCCATCCATCCATCCATCCATCCATCCATCCATCCATCCGATTTTTCAATGAAAATATAAATGATAGATAAAGGATAGATATTCTTTAGTATGTTTTTCTTTCTCCACTGTGTAGACACATTCAAACCAAAACTTCAACTTTGGATTCATCGCTCTGTAAGACATGTCGTCACTGATTTTCAGTGCAGTTCTTGAGTAATTAGGCATACCTCAGCCTTTTTTCCTTCCCTGTTTCCATTACTTACAGTTTTTCTCAGTCGCTTTGGTGCGTTTCTCAGAACACCATTAACATTTGCACAGCAGTTAGTGCATTTCCCAAAACAATTAGTGCAAACTGCAAAACCTAGTGGATAGCCTGCAAAAGCACGTCACATGCACAGAATTGATTATCCATACCTCAAAAGCAAGTATCCATGTCAATGAAACTGTCAGTGCCATCAAAATGAAAAGTCTTGACACCATCTTTATGAACAAGATAGTCAAATGGCATTGTCATGTTTCCACTATGACAGTTTATAATTTCAGTGTTTCCCATTGCAAAAACAATTGGTGACACCTGAAAATGCTGACGACAGCACTATGGCCTACCTGTACAGCCATCTGAAATGTGCAGTAAAGTCACTGTAGATGTTATGGGAGTCTTGGGAGTAACTGAGACACTGAATACGTACGTTTCACATTTCCATTGTGTAGAAGTGTTTGTAATCCTACAGAATTGTGCAAAAGAAAAATATGCTACAGTCACTTGTTCACTGTAGAATACATGTAAACATAAAATCACCAATTTGGTAGAGCCTCCTCATGAGTGACAGCTGTAATTCACCTGAGATCAATTGTTCAATTTCGGAGACATTTCCAGGAAAAATGATACAGAAAGGTATAGGATTTGCTTGACAGATGGCCAATATTTGGCATGTGATAACTAGTTCAACAATTTTGTGTGTGATGACTTACAGTTTTTCTCAGTCGCTTTGGTGCGTTTCTCAGATCAGAATTGAAATTCTCATAACTATTAGTTCAACCTCCACAACACTCAGTCATTTGTGCACATCATAGTAGCAATTTCTCCTCTCTCTGAACAAACTGCAAATGATTTTGGACATGAATCAGTTGCTTCCATACATTTCCCTGCTGCTTTCTGACATTTCCATTTGCTTATGTCATGTCAGTCAAAAGTAATCATACCTATGGATGCTGAATAGTCATTCCCAATAAAACTAATAGTCATACATCCATTGCTTAAGTCATACACACAAAATTGTTGAACTAGTTATCACATGCCAAATATTGGCCATCTGTCAAGCAAATCCTATACCTTTCTGTATCATTGTTCTTGGAAATGTCTCCGAAATTGAACAATTGATCTCAGGTGAATTACAGCTGTCACTCATGAGGAGGCTCTACCAAATTGGTGATTTTATGTTTACATGTATTCTACAGTGAACAAGTGACTGTAGCATATTTTTCTTTTGCACAATTCTGTAGGATTACAAACACTTCTACACAATGGAAATGTGAAACGTACGTATTCAGTGTCTCAGTTACTCCCAAGACTCCCATAACATCTACAGTGACTTTACTGCACATTTCAGATGGCTGTACAGGTAGGCCATAGTGCTGTCGTCAGCATTTTCAGGTGTCACCAATTGTTTTTGCAATGGGAAACACTGAAATTATAAACTGTCATAGTGGAAACATGACAATGCCATTTGACTATCTTGTTCATAAAGATGGTGTCAAGACTTTTCATTTTGATGGCACTGACAGTTTCATTGACATGGATACTTGCTTTTGAGGTATGGATAATCAATTCTGTGCATGTGACGTGCTTTTGCAGGCTATCCACTAGGTTTTGCAGTTTGCACTAATTGTTTTGGGAAATGCACTAACTGCTGTGCAAATGTTAATGGTGTTCTGAGAAACGCACCAAAGCGACTGAGAAAAACTGTAAGCAATGGATGTATGACTATTAGTTTTATTGGGAATGACTATTCAGCATCCATAGGTATGATTACTTTTGACTGACATGACATAAGCAAATGGAAATGTCAGAAAGCAGTAGGGAAATGTATGGAAGCAACTGATTCATGTCCAAAATCATTTGCAGTTTGTTCAGAGAGAGGAGAAATTGCTACTATGATGTGCACAAATGACTGAGTGTTGTGGAGGTTGAACTAATAGTTATGGGAATTTCAATTCTGATCTGAGAAACGCACCAAAGCGACTGAGAAAAACTGTAAGAACATCTGAAGAAGTATTTTTTAGTTGTTTATAGACAGATTCAGATTTAATTTATTTAAACCAGCATATTTTGGTTGGTTACCTCAGGACAAGATTGTGCAGTTAGGACACCTTTCTTCAGGCAATAATGGTAAAGCAGTGGACTAGAATTTAGAACCACCTTCTTTTAGGTTTTCAGGTGTTTCCCCACTCCAAAACACCTGATTCAAATGATCAGTCTGTTATCCGACAGTTCATGCACATAAGTTGGTCATTTGAATCAAGTATGTTGGAGCGATGGGATGTGTGAGCAATCAAATCATGCACTAAAATGATCATGTAAAAAGTTGGAGGAAATGAGGACACAAAGATTTTATGGTAGGAAAGAATTTGATTGGACATTTAGGGTCATAAGGTCACTCCCTCAGTGAGGACAGTGAACTGGATGAAAGTGACAGCGAGTACAAGAGGATCCCAGAATTAGGTCTGAGGAACAGTTAGGAAATCATGGGTCAGTTAAAGGCTATACATATCTGATGTGTGTGTGTAAGCATTGGCAGGTGCATGTACATAATGGTGTGTGTGTGTGTGTCTGTGTGGGTGTCTGTAGCTTTTATGAAGGTAGATGTAAGACACCAGGACGTGATGGTAATCCAAATGTCAAATGACGGAAATGTGACATCCACCTCTGATTCATAAAGTTCCACACAGCGCAATTAAGCACATTCAGACACACGGAAACACACACAATTGCACATGCAGACCCATGCATCATGCATGGTATTCCACATTCGTCCTAGGCCATAACCACCCCCAAGTAATTCATAAAATTCATACAACTCAACTACTGATTGGAAGGCTTGATCTCTGGCTGCTCCAGTCTCTATGCCAAAGTACCCTTGGGCAAGGTACTGAACCCAAGTTACTCCCACTGTGTTCATCAGAGTTTGAATCTGTGTGTGGATGTTAGACAGAAAGCACTTGGATGTAGAAAAGGTGCTTGTATGAATGTGTATTAGAATGGGTGAATGAGGCGTGTTGTATAAAACCCTTTGAGTAGAAAAGCGCTACATAAACGGCAGTCCAGTTAGCATTTATTCAGTTGTTGCATTAAACACTTAAAAACTAAAATTCATGCCATAGAGGGTTCAAAGTATGCAAAGGATTGCTTCAGGTCCTGCAGAGATGAAGTATTTCTGTTTGAATAACAGATCCATGGGTTTTCGTGACAGCTACTGTTTAATTTAGAGTTGCATTAATGAGTTATTTATATTTCAAAGCATGTCACCAGAATTGTGGATTTGCGTGTACTACTCCTGGCCATGGGAGTGTTTGGGATGCCATCCAGCCAAGTTAAGAAAAACATGTTTGGTTAAGTGTGTGCGTGTGTATGTGCATGGGGGGAGGGGGGGGGGGTGCTTTCGGGGTTTGTTTTGGTTTTTTGCTTTGGAGATTTGATGCAAAAAAAATGAATGGGAAGACTATATTTCTGTCATGCACATTTGGCGATGGTCTGAATTCACTTTGTGTGGGTGTGGCTACCTTCATTTATTCTAGAAGAGAAAGTCTCAGCCAATCTGCTGTGGAAAGTGGGTTTTTTTTTCCAGTCTGATTAGTTTTACTGCAGCCAGCAGATAAAGAGAATTTTTTTCAGCATCTCAGAAAAAAAATAATGGTGCTCCATTTTTGCCAAGAATAGAGCTCTGGGGTTTCTCAGATTACTTTTTTGTAAGTTTTCATATACTTTGTCGTCTTTAATTTCTTCGTTATAAAATCTGTAGTTCTACCAACAAAAAGTAATTACACCCCTATATAAAAAGCAATTTTTTCCTCTTAGTTATGTGTCCCAAATGTAGGAAGATAAATGAGATAAAGAACAATTTAGCTGCAAAGTAAACATAGGCTTGAAGTCTTATCCATCACTTTGCAAGTCATTTCTCCAATACACTATCTCCCCTTCTCACCCTTTCTCAGTCACCCTCTAGTGTGTCTGTCTCTCTGTGTGTGTCACTGAGTTGCAGCAATTGGAGGCCCTCGGGGTATTGATTGGGCTCGACTTAATGCTGTCAGACTGATGGGAGACATGTGATTCACAGATGAGATCTTGGCCCTGTACACTCAGCCTCCAACCACAGTGTCACACACACACATTTTACACAGCACGTGCAGTCACGCTGGCAGAACGCGGACAGCAAGCACACAGACTACTGTATACACATTACGATCATGGGCCGTTGCAAAGGCAAATGCATGCACCCACACTCAAATGGTTAAACTGCTCATGCATGGGTGCGCACACTCCCCCACACACAAACACACACCCTTGGGAGTCCCTCCTGACACCCTCAATCTGTCATAGCTAAAACCCAGAGGACCTCGTCTTCGAGTCAGGAGGGTCTGGACAGTACACTGAGCTCAGCAGAGTTTGCGCTAATCAAGACTGGCAATGACAGACTGCCTGCAATGACAGACCTTTTTTCACTTTTACATATTTCACCGTTGAGGATATCTCATTTCTTTGGTTGGAGGCATGGAAAAAAGAGTTTGTCCTGGTGGGCAGCGATGGCTCGTGCCTAATCACTGTCACAGCACTGAAGTCTGAATGCACAGAAAGCTCCGGGTTATTCAGTCATATTTAATGTTAATAAATAAAGCAAATAGTGCAAAGCAGATTTTATCTTGGCTTTCTTTCTGGTTCAGAGACAACAAAGGAACATATTTTATTACCACAGCAGGTCAACATTGTAAGCTACATGGTATTATTTAATTGTTATAAAATGATACGTTACGGCCTTTCAGTAACAGCAGAATGAAGAGTGATCATAATACATTCAGAAAAGCCTTTGTTTATGTCAGTTAAAAAAGAAAAGGCCAAATACATTGCAATATATAAGAGGAGAATGTTAGCACATAGGATAATAAATTACCGTAATGAATATAAATATTTATGAATGCTGTATGAGGCATAGGCAACACAAACAACATTTCATTGTTGGTTTAGGTCTTTCCATGCGAATGGGTGCTTTTCCATGTGAAATTGAAAAATTTAGAAATGGTCGGACTTATCTTCTAAGGGTGCCTTACCCTCACTTCCTTAATAAATAATGCAATCGCGCAAACAATGCACTGCAGCTCCAGTGCCGCTTATTTGCCTTTATCCATAATAATATTCATCAGGCTTTTATTGTGTGTCAGGTTTTTTTTAAAATAAAGAAATACATTTCCCCGAATGCTGTCCTCGAACAGAGTTCTGTGCTTCTGTTCTGCAGATTATGTTGCCCTAATAAAACGTACATTCGATCTTTCCTTGAGCGAGTACTGAGCGTCCTGTGTGACATCTGGACGTTCTCTGTGTTTGGTCCCAAGGACGGGTAGCTGCTGTCAAGTCCAAAGGCAATAAGCATTCAAATAAACACCCGGGTCCTCAACATTAGGCCTGGTAATTGACTGGATGCAGAGCTGGGAGCACTGAGCCAATGTAACGGGAAGTAATCATGTGATGAACTGACCCCTTTGTTAAATGGTGTCACTCAACCTCTTAAAATCTGATAAACAAGTCAGTAGGCTGGCACAAGATCTATACCCCCATCAGGGTTGATTTTCCTGCTGCGTAACTATGTCAACGGTTAAATGTGACCTGTGACTTTTTAATAAGAGGTGGCCCTTACACTTACAATTCACCCGTAAAGTTGAATACCATAGTATCACAGTGCTTTTAGATAAATCCTTGGACTTTAGTTATAAAGCAAATTTCTTTTTCTGGAAAAAAAATAAAAAATATTTAGAAAGTAAATTCCAACATTTCATTGCTGTTGTTTGCTTACTATTCCTTTATGTCCATACAGTTTTCTTTTGTTTGAAACTCACAGTATTACAAGATTTGGAAGTTTCATCTATACAAGAAATCTTGTACTTTGTGCTAAATGCTAAATCAATGGGCTAATTAAAATGGCCAGCTAAGATGGTAAAAAAGCTAAGTTGGACAGATGTAATGTTTACCAAGTTTACCATATTAGTTTAGTATAAATACCAGAGGGAATTAATTAAATTAAGATGAATGGATGGCTCCAAACAGTTGCAGAGACATTGGCGAAAAAGCCAAAACATCATCCTCCTGGAGGAGCTGTAATTAGATGAGTACCAACGTCACTAAGAGTCTTCCGAGAACTATAAAGGCTCAGGCCAGCATTTCAACACAGTCCAAACATCTTTTGGGACATTTTGTTTGCACTAAAGGCGCAGACTAACGGACCAATATTGCCATCAGTAGAGCCACACAGCTAGTATAGCCAAACGAGGCACATCAAGATCACTGACCATTTAGCGGAAATCCTGAATTATACAGCCAAAGTGATTATGCATGAAATTCTTACATGTTAGCATAATATTAGTGAAATAATCTAAGGTAACATGAACAATCTGAGCATGCGGCAGAGAGCATGAATGACTTTCCCAATAGTGTCAATATTTCACCTTCCTGAGTCATATTAGTGCAAGAAACTGATGACTCCATTGGATAAATTTGGCTGCGGCCCTTCTCTCCTTGACTCACTAAATGAGCCGAGTGAAGGATGTTGTGCTCTTCTGCATAAACGCTCGCAGCAAAATAGAGTTTATTAAGACCCATAAAAAACAACATTAAAATTCACAACCAAGAAAGCGTCGCCTGACCCCTGGAGAATGATAAATTAGCTTGTGTTGCTCTAGTAAAACGACCATTTTATACCTTCATCTCCCCCCCGGAGCTGCTTCCCCTTCAGTGTGGCAGCACTGCAATGGGCCCTGGACCGGGAGGCTTTGGCAATGAGGTTTTTCTCCGATGATGCTAATATCATTCTGCTGGTTTCTCTTGTGAACGGAAATCAAATGACATTTCATTCAGTTATAGATCTGCTTCTCACATTCATTGTGCTGCTGGAAGTGAGCAAAGCGTGGAGCCACACATTTCTTCTCAATTCTGAATTAAAAACTAAAGTGTCTAGTGGTGTAATAGAAAGCAAGAGTCAAGCAATAAAATGTCTCGAGAAATCTTTGGGTTGATATGATCTGCTTAGGGCTTATTTCACTCATACCTTTGATTGTGTTCTACCTTTAACTTACCATTGAGAAGGGGCTTTCTGCAGCCTGTTCTGCTCTGCTTACCTGGCACAAGCTGCTGAGTACAGCCACCTCCTCATCATTAGTTTGAGCGATGGCTAAATAGATTTCCTGTGACAGTGGCATGCCAATTTCCCACAAGCAAAACATGCAGGTTCCTGAGCACCATTTGAGTGGGGATGGAGGAGAAAAATTGGCCCTTAATATAAGAAGTTGATTATATAAAATAAAAGCAACATTGTTAGTACAGGAAGTTGTGTTATTCTACAGCCCTCTCTCAACATGCAAAGCTGTTATTTTGTAAGAGTCAACCTTTAATGACGCTCTGCTACCAAAGTCCCTTGCGAATCATCACTAGCAACTCATTAGCACTATGCTAAGCTAATGGATCAGTAAATGGATTTTTATGTGGGCATAAATGCTAATTCGCTACACTGCGGCGCCGTTCAACAATGCTGTGTTTAGCAAGACAGTCTGAGCCTCGAGGGTGTGTTTGTGTCTCATTAGGCTCGGCCAGGGATCCATTCTGGATAGGGAAGACTCAGCAGCAAAACTGAAATACAGCGATGAAGGCCCGCAGTGCTGGAGCACTTATCCCTTGTGCTGGCCCTGATGGTTTTATTCAAGAGGAAAAAAGATATCCCACAAGTGCTGACACAATTGCTTTTTTAAAAGCACAAAAACAGCCAGTAAGATCAAGTGTCAGGTGTTATTGTGTTACATGGTGGTTGCTGCTAGCTGGGATTCACATAGACACAAGCTAAAGGCACTTGATAACACTCGAGCTACGATATATCTGAGGGAAAAAAATGCTCTCATGCAAGCATAGCATGACGAGTTTCGCCCCTCCACTGATCCCACTCTAGTGTTATTCCATGATGGTCAAACATTTACTGCATGGTTATTCGGCTGTAGCTACAATACATAGCATCACTTTTTTTATGTGTCAATTACAGGGCAATTCCCAGAGCTGATTGAGAAATGTAATCAGATTTTATGGCGGTAATCTGCGTTGAGAAGTGATCGTCTATGAAGTTCATATCTGCAACTACACATTTTAACAAATGTACAGGGTGGGCCATTTATATGGATACACCGTAATAACATGGCAATGGCTGGTGATATTAAAGTCCTGTTTGTGGCACATTAGTATATGTGAGGGGGCAAACTCCTCAAGATGGGTGGTGACCATGGTGGCCATTTAGAAGTCGGCCATCTTGGATACATCTTTTGTTTTTTCAATAGGAAGAGGGCCATGTGACACATCAAACTTAGTGGTAATGTCACAAGAAAAACAATGGTGTGCTTGGTTTCAGTGTGGCCACCATGAATGGCCACCATGGTCACCACCCAGGATGAGGAGTTTGCCCCCTCACATATACTAATGTGCCACAAACAGGACTTTAATATCACCAACCATTCCCATGTTATTACGGTGTATCCATATAAATGGCCCACCCGTTATAATAAGTGACATCAGATTTTCTTCAAACCTTTATCACACTCAATTTTTCCCTTTAACAAATGCTAGATAATCATAAAGATTATGTAAAAGTCATATTTTTATAACATCAATATATGATAGAATCCACATTACAAAGAGTTTTTATTCTGTCACAGTAGCTTCCTGACAGCTCACTGTCTGGTGTAGTAAAGGTTTTCTGATATCCAGTGAAATACTGTGCTGTAATGTAGATGGAATGGAGGAAAAATACCACATTTGTTGATCCCGACAGAAGCCCACATCCAAAACCCTGAGACAGCAAGACATACAAGGAAAGTGGAAGGAAGCAGCAGGGACAGGCCTTGTTGAAAGGACATCTCTGAGTGGGAGTTGAGTGGGAATACTGGCTCAGCAGCATCCGCAGAAACCACATGCCTCAGTCTTTTTACAGTCAGGTGGAACACCTAATATTCTTGATGGTACTAATGCTACATCATGACCTAGAAATATCACTCGCAGTGAGCCAATAAGAAAAACAGTGCCAATTCATAAATCAATAATAGCAAGGCAAAGCATTTTACGAATACCTTACTTCCCCTTAATTTTACATTTCTTTAAGATTTCCTGGAAAGAACTCGGTCATTTGAGAGAATACAGTAGAGCCAGCTGACTCAGGAGGCAGAGTGGCGGCCTCCGCTGATCAGTCCACTGCTCCTCTGGCCCGCATGTCAAACTGTCCATTACTGGTTGAATGAAGAACAAAGTTCTGTGTGTAGGCTGCATTGTAAAAATTTTTGAGTGGCCAATAAGATTAGAAAAACACTAAATGAATTCCACCGTAGAGCCACAGTTGTATAGAGTTTAATTAGTTTTACAGTAATTAGCAGGAAAGGTGGGTCTTAAGAGAGATTTACAGTAGAAATCCGATGCATTTACACTCTCGTACTTTACTCTAAATATATACAGTACGGTAGGCAAATTATCACCTAACTGGCTTTTGCTGTGACCAGTATATGCAAGGTCATGCTGGCTTAGCAGTTAATTAAAAATACTTACAAGCACTTACATTTAAAACTGCTTTTAGTTTCCCATTAATGAGGACTTTTTATAGACCTGTGAAAGAAAGCAAAAGCCTCATGAAATTTATAAAACTTTTCAACCTTTTATGCACAATGGGTTAAGTGGCTCTGAGCAATTAAGTAACTAAATAGGCATTAACATTTGGTAATTATATATTAAGCAGGGGTATAAGAGAGTATTAGTTCCTAAACAATGCCTTAGGGGTTCGCGTTGATTTCATATAGCCACACAGCTCTGAGTAAACTGTGACATAGAATAAATCAGATTAATATTTACTCTGCCTGTTTTAATTGTGAGAAGTATGGGAACATTTCTGATGCAATTATATGCAATTATAACTTGTAGCATTATATGTCAATATCCACTTGCCATATTGTGGAATAATACTAAAATAATAAAGACATAAGGCAACTTTTGTAAAGCGATATGTTATACAGTGAATAACTCGGTTGTCTGTAATGAAATCTATTCTCTACAGTTACTTCAGGTATAGTATTACACAATGCATTCAATATTTTTTTTCATTATTATCATAATTTATCTCATATACCGTTACTATATCATTTTCAGACTCTGGGTTTTTTTCAGCTATTTTTTAAAATAAATGCTGTCTCAGAAATACAAATATAATATCTATATACATTACAGCCATGTGTTGCCGGGAAAAAATCTGTCATAAAGATGATATACCGCCATAGAGAACCTTGTTGTTGCTTAGATGCTAGAAAGTGAAAGTAGTGGTCAAAAGGCACAGCTTGTACTTTGAAGGTCCCAAAAAGTTGTATGATAGTGCACTGAAAACCTCCTTGAGAATATTTTGGTTACAGATGTGGCCAACAAGAATTTGTATACAAAACACCAACTTGTCTGCAAACAGTTGCCAACTACTTGCGAAGTGGTAGGGAAATTATAAAAAGGGCACAACCTAGAAATGGACACCACGTGCTGTCAAACTTAGCAAGTTTTCGCATCCATGTCCGGAATCTTCCATGAAAACTATGGGCGACTGTAGCAACGTGCTATTAACCAAAGCAACCACAAGGAGGGTTTAGTGGTAATGCCCTCTGTGAATGATTTCACCAAGTGACAGCCAGCAACCTCTCAACAACAATACACATATTTGCCTAGCAACTGGAGGCTGTCAAGGGGTCGAAAACCAGTCGCTAGCCCTGTGTGACTGGGACCATACCAGACTTACTTTGATGACATGTTCTAGCATAAATACTTGTCAGATTTGGACATTTTTCAGATGCAGAGGCAGAGGAGGTTTATGTATGTCCATCTGTTCTTATCTATCATTGAGTAAAATCCGTCAGTGTTACTGTCCTGCTTAGAGTCACTGCAGCAGCTCCTGCACTGACAGTGAGGCAAAACAAAGGGACAATTTACTTACGGTGAGTGCCAACCATAGAAGTGATAAATAAAGGCAGCATGAAATCAAAGAAATGGGATCAGGTGGAAATTGGTATTTTCTCACAACACAGAAGACTGTGTACTGACCTGGAAAACACACGCACACACACCAAATGCACAGTCCACAGCTTCTGGGAGCAGATGCTCTCTTTATATCCTCAAATGCATACATTAAGATGGAGATGTACAGGGCTTTGTAGTACAAAGAAATGAAAAAAGGGGAGCAAGGAGCAGGCACATTAACCGGAACACCTGTACATTATAACGCAACCAACTGCAATCACCCCTAGTAAAGTATCACCGTGGCGATTATTATTTTTGCAAATGGCTTGGAGAGATGTTATTCATCTGCAGACCATAGCTCGATGTGTTTGGAATGTGTTTTATTTTTTATTTGTATTCTTTTGGAAAAATATTACTGGCGTTCACGTTATTGTGTCCACTTCTTCTGCTTCTCTCAGACTGATGCCTTTTGTGCTACTGCTCCTCTATAACTCCTTAGAGTAAGACCCATAGAACAAAAAATACATTAGTTGGATATATATATATATATCAATATGTATGTATGTACATAATTTTAAATATATCAAGCATTTCTTGGCAAATAGCACATCTGGCCAGCCAAAACATTTCATATCAAAATATAGTCGGTTTAGACAAGGATTCGGAAATACATTTAATCACACATAAATCGATTTTAATTACAGAATTTTAACTTATGTGACAATACTGTTTCAATTTCAGTTTCAATTATATTTTATCCCCAATATAAATATTTCTATGTACTAAAGAAAAGACAAGAAGGAAGAAAGGAAAAGGCGAACCCAGGATTAAAATGAGATCCAACATCTGTAAAATCCCAAATGCTTCCTTTTTGCCAGATGGTGAGCTCTGGTCTGGGCGTGTCCCAAAAATATACAAGAGTATGAATAATGCATCGGATATGACTTATTTCACAGTGTATCTCTGGATGTTCCTACCCACTCACGCATACAGAAAAACATACACACACAAGCACACGTGTACTCACATATTCACACACGGACAGATGCAAACATGCACCCACACCCTTGTGCCCACGCACACATACACACACACACACAGTATAGATCATTAAAACAAGCCAGGGGTCCACATCTGCTAAATGCTCCCAGTTGTGTGTACAAGATGTTCATTGACAAAAACTACTTTTCTAGTCTATGTTGGCACCACATAAAAAAAACCAAACAACATAAGGTATAAGCTAAGTCATCCAAAATGTCCACATTTCACCATCACGATCTCCATTCAGTGAGCAAAGACAGTCAACTCATCTGTCATCTCTTGTGTGACTTTCATGCTATTTCATAATATCCGTCCCGTTATGTGTATGCAGAGACATTGGCGGCTATGGCCTTGTAAAAATCTCACCCGGCCAAATGAGAGAAAGGTGTTAAAAGCTAGAATCCAACGGACAATATGGCCTGCCTCAACCTCTGTAAAGTCACGACTCAAGCAATGAACTGTCATTAAAGAAACTTGGCTGGAATATAACCTTGGATTGCTTCATGGCGGCGACTGTAAAGAAGATGAAGGGGCTGACTTTTGAAAGGCCTTGTGACAAGTCTAAATCAAGCCACAAAGGTATAAAAAGAATCTTCAAGGAGCTGTCCCCTGCAGATTGGGCAGTGGCAGACAAAAAGACAAAAAAAAAAGGCCTTCAGTGAATTTTCCACTGGTTGTTCTGGGGTTTCTCATAGGGATTTTGTTCCATGATTAGCCCATGAAGTTGGGTGTGATGAACGTTCAATGCTGATGTTGTTACCATGCGGCCCTCGTGGAGTTTTCAGATGTTTCAGGTCTCTCACTGCGGTGACTGGAGATGTTATGGGTTATTTTATCTTTTATTTTTTATTATTGAAGGTCAGAGCCGATGTAAGTTTTGGGAGCCTCATTGGTGAACGGACAAAATATCTTGGGTGTAATGACTGGCCTCGGTTTCTTTAGCAACATAGATGTCAATGAACCTGCAGCAGAAGAAAGAAAGACAAAGACAAACGTGAGACACTAACTGTGAAGTTAGATCGTTTCAGACATGCGCCTTGTTATGCAAATGTCCAGACGATTTTCTGTGTTGTGTAGCCTTTTGAATTTTATGTCAAATTCCAACATTTTCCATGAACCTAATGCTATCGCATTAACAGCAGCAGCACAAAGCAGCCTTTATTGTCACTTTTGCCTGCTTGTGAAAAATTAACTTTTACTTTAGTAATCTAAATTAATTAGCAGATCCCTAGTGTAGTAGTTTACACACTTGCCTAACAAGCAAAAGATCCCCGGTTTAATCCCGGGAGGAGACACAAATCCCTTTGGGGTTGTGTCAGTAAGGGCATCCAGTGTAAAAATCTGCCAAATCAAACATGTGGAGCTACCTGCTGTGGTGACCCCTTGCGAATTAAGGGAGCAAGTCAAAAGCAGCTTTAATTAGATTATGGTTCCTGTGCACAGAGGAAAAGAAATAAACGTAGTCTTGTTTTTAATCATGTAACAACTAAATTAGCGTTTTCACTTCAGTAAAAAAAGAAAAAGAAAATGTGCCCTGATTTTTTTTTAGGGCATTCACTGCCTAACTGTGAGTATCAGAAACGCCTTTTCTTGGTGTCACATTTTTGTCAGGGCCAAACTGCAGTCCTCATTATTTTTTTAATCAAAAACAAAACCAGTTTAGTTAACAACAAAAACAGCCAATATACAGATTCAAAGGTGTTAAAGGAAAAAAAACTGCAAGACCAGCACCACCACCCACCCACCGACTTCCCTCCTTCCACTTTAATTTTCATATCCATGTCAGCTCCAGAAAAACACTTTACATACAGAATATGAGCCAATTATGAATTTAACGAGAGACTCAAATTAAGGTCTTGTCATTCTTTGCCTGTGCATTGTCTGACATTATGAAAACAGGCATCAGGACTCTGCGTTAGGCACACTTCAACATTTGTTTTGTTAATTCCATCAAATAAATGACAAATTTAATGAGGAATGTATTAATAGAACGTCCCTCACACTCAACGGTAACTGATTTATGCTTTGACATCCATCACCATTGAAGCCTGTGAGGGAACAGGAAACACCTTTTTTCCTGAATATAGTTACCTCTTTTCTTTTCTTTTGAAATCACTATTGCTTCCAGTGAATAAACACAGCACTGGTGTGACTCCACAGTTAATTATGCCACGTCTAAAAGGTAAAAAAAAAATCTAATTATATGAGTTATGTGAAGAAATGGGTTCATATGTCATATATTCTTTTCTAGGTGGAATACGTTTCACCTGCGGTGAAATTCTGCAGTTAATGGCTTAATTTAGCCAATCATTTGATCAAAAAAAACCATTTGAATGATAATAGAATTCTGCCATGAATATGTTATATGGATGAATCCATAAATGTTAATACATAAATGATTCAGGGTGACAGTGGACAAATGTGACACCCCAGGACTGACCACATAAATCATTCAGACACTTAAATATGAGTTGGCAAATCCACACAGAATTGCACAAATTCCCAGGGCTGGCAGATAAATATTTATGACGCCCCCAATTCCCCCCTTTCTCCCCGTCTTTGGTAATTGTGCGTGATTCATTTTGTTTTCTCAGTGGAAGAAGGAAAATCAATCTTAGAATATTGGCTATGAGACACACGGCACGCAGATTCCAAATGCCTGTTTTGTTTTGGGGGGTTTTTCTGTAGAATATAAAAGGTTCAGATATATTCAGTCAAGTTCTCCGATGAAGATTTCAGTTTAGTCGTTACTTCATTTCCGGAGGGAAGTTTCTGGATGTGAAGTAAACCTGAGTCAGGCTAACTTGCTACCCACTCCAGTTTACTTGCTGACTTTAAAACAAGTGGTACTGATTTAGAGGGATTTAAAGTATAATTCTTTTCTTTCTGTTTTTTGAATCTATTGTGAAATCTTTTGTAGCTTTCCTCTTGGTTACTAAAAACATTCTTCCATGTAGACATGCTTTCGATATATGTCCTGAGAGAAAACTGAACTTGAACTTGAACCTTGAAGTAGCCGCTCCCTTTGATGTAGCCACAGAGGGGCTCTTTACTTTCAGTTCTTATGCATTTCAAAAAACTGCCAATAACTCATTGCATTGTTACATCAAAGTGACTCGGAAATTGTCCCAGACCTGGACCTTTATTCAAGCTCGCCATTGAACACATACCTGGAAAATACACTATGAAATGCATTCGAGGCAGGGCCTCTCTTATTTGCTGCTTCTTTTCAAAGTTAGTATTTGTGCTTTCTACAAGATCCAACAATCAAAACATCCTTGGTTTCTTCAAATGAACTGGAAACAGGGTTATGCACTCAGCATGCAAATTATGCAAAATAGCAGATAATCACAAAACTCATACTTGCTGTTTTTCCTCTGCATCCTACGACGGCTCCTTGGGCAAAGGCTGGAAAAGAAGAAGCAGAAGGTCACTAAGGAAGAGAGGGCCGGCCTTCATTTTATTCAGTTTTCCCTCAGCTTACTCGCCTTAAGACGCAGAGCAGCATATGTCCATTTAAAAGCACAGATGGCACATCTTCCAATTATATCTAAGGCGAGACGAAGGAAGCTGAAGGTTATTTTGTTCTCTACCAGATTTTATGACCTCCGAGGACACTGCTTCTCCCCTCAACCAGAAAATACGATCAAGTAATGGCCAACGCATCATCTGCATTAAAGAGCAGAGGACCTCTCTTTTCTTCCATCAGTGGCGTCACACTTTTTTTTTCATCACATTAGCTGTGAGGCAGGGTGATAAACAGTGTTCCACTTTATTTCTTTGTGAACGGAACTTCTTGCCGCCCACATTCATCTCAAGGAGGACACGACAACATGCTGTTTTCCCCTCGACCATAGGAGAGATACAGCTTCCTCGCTTTCTTAATATTGGTGAATGAGCCACTTTTGTGCAGATAATGACTCGGCTAATCATAATCAGAAAGCTAATGGTCTGTTTAGCCAATCAGAGGAGCTAAGGCGAGACGGCTGTCTGGGCTGTGCATTGGCATTCCCAGCAGCCGCTGCTTTCCCTTCGGCTGTGCCAGGCTCGCAGCACTAAGGCAGACTTGGTATTCCGCTGCCTGCTCGGCCGGTCCTTCTGTGATCTGTCTCTCTGTCTGTCTGACCAGCCGACTGGCCCCCGCGCTGTCGAAGAAATTCAGTCCTCTGAAGAGGCGCTGATCCATCACACCTCTCCAGCAGCATGTCATCTAAATGCTAAGTACTTCCACTGCATCTTTAAATCAAAACAAGAAAAGAAATGAGCACGGGAGGTGAGCGCTTGGAGGGGATAAAAGCTTATAAGGGCACAATAGAATCTACCAAGCAAACCCTTAGCTTTTTGATTACATTCATTTTCAAAGGAGAGGAAATGTGGGAGGGGAGAAACTGAGTGAATAAGCATGAGAGACCCTGTTATACTTTTAAATGTTCAAGGAATACAGAGAAGGCATGGTTTTTGCCCCTAAACAGTCCCTCAAAGAATATAATTTTGTTGTTTTAGTCCACTTCAAACATCATCATATATGTGCCCGAGCCACTCCCGCAATAAGGACTCCCTCCCGCTCCCCCATCTCCCCGTCTGAGCCCAAGTCTTTGCTATCGATTGGAGCGATTCCTGAAGTCAGGGCAAGTGCTGAGGCGGCAGAAGCGGCCGACACTATTAACTGCTCCTACTAATTAAAAGGGTAACAAGGTGAGTTTGGCCCCGCGGGACAACTGTGCAAGAGACGGAGCCGGCTGTTGGCCCGCCATGCACACCGGTAAACAGTGAGGGACTCATCCAGGCTGGAGAAACTGATCAGGAGGGCTAGCTCTGTGGTCGGCATGAAGCTGGACACTCTGGTGACAGTGGCAGAGAAAAGGACATTAAAGAAACTGCTGGACATTATGAACAATGCTGGGCATCCTCTGCACACGGCCATAAACAACCAGAAGAGTCTGTTCAGTGACAGGTTGCGTCTCCCCAAGACAAGAACTAACAGACTTAAAAACTCCTTTGTCCCACACGCCATCAGACTGTTTAACTCCTCTCTGGAGGGGAGAGGGAGGGGAAACAGGAGGACAAAGGAGGGGGGAACAACTAAGCTGTAGTGCCTCTGCACCTCACTGTACAATACCTTGTGCAATACTTTTTGTAAATAGTCAACAGTGCAATAGACTCAATACTTGAAATGTGCAATTCACTTGTATTTTTATTTTTTATTCCTATTTATTCTATTTATCCCCTTTGTATATTTTATTTATATTTGTCTCTGTATTTATATGTGTGTGTGTGTGTGTGTGTGTGTGTGTGTGTGTGTGTGTGTGTGTGTGTGTGTGTGTGTGTGTGTGTGGATATATATATATATATAACAGTTCTGTAACTGTAACTTTGGTCGTTGCTGTGCTTTTTTTGGAAGTCGAATTTCCCAGAGGAACCCACCCGAGGGATTAATAAAGTTCTATCTTATCTTATCTTATCTTATCTTATCTTATCTTATGGTGTTTACAAGACAGAAATCCAAGGACATCGAAGACATATTCATCTCCCGCCGGCACAAGGGATGGGGGGAGATTTACAGATAAAGAGTGAGAGAGAGAGAGTATGCGCACTAACAAGCGCTTTGCTAATTGCTTATATTGCGGTGAAATTGAAACATTTGGACCTCGTCTCTGAGCTCGGGGTGCCCTCGTTTCATCATCACTTGTAAACACTGAGCACTGTGTGTGACAGGTTGAAGGACTACTGCATATAAAACTGTTCAGTTAATACTAATTCATATCTGTTGATATAAGGATGAAAATAATGTAAATATGGTAAGAAAGTGGTTAAGAGTTTATTATTTTTCATGTTATATTAATGGCTTTCATGTTACTTAAGAGAACTACAATCTATACATCAGTGATCGGCTAGTAAGCCTTTTCTGGGCTCGATTAGTAGTGTCTCTATTCTCCACTAGGGGGCTTTCGCGCGTTCTCCTCACTGCAATAAACTACTGCATGAGAGACGCAAGTCATAATCACTCTCGTGATTCTTTTCCCCCTGTTTTCAGGGGTGTAACATTTGGAGGCACCGCTGGGATAGCTGCTTAGATGTCCGGTGTCCACAATCTGCACATCGTAGTCCAAGCCAGCTACATCCCCCCCACTACAACCCAGGCAGACTGCAGTGAGGAAAGTGTTGCTGTCGAGGCGAACTGGTAGCTGTGTTTTAGCGCATGTTTCCTGAGGCCAGCCAGAGATCATCAGGGGCTGCAAAAGCGACTCAGCTCAGCGTCACCCGTACATGCAAAATTCTTCCAGCCTACTGCCACAATGTCTTCGGTGGAAGAGCTGCGAGAAGAGGTTGTGCGTGAAATGCACACTCTGTCCAAAGACCAACTAGTGTCAATCTGCGAGTTCCTTGGCATTGCAGAGAAAATAGATGTTAGCAGAAAAACACGACTGTCACTGCTAACACACATCCAAATACACATTGAGAGAGAAGGTATAACAGTACTTGAGGATGAAGGAATGTCAGAACTGTTGTTGCTTAATGATAAGATTGCTGAAATAATGAAAGAGACAATTGTTGAGACTGAACCAAATGCAAATGAAGAGGGTGATTCAGGACACAGAGAGCAACCAAATACTGCAACCTCACTGGTAACAGAGACAGCTAATGCAGTTAACACAGCAATTATTTCTCACTCCCAAGGTAATCGCTTTGTCCCTAACTCATCTGTGTCAAGTACCCCCCAACGACCAAGCCCTTACTGGCAGAAAGATTTCAAAATATCAGGCCAGATTGGCGAACCAGGTCAAAAAGACAAACTGACATTTTCCAGTCTTGCTCACCAGATCGAAAATGGACTGAGCAGAGGTTACTCAGAGCTTGACATTGTAGATGCTGTCATCAGAGCTATCTTGCCAGGTCTACAACTACGCAGCTATTTGGAGGGAAAAGCTCAACTCACCCTTCCGACTCTACGCCGCATACTGCGCTCCCATTTCCAGGAGAAGAGCGCCACCGAACTGTATAAACAACTTGCCTCTGAGGTACAGACCCCAAAAGAGACTGCTCAAAGCTTCCTGATGAGAGTTTTGGATCTAAAGCAGAAAGTCTTATTTGCTTCCCAAGAATCTGAGTCAGGACTCAAATACGACCCAGCTTTAGTTCAGCGTATGTGTTTGCACACCATACTCACAGGCTTCCAGAGTGACAGTGTCAGGATAGATATGCAGCCACTCCTGTTAGACTCTAAGACACCTGATGAACTCCTGTTAGAGAGGTTAAATATGGCTTGTGCCAATGAGGCAGAAAGGAAAAACAAGAAGAGATGTTTAGCATCACAGACTGCTACAAGTGTGAGTGCAGTGCAGTCAGATGATGTGTCACCAGCTAAGAACCCTGTGAAAGAAGTTAAAGCTAAGATACCACCCGAGCTTTTAACTGAGTTAGCGGAGCTTAAGACAGGTGTAGCCTCCCTGAAAGGTCTCAGTGCAGAGATAGCTCAGATTAAAGAGACTCTACAGCAGCCGGTGGCTGGTCCTCAGTCATATGCCCCACCACCAGTTATGCAGTATGATAGGGACCAGCAGTATTATAGCTTCCAGGGCCCCCGTCAAAGGCCACCACCCCCTCAGTATCCTGTACAGCACTACACAGGTAGTCCAGCCCGCCGTGAGAGGAGGTGCCACATCTGCCAGCAGAATGGAGTCAACGAGCGCTGCACCCACTGCTACCTCTGTGGGAGTAGAGAACACTTTCAGGCTGGATGTAGAAGCAGAGGTGTGAGACCATATAAAGAGAAACATTTAAACCAGCAATGGTTACCACCGAGGGACGAGTGTTAACCATGCCCATCATCCACAAGTCCCAACATTGCTCCAACTGTAAACAAGAAAAGTCAGGCATGAGACAGTGTTCAGCATGTAAAAACGCACTTTATTGTTCAAGAACATGCCAGAAACAACACTGGAGACAACATAAGAGACAATACACTGGCTTAAAGACTAAGAAAGAAAATGAGACTGTCCAGGTACCACTGTCGCCAGCTCATGTAAATTATTCCCCTCACAAAGTCACATCTCTGGTGGGCAGGCAATGTCTGGTTGAGTGTTTTCTGGACGGCCACAGGCTTCAAGCTCTATGGGACTCAGGCTCACAGGTATCAATCATCGATGAGAAGTGGAAAAAGGACTATCTGCCACACACAGAGCTGAGAGATGTAGCAGATATTATGGACACATCTGAACTCACCCTGACCGCAGCAAATGGGACCAACATGCCATATCTTGGGTGGGTTGAGACAACCTTCCAACTTGTTTCCGGAACTGAACAAACTGAGAAATTGACCATCCCCATGTTGGTAATGAAAGGCTTTCAGCTCACATGCCCTATTATAGGCTACAATGTAATTGAATACATTGTGAATAAGACTGACCAAGCTAAACTGTACAGCACAGTGAGAAAAGCATTTCCCAGCCTCAAAAGACACAAGGTGAAAGCTTTTATACAGGCTGTTAGTGCAGATGCAGTTGACGAGTACAAAGTGATGACAAAGAAAGACTGTATTACTGTACCAAAAAAAAGCCACATGCATGTTGAGGGTCGTATAGCAGCAGGGCCATTTAAACAAGATATGGTCATGATATTTGAGCCAGACTTAAACCCCCAGTGGCCAGACAATCTTGAGTTTTTTGACACTTTGGTTAAAGTTAAGAAGGGTACTTTACCTGTCATAACACTAGGTGTCTCTAACCCAACTGACCATGAAATTGTCATTCCAGGCCGTACATTAGTTGGCTCGGTTCAGACTATTACAGCTGTTTTACCTGCCCAGGTGTTTGAAAAAGCCACATCTGTAGCTACTGTTAACCAGACAAATACACAAGCCCAGTGTAGCGCTAGCGAAGAGTGGGACCCACCTGTAGATCTTAGCCACCTGGGTGAAGAGCAGAGAGTATTAGCAAAACAGATGCTCAGAGAGGAATGCCAGTCTTTCTCTAAAACAGACAATGATATAGGCTGTATTGAAAAACTGAAAATGACCATATCACTCAAAGACAACGAACCAGTCAAACGAACATACCTGTCTGTGCCACGGCCGCTCTACCAAGAGATGAAAAGTTACCTGCATGATTTAATAGCACAAGGCTGGGTCAGGAAGTCAGACTCGTCATACTCCTCACCAGTTGTTTGTGTTAGAAAAAAAGATGGTACTTTAAGACTGTGCATAGACTACAGAGACCTGAATCGGAAAACCCATCCTGATCGCCAGCCCATCCCACGCGTCCAGGACATTATGGACAGTTTGGGTGGAAACTCCTGGTTTTCGCTTTTAGATCAGGGGAAAGCGTACCACCAGGGGTTCATGTCAGAAGAAAGTCGTCCACTCACTGCTTTTGTGACCCCCTGGGGATTATATGAGTGGATTCGCATCCCCTTTGGACTTATGAATGCCCCTGCAGCATTTCAGCGCTGTATGGAAGAGTGCCTGGATGGGCTGCGCGACAACATCTGCATCCCCTATCTGGATGACACATTAGTTTACAGCAAAACGTTCAAAGATCACTTGGAGGACGTGAGAAAAGTGCTCCAGAGATTGAGAGGCTTTGGTATAAAGCTTAAGCCAAGTAAGTGTGACATGTTTAAGTCTGAGGTGCGCTATTTGGGCAGAATAGTGTCTGCAGAGGGCAGTAAAGTGGATCCTGCAGATTTTGAAGCAGTCAAAGCACTCAAAGGTATAAAACCACAAAATGTTGGTCAGCTCAGAAAAATGTTAGGCCTTCTCTCCTACTACAGACAATACATAAAAGACTTCTCCAGAAAAGCAGGTTGTTTGTATGAACTGTTAAAAGCTGACAAAACCACAGAGAACTCAGACACCACAAAAGGGACAAGGGCAAGACCAAAGAGAGCCAGTCAAGTTGTGCCCTCCTCAAAACAAATCGTGTGGACTGACCAGCATCAACGTGCGCTTGAGGAACTAATAGACTGTTTGCTCCACCCACCAGTGCTGGGGTTCCCAGATTTCACACAGCCGTTCATCGTACACACAGACGCCTCACACAAAGGGCTAGGCGCAGTGTTGTACCAGAGACAAGATGGTAAGCTGCGAGTTATTGCTTATGGCTCCCGTACTCTAACAGCGGCTGAAAAAAACTACCACTTCCATGCAGGAAAACTAGAATTTTTAGCATTGAAGTGGGCTATCACTGACAAATTCAGAGACTATTTGTACTATGCCCCAACATTTACTGTCTACAGCGATAACAACCCGCTAACGTACATTCTGTCAACAGCCAAACTGAATGCCACCACATCAAGATGGGTTGCTGAGCTCGCTGATTTTCACTTCACCATTAAGTACAAACCAGGGAAGGAAAACAGTGATGCAGATGCTTTATCAAGAATGCCACTTGATGTAGAAACCTTAATGAGAGACTGCTCTGAGGAAGTGCCACCGGACACTATCGCAGCTGCTATCCAGGCCATTGAGGTACAGAAAGACACACCTGCCGCATGGACACTCTCAGCTGCAGCAATGTCAGTCACAGCAGAAGGTGAGCCAGCAGAAGCAATATTCACACCCATACCAAAAGAACAGCTTAATGAAGCGCAAAAGTCTGATCCTGTTATAAGCCCTGTATTACAGTGTAAACAGACAGATTCAAAACCACTGCCCAAAGAGCTAAGAACATTTGACCCTAAGACAAAATGTTTGTTCAGAGAGTGGGGCAAGTTAAGACTAGATAACAATGGCATCTTGTACAGACTCACTTCTGCCCGGAAACAGCTAGTCCTGCCAGATCAGTTCAAAAAGACTGTACTTGAAGAGCTGCACAATAATATGGGCCATCAAGGTGTTGATCGCACAGTGTCTTTGATACGTGAACGCTTCTTTTGGCCACACATGCAGGCAGACATCGAGCATTATGTGACCAACGTTTGTTCCTGTGTAAAGCAGAAAAAGCCCAGCCATGAAACAAGAGCTCCTTTAACAAACATTGTAACTACGCAGCCCTTTGAGCTGGTGTGTATAGACTTTCTCCATCTTGAAAAATGCAAAGGCGGTTATGAATATATACTAGTGATAACTGACCACTTCACACGTTTTGCCCAAGCCTATGCCACCACCTCCAAGTCAGGCAAAACTGCTGCAAACCTGATATTCAATGACTATGCCCTAAAGTTTGGCTTCCCCTGTCGCATTCACCATGACCAAGGAGGTGAATTTGAAAATCAGCTATTCAGTCAGCTCAAGAAACTGTGTGCCATGGCCGGTTCTAGGACAACACCCTATCACCCAATGGGGAACGGTCAAGTTGAACGTATGAACAGGACATTGTTGCAAATGCTTAGAACGCTAACTGAAACACAAAAGTCAAACTGGAAGGAATCTATCAATAAGCTAATGTATGCATATAATTGCACACGTTGTGAAGTCACTGGCTACTCCCCATTTTACCTACTGTTTGGACGGTCACCCAGGCTACCAGTAGATATGCTCTTTGGACTGTACTCAGAAACAGATTTTAGTGACCACAGAGACTATGTTGAAAAATGGAGAAAGAGCATGGAACAAGCCTACTCTATAGCAAATGAGAATGCAAAGAAAGCTGCTGAAAAGGGCAAAAGACACTACGACACAAAAGTAAGGAGTTCTGTGTTACAACCTGGCGAGAGAGTTCTGGTCAAAAACCTGACACCTAGAGGAGGCCCAGGGAAACTGAGAGACTATTGGGAGGACACTGTTCACACAGTAGTCAGACAAATGGGGCCTGACCTCCCTATCTATGAGGTAAGACCGGAGAGAGGCAGAGGGCGCTCTAGAGTGCTTCACAGAAACTTGCTTATGTCATGTGACCACTTACCTTTTGAAAAAGTGCCTGAAAAGGATAATCGTACAAGACATGAACAGAAAAAGACTGATAAACCCGTCGCTGTTGTGCCAGACTCTGATGATGAGGGCAGTGTTGATGAATACCGCTGTCATTACGCACCACCTCAACCTGTGTCCCAGCCATCAGAACAAGAACTTCTCACAGCAACTTCTCAGCCCGCAGCTTCAGTCCCTGCTCTTGCACCAACACCAGAGCCTCTTGCTGGAGACCATCTGGAGGCGCCTGACCCAGCTGCCGTGGAGACAACTTGTGAGGAGGCAGAGCCCACTGCAGTTGCAGAGCGTTCTCACTCCCGAGGCGTAACATGTCGACGTTTTGTCACGTCCCGCGGCGTTCCTGAGGAACGCGAAAGGAGACCTTCGGCGTTCTTATGGTACGCGGCGGGTTATGGCTGGAATCCAGTGCAATGACGCTCCCGCGGTAATAGACGTTCCAGCCCTGTATTCCAGCCCTAAACCTAACCTTATCCCTAGCCCTGACCATAACCTTATTCCTGACCTTAACCAGGACTTTAATGATGTTAAATAGCGTGTTTCTAAGCGATTTGAAGAAAAAGAGCGAACATGTGTAGGTTCAGTCCAGACGGTTCTCATATTTCCTCTTTTTCCGAGGTCGTCATTTAGGAACGTGGTGGGTAGCCGAAAACGTAATATGGTGACGATTTGTCACCTAGCGTAAAATGTTACGCTTTGGGAGTGAGAACGGGTTGGCAGGTGACATACCTGCCCCTCCTCCACCTGTTGTACTTGAGGAGGAGACACCTCAGCGGCCACAGCGAGAGAGACACCCGCCAAGACGGATGACGTATGACCAACTGGGCACCCCATCTTGCTACAGTGTTCAGCCAGCACCGCAACTGCTTCCTGTGTACCCGGGCCTGGTTCCATGGTTTCCAGCTGTGCAGTCATACTGCACCCAGCCCATTGGTTTGTATGGACTCCAGCAAATGTAAGTTGACACTTTTTCACTGATGACTTGAGAACTGTACTTACAGACTGTCATCAAGAAAAAGACATGAACTTTTCCCCATCTGTGGATTATAACCATAGACAATAGACTTTGTGAAGACTCACATATGGACTGGTTATAGACTTTGTCTTCAGTCACCAGTGATGGACTGTGGTGAAACAGGTGTTAAACCTACAGAATTGAGGACATTGGTTCACTCTACTGTTGATGTCCTGACTACAAGAGAATATAGACTGAAAAGCATCTTGTCGGTATAATGTCGGGACGACATTTTTTGAGTGGGGGAGAGTGTGACAGGTTGAAGGACTACTGCATATAAAACTGTTCAGTTAATACTAATTCATATCTGTTGATATAAGGATGAAAATAATGTAAATATGGTAAGAAAGTGGTTAAGAGTTTATTATTTTTCATGTTATATTAATGACTTAAGAGAACTACAATCTATACATCAGTGATCGGCTAGTAAGCCTTTTCTGGGCTCGATTAGTAGTGTCTCTATTCTCCACTAGGGGGCTTTCGCGCGTTCTCCTCACTGCAATAAACTACTGCATGAGAGACGCAAGTCATAATCACTCTCGTGATTCTTTTCCCCCTGTTTTCAGGGGTGTAACATGTGCATAAATGATAAAGTTTCCCAGTTCAAATGAGGTGTGCAGCACGGATCTTTGAGAGGGTGCCAGTGGAGACTGGCAACAAAAAAATAATAATATTAAGGGATTCAATTAACGTCGTTCCTTATCATCAACACAACATATTTTAGGATCAAAGTATTTTTGAGATACAGTATGCCTCGCATTACCCAAAATAAAATCATCAGCCAAGGTAGTATTGCAACTCACAGAAACCTCTGTAGCTGAGACGAAAAGCCACTGCAGGCACAGCAGACGGCTTGTTTGCTCAGTGCTCAAGGGGAAACAATGCAGAGGCTGCATATTTGGTGGCACTTCGAGCTGCAAAATTGTCACCAACAGCACAGCGTGTCATTGTAGAGAGAGGTGCTATGCTGCGCCATCACTGCAGTAAGTAAGAATCTTTCCCTAGGGGTCTCTCCTAACAAGTGGACTCCTGCACAGGACTTAGCTGGGTTCATCAACCGGAGCCTCAGAAAGGTCCCAGTCATAACAATTCACTGGAGCTTCTGCTGTTATTAGCCATAGCCAGAGCTTACTGAAGAACCTGGGTGGATGGTTCACACTCACCGTGTGAGCCTGATGTACTGAAGCATCAGAGCATCACACCCAGAGCTGCCTCAGAGGAAAAAACCTGATTAGTTTCCAAGCAGCATGTTCTGTTTGTTGCTTTATTTCTGATGTGCCATCTGCAGAAAAAAACCCCCTCTATTTTTCAAATCTTCTAATTAAGTTTTGCTCTTTAAAGCAGGATTTAATGAATTCATACAAAGCAAGCTATAGCCACAAAATTGGCATGATCCGGAAGACTTGAACCATGTGGCATACACAAACACTACAGAGAACACAGATTCATGTATTCACTTATGAAAATGTTAAATAAATGAAAACAAATTCAGAATTCATGTTCAGTGCAAAGTAGAACACAAATCAAGCGTATTTTAACAGCCTGTGTATTGATTTTGATGCTGTAAAGAAATTCATGAGGCCCCCAGAGAAAGATGATAAGACACATTTAAAGTTTCAAATGCTTTGCAAAGAGGCCAGCTGGAATACAAAGTCTTTACCATCAGCTAAAACTTCACTAAGCCATTATATTGTGCTTTATATTAAAGTATTAACTGCAAGACTGAGTACATATACTGGTGAAAAAGTGTCAAAAATAAAAACTATATATCATATAGGTAGATGGTGCTGCATGCATTAATTACAATTAAAAACATATTAACAAATGTACTTGAAAAACAATGTTCTGGGCTACTAAATCAGCATTTGAGTAATTGTATTTGCTTTCTACCACTGGAAACAGGCCTGGGGTTTGTTTTGAGGATGACTACAGCATTTTAAATTAGATAGAAATGTTAGCTTGTAGCCGGGTGCATCATGGGGCTGCAGCACTGAACAATTTATTAAAAATACATACACTAAAGATCCAAAGGGCTCAAAAACATCCTAGCTTTGAAACGGGATGCTGCTGAGCCTGCATGTCCGGTCTACGCGAGAGCTTTTCTGCATCACTGTTACAAAAAAACCCGTGTTGGTGCCCTTTGGCTTTGACAAATTTACACCAGACAAAACTCTGGAGGCAGGCAGAGTGCAGGCTAAAACACAAATGGCAGTTCAAAGCTTGCCAATGACAGAACTTCAAATAGGGGAGCCGGGTACAGTGTGCTGAAAGTGACAGCAGAAGGGACCGCATTCACTCTGGACTGGAAAGAGAAGGGGGCAACATGCGCCTGGCAAAGTCAAACTGACAAAAGAACTCTTTAATAGATAATGGCAGTACCAGAGGAGGCAAAAACAAAAACACAATGTGTTACTTTATTATAGCATGTAAATGAATACCACAGGAAACACTATAAACTGAGAATGTGATCATGAAGCGTCCTGCAGAATTCCTGCACAATAACACAACACCTATGATAACACAAATGGAAAAGGAAATGGAATGGTGGGAATATATTAGCTGTTTCTCTGTTTTCTGAACATCTCTATCAATCTAGCCTATTTCAATACATTTTCGGCATCTCTCCCCATGCTATCTGCTCAAGACTGATGATCGTGCCACAGCGTGTGACAAACAGATGAGGAGAAACCAAAGAAGCACATTTTTCTTTTCCGCTTGATAAATAGAAGATCTGCAAATGAAACTGAAATAAATAGTATATTTGCTTATCAAGTGTAACCTCTGTGTACTATGCATTTGCTCGGCAGGGGCACCCGAGCGTTCGAACATCAGTCATTTTATAAATGTACATCCAAAGGCAAAGCAGCCCAGCTACAGTGTGTTATCCCCGATGATCCAGAGAGGGCCTGTCAGATACAATATGACAGGAGTACCGTCAATTCACAAGCAGAAATGGGTACGAAAGCCTGGAGGTGGGCCAGTAAAACATAAAAGCTAGACCCCATGCTCTTTTGTCTGATGTATGTATCAAAGAAACAACGGCGGCATGTTCCTGTCATTCGATTATGAGTGAATTAAAAAGAACAGTTTTAGTAAATTACAGATTTCTTGTGGCAGACAGCAGTACTACTACAAAAGCAGTGAAAGTTAAACCCTGTTTCATTCAAGCGAGCACACTAGAATTTATTTCAACAGTTTGTTTTTGCATTATTGTTGGAATTTTACTTGCTGCTGCACAGAAATTAAATAATTTCGGCACTGAATGAGACTGAAAGCCAGCAGAGCAATGAAGGACATGGTGCACAGCATGCATATCTAATATCTGCAAATGTTCCAGGCCTGGTTTTTCAGTGCAGTTTGAAAATGCAAACATTTTTCTAATGACAACCAGTTTTGATTTTCTGAATCATTATTTTCTTTCTGTAATAGACCCGAGACCATTTCCTCTTATTGGAAGAACATTTTACTGTATGTTTCCTTCTGAGCCTTTGGCGCAAGCAGTTGCTATTACAAAAATAACCTACTTTACTTCTCTTATTATGCATTTTATTTGGGCTAAACTAATGCTGCTGGTCACAGTGCTACAGCACCTAATCAAAGAGATTCCATCATCACAACCACCTTTATCTAAAGATGGTGCCCCACTGAGAGTGAGTCGGTTTGAACAGATTCCAGAGGCGACAAAGAAGAAAACAAAAAAGAAATAATTTACATATCCTAAAAAAATACAGTGAAATCATATAAAATACAAGTGCAAAGTTATATGCTAATGAAACTGCAAGTAAAACTAAACCAACACTGAAGGACCTCTTGAAATAGAGCTTTTATTCTCAGTAGGGCTAGTTGTTTTGATAAAGATTTTATAGCAACTAAAGCGATTATAAAGAGTTCTTATAAAAATGTAATTACATGTACAGATGAAAGACAGGCGGCTAATTTGAGCCTTCAGCACAGCAGCCAGCTCTGCAGCATTTACTTTACTTTTGAAAACGACTTTACCGAGTATTATGGCGTAATGCAGCTTGTGTGTTTGACACATATATACTCCTTTTTTTCTACAGAGACAGCACTTCACTATAATATATCAAAACAGCCACTGTTTTTGGTTTGTTCTTGTTCTTATTCTTTGTGTTATTATTGCTTCAGAGACAGCTATGACATTTTTAAAGAAGGCTACACTTAAATGACTGTGAAAACGTCTTGTATCTATCTTGGTTTATTAATTATTTTTAAAAAGAAAAAATGCTTCTATGTTCTTCTTACTGTGAATCCTATCAAGACCAAGAGACATCAAGGTGTTGGGACATCTCTCAGTACTTCCTGACCTTCACACTTTGTCTGTAACACCTAGTCGTTGCCTCCAACTGAAGACAGAAATCTCAGCTCAGCTCATAACTGCGCAGCCACATTGAATATCACTGTAATTTTAGGAACCTCATACCCTAAAACAGGATAGTGTGACAGTGTATGATCAAGTGAATAAGTAATCACTCAGCCGTAGAGACCATATGACAACCATCAGTTGAGAGGGAAAAAATGAGTAATCCTCAACTAGAAAATCTCGAAATGTTCAAATGCGTGGCTTGCTAGCAGATAGCAGTTTGCACGGAACATGCCACCTTGTCTGCAAATAGTAAACAGCTGCTCTCTGAGCATTAGTAAAATTGTGAAAAACAAGATGCAAAGCAGAAATAGACTGCAAAGCAGCTTTGAGGCACAGCTTTTACTGTGAAGGAGAAATGTTCTCTGTTATCATATGAGTTGGTGTCTATCATGCAAACTACAAGCAACCGCTCTAATCTCCAAGCAAGCAAATCAATGATAAGGAGATTCTTGCTATAGCATGAACAGGTCGAAAATCGGTCAGACATTTTTCCCTCATGTCCAGTATGGTAGTCAAAGGAGTCCAATATGGTAGGCTAATTAGCTAACTGAAACTAGTTAGCTAAATATGCTGGAAGCATGCTCACCAAACTTTCAACTGCTCAGCAAGTCATGTTAGCCCGTATGCTAGAAAATACATTCAGTCCAGTGGTTTAGACTAGTTGAGGGGAAAGCTTGAAGCTAGCTACATGTAGCAGCTTACTTGTAACCTACCTGCTAATTGCATAACTTGGATACTACTCTCAGTTTTGGTGATCTATGAGCATTTCTGGCTGTGGTGTATGACAAGCTGACTTAAAATAAAACACACTCTCTCTCACACAGTGCCCATAGAAAAAGTGTGTTATAACTGTATCATAATAATTCTGGGACAAGAATGAGGGTCTGTGGCACAGGAGAATGATATTTATCTGACTTTAGCTCCACCTGTTATTAGGATAATTCATTTTTGGTGGTTATCGTGAGATTTATCATGTATATCATGTTCTACCTGTAGGGTTCTCATGTTATTTGAATAATTAAGTGTTATAAATGAAATCAAACACACTCGGTAGAATTATATTCACTGGAAAGGTGAAACAATGACTGCAGTGTTAGTTTTCACCAGCTGTTTGGAAAAATAGAACACCATTTGAGATAGATGACATGCTTTGACATTTTTTGGCAGTGCACCTGAGGCTCAGTTGTACTGTTTTTTTGTTGTTCCTATTTGGACACAACATCCTTTTCTAGCCTCTTACACTAATGATTCCAAGCCATACAGAGAACTGTCATCTCTACCGCAGGTCTCCAACCTCACCAACTAATCAACAATTTATTTCAAGAAGCTGCAGAGAAATAGTTGTGTCCCTGACAGAGCCTGGGAGTGTGTTGGGCTGCCTTTGAGAAGCAAACTCATTAGAAGTCTGTCTCTGGTCAGATGGGCTGCCAGCACAGCAGTGACCATGGCGACACGTGACTTGGCTGCCTGGTCCTTTGTCGTAGACACTGAAGCCTTTATAACTGAGGTGCTAGCAAGTGTTACATAACGACACTGTGGAACTACATCATCTGTCCATGTAATTTTCTCACTTCTTATGAAAGAAGTGAGAATTTCATAACTCCTTCATAACTGGACGGGAACATTTGAACTGACACAGTGCCAAAAATCTAGTTTTATCTGTTTGTTTTGCCCTTTGGTGTCATATTTGGAATGTTTTCTAGCCAAACACCTGTTTTTCTTTGCTCTATTTCTCATAAAGGCACACCTTTTACTTATTCCTTCCTGTACAAATCAAGATTTTTGTGTCATGGCATCCTTTCAAAAAGCCGGCAATGCTAACTGGCTATGATGTCTTTATGTTTACAGCAACACTGGTAGGACTACACAGACTGCGCTGGCTTTTTTTTTTTTTTTACCATGGCTGATGCTGGAACAAAGAGCACATAGCTGGAGGAGGGCCACCAGAGCAGAAAAAAAGAGAAAATGCTAAAAAAAAAAACATGCAAGCTTCTCTGACCTACTGGGTCACTCAGTGTGTGTACGTCTGTGCGTATCCTGTTCATTTTGTAACCCTCCTCATTTTGCCAAAAAATGCCCAACTACGACTGGTCGAATCCCCTCCAGGCCACACACTAGCCCAGCAATGGCATTTGTTGTGTGGGTGTATGAAGATTTTTGGGGTATTTTTTCCCCACCAACCATCGAGTTATTGTCTGTGGGTCGAAATGCGCACGAGTCTGCAGTCTGACTATGATCAAATCAGGATTTCAAGTACTTACATTTCATACTTTAAGCTCCCGCTAGCCTGTGAAGTAACAATATTCAGGAAAATAGTCCTATCTTTTTTTTTCCGCACTGAAGAAGCATTTCTGATATGCAGAATTTCAATTTGAGCCCATCACTTTGCAAACGCAAAGCATTAGCAAAGGCTGATATTAGAGCTCAGTAGTGCTCTCAACAGAGCTCTCGCCAAGCAGAGAGCAAGTGATGCAATCTCACAAGCCTCTCACTTGCCTAAAAGGAGTAAAACTAATTTCACTGTCCTAAATTCTCCCTGGCTGTCTTGTCAATTTTCCACCTTATGAACATTTCCAGCTTCCGTTCAATAGCACAGACCCCGGCATGCAACTGTGCTCTTGTGTAACCCCGCAATTTAAATCCACCCCCCACCCCCCCGTGTCCCCGTCAAGTGTATGAAACCAACCTCATAACACCCCACCCCAGCCCTCCTGAATTGCGCTTTCCACCTTGGAGAATATCATATGTAGAGCTTTCAGCAGCTCACTAGTGAAGACAAATTGCAAGCTTGTTTGGAGGGGCCTCTAGAGAGTGATTCATATTAATGGCTAGCTGGCAGTGGAGAGCGGGCTGCATATGCAAACTCCATTAGCAGGTTAGGCTGGAGTGTGTGACCTGGCAGTGCCACCATGAGCTGCACTCACAAGAGGGCGGGCGGTAAGGAGGAGGCTGAGGTGATGGGAGGTGGTTGTGTTTATAAAGAGCTGCAGGTGCAGTGACATGTGTCTAATATGGGAGTGTCTATATATTGCAGTAAAACTGACAAATCACTTAATTAATGTGTGTTACAATAGTTAGACTTTTTTTTAAGGTTTTATTATACCTGTGACGCTGACACTGCAACTCCAAAAAATGCATCACGTACAGTCAGCATATAAAAGTGCAATAATTTTTTAATTAAAGTCGACAGTCTACACTGCTGAAGCAAACAAAGAGTTTCTCAAGGCAAAGAAATTTTCCATGACAGCATCAGCCACCTGATCTCAACCCAACGGAGCACGTTTTTCAGTTACTGAAGGTAAAAAGACGCACAATCAAGCAGCAACAGCAGCTACATAAAGACCTGGCAGGTTATCACAAGGGAGGAAACACTCCATGGGCTTTAGACATCAGTCAGTCATTGCCTGCAAACAATCTTTATATTTTTTTTGTTTGTCCAGTTTCTTTTGAGACTTTGAAAATGGCTAGGTGGCTGGCAGGGTGTATTTAAAATGGCTGTTAATGGTTCTTAACGGTTAATGTAATACTTTTGTTAAACCCCTTGAATTAAAGCTTTTAAGCTGAAAGCCACTGTGTGTGTACAGCCGCAAAATTCCTGTCATCCAGGCACTGTATATGGAGCATTAGTGCACAGATTTGTGTATTTTCTTTTATATCACAAGGTTCTTTCAACATTATCATTATTATTAATAATAAATAATTATATAATGCATGAGGATATACACATATATATATTCTCTTTAGATACTGTATTTGAGGTAAAGAACAAAGACCTCAACAACTAATGAAACATACTAACATTTTTAACATCTAGTTGCCCCAAAAATGTCAAGTATTGAAAGTAGGGAAGGCCATGGGGTTGTTAAAATAAAAAGAGTTTATCCTCATGGGAGCACTAGTGTGCAGCATCAAATTAACGGCAATTTGCCTGTTTGATTAGATTTCTGGTATGCAGAGTTTGTATTTTGGCCTGAGGGTGGTCCAGAATAGATTATAAATTTTATTATCTACATTCGGGCCTGATATTTGAACTAGAGGAAAGGTCACCGCGTACACATACACGCACACACACAAAAGTCCTATTCTTTTTGAGGACTGTGTAGATTCATATAAAAAAAAGAGTTTCCAGTGTTGACTTGCACAGTTCATTATTTGACATCAGTCAAATAGTTGTTGAGATGTCTCTGTCTGGGCGAAAGTGATAGGCTGACAGGTTGACGTCTCTTCCTTTCATTAATGAAAGCAGCACTCCATAGAAACTAGCTTGAGCTGGTTGTAGGGCTGCCACAAACAATTACTTTGATAGTCGACTAGTCACCGATTATTATTGCGATTAGTCGACTAATCAGATCATGCATCCATTGGATGTACAGCTACAGCTTATTGCACCAGCAGCATCTGCTCTTATATAACTATCATTAGCTTACAGCTTTAAGTGTTTAAGGTATGTGCTAACTAAAACTAAAGACGATGAAAGATGCTGCTGCACAGAAATTAAAAGATGATAGTTTATTAAATTTCAATGAAATTTGCAGATTGTTTCTGTGAAGTTTAATAAACTCCTTGCTATATTCTCCAGCATCTCACACTTCTGATAATCAGTTGTCTGCTTGACGTTTATTCAGCTGTGTAAAAACTATAACTTTAATCTCAGCCAAACCGATTTACTCAGGAACAAATAAAATACTAAAAAAAAGCCAAACAATAACATTTTTAAGTTACCTAAGTGACTTATATATGTTTAACCTGAGTAGCGAAAGACAGCGGCAAAACGATTTGCCGGGAGTCCGGTGTTCTCACGGGCTCTAGTGAGCCTTGCCCCTGGGCTAGCTATCGAGCTGGTGGGTAACAGATGTCTCCGAAAACGTCGGAGCACTTTTGAAAATATGTGGTGTCTTGATAAACTGAGCAGATATTTGAGGTTTACACAGCTACATTCGCACCTAAAAATATTTTAAACGTTTATTTTGTGACCCAGAAAGAATAATAAGAGTAATAGAATAATATTAAAACTAACTAGCTGCCGCCATTGTTGGAAACTGAGCTGGGCTGCGCTATGAATTCTGGGACAAAGCTTCTTCTTCTTCAGGGTTTAACGGCAGCTGGCATCCTTGTACATGCAGTGCTGCCATCTTCTGTTTCAGTCCGTTATTACACTCTTAAATCCTGCTACTTATTCCTGCTTCTTTTGTGATCTTACAAAGCTTCAAACGACTATTAAATCAGTCGTCGACGATTTTGATAGTCGACGTAATCGTGACTAGTCGACTAATCGTGGCAGCCCTAGCTGGCTGACTGAATTCATATAGATTTGATAAGTTATTAGAAAGAGATTTCATACTGGACTTAGATATGAAAAAGAAAAAATGTCGGCTTCAATGTATAATTATTCTAACCACATTGTCTTTTATTGGATGCATGGCTTTCTGCATGATTTGCCACCATCAGGTAGATTTGTCACTTTGTTGTATCTGCTAGCTCCACCTACATCAAACCTGTGCACCTCAGCATGAATAAAGAGCCATTATCAGCTTTCAGAAAAACACACTCCCCGAATGCCAGTGTGTAATATGATTATTAACCACGTGAAGACAGATTGTCTCGCAATTAAAACCTCCTCTCTGCACTCTCCTTCTCCCAGATACTTGCAGATGTGGACAGACAGAGCTTGGCCGCAGGCCGAGAAGCAGCCAAGTCCTCCATCCTGTTCTCTCTCTTCATCCTTCTATCCCCCCTCCAGCCTGATCAATCCTCTTTATAGATTTCTCATTTTCATTTATCTTCCAGAATGTGCTTTCCTCCCATTTTAGGTCTTACAACAAATACTTCTTGATACCTCCTCTTTTCTACTGCCAAATCCTTCCTATCCCTGCCCCCTCAAAAATACATAACAGAAAAAACAAACAAGCAACCCCCCCCCCCCCCAAAAAAAAGAAACCCACTGACATCACTTCAGATTAACTTCTTCAACAAAAATCTGCTCAGCAACAGCTAATTAAGAATGTGCAGAGGAACACATCATTTGCATTTTTTGTTTATGTATGTACAAAAAGCAAAACACTAACCTAAGTGTGCTGTCAGGATACATTACAGCACGGCGGGAATGCATGCGTGAAATCTGTCACAGCTGCCCAGGGCTGCTGGACGGAGGAGGCAGAGGAGCGAACAAGATGAAGAGACATCAAATGAGAGAGATAAGAGAGAGTGAAAATCAACAGAGCCGGTCAGAGGCTGACCTTTGGCCTTGTACCTGACGGGAAGGACAGCGGTCTCTCCTGCTCTGTCCATCTTGTCATCTCTTGCTGACAACACCAAGCTGTTTCACTTGCACTGCCTCTGTAAGTTATACCCCTCTGTTTCTTTCTGTTGACATAATCTTACCTGAGGCAGATATCAGGCAGGTAAAAAAATGTATTCACTCTACTGGCATGAAGGTACAATCAAAATAGTGTTTGTCCATAAATATGAGCCTACTTCTTTGTATTGAGCCACTTACAGTTATTTAAATGATCCAATGAACTCATGTATGTTCTGTTGAAAGGAGATAGCTTAAAGGACATGGTATTCCACAGATACATACAAACTGGTACTTTGGCATTGGCGCTGTGACACAATGGGTTTATGCCAACATTGAGATTGGTCTCAGTTCCAATTTGTTGCGCATGGATGCTTGCACAGGACCTCTCGGTCTCATATTTGATTGTACTTTCACTGTAAATCCTTTTCCTACATGCAGAACTGAAGTCCTGAGTCCAAAGCAAGGTTTTTTAGATTGATACTCACTGACAGAAATTATGTTTTTATTCATTAAAAAAAGACTATTTTTCAGTGATTGTGTGTATTCAGTTTGTCAGACGAAGCAACTGTTATAAAGTTTAAGATCTGGAGTTAAAAACAAAAAATCCTGTTTTCATCCGAAGCATTGTCAAGAGATGCTAAGCATTTCTAGATATCTCATGCTACATTAGGCAACAACACTAGCTGGAGACTGCTGCAGCCAGAATTCTGCCAATCATGTGCAAAGAGCTTGATGATCTTGTCGCCTTTGAAAAAAGGGAATAGGTCTGCAACCATTTCCAGTCTGTTGCTGTCTAAAAGGGTTGCACTTGACTAACTCAGATGGATAGCAATATGTTGGGAATCCGTCTGCATTTTTAAATTTAATGGCAATTATTTGCACATCTTCACTCTGAGAATGATTGAGAGTCCGAGGGAATGAGACAGGCAGCGGTTGTTTGGAGACAGGTTGTCTCTCCCCAGGCAACCTGCGCAATCCCCTTGTGATCATAAGCGATCGCCCAGAGGTTGAGAGGGTTGCACGTGACTTGTCAAAGAAAGGTTATCAACACCATATCTCCACAAGTCATAGCAGGAAGGTGGCCACCTGCTAAGAGAAATGCATTACATTGAATTGTACAGAAAGAATACAAAATTGCTCCATTTTCATGGAGCATAGAGCTGCATAGTGTGAAATTGCCTAGAGATATAGTGTGAAGCACACAGTGACAGAGAGACCTGTATCCATGGTGACTCTAATGTTCACTAAACAAGCAGTAATGTCTGGAGGGTAGATATTTTTCTTTATTCTTTGCTTTCAAACTCATTCATAATGATTATTCTTTTGCATTGATACAAAAAATATATGAAGTTAACCCTCGTGGAGACTAGCAATGCTCCTTGTGCATTGTTTCGCTGCTTAATCAAATGAGAATTAATCAGTGCTCAGTAAGCGATGCAGCACTGGCAGCTCTGAGGCATTGGATGCACTGTGAGAGGAGCCTACAGAGGACCAGATGACACCATATTGAGGGTTTTAAAAATTCAACATGTTTTGCATTCGTTTAAATCTCTAACAAAGTCAGAGAGAGGTCAGACACTAATGTTATCTGTCTGCACACTGCCTAATGCTTTGGTCAACATTTTTACATATTACATATATCTGTCTTGCATTTGCATTTGCAGACGTTTTCCATCAGCTTCCACCTTCTCCATAAAAACACAAAGACAGAATAATAACTACAGAACATTTGTTCCAAATGTGTGATTCACTTGCAGTTCCTAGCTCGTGTGATTTGGTGTCAGATTCAGATTTGACTGGCTTCAAATGATTTGTTTTAGCTTTGGGAGGAGATGACTGAGCCTTGGCTAGTGTGTTTAAGCCATTCTGTAAAATAATCCAGGATGTAGGAAAAAGAAAGTTTTCCACAAGTAGCCCGGGTAATATGGTACACTGCTTGCTTTCAGTGCAAATGTGATACAGCACAGGGCTGATCCAGCAGCTCTGGAGCTGAACATCTTATACTTAGGAGCTGCAGATCAGTAAAAACTAATGATGATTTCACTAATTTCATGAGATTTTCTTCCTATGCACCTCCCAACACATCTTTGCACCACTATTACTGTATATGCTACAGATTCAGGCTTCAGTGTTTCAAAAGTTTGAATTACCAAAATTCAAAACTCCTGTAAAAGTGTAAAACAAACCAGACTGAGGCCTAAAGATATCTAAAAAAATCTTCAAAGTTTGATCCCACAGAGAGCAGTGCTGCATGAATTTTCTGGCATCTTTGTTCCACTATTGATGCAGTGTTTGAAACCTGGATGCTGACCTGCTGTTTGACTGAAATATACTCCCTGTAGCCCAGGGCTCAGGCTTCACCTGACACTATCGGCTGGCGGGGGTTCGCTCATGCTGAAAATGTAGGCGCATTGCTGTTATGTGCATATGGCGTATATTAATGTCACGTCTAGTAAATTACCGTGACGGTCTTGATGCGACCACTGCCCCTGGTGCAGGTCCAGCCGGATCGGTTGAACAGGAGGCTGCAGACCTCCCCCTCCATGCAGGGAGCCATCTCACACCACTGACGGCTGCGAACAATTCGTGCTGGGAGGCAAAGAAAGACATCAGGTCAAAGAGGTAAATTAGACAGAGAGACAGATTCACAGAGCGAGAGAGAAAAACTGCGGAAAAAGTCAACTTTTTTTTCCCCATAACAAACAAATCTGTTGTTTTTATGCTCACCAGACACAAAGGTAACCTTATACGTTGATGTCTCTAAAAGCCTGTAGTATTTTAATGAGGTTCTTGTTGAACTAGCATGTCAGAATTGCCTGTGGTAGTAACCTTTACAGGCCAGCTGGCGGTCCATAAATTACTCTCTTGCTAATGCAAGCTTTCACTGCAACTGCACAGAAAGATTGCTTCCCCCCCTCTTCCCGTTTTGACATTTTTTTCTTGGTGGAAATTAAAACATAATAATGTTTCATTTGTTTAAGCTAAATTATACTCTGAGAAGTTGAGTCCAGCTACAGCTTGGCCATAAATTTGATCCTGTTACAAAATGCACACATCTTCAATTTTCTTGGCATCATCAGAGAGCAGATGAATCCATCTTTTTCCCCCACTGAGGTCCTAATTAGCTGGAGGCTGTGGTGGTGGTGGCATATCTCCATTGTGTTTTACAGGTGTAGCCACAATTTAGGCGATTATTTGTTTTTAGCCTGCCTACCTAAAGAGATCATAGCTTTTATACACTGGAGATCATTGTGGCCATATTAGAACGTGACAAATGACATGACTGAAAATTGGTCAAAAAACACACAAAACGCAGATTGTAATAACAGACAGGGGGCCTTTTTCAAAAATTATTATATATTATATATATTTTTGTTTTTTACATGTGTCTTGTTGTCCAGTAACTGTGGGAGGAGAAAACTGTGTTCATTTAGCATGGACAAATGCATTAGTAAAATTGATGCAGCAGCACCATGGGTTTTTCAGTCTACACATTCTTCTTGTCAAAACCTGATGCCAACAAACCCACAATGCAAATTGAACATTAACAGATCAGTGACAGATTGGGAATTGTTGAGGCGGCGATGGTGAATAATAGAAGGAAATGGATTGCAGATGTCTGGTTAGACCGCTTTTTTATTTATTTTTTATTTTTTGTTGCACTCAGCACCCCCAGATTTACACTTTCAAACTTGCAGTCTTAAGCCCCAATGGACAGTGACATTATTTGAGCATTTCTAGCAGGTTTTACTCAAAATAAACCACAAACAACACAGGCAGCTGTGTTCCCTACACAGTAAACCCACTTATGGAGGCATTTGGCCAACATGTTAGTGGCAGGCTAGCAGCTGTAATTTGGTTTTAGGCCCTCGCAAATGTCAAATGTATTATTTCTGATGTCAGTATTGCTATGGTGCTGGACTTATTGTTTTTAGACTTTATGCAGTTGTGACACAAATGACAGCTGCAGGGGTCTGTAAACCTTAAATTCATTTTTAGTAGCATTTTATAGATAGATTAGAGAGAGGAGATTACATATCAGAAAGGCAATCAAAAACAAGCCTTTCTCCAGTCTTCTTAAAGTTATTTGTTGGCAGAAGACGTCAGGCTGTCACAGCGTAACCAAGTGATGCTCCCATTCTCCCGCTGCAGCCTGACTGCATGACATTGAATTAACATTCGCCTGTCGTCGAGGTTGATAAGCACTGATTGTTCTTTACACAGCGTGCTAAAGCAACACTGAAAGGTTATCAGCTCTCTGCGGACCTGGCTGGGGCCACCGCTCCTGCCTACCCACAATCCCCCGGGGCAGCACATTGTGGAACGGGGTAACATGGTGGGCAAATTGAAAGAGAGGAACTACAATTCGCTGAATGTCCGGAGGAGAGCTGATGGTGGAACCGAGAGGGGAGCCGCAGAAGGGGAAGCGGAAAGAGGTGCGGAAAGGGAGGCCTTGTGACATTTTGCTGTGAGGTATTCCTGTCCAGGCCTTGTTAACGGTCTGAAATTGGTCTTTGGAGTGTCAGACCCCAACTGCTAGTCTGCAATAAAGATCTGCTGTCTTGTGGTATTTATCAAGCTGGCCGAATAGCACCCTCATGTATGTAACGCGGCACACACAATCACTGCTGTGTAAATACAAAGCCATTCTCCCTCAGCAAATAATGGATATTATTTACTCATCGTGGAAGGAGCTGTGCTTTTTTAAGCCTGCTCTCATAGTGTTGCCATGCAGCCAAGGAGAGACAGCAGTTCAACGAAACAATACATAAACCTGTCGTCGCATCGTACAGAACGAGCTTAAGAAGATAGTTTAGCTTTGCGACTGGATTCTGAGACAAAATGGTCATTTTGGCATCATCCTGAGTGGGGAAGAGGCAAATCTAAAGTGACCTTCCTCCTGACACAGCAACGTGCCGCGGTGAATTTTCATTTTCACAGCTATCCGTCAGGTGCAACAAAGCGTAGATTTATCAGTCAGTTGCAGATGTAGTTTTGAGTACATTACAGGGCCAGCAAAACTCAATTTCCAGGGCAAGGAATAAAAGCTGAGCTGGCAAAGCGGTGGGAGTGCTGACTAACCGTGGAGTGCATCAGGCCAGCCAACCCAGAGTCACGCAGGTTGGCTAAAATAAATGCAGTTTTCAGCTCCTGCTGTACTATCCGGGCACCCGATAGCTTGCCCTTGTTACTTTTTCAATGCCATCCATGACAACATGAGTTGATCTATGATGACTTGATGAGTCTCCTGGTGCTGAGAGCCGTGGATTGGTGACACGGCGTTAGGGGGGGATGAGAGCATTGCTGTGATAACCTCATGCACGACAACATCATGAATAACGCGAGCGGCAACAAAACGGCAGCGCTGCAGTTCGGCTTCAGCCTGTCTCCATCCATCAAACCTATCGCTCCCAAAATGCTGGCACGCACAATTGTAGACACATTAAAAAGCTTAGACGTTACAACCACCCACCCACCCACTAAGCTTCTGTGCTAAAGCTGTCTGAAAATATCTGTCTGCTGCTTGATTTCACCCTTCAGTATGCTTTACATGCTGTGGGTATAATAAACCTGGCTTGTTGGGTTACTCAACTGGTGCAAATTGCTGGAAATATTGTGGCTATCTTGGCATTATAGTTTTATCATGGTGTTTGAACAGATTTTCAGGCCTGTTTTGTAATGTTTTCCTGTTTGTTATGGTAACAGCAGAGATGAAACAGCTGGCTGTGGTGGCTGGAAGAGAGGAGGAGAGTGTCTCTGTCTGGCCGACACCTGGGTGGCCCGTCGTGTCGCAGTCGCTGTCGGAGTCCCACCCAGGGACCGCGGACGTCAAGCCAGGCTTATCAGCTGCCAGGGTCCCTGTCGGGGTACGGCTCTGGACCTCAAACTAGATCACACGTAAGACCATCTGTCCCCCCTGCACACGGTGCCAAGCCCTGCCCAGCGCAACACAACACTGCCAGACGAGACTCAGAGCAGGGCAGGAGGCACAACGGCGACTTCTAAACCAGACGCGCTGCTAATCTGATGAAATTCTGCCACTGCAGAAGAGCAAAAAATAACATCAAATTTATACTCAAGCCACAGGCAGCTCATTTAAAATGTATTCAGATGAAGAGAGAGACACTTTCTCACCAAGGACACACCAAAGGATTAATTGCATCGAAGAAAAAAAACAAAGTGACAAATGAATCACTAGAACAATTAATTAAGAGCATCTTTTGAAATGAAATAATGGAACTAATACTGATGATTCTTATGCAGCAGTAAACACCCTACAAGATTATAGCCAGTCATTAAAGCTGGGCACCAAAAACACTGTAACAGGTTTTTACAGGTTTTCGGGCTCATGTTAATTAAACTTCAATCACAGATCAATCTGCAACATTATCCTGACAGCATGGGCCTGATGGGCTGATGATCAGCCCGCCTACAAAATGTATCCACACATAATCATGTATTGTGTTTGTTGAGAATCCAGTTAGTTTCCTGTTGCAGTTTTTTGGGGGGGCTTGCTTTGCATTTCTGGTGGGTAGTGTTTTATTTGTGGTTGTTGACACAGATGGGAAGTTTACGCTCCACTGATCAGAAATCAATAAACCATTAGTAGAGTTGTACCATAAAAAAATAATTTTTTTATGTTTATGAAGTGGTTATAACCAATCTGGGTTAATCCATCAATCAACTGGCTTTTCATGAGCAACAAACTATTGGTCAATTACAGAGGGTCAAAATTAACCAGATGCCAAATATTGTATTTTCAGAAAATACCTGTTCCATATTATTGTAGGGTCTACCTTACAATGTGAAGCGCCTTGAGTTGACTGTTGTGATTTGCTGCTGTATAAATAAAATAAAATTGAATTCAACTGAAAATTTACACTCCTTTAACTACACAGGGGACAACTATCAAAGTTACAAATGCAACAGTGATACAACAAGACTTTTTATCACTTGTCATTAGCCTTTCGTCTTTTTCTAAAGCTGAATTTTGTCACTGCACCGAATCTTTTCTTGGCATCACTGTTGAAAGCAACGTTCCATAGAAAGTTCATTCAAAGGTAGTAAATTGCGCACTTAGACACACTAGTAATCAAACGCTTGTAGATTGCAGGGTGACTCCATTTCCATGAAAAACTATTAAATAAAAATCTTAAAGGTGTTTTTACTCTCTGCATAGAGGGCTTTTAATGTGAAACATCAGCACATCCTTTTTTTTTTAATTGCAATTGCAAATAAAAGAAACATTTGAACTCCTTGGTGAATAAAAATATTTCTCCTAAACAGAAAGAAAAAAAAAACAAGAGTAACAAATTCAATTCAATTAAAATTAACTTTACACGTTCTTTTGTGCTTATGCAACACTGAATAATCATGGCTGTGTTCCATATGAAAGATGAAATTGCTCATGAAACTGCTGCTGTGAAATATACATTCAATAAATATTAAAATGATCAAGATGAGGTAAATATGGAAGGAAGTGCTGTTAGCACTGCAGGCAAACTATGCCAACAACACTAGCAAATGAATGTCAGATCAGAAGCAAACATGTTTTTCAAAGTCACGCTTGTTTAAAACGAGGGCCTGGCTCTGTCTGCAGTTAAAATAAAGAGTACATCTAATCCTCTCGGCTATGCGTCTGCAATATAAATACGAAAAAAACCTCTGCTTTTGTTTTGTTTTGATGCTTCTTCTAAATCACTTCTTTTGCCCGTTTATTGTCAATAACGCTTTGACTGAGCGCAAAACGAGAAGCTTGAACCCAGCATATAAACGGTCTCCCTGCAGCCTCTTATCATGGTGGCCATCGAGCTTCATACGATTACCGTGTGATGTGGTGGCATGGCAACAACGGGCCACGCAGAGAAAGGGAGCAGGAGAGACTCGGGGAGCAGATTAGAGTGAGAGCAGGGAGACAAGCAAGGAAAAGCACATAATCCTCCTGTGTACAGTGTGCAGACTAAACCTGCACAACCCTGACATACAGCAGCACAAAAAGAGGGCAAAAAAGCTTGAAATACGCCTACAAAAAGAGTATCAAAAGAAGTAACTTGCAGAAAAAAAGCCACTGCCCTTGCTGCAACATGTTCAGTGAAGTAAAAAAAAAAAAAAAAAAACAGGAGGAACAACTCGGTAATATGTCATACTGCACAAGCAATGCAGCTACCGTCTAGGCTAATCAATTCATATATTCACAGGTAACAACAGACTTTATTCACTTTGAGGCTTAGATAGTTTTGTCGTTATGTAATTACTGAAGGCAGAATACAAGCAGGACGGCAAGGGAGATAAGAAGAATTGTCCAATTGCCTCTGTTAAGCCATCAGCTGCAGATTGTAGTAACTTTGAAAATGTCTCAGAGGTTACATCAGACTAAGCCTTGGATTTTAGTTTCGATTCATTACAGGAAACAGTAAAGGCCCTCAAATCCCAGAGCTTTTCGTGGTGATTATAACTCTGCCGATGACTTGATCCAATCTGTGCTCACAGTGTAAATTGCACGTATACACTCCAAAAGGTCAGCTGCTCACGGGGTCAAATGTCAAACTGTGCACTTTATCAGTGTGTAGTGTGAAAAGTCAATCTCCCAAAGTTCTGTGCACAGCAACCAAAGCTGACAAGCATCAGTTCTTTGAAAATCCAGTAACAGACAAACATAAATACGAATAACCCTCCACACTGGTCATACCTATTGGGTAAAAATGGATGTTTATCAAAGCTTCAGTTCTGACTGTAATCACATTACCACTCACCATAGCTGACAATGGAAATGTTGGAACATTATTCTACCTCAGGTGAAAATCAAAGGTTTTACCTCTATACTCTGTTGAGTGTATTCAGCTGTTAATTTTCCAGTGTTAAAACACTACATCTCCAAAACCAGTTATGTAGATGTTTGTAAAGGACATATCTAAAGTCTGAATTCACTCAATAAAGCTTCCTTGATCGCTGTCCATGGTGCTGATCGTTGAGCTGATCTAGCTTATGGATCCTGGTAGATGAACTGGCCTTTGTTCTATTAGGTCAGTCGCCTAATGTCTGCAATATCTTTGGGTACTAATTCATAATACATTATTTGCATGCTAACAGCTAAAGTTTTGATATCCTTAGATCTGATGTCTTTACCAGCTTTAATCACACTACTGGAAATAAAGGTGGACCGTGCAGGTTGTCGAGATATAACAGGATTTGACACTGTTGCATCTGTGACTCACACCTTTACAAAAATGCTCTATTACTTCCAAAAGACAAGTTATCCCCCCGCAAAAATAACCTTCCATATTTCTTATTAGATATTGAACGTGTAGATCCAGCTGCAGAAACCGGGGGAACTAGAGAAGACTATGACGTGGCAAAAATATATCCCACTAGAAGTGAACCAGGGACATTGCAGTTATTTGCTAATCATAAGTCAGCACACATCTTAATTTTTCAATCCTTGGTCTCAGCATTTAATAGCTATTGGTATTATGTATGAGCATGCTCTTGATCTTTCTACCGCTTTATAAAATGAATAGTTACATATTCTGTTCAATCCAGTTTTAACTAGAGTATGTGCCACCCATTGACAACAAAAGCCATCTCAAGGTGCTTTGTATTGTAAGCTAAAGACTTTACAAAGAGAAAGCCAACGAGCCGATGATCCTTTATGAGCAAGCGATTCGCAACAGTGTCCTCACTTTGTAAGACGAGGAGACCTCTTTGTGTTACAAACTGTAACATCCAATCTGTAACACCCAAATGCACACCTTTGTCTCATTTAGTGGCCTCATTCAAATGCGGATCCACAAATACAGAGAAATTAAAGCCATATCCTCTCTTAGCTACTTGTCTGCAACGTGCTTCCACTCTCCCTCTGGATGTGAGAGCACCACTCATGGGTTCTCTTGCAGGATGAAGGAGGACACAGCGCCTGCCTGGCCAGATATCAGAAAACACTGCTTAACTTGTCCATCGGCAGGTTCAGTCATAAAGAGTGCACTAAAAAGGCCAGTTGTTATCACAAGCACAACTTTAGAGTTATTAACACTTTTATTGCACTTACAGTAACATAACTAGTTAAAATCAAGTCTGGCAACCCGCCTCTCAATTTCTCTGTTCTGTGTGTGTCGGTTTCACCACAATACACGGGCCATGACGCAGAAATGTTGAAACAGAGAGCAGAGGATAGAAAAAAAAAGGAAGGAGCACACATAAATAGCACAAGCTCCTGATATGACTGCGTAATCAAGCAGCTAAAAATGCGCCAATGTCGGATAAACCTTGTTCCCGATTTTCAGTTCTAACAAGCCGCATCCACGGGATTGGTTCCTTAGTCTTGTTGTGTTTGAAACTGCACTGACATCCTGCAGCTCCCAGGCAAAAAACGCTCAGCCATGTAGCTGACTGCTTGTCTTCGAGCACACAAAAGAAACACCATATGGACATGCATATAAACCACAGCTCTCCGTCACAAAAAGGAATTTGTTTAAGTTACTCTTTAACCTGAAAAACAAATGAGATTTTTGTGCTCCGTTCACCATATGTTTCCAAAATTAGTCATAGCTGTAAACACCCCGTATCAGGCAGGCTCGCTCGCCTTTGTTTACATGCCACAGACGGAGAGTCAGTGACGGTTCCACTTTCATTAAAGGTCACTGTTCTATCACAGGATCACAAAAGGGCAGTGATCCACTTCTTCTGCAGCTGTGAAAGTGTTGTATAAAACTGATCAGGAAGAAAGTGGAACACTGAAAGAATGATCCCCGGCCTTGGTGAGATACAGAAATATATAAACCTATTTATAAGTCTGTGAATTGTTTATGTGTTTAGAAGGGCAAAAGAGGATTTATGGGAAGGGCCATTAAAGTGAATGTAAATGAATATGCTCTCAGCTAAAAGGTTAGAGAGGATATGTGAGCACAGGCATCATTAAATCCACTGCATTTTGGTGCAATACACACTAATTCCATTTAAAATCCTGGCAACGACTGACGAGCTCAGCTGTCAGCAGAAAATCTTAATATGACCCTGCAAGCAACAGGTCCCAACTTTAATGCGCTGGCTATTAATGGAGCGTAGGGTGTGGTGCGGCAGGAAGCCAGTAATAATCAATTTCCTGCTGCTGTAATCATAGTTCTCTGTAAATTAATTAGCATCTGTTGAGTGTTATGGAAAAATGTCTGCGGAGAGGGAGAGGTGGTTAAAAGCAGCGCGCCGAGAGGATGACATGGACTGTGGGGCTCTGGTGTCAGGGATATTAGATTAAGGCCAACATGAGTCATCGCATGATGGAACTAATGGTGCATCTGATTGTGATATTGTGAGCTCCAATCACACCCCTCCCATCCCTTTCATCGTTCTTATCACCCTTAGCTAGATACTGTCCAATGGCTCAGAGACAGGGGCTCTAAAGTATAAAATCTTATCTACAAAGTGGATGAACACTGGAGTCTCCATTACAAGTGATCTTTATTTTTTTTTTTAAAAACCCAGGTGGAGGAGGAAAAGGAGGAGGAAAATTCAACCCAATACACGCTGGAGACACAAAGCAATTACTAATTTGTTGATGTCACAGTGGCTGACTGAAGAAGGCCTAATGCAGACAACCAATCACACAGTTAGGAGTAAAACAGTCTAAAAGGCATCAAAAAGTCAGACATGCAAAGTGATTATCGATTGGCTGGTTAAACAACCAAATTACATCGGCACTTACTTTTAATGGAGAGAGAAGGAAGCCAATACATTTTGTTCATTGGGCTTATTGAGGACAGGTTGCGCTCTGTTGTTGTTGAAGTCTGGCTTTTTACCCAGTGTCAAACGGGGGAGATGATGCTGCTTTGCATTAGGATATTTTTGACATTAATAACTTGGCTGTAAAGTGGCTAATGACTCTTTGTCCTGTTTTCTTCCATTCTCCTTGGGTTGGTAAAGTTTCATGACTGCATAGTGCATGGTTACGACGCTACCATTTTGACAAAGACTGTCCAAAGACAGGACAGTCAGACCGACACAGCGGTGCCGTAGTTCCTGCAACAGCAGGTTTGTCCAGCAGCACGTTTGGAAGTCACGACACAGGCGGACAGACAGAAAACAGCAACTGCATTCCACTCAGGAGTAGCCGATGCAGGGCTGCGGTATTGTGCATTTTGCTTCACTGAAATGGGACTCCTACTGGAACAGAGACATTATTGTTAATAGTTACACCTGTGCTTTTCCTCTTATAATTTGTCATGATGTTCCTGTTATGTCAAAATGTCTGCCATGAAAAAGGTCTGTAGATGCTGTTGTGGCAGAGGAAATGATTCCACGTGTCATTATTGCATGTATTATTGGTCTTGGCGATATTTTAACCTGAAGTTGATTTTTTTTTTTTCATTTTGTTTGCAGATCAGTTTAGTTTAGAGTTTAGTTTCAGATATCCCAGTTCCAGTAAAGATACATTTATCAAAGCTTCCTTGCTTTGGAAATTTGACCAAAGCAAGAATGGATCAAATGAAAAACTAATTTATTTTAAATAGTGTTATTTTCCGCAGTTACTTCTTCTGGGGAACCTGCTTCCAGTGTGGATTTGGGGATACAGACACACTTTACTTTTAAGATTAAGCTTAAATTTCTATGTGTTTATAGTTAAGGCTGGGTCAGGTGACCCTGTACTCTCCCTTAGTTATGCTGTAGTAGGCCTAGACTGCTGTGGGCTCACTCTCCATGTGTTTATACACCACTCTACGTTTAATCATTAGTTATTATTAATCTCTGGCTCTCTTCCACAGCTGTTTTTGTCCTGTCTCTCTGTCTCATCTCCAACCAGTCACAGCAGATGGCTGCCCCTCGCTGAGCCTGGTTCTGCTGGAGGTTTCTTCCTGTTAAAGGTTTTTGCTTCCCACACTCGCCAAGTGCTTCATCACAGGAGGTCGTCTGATTGCTAGACTTGAATTGATTGTTGTTATGATTTGGCATATAAATATCGCATCAGTTGAATTTAGTTTTGTTTTTTATTTCCATTAACTAAAATGTTTTTTTCAGTATTTATGTCACTACTTTAATTTTGGTGTTTAGTTTTATTTTACAGTGTATTATTCAGCTTTTCTCAACGGGACCAGAGCATCCAGAGAGCACTCCTAGGTTTGTGAAATTACAATGCAATTACATACATTAAAAACTATCAAATTATTTTTTTTTGCACGAGATTTATTCAAATACTTCATTGTTCTCCACTCCTGCATTACTGCAAAAAATGTACAAAAGTAAATACATGACTAGGTTTCCCACTTTTTCCCACTTTGTTCAGAAACACAGATCGAGATCCCACACTCAACAAGAGTAAAAAGTTTGACACAACTTGTTCAATTAAGTATGAAGCCACTGCTAGCAGCCAGCTAGTGTAGGTTAACATAGAGACTGGAAAGAATAACTGCTAGCCTGGCTCCGTACAAAGAAAACTAAACCCTGCCTGCAGGCATCTCTGAGGTTCATTATTAACAGTAGTATAGAAATATCACAATCATATTTTACAAGAGATCATTCCTTGTACATCCTGGAGACTCTGCTAGTGGTGTTAGGGTTAGGGTGTAAGCCAAGCTAACCAGCCGCTAGTGATCATATGTAGCACACAAGTGTGCCAGGAGACTCGATCCTTAACTCTTGATGAAAAACACTTCCCTAAAAAAAATCTTAAAATTAAAAAAAAAAAAACCCTAAATGCTCAGAGAATATTTCTACTTTAATAGTTTAATTGAACTACAGCTGTTCAATTTATGGTGGTAAAGGTGGAGTTGCATACAACAGGCTTCATATAGGGAAATATTAAAAGGTTTTGACATGCCGACTGCAATATAGTTGTTATAGGTGAAATACAAATAGTTTTTCTTCAAGCATAGGGGAAAAATCCATTGTGTTACAGAAATATTGAAATTACTTTGAACTTTTTTTTCATCAATTACACTTTTTAATTAGATTGTTTCTATGTTTATAGCACACCAGCCGATTCAGTTGCTTGCCAAAGTGACTTCTTCTCCCGCTGTACTGAATCACTCCAGCTACGTTCTCTAATATTTATTCTCCATTGGGCTAGAGAAGTCACTGAACTCACCATCTACGCAGGCCGGCCTCGCCCTGGTGGTGCCGGCGATCTGGCCTCTCCTGCAGGCGCAGCGGGCTGTCTGCCTGGCGATGGTCCACCTGGGAACACTGCTGTCTCTGTTGAGCATCACTATCTCGCAGGTTCCCACCGCCAACTGGCCTGCCAAACACAGCAGTGAGGATAAAGTACATCACATTAGCATAATGAGTCAGTAATGAACTTATTACAGAGGAGCAACTGGTGTTCAAAGGTGAAAACGACAGGCTGGCTGTTGTTTGCAAAGAGACATTTTTTTTACCTTTTTGGCTTTGTGTTCCACTAAAGAGTTTAATATTCTCATTAAAAATGTCAGGAAAGTTTTTAGTGCTTTAAAAGCAGGCGGCTAGAATGCTTTTTCAGTTTTAATACAGCATGACAGAGTTCTCTTGATGAAAGTGCCTTACAGGGATCATGCAGGGAAAAAAAATCAGTTAAAAGAGCATCTTCCATTTGGCTACCCATAACTGCAAAATAACAAACACACGAGTCAGAGGCTCCGAGATATGAGAGCACCATAAAACAACTTATTGATTTTTTTCACGTAATGGGCAAAATCTAAAGACTTCTTCTGACTGTGAGCATGAATGTTCTCTGCAAATTTCATAGCAGTCAACCCATTAAATAATGAAACATCAAGACTGTTCTCGCCGTGAAATTGACAACACTGGCCATTTGTAGATAACTTATCCTCGCGTGTACCTGAAAATATCCACTTTACAGGCAGTCGCAATAATTAAACAGAGAACTCACAGCCATGCCCGAACGTACAATGTGAGGTTAACACTCTCACACCCTGTTTGAAGCCACATTTATTTATTTTTTGCTCTTTTTTATTTGACTATCCAAATGAGTTGGACCACTGACAGAAATAAAATGTTACTTGGTTGACGGAGTAGAGGCTGCTGGGCACTGCTCCTACACCAGACAGACCAATTTTCAAGCCAAGCTAAGCTCTACTGAGACAGCAAATGGACAGAATGTCTTAAAGTGATGCTCAGAAATCTGTGTGTGTGTGTGTGTGTGTGTGTGTGTGTGTGTGTGTGTGTGTGTGTGTGTGTGTGTGTGTGTGTGTGTGTGTGTGTGTGTGCTATTCTTATAGTTCTGTCCAAGCACAGAGAATTACTTCAGAGTTCTCCAGGCATTACAAATTGATGGATAACTCCCTGGCCAGGGACACGTGTATAAGCAGCTTTTCCAAGTTTGCCACAGTGTTATCTTTAAATTAATTATACAAACTGGAGAAATCTACATTTTGCTTTAAATCTACATTACATGCTTTAGTTGCAGATGAACTACATGGGAGGGGCAAGGGGGGTGTATGAAGGGGAGGTTCTCCATTCTTCAAAACATCTAAGAGAAAAGGCAGATTAGAGAAGAGTGTGTACTGCAGTTCCTGTAAGGTCAATCCTTGGCATTCACCAACCATAGCTCCTTTATGCTGCTGCTTCTAGTCGCTTCCCGCCACACTCAAATGCTCATTAAGTGAGACGCTAACTGCTATGTAGCATGAAATGAGCGCAATAATGGCAAAGGTTGAAAGGGTTGTTGATGAACACAAATGACTCATAAAATTACCTGAGCAGTGCTGAGACATCCAAGTATCAGAGCAAGATGTCTGTGAAGATTTAAGGTGACCCTGCGGCATTTCTTTTAGCATAATTCACCAAGTTGAGATACTTCCTGTCCATAGCAACGATAGTTAGGTAGGCGATAGATAGACTCACGGGCAAAAATTAACTTGCCGGGTTGACTGCTTTTCCTTCAGAGCTTTCTGGCATTAAACCTTCTTTCATTTTATATTTTCTAGTTGCAGTTTGTTTGTGTTTAAGCAACAAAATACTTGGTTAGGTCCACATACTTGGTCCACAGAGGAGGGACTCCTCAGTTGTAGGTAATGTTTTCTCTACCGCCGTGCAGGTCAAACTTTATATTTCTACACCAGAGTTGGCTAATCATATTATCCGACTTGTTCTGCCCTACTCGTTTGCTGGAAGTACTTTTCACTTCCAGCAGTGCTACTTGACATCAAAAACAGGCTTACGGGGTATCTCAGCCTCTCAGTTAATAGATCAACGAATGGGCTGCAGTTTCCACTGACAGCCACACTTTGCTATTTAAGCTGATAAGACTGGTTTACTTTTTCCATAAAATTACCTCCAGAAGTGTTAAGAGCCATAAAACAAAACCAGCTCTACAGAGATCTGCTATGTAAATCTAATTTCATAACATCAGCCTTGCTGGCCACCCTCCACCGCGCACCACCATCACTCAGCCCACCCGCCTCTCTCGTTTTTCTGCTGAGGCGAGATCCTGTATACTTGGTTGTTGCTTGGAGGACAGAGGTGCCATCAGATATCAGTGCTCAACACTGAACAGATGAATGGGCTTCATGTAATAAGCCTGAAGGAAGACAACAGTAAGGCGCTGGGGGAGTTGAAGTGGTGAGTTGTGTAGTGTGTGGGTGGGGGTAGCTGCTTTGTAAAGCGCCCTTAGCCATGGCCAGCGCTCCATCATACGTATTGAAGGCATGTTTCATCAAGTCAGGGTTCCCGCTGAAGATGCTGATCTGTTGAGATCTTGGTAAAGGCCTCAAGGAATACAGAATGGTAGTTCACTTGTTCGGTGCAACTTCTTCACCAAGCTGTGCATGCTACGCGCTGAAAAGGTGTGCTGAGGACAATCAGGAGAGGTTCAACCATATTGCAACGAACACTGTTCTAAGGAACTTTTATGTGGATGATTGCCTGAAGTCTGTCAGCACTGAAGAGCAGGCAATCTCATTGATTCGGGACCTCAGGACTTTGTGCGCTGCAGGAGGTTTCAAGCTCACTAAGTGGATTTCCAACAGCAGAGCGGTGCTTGCGTCTATACCTGAGGATGACAGGGCCAAAGAAGTCAAGGAGCTTGATCTTGAAAGGGACTGCCTCCCTATTGAAAGAGCTTTAGGGGTTCAGTGGTGCGTGGGATGATTTCATGCCAGAAGCTCTGTCTCTGCAGTGGCAACAATGGGTCGGCAGTTTGCACCACTTAGCTAGGTTTGAGGTAGACAGGTGTGTGAGACCAGTCAACCTTGGCAAGATCTCTTCAGCTCGACTTCATCACTTTGCCGATGCAAGTGAAAGGGGGTATGGCATAGCCACATACCTGGTTTCAAAAAAACAATCTGAACCAGCCACATAGTGCTTTCATTATTGGTAAAGCCAGGGTTACACCATTGAAGCCAGTTACCATACCACGACTCGAGCTTACTGCTGCAGTGGTGGCAGCAAAGATGGACAGGATGGTAAGAGCCGAACTGGAGTTGGAGTTGGAGGAGTCTGTCTTTTGGACGGACAGCACGTCGGTGATTAAGTACCTCAAGAATTAAACAGCAAGGTTTCGTACGTTTGTTGCCAATCAAGTTGCTGCCATTAAGGATAGATCAGCTGTCTCTCAGTGGAGATATGTGAACACCTCGGCCAATCCTGCAGACTTTGCTTCCAGAGGGCTCGGTGTTGGTGCCTTTCTCAAGGCAAAGACATGGATCATGGGTCCAGATTTCATTTTGAAACCAGAAATGGAGTGGCCAGAAATGCCAGACAGTGTATGCCAGCCAATCTGTAATGACCCAGAAGTCAAAGAAGCATCAGTATATGCTCTCGTGGTTGAAGAAGCTGCAGACGCCACCTCTCAGCTCATTCATCATTACTCAAGCTGGCGTCGGGTTAAAAGAGCCGTTGCATGGGTCCTGAAATTAAAAGGTGTGCTGAAGCATCTTGCTCGAAAGAGGAAAGATTTAAAAGCAAATCTCTATGATGGAAGGTTGGAGCAGGAGAAGCAAATGACACACTTCAAGGCTAACCTTCCCATCTTGCCACTTTCTGTGAGTGACATAGCTGAGGTGGAAGTGGAGATAGTGCGCTTCAGTCAAGGGCAGCGGTTTGGCAAAGAGATTGCCAAGCTGCAACAAGGAAAGACAGTGTCTAAGGATAGCCCTCTTTGTCAGTTGTCGCCAGTTGTACAGGATGGCATTCTGAGAGTGGGTGGCAGATTGAGCAGATCTAGCATGCAAGAGGAGTTAAAACACCCTGCAATCTTGGCTAAGGATCAGCATATAGCCACTCTCATTCTCAGATCTACTCACGAGGATCTTGGGCATTGTGGCAGGAATCATGTCCTATCAAAGGTACGGCAGAAGTACTGGATACTAAGATCTCATGCCGCTGTCCGGAAGATTTTGTCCCGGTGCGTCGCCTGCAGACGGCATCATGGGAAAGCAGCAAGTCAGATCATGGCAGATCTTCCTACTGAAAGGCTCACGCCCGATGAGCCACCATTCACAAGTGTCGGTGTGGACTACTTTGGTCCCTTCGAAATCAAAAGGGGTAGGTCCATGATCAAACGGTATGGCGTAGTTTTTACCTGCTTGACAGTGAGGGCTGTGCATATTGAGCTGGCAAATTCGTTGGACACGGACTCTTGTATTCATGCATTGCGGAGGTTCGTTGCTAGGAGGGGACAGGTTCAGTTGATGCGTTCTGACAATGGAACAAACTTTGTAAGTGCAGAGAGGGAGCTGCGGGAAGCAGTGCGTGCTTTGGATAATGCAAAGATTCAAGAAGCCTTGTTGGTTAAAGGCATCACATGGATATTCAACCCCCCCAGCTGCCTCGCATTTTGGAGGAGTTTGGGAGCGGCAGATACGGTCCATACGCAAAGTGCTCAGCTCCGTTGTGGAGCAGCAGATCCTTGATGAGGAGGGTCTGCACACACTGCTGTGTGAGGTAGAGGCGATTATCAATAGCCGCCCTATCTCAAGAGTCTCTACCGATCCGAACGACCTGGAGGCCTTGACGCCAAACCATTTGCTTTTGATGAAAGCCAAAACTCCGCTACCTCCTGGAGTATTCAGCAGGAGCGACTTGTACTCGAGGCGTAGATGGCGTCAAGTCCAGTACTTGGCGGATTTGTTTTGGACACGGTGGATCAAGGAGTATCTGCCAGACTTGCAAAGGCGACAAAAGTGGGCCCAGCCACAAAGAAATATCAGTCAAGGTGATATTGTCCTCATCGTGGATGATTCCGGTCCAAGAAATTCATGGCTAATGGGTCGAGTGATTCAGACGTTTGAGGATGCCAAAGGTAGGGTTCGTCAAGCCAAGGTGAAAACCAGCAAAAACATTCTCCTACAACCTGTGGCGAAGCTTTGTGTGCTGCTAGAGTGTGATATGTAGCGCCCCTTCTACATATTACTGAAGAGACAGCGGTAAAGGCTGGTCTCCTACGGTGAATCATGTGCTTGAACCTCTGACTCCATTCCCTAATCTCCCCAACATACACACATACACGCATCCGCGAAGACATGTTCCAGCTTAAGAAGAGTTCCTGCTGTGTTGAAATCTCCCAATTCTTTGAATCTTTGGGCTGAAGGAGGGACAATACTCGGTGTATCAATGCTCAATCAACAATCATTTATTTCCATACAATTCAACAGTCAGAGCATTACAACGTCCGGACGGGAGAGATGCTACCAGAGGGTCAGGCACATGTCTCAAAATGGTGACGGGTTGCTCAGCTTTTTATAGTCTCTAGTGGCCCCCAGCTAGTCGTAAAAGCCAAAACATCACATTCTTTCTCTGTTACAGCGCCTAAGTTATGACCTCGGCAGTTGTTTCTCTGCTTTCTGTAAGGTGGGGGTATGGAATGTGGTCTGTCTATCTCCCCTGTCTTAGACACAGAGTCTCCTGCTTACAATCTTCTCTTCATGATTCAACAATTAAGCATGTCAAGAAAACAGTGTAACACATTCCCAGCAGATCAAGGGGTTCTCTGTTAACTCAAAAGTATAACGAGAACTAAACTACATACAGCTCACACACTCTATATTAAAGGGTATAATGTGATCTACAGCAGTATTCTAATTCAACTATTTTGATTACATATATAAGGTAACATATAATAACAGAATAATCTAACAATTCCCCCTTTTGATCTCTGAAAGAGATCACTTATAACATACACTCCAGGGTCACAAGGTCCAGGTCTTCTTGATCCTGAGGCCCTCTGTCCCCTTTAACGGGTGGACCATATGTGGGATGACCTCTGTGTTCACGCAGTTCAGATGCAAGCAAAGTTAGATTTACAACCATAACAGCAGTTACAGATGACACTCCCATCATTCCCAATTTTCCCACAGCTTTATTTTGGTGCTCCAGTTTTCCACCCCCTTTTTAATGCCACCTTATACCTTTCAAATGTACTTAGACTAGAACCTCTGTCTAAGGAGCTTTTAACCTTCATTTTTATTGCTGCAGCTACCAGTGTCTTCCAGTTGGGTGATTCTCAGCTTCTTTCTTCGACCTCCGGGGTTAGACCACCCTTTAGTCATTGCACAGTTCTGGGGATTATTCGGCCCTGAGTTCAAACAAAGATCTGTGTGTTTTGGGTTCACCGGCGTGTCCCCCTTTTTGCCAAGAGCCTCTTGAACCTCGTTGGTCTGGTGTTCCTGGTTTTCGCCAACCCCTTCATGGTTATTGCTGTGTTTGTGGGATCCATGTTCTCCAGGAGCCCAAACGCCATGACACTTGACCCCAGTTGCTGTCTCGGCAGTCCCTACATCTGTCCCTGCTGTGAAGGGTCCTCATATCTCCGGGTCCCCGTCTGGTGTCTGTTCCTTTCTCTGCAAGAAAACCAAAACACCTCTCTCCCTAGCCTTGATAATCTAATATTGTTATCCATTGTTCTTCTAATGATTCAAATTTGGTTCAAAATATTATGTTCAGGACTTATTCTAATCATAATCTATGTGTGTGTAAAAGAAATCAAAAATTAATGAATCCTCTCTAAGTCTAACCCATTATATGCTTAAGTTTTACCATACCTAAATTATTAAACACAAAAATAAAGTCATCAGATGTTCATAAAACCATTGTTTGATATTTGGACTCAACCCCCCTTTTTGACACACTCCCATGTGTCAATTCATTGGAGCTAGACAATTAAAAGAGAAGGTTAGTGACATCATATCTCAGAAAGTATCAGAAATTCTTCTCTCGAGTACCGTTGCTCCAGCCTTGTCATCTCAGAGGATCTTCAATCCCGAAAATTTCCGTTCTCCTCATGTAATAAAGTCTGTCATCCTTGCATGCCCTGGTAACTGGTCCATCCAGAGCCATATGATCTCAAATATACATACAACAAGCCAAACCACACCCTGGTCACACCAACCCTTTTCCGCCCCGAAGATGTCCAATGCCATCCTAGTATGGACTGTCAAAAGTGGCTTTAACGCTGACTATCCTGACAATCCATTTTATAACGTTTCCTGGTCAGATTTGCCAATCTCTGCACCAGGGTTTTAAACTTTTCGCCATTTCCATTAGTTGTTATTTTTATTTAGTTTCGACTCCAGATTTTCAATTTTTACCAGTTGTAATTAGTTTTTACCAATTCTTTGCTAGTTTAGTGTAGTTTTTATTTTCTGAAAATCCTTAGTTTCAATTTAGTTTTATTTGTGTTTTGCAAAAATTAAGTGTAACAAAATCCCAGTTCCATCATATCAGTCATGCCCTTCTGGTTGTCCTTGGGTGTTGAGACTAATAACTATTAACTCTTGCCGCACCGAGTGGTCCTAATTTTGGTTGAAGTGAATTGATAACCTTTTGAAGGCGATTGTTTCACACCTTTATTTAGATGTCCCAGTCCTGTTGTCTCGGGATACATCACGCTGCCTTATCTGGGGTTAGCTGTTTTCTGGGGATGCGGGTTGAGTGGGTGAGCTCTTCAAGGAGGGGGAGTGTGCTCCCCCTGATGAGGTCTTCTAGGTAAGCTAGGTTAACCTTCTTGTGTGAGCTTTTCAAGTGCACTTTAAGGTTAGTGGGACTTTTAGTTTTATAAATGTCCCTCATGACCCCCTGATGACCCAGTATTTCATTTTTTGCACACTGTAGTACACATTTTAGTTTTTGCTTGTAGCTCGCATACTCTACTTGCCACTCCTCTAAGTCCTGATGTTTCTTAGAGAGGGCAACAGTACCTTTAAAATTATATCACATGTGTGGGGGTGTGGCCTTGCCAATTGTTTTGCCCACCTTTTCAAAATGGCTGGCGTGCCCACAAGCACATTTCATGGAAAAAGAAAGGTAAGCTTGATATTTACATTTAAAATGTTTTGTTAAACTCAGATTTTTATTTTATTCTTTTTGCAAGTACCCCTCCTCGGTGGCGAGAAACTGTTGGTGTGGTCAAGTGGGTGCTCTAGAAACAAACGCTCAGGACAGAACAGTTATCAGTCATGTACTTCCTACAAATTTTGCATATGTTTTATTCCATATTGATCCTCTGAGTGTAATGGTACATTTTAATTTGAATTTATCCAAACTAAACACAATATTTTCTTTATTTACTTTGCTCTTGTTCTTTTGCAGTACCACATCCTATCAAATGTCCCTGTCAATTATATTCTACATCTAATAACTTACTATTTCAAATGAGAACGTAAATCACGTGGACCAATGTTTGTTAGTGCATATCTCTATTCTGAATGTGGCAAGCCATTCATAGGTATTGTTAAGGTTTTGGCGATTTTCCTCTATAAAATTTAATTGACTTTTTACAGTGGCCTGCTATGGTTAATAATAACATATTCCAGTCATGAGTGATATCAATAGTTATCTCCACTGTAGCATTTGGCATTCCCAATAATATAACATGATACCTTAATCAAAACACAGCTAATATAGCACAGTTTTCTTAATGCAAACATCGGTAACTCAAAATCAGCAACCACAGTGTTAAGTCTGCAGTTCATACTTATGTGAAGCTAGAGTCTCCTCCTCCAGTCTCTCTTATCCTCCTGCTCCTGAAAATACAAAACAAAACAAAGCGAAGCATCCACCCTTCTCTTGTCGGCTGGGTGAATTGTTTATGAATTGTTTATTGGCATTTACTAATCCTAAAGTTGGTGCAGTCATTGTCTCAGTATCAAGTCAGTCAAAACTTTTAGTCGTCAGTCCATCACAGTCCATTCACATGCATACCTCCATACACATTCATACCAGATGTTGCTGATAATGGAGTCTCACGCGCAACATATTCGAGCATCCATCACCAGCAAGATGACGTCATCATTTTAAAGGAAAACAATTCCTTGTTGTTTTTTGGGCCGGATTGACTCGGTGCAATCCATTTAGACTCAGAACTTCTCAGTGTTCCCTATAAGTGAATTTCTCCCAAGCCAATTACAATCATGGAGAAGCACACTTTGCAACTGTTTACAGTAATAATATTTTATAGCGCTTTAAATTTCAATCTTTCAGGCCTGGTTTAAAGAGCTGATTGTTAAATCATGAACTCACAAAATATCAACATATCACCATATCACCATATCACCACCGGTGGATCACACCTCTCAGATTTTCTTATCTCAGTGCACTGTAACAAAAACGAAAACAGACATAACCAACAAAATACTACTAAAATAACACAAACTAGGGCCCATTGCAGACATGTCCAAGCATAAAACTATCCCTCTCTCGCTTACGAGAAAGAACACAAGCCAAAGCTCACTGATAACATCAAACTAGCGCTAAACAAAACCAAACAATCAACCAGAAATTCACAGGAACATTTTGCTTCCTGCCGGGACAATATTGTGTGGGAATGAGAACCTCAGGTGCCGTAACACCTTTTGTTCCTCCTTGAATTAAAACTCAATCACAGAAAATGCCGTACTCCGACCTAAAACTTACACTATTAATTCATCATTTTCACTCTGTGCCACTGTTCCTCATCAGAGCTGTGTGAAGCACAGCAAAGAATTCAGTCAAGGCCTTGAGCCATAAACAGACATCACGCACAGACATTGTTTTCATAACCAAACTTTTTTAGACCTTATTCCTAAAATCTACATAAATGCCCTCTGGGTGACATATAACACATTCTAAGTATTTAATGGTAATCAATGGCTCCTCATAAAAATTATGCATTGGGATGTTTGTGTGCAGCATTTTGCATATCAGCATAAGCAAAGCATTCTTCATTGCATCAGCGTGTGTGTGTGTGTGTGTGTGTGTATGTGGATCACTTCTCAGTGAATCAGCATTCCAATGTGTGTGTGTGTGTGTCATTTCTCACTCACTCAACGAGTGCATGTGTTCATGTGTGTATTTCACTTCATTCTGAATCTGTGTGTTTGGAGACGTGTGTGTGTGTGTGTGTGTGTGTGTGTGTGTGTGTGTGTGTGTTCATCACTTTCCTGTTCTGGTGTTCTGGGTAAACCACGGCCTGAAGCATGCCCTGGGGTCCTGCCCCCCTCCTTTTCAGTTTGTTTGCGACCATTGCTGCTGCTGCTGCCCAAAGTTCTGTCCGTCCTGGTTCTGACCCCAATTGGGGCAGTCCTTTCTCCAGTGTCGATGTTCACCGCAGGTGAAACCTGCATCTTCTTCTGTGTTTTTGTCCATTCTGAGGTGCCTTCTGACCTCAGTTACTCCTCCTGTCTCGGTCACGCCCTTTTTGCCGCCCGATCATCCGTGTTGGTCCATCACTGTCCTGCACAGTGTGAATGCAAAGTTATCAAGGTCAGCATTCTTTCGCTCGGCCTTACTTTTCATTCGGGCTTGGCGGGCGTCTCGTCACAGCTGAGCTCTGTCAGCTGACGCAGTCTGGGAATTTTCCCCCGTGTAGTGAAACGGGCCTTAGGTTTAGTGCTCTCCGTCTCGGCTGCATGAGATCACATTCCTGCAGGTCTGTTGACATTCTCAGGTCGTTGTTGTGGGTCCAGCTGTTGCAGCATTTGGTCAGTGTCACGTATGGGGGAGAGCAGGAGTCCAGTCAGCCTCGGCTTTCAGGGCCGGCAAAGCAGCCTGTAATTAAATATATATAGAAAAAACAAAAACAAAACAAAAACAAACAAAAACAAAAACAAACGAACAGGAAAATGATGTTGTGTTGGCTGTGTTATTCAGAGGGGAGACAACGGGGCCAGGCCCTGTGTCAGCCTTCTCTCCCCCTTTTTTTGTTTTTTCTCTCCCGATATAATCAACTCCTAACCCACCAAGTTGACAGGACAACATGCACCTGTTAAAATTCTTAAGATCATGTTTAAAAGCCCAAAAGGAAATTTTCTTTCATTCAGTAATCACTTGTCTCAATCAATCAGCAGAAAACATGTCACAATTTGAATCTTTTAACCCCTAAATTTGTCATGTCTTCACTGGTTGGTCAGACCAGTGTCTTTTTTTTTTTAAGTTAAATTGTTGTCCTGCAACCCAGAGAGTTTATTTGTCAGTAATGTATTTATCCTTTAACACCAGATGTATGTTAAGTTTCGCTGCTGTAGCCTTGCTGGAAAATCTTCACGTGTTCATGAGTGTAAGCTGTTTCTTCATTGCGTGTATGTGCATTTGTATAAAAGCAGGTTAATTTTATCTTTTCTCAAACTAGGCGTTACCTTAAAAGGAGCCTTTCTCTCAGATTTCTCTGCTTGTGTGTTTTTGTTTCACCTTTTTGTTGTGATGCTCCGGACGCCTTCCCAACCTCCACAAGTCCGTTGGCCCCAATTTTATGTGTTAAAACTTCTCTTAATTTCTCCTCTAATTCTCTCCTCGCTGCTGTCTGTTTCACAGCTGCTGATTCGTGCTGGGTGTGGTTCCCATTACCTATAATTTTGCTTCGGCCGCTGTGCTTGTGGGGGCAGTTGGTCCAGGTCCGCAGCTTCCTGTATTAACACACTAAGAGATTTATTTTAATTTCATTTTCATCACTTTTAAACAGATAAGCAGGCAACCCGCCTACCTTGACAGCGTAAACTGTACGCCAGTCTCCCAACACATTCCTCTCTCTACTCCTCCATAATTCTCCACTGCACACCTCTTACTATCTCTCCTTTTTATTTTTATTACACCACAGAGTAATACACCCAATTATGCCCGTCTATCTCTATGTGGCTCCAAATTCCCTCTTTATTTTAATTTCACACTCGTCAGGGGACAGGCACACAACAATTTCAACCACTGAAACGAGGAATTCAACCTTTTCATATTTCTTTACTAATCTAGACTCAACCTTTGTTCGCAAAATGTGTCTTGTTCTAGTCCGGAATAAATGTGAACCCGTGATTACACGGCCGTTCCAGTGTTATTCCGTAGCTATGCGGGGGCCCTCACCTCCCCAAGTCACCACCTCGGCACCCGGACGCTGCCGGTCCTGGCCACGCGTCCACGAACAGGAGGGTCGCCACTCCTAGGGCAAAATTATTTCCACAGGTACACTAGGCATCAACCTTTGATCCTAAAATGTGTCTTTGCTCTAATGTCCTCCTAATCAAACACATCAACCGTCACTGTCACTGTGTTCAGACTTCACACACACAAAAAGCACACTCAGAGCGCGCCTCACCCACGGCCAGAGCGCGCCTTACACACACAGCGCGTTACACCATCAGTGAGACACACAGAGAGCGTTCCTCATCAGTGGAAGATTACACAGAAACCTCTGAGCTCAACTATTAGATCTTCTTAAAGCACACTGCACCATAGACCAAAATACCCCTTTCTCTGCGCTTATGACCGCCACAACGGGGCAAAGTCGCATCATAAAAGTGATGCTTGCATCCCCGAAGTTATACCTGACATCATAAACCAGGTGTTACTCTATGTACTTAAAATTTTACTTTGTATTATGACCGCAGCCCTTAAAACTCGACTGACGCCACAAACCACCGTCAAACCTCTATCCAATGTACTAAAACTAGCACCAACCACTACTGCACTTCACGGCCGCACCACCGGAACACGCCGTATCATAAACCAAACCTACGGACGTGTTTCGCTCTCGCGTTGCCAGCGTTCAACTGCACCGTGAAGCCAGCATCTGCTTTTCCTTAAATCAACTTCTATTTCATAGCCGGCAAAAGCCAGGACGTCACTGACACCATAAACAAAATAAACAAACCTCGACTTCAATGTACTGGACTAATGGCCGCGTCTTCAGAAGAAATTCTAACGTATTATTGCTACAGAAGCCAGTATTAGACAAAATTAAATGTGGAAGGTAAAGTGGCTGCAACTAGTCCATCGTAGTATGTTATTAGTATCTCGGTAGAAGCAGTTTATGTAACACACTGGAATTCAGCCTCAACTTATGTTGTTAGTATCTTGCGCCAAAAACCAGACACCGACAAATTTACTGTGAAAATACATGTGACTCAGCGAACAGATTAATTTGGAAAGCCCAATATGCACATTTGGTATTTATAATACAACAGGCTGTGCTTACCTTTCTGTTTTAGGCCGGCCTTCTGTTCACTTTGCCCCACGATCTCACCAAAGGCCAAATCTACACCTCCTCAGCACACCAAAGATCCGGGTCACACGGCACCAAGTTGTTGAAATCTCCCAATTCTTTGAATCTTTGGGCTGAAGGAGGGACAATACTCGGTGTATCAATGCTCAATCAACAATCATTTATTTCCATACAATTCAACAGTCAGAGCATTACAACGTCCGGACGGGAGAGATGCTACCAGAGGGTCAGGCACATGTCTCAAAATGGTGACGGGTGACGGGTTGCTCAGCTTTTTATAGTCTCTAGTGGCCCCCAGCTAGTCGTAAAAGCCAAAACATCACATTCTTTCTCTGTTACAGCGCCTAAGTTATGACCTCGGCAGTTGTTTCTCTGCTTTCTGTAAGGTGGGGGTATGGAATGTGGTCTGTCTATCTCCCCTGTCTTAGACACAGAGTCTCCTGCTTACAATCGTCTCTTCATGATTCAACAATTAAGCATGTCAAGAAAACAGTGTAACACATTCCCAGCAGATCAAGGGGTTCTCTGTTAACTCAAAAGTATAACGAGAACTAAACTACATACAGCTCACACACTCTATATTAAAGGGTATAATGTGATCTACAGCAGTATTCTAATTCAACTATTTTGATTACATATATAAGGTAACATATAATAACAGAATAATCTAACAGCTGTAACAAGACAAAATGAAGTTTCTGTTGGAATAAGGACTTTAATGTGCCATATGAGCAGTTAAAGTACTTTGTATATTTGCCTGTTCGTTATCTGGAAGGTTTGATTTGTTGTTCTGAACAATATATAAATGTATGTATAAGAGTAATTGTTTTGTGGCTCACAAGAACAATTAGGGGCCAGGATGTTGGAGCCAAGTCCAGGCCAATATTTTACTCAGTTACATCATGCCATATTTAAGTATTTGTCATGATCTTTAAGTTTAAATGTAGATATTTAAAGCTGAGATCTAAGATAAACCTAACAGGTAGTTTTGCTGAAATGGATGTTAGAAAGCTAAAAAAAAAACCCAAAAAAACTTAAGATGTTCAATACACATTTTTCTTTACATCCAGTCAATCAACTCTGATAATTAAAATGAAACTGATTTACAAGTTTACTCAGCTACCTTAAGGAGCTCAGTTAATTAATAAACTTAAATCAACTTAGCTAACAGATTATGTTAGTTAAGCTAAAATAGATTCCTAAGTTAAAAGAAGTACTAAAGTATTTGAATTAACTAAAAAACCCAAGTCAACTGAACTTTGACAAGAGTTTAAACAATAGATTATTTTAATTTATCTGAAAGGGTTTTCCCAAGTAAAAATTACAATTAAAGGAGTTGAACTGACTAACAAATCTCAGTCAACTAAACTAAGACGAAAGTTTAGACAACGTGATTTTTCATTAAGATAACAATTGGTTGTGTTACAAGAACAAACTCTATAATTATTTCTTGACTTAAAATTTTAAGGCAGCCCTTGATATTTTTAAGTTGAAACAACAAGTTATATTTTACAGTGCACTTTTGTCAGGCAGTTAGTAAGCTGCTCTTTGGTAGATGTCCATATGATGTGCTGAATAGTCCCTGTGTGCATAAGTTCTTTGTTGCTACTGATGTTGAGCCACAGCCTCTTCTCAGTTACAGATTTTGTGGACTTGACAGCATCAAGAAGGGAATGGTTGTCTGTTACACAGACGATAGGGAAGATGTTGTGTGTACCATCACCAGTGGTGAGCTCAGAATAGAGTGCAGCCAGAAAAACAGCTGTTAGTTCCCAGTTACCCCTGTACAGGTGGTCTGGACCGGCTCTCCATCCTTCGGGTCAGAGTCCCTTAATCTCTACGGGTACCCTACCTGACAGGTGAAGTTGAGACTAGTTTAAGCCGGCGGCGAGGAGACTTGCCCAGCCTCTAACTGCCTTCGTCTATGGGCTCAAAATGTGGTCATAAATATTTTGTACTTGTAAATCAGTATTTGTATGTGTAAAAAGAATTTGTGTGTGCGTACAAAAGATTAGTGTGTGGACTTAGCCAAAACAAACGTGTGAATCTCTGCAAGTTACAAGTACGAATTTTGACCCTATTTTTCTTCCTTTCATCTGATTGGTCAATGTCATGTGAATCACAAATGTAACAATCCAATCAGAGAACAGATGGGTTTGGCTGTCAGAAGGGAGCTTTTTTGAACTGCAGGTCCTTGAAGGTCCCTCTGACTCTATGATCTCATTGGCAACCTTAATGAAACATATTTGTCAGCCACACTTATTAACCTCTTAAGCCCCAACGCCCCCTGATACGGGGGCAAAAGGCAGGAGATCAGGTAGGCTTGGGGCTTAAGAGGTTACCGGCAGCTCTCTAATGATCTATGGCACTTGCTGAGTAAAATTTAGTGACCTGGACAGTAGGTCCCAAGGATGTGTTATAACGATTTACTAGAATATCCTATTTATCACACTATAAACTCTAACTATTCTGTTGCTAAGTGACTACAACCGTTGTTGAGGTGGGTCTTCTTTTAGGAGGGAAGGAGGATCATCGTGCGCAGTGATAGAATCCAGTTCCCCGCTGTGTTGGCAGAAGTCCAAAGGAAAGATAAAGTGTAGCCCAGTACAAAGCTCCAGGACTTCACCTTCTTGACTCCGATCCTAACTCAGCATACGATGAGTAGGCAGTTCAAAATTCATAATCCAATCAGTCGATCCACGGTGAAGGGTTATGACTTCTCCTCTGTCGTCCCTCGCTCTAAGTCTTTTCACTGCAGATCTTCAGTCTTCTCGCATCCTACTCACTGGCTCAGGACTAGAGTAAAAAAGCCCCTCTCTGCTTCTGCCTCTCATTTTTATACACCTCTACGGACCTATCTAGACATGTCTAGACATCTACCGGTGGAAACAACATCTACGGACATGTCATGTTCCTCTTTAGGCCCACCCTTTTACAGTGGGGCAAAAAAGTATTTAGTCAGCCACCGATTGTGCAAGTTCCCCCACTTAAAATGATGACAGAGGTCAGTAATTTGCACCAGAGGTACACTTCAACTGTGAGAGACAGAATGTGAAAAGAAAATCCATGAATTCACATGGTAGGATTTGTAAAGAATTTATCCGTAAATCAGAATCAGAATCAGAAAGGGTTTATTGCCAAATGTTGAGCAGGTTTACAACATTAGGAAATTGCTGCGGTGCTTCAGTGCAAACATACTGTCATAAAAATATAAAATAAGAATAAGAATTAAAAGTGCTAAGTAGATAGATATATACATGATATATACATGAGTGCAGGTGGTGATCAGTGCTAAACATGGAATGATGCAGTGAACACAGCGTAGGGTCATGTGTTAGTGGTGGGAACAGTCATACGGTTATTGTTCATGTGTCCGACAGCAGAGGGGAAGAAACTGTTCTTATGGCGAGAGGTTCTGGTGCGAATGGACCGGAGCCTCCTGCCTGAGGGGAGCAGGTCAAACAGACTGTGTCCAGGGTGAGAAGGGTCAGCTGAGATCCGAGCTGCACGCCCCAAATCAGGGTGGCAAATAAGTATTTGGTCACCTCAAACATGGAAAATCTCTGGCTCTCACAGACCTGTAACGTCTTCTGTAAGACGCTTTTCTGTCCCCCACTCGTTACCTGTATGAATGGCACCTGTTTGAACTCATCATCTGTATAAAAGACACCTGTCCACAGCCTCAAACAGTCAGACTCCAAACTCCGCCATGGCCAAGACCAAAGAGCTCTCGAAGGACACCAGGAAAAGTATTGTAGACCTGCACCAGACTGGGAAGAGTGAATCTACAATAGGCAAGCAGCTTGGTGTGAAAAAATCAACTGTGGGAGCAATCACCAGAAAATGGAAGACATACAAGACCACTGATAATCTCCCTCGATCTGGGGCTCCACGCAAGATCTCATCCCGTGGGGTCAAAATGATCATGAGAACGGTGAGCAAAGATCCCAGAACCACACGGGGGGACCTGGTGAATGACCTGCAGAGAGCTGGGACCAAAGTAACAAAGGTCACCATCAGTAACACACTAAAACGGCAGGGAATCAAATCCCGCAGTGCCAGACGTGTTCCGCTGCTGAAGCCAGTGCATGTCCAGGCCCGTCTGAAGTTTGCCAGAGAGCACATGGATGATACAGCAGAGGATTGGGAGAATGTCATGTGGTCAGATGAAACCAAAGTAGAACTTTTTGGTATAAACTCAACTCGTTGTGTTTGGAGGACGAAGAATACTGAGTTGCATCCCAAGAACACCATACCTACTGTGAAGCATGGGGGTGGAAACATCATGCTATGGGGCTGTTTTTCTGCCAAGGGGACAGGACGACTGATCCGTGTTAAGGACAGAATGAATGGGGCCATGTATCGTGAGATTTTGAGCCAAAACCTCCTTCCATCAGTGAGAACTTTGAAGATGAAACGAGGCTGGGTCTTCCAACATGACAATGATCCAAAACACACCGCCCGGGCAACAAAGGAGTGGCTCCGTAAGAAGCATTTGAAAGTCCTGGAGTGGCCTAGCCAGTCTCCAGACCTCAACCCCATAGAAAATCTGTGGCGGGAGTTGAAAGTCCGTGTTGCTCGGCGACAGCCCCAAAACATCACTGCTCTCGAGAAGATCTGCATGGAGGAATGGGCCAAAATACCAGCTACTGTGTGTGCAAACCTGGTAAAGACCTATAGTAAACGTTTGACCTCTGTTATTGCCAACAAAGGTTATGTTACAAAGTATTGAGTTGTATTTTTGTTATTGACCAAATACTTATTTTCCACCCTGATTTACCAATAAATTCTTTACAAATCCTACCATGTGGATTCATGGATTTTTTTTTCACATTCTGTCTCTCACAGTTGAAGTGTACCTCTGGTGCAAATTACTGACCTCTGTCATCATTTTAGGTGGGGGAACTTGCACAATCGGTGGCTGACTAAATACTTTTTTACCCCACTGTATCTTTAACGCACTGGCATGACTTGCAGTTTTAGTGCATTTCCTTTCTTCCACTCCACCCAACAATGCTGCAGCTCAACTTCCCTAAAAACTCTTAAGTTTCATACAAACAAAAATCACTTCTCCTTTTTCTCATGTCTTAAGGACCGTTTAATTCATGCACACCCATTATGATTTATTATTAATCTTTTATCAATGCAATGCATACATAACTCTTTTTATTTGATTCTGTGCTTTAACAGACACAACAATTCCTTATTTCCATCCCCCCCCCTCATTCCATTTGTGACGAACATGCTGGAGATTCTCACACTGTTCTGACATAGCACTGTCGATCCCACCTGCAAGGGCCAAAGTCTCTCCTGCTAGTGTACTCTGTACCACTCTCCTGATCCGTTTCGACTGACAACATATGGGCAAAAACTTTCCACCTTCTCCCATCAACATGATAAAATATCCACCTTGTGTGCCTCCATCTGAGAGGTTTTCCATCAAGAAATGACTAAACACCACTAATTTGACGGATTTGCTTTCACCCAAGAACTGAAACCTGGGATCAATAGGAATAGGCTGTAGGTTCTTTATGTACGTATCTTGTTGTACTTGTATTTCATTCTGAAGAGAATAAACCTCCATCCCGATGTAGTTAAAGGGTTAGGGTTAGGGGTTAGATGTGTCAATTATCCAATGACACATCTGCTTACCTGTATCTTTGGCTCGTTTCTCCTCCTCTTCTTTTCTCATTTTTAAAAATTGAGCACCTAATGGCTTTGAACTTTTCTTGTCCATCTTCCATTGGTTTTAATTTTGCACTCCAGTATGAAAACCCATCCCCCAACTCAGGGATCACCACAACATAACCTAATAGACCTACACCTTAGTTCACAGATTAACTTTGCCTAAGGTGTATTTCTGGGATTTCACACAACCCAGGATTCAAATTATGAATACATAATTTACAACATTATGAATGAAATGTGCTCTATTTGGAAGCAGCCGCCCCCCTCCCCTTTCGACGGCTTGTGTGTGAGACTTTAAATCATCAGACTGTAAATTATAAATTTTCAATTGTTATTGCTCCCTTTACCCCGAGTCCTAAAGCGTATATTTATTTTCTTACTGTTCTTATATTTATTGTTGTTTACTTGCACTGCTGTAACTGGAGCCTCGTCGTCTCGTCTCGTCGTACTGGACTGTATGTAGCGGAGATGACAATAAAGTTTACTTTGACTTCAGCAGCAAGTAGGCGCACTGAGGGCTCTCGCGCTCACTTTTTGCATATAGAATTTTGAAAAAACATTGGTGCAAATTATAAGTCTGTATTATAATGTCTGGTGTTTTCGTGTTTGTTGTTTTGTTTTTATTTTGCAAGTTGGTTATTAGATGCTGCTCCAGCCAGCCAGAGAATCCCCCGCCGCCCCGCCCTCTCCTCTCTGCGCCGCAAGCAGCAGGCGCACCTCGCAAACAGAGGGCGCCCTTGCTCTCAGCAAATGGGCGATAGAAAACCGATCGGTGCCTGTACCATTCCCAATATGCGCTGGCTGACGTCGGGGCAGCATGACTACGAGCAATTTTTTTTTTTTTGCCGATGTCCGTGATGCCGCCCCCCACCACGATGCCGCCCCGGGCAACTGCCCGTATCGCCCATATCAAAAACTGCTACTGTACATGACATGCAAGTACCCCGTCACCTTACAAAGATCATCTAGCCAGTAGAAGACAGCTGGATCGACTTTTGACACTGTGCCCCCCAGCTTCTGCACGGTGTATTTCACCTTGGTGTACCAGAATAATGAAGCATCTGCCAGGCCATAAACACATTTATTCAACTTCCATATAGTTCCTTTGCTCTGTGCTTCTTCAGGTGGTCGGATGTACATGTCTCAGGTTAAATCTTTACGTTGTAGAAAAGCTGCTTTAATGTCCATAGAGTTCGGTTTCCATTGATTTTGACATATGACTGCTATGACCATCTTCAGGGACTCGGAAGAACATGTTGGTGAGTCTTTGGAAAGTTCTTGAGTGTTTATTTCTTCAAAGCCTCTTGCAACCAGTCTAGCTTGGGTACAATGCCCCCTGGTGTTTCCTTGAGTGTGCACACACACCTTGTTGATAGAAATTTCTGACTTTTATCTTTCTCCACTTCAAACACATTTTTTCTTTTCCAGTTGTCAGTTGTCAGTTCAGTTTGTTTGGCTTGCGAGAAGATATCTTCCTTTACCACTAATATTTCATCTCTGTTTTTGTCTGTGCATGACTTGGCATCTTCAGACCGTGTCACTTGAAGGTTGTTTACTTGCTCCACATCAATGGAACCCATGGATCCAGCAATTTCCTCTGACCTACTGTATTCCACGTTGTACCACTTTCTGTTTTTCCCAGTGGCTTTTCCTGCTCGACTAATTATTTCCAGTCACTTTCAGTTCAAGCTGCTTAGCATGATCTCACATTTGCCAATTTCTCTATCTCTTTCCCCTCTGTTGTGTGTGTTTGTCCCACATATTGCATACTCTGCTTTTGTCCTCAAATCAGGTAGGAAGTGTCTGTGTGGTTGAGCTGGTCTGGTCTGTCTAGACTTCCACTAGATAGATCAGGCTGCACCCACCTGTGAAACAGGTGGAGGGTCACCAGGACATGCAGAACTTTTGCCTTCTTAGTAGAAAGGGCCACTGCCAGAGGCGGAGGGCAGTGAGGCATCCAACCCCCATCTCATCAATAGGGGGGCATGATCTGAAATAACAATAGATTGATAATTGCAAGTTTCAATAAGTGGAAGAGGACATTTATCAGTGACAAATGAATTTATCCAATAGAACATTTTGTGGACAGGAATATAGTCGGAGCATGCCCTGGATGAGTATCCTTATTAGAGCTTCTTTCTAGGTTAGAGAGCACACAGCTTGTACCTCCAGCTAAAATGAGATTGTGTGTTGTCATATCCAGAATTCACGAGAATTAATAGACAATTAAGGTTTCATCATCCCATTTGGGGGCGTAAATGTTGGCTTAAATCAGTTCATAAAGTTGGCCAACCACAGTAATGACCCATAGGGACCCATAGGATCAGATAAAATGGTTGATACGGGAAATGGGACGTTTTTACCAATAAGGATGGCCACCCCTCTGTCTTAGTGTTAAAGTTGGAATGGACTATTTGGCCAACCGAACCAGTCTTCAATCTATATCGGTCTGCTATACAAAGGTGAGTCCCCTGTGGAAAAGACATATCAGATTTTTTCAGTTGTGTAAGCACCTTTTTGTGCTTAACAGGGTGATTCATAGACTTAATGATCCAACTTACAAAGTTGGCTGCATAACCCGTAAGCTTCGCCTGTATATTGACAGCAGCCATAGAGTTATCTAATCAAAGAGCAACAGTATGAATGTGTGTGTGTGTGATAGCCACTAATGTCTAATCACATTTATGTGAATTAACTTATATTTAAGCTATTTTATTTTAAATGTAAGTGATATTTTCTTTTGAAAATCCTCTAAATTAACTAGTTTTAACTATAGACCTGGTAACTAGTCTGGGATATTTGTAGCTGATGCTCCATTTTTGTACCAGTAGGTGGCAGTGTGAGACCATGGTTTGGCCTGTTGTTAGTAGTCAGAAGCATGCTCAGCACTGTTTTCTCATAATGTTACATGTACTCCCTGCCGTATCATTTCTTTCCTGCTTGCAGGCTAGTATTGTACCAGAAATAGAAAATAAAAGCAGTCACACCCGATATATTGCATAGATTTAATTGTAATACTTATTACTTGTTATTCTGTTTTCTTTTTATTCTGTTTCTTCGTTACTCTGTTTCTTTCGCTGCACGTAATTTTCGTTCCACCTCATGTAAACATGTGATGCGAATGACAATAAAGAATCCATGAATTCTTTTGGACCTAATACTGATCTTTGAGGTATGTCACAAGCAAGATCCATCAATTTAGATTCCTACTCATTTATTTGTACATATTGTTGCTTATTCACTACATAGCTTTTTATCAGTCCAAAACCACTCCCCTAAACCCATACTTTCCATTTTTTTTATTAGAATTTCATGATTGACAGTATCGAATAGGGCTGCCACAAACGTTTATTTTGATAGTCGACTAGTCACCCGATTATTTTTGCGATTAGTCCACTAATCAGATCATGCAACACAGAGCTTACTGCACCAGCATGCATCTGCTCTAATATAACTATCATTAGCTTACAGCTTTAAGTGTATGTGCTAACTAAAAAATAAAGACAAGATGATAGTTTATTAAATTTTAATTAAATTTGCAGATTGTTTTGGTGAAGTTTAATAAACTCAGCCGTCTGCTCCTTGCTATCTAAAATATAACAGGGCACCGGAGTATATTCTCGAGCATCTCACACTTCTGATGATCAGTTGTCTGCTTGACGTTTATTCAGCTGTGTAAAAACCAATGACTGTATAAACTATAACTTTAATCTCAGCCAAACCGATTTACTCAGGAACAAATAAAATACTGAAAAAACCCAAACAATAACATTTTTAAGTTATCTAAGTGACTTATATATCATGTTTAACCTGAGTAGCGAAAGACGGCGGTGGGTTTGAAAACGATTTGCCAGGAGTCCGGTGTTCTCACGGCTCTAGTGAGCCTTGAACCCCAGCTAGCTATCGAGCTAGTGGGTAACAGACGTCTCCGAAAATGTCGGGGCGCTTTTGAAAATATGTGGTGTCTTGATAAACTGAGCAGATATTTGAAGTTTACACAGCTACATTCTCTCCTGAAATATGTTAAACATTTATTTTGTGACCCAGAAAGAATAATAAGAGTAATATTAAAACTAACTAGCTGCTGCCATTTTTGGAAACTGAGCAGGGCCGCGCTATGAATTCTGGGACACTGCTTCTTCTTCTTCGGGGTTTAACGGCAGCTGGCATCGTTGTACATGCAGTGCTGCCATCTTCTGTTTCAGTCCGTTATTACACTCTCAAATCCTACTACTTATTCCTGCGTCTTTTGGGATCTTACAAAGCTTCAAACGACGCGTCGACTATTAAATTAGTCTTCGACGATTTTGATAGTTGACGTAATCGTGACTAGTCGACTAATCGTGGCAGCCCTAGTATCGAACAGTTTTTTTAATTTAAAAAAAAACTCCAAGTGTGTACTTCTTATTATGTAGGCCAGGGGTGTCCAAACTTTTTGCAAAGAGGGCCAAATTTTATAAAGTGAAGACGCCTGGGGGCCAATGGTTCCTTTTGACTTTTTTTTTCATAACAAAGTTACATGAAAATATAATGAAGAACAATTTTAATAGTCACAATTACCCGTTATTTTTAAAATAGAAATGTACCTAAATAAAAGACACTCAGGCAAGCATTTACAACTCTAAAGACACAATTCTGCCTTTCATTTATATCTGGAGAGTCAGACAACATTGAACAAACTGTATAGAATACCCTAAATTTCCATGAGTTTGCAATATCTTTGCCTAATGAACATTTAAACAGGCGTTATAAGTAATGAAAAGTGTTCTGTTATCAATAAAGTTTTTTTTAAAGTGAATTTCGCCCTTTGACTTTTACAAGACCTTTCAGGAAGCCAAAGTTTTTCACATACTGGAAGATTGCACAACTGGAAGTTCACTTGCTGCAAGAAATAAACACATTTGTAAATTTACACAATATGTACACAACACACTCAACTATGAATTAAGAGCATAACATCAACAGTTAAAACCAAATCTAAGATAAGATAAGATAAGATAAGATAGAACTTTATTAATCCCTCGGGTGGGTTCCTCTGGGAAATTTGACTTCCAAAAAAAAAAAAAGCACAGCAACGACCGAAGTTACAGTTACAGAATTGTTATATATATATATATATATATACACACACACACACACACACACACACACACACACACACACACACACACACACACACACACACACACACACACACATATATAAATACAGAAACAATATAAATAAAATATACAAAGGGGATAAATAGAATAAATAGGAATAAAAAATAAAAATACAAGTGAATTGCACATTTCAAGTATTGAGTCTATTGCACTGTTGACTATTTACAAAAAGTATTGCACAAGGTATTGTACAGTGAGGTGAAGAGGCACTACAGCTTAGTTGTTCCCCCCTCCTTTGTCCTCCTGTTTCCCCTCCCTCTCCCCTCCAGAGAGGAGTTAAACAGTCTGATGGCGTGTGGGACAAAGGAGTTTTTAAGTCTGTTAGTTCTTGTCTTGGGGAGAAGCAACCTGTCACTGAACAGACTCTTCTGATTGTTTATGGCCGTGTGCAGAGGATGCCCAGCATTGTTCATAATGTCCAGCAGTTTCTTTAATGTCCTTTTCTCTGCCACTGTCACCAGAGTGTCCAGCTTCATGCCGACCACAGAGCTAGCCTTCCTGATCAGTTTCTCCAGCCTGGATGAGTCTTAAGAGTTTAACAAAATACGTTTCCTTTTGTGTATTGCATTAGCATGCTTTATGCTTTTTACTGTTGAGAAACACATGAGTAATGCAGGGATGTCACTCCTGGAGGCCTGCTCTTCATTTGATTCAACTGTGCTAAACCAGAAAGAACTAAAACATGCATAGCAGCTCTCCAGTACAGAATTTGGGCATCCCTGGACTAATGAGAGGGGTGATACTGAGATCTAGATTTTAGTAAAGCAATTAGGTGTGCTTTGAGGGCAGTGGTTGAGATGCATAAAATATCACGCAAGTGGGAGTCACTCATCCTTGATCTCAATCGGTTCTTGTTTAAGTTCATGACAGAGAATGTTTGCTCACACAAATATGTGGAACCAAATTGACCCTGTGTACGAGAAAATGCTAAATTCCTGGTTTGAGACCGGATGTGGGGTTGTACATTTCCGGTAGCTTGACTTTGCGGTCAATCGCTACTGCAAAGATATACTCCAAAATCATGTCCAAAACTCAAAAACGGAAAGATCGCGTTAAGTTACAAAGAGCAGAAGGTGGGAACACTCACCGCTGTTGTGTCATAAAAAATCTAATGATCAATTTTTTACGTTTAAAGAGTTTAGATCGATCAGTTGTTTACATCACTCAACACAAGCAGAACTGCATTACTGCATGCAGAAGACACATCGTCCACATTCAGAAGCACATCTCTGTATAGTGACTGGTCTCGTGATTTAAACAGGCAGATGTTCAGCATTCAAACTACAGGTGAAGAATAGTCAAACCAGATGTTTCCCCCATTATGTCGAGATCAGCTAGTCAAGTACACACCTACACAGTAGGGCTGCACGATTAATCATTAGAAAATCACAATCTCGATTCATATTTATGTGCGATCTCATTTCCAAATGACAACGATTTAAAAAAAAAAGAAAAAAAAAAGACGACGACGATTGTACCGCATTTTGATCCGGGACGTAATCTGCATGAAAACAAGCGCTCACTCTTTCTGCTCAACAAATGAAAAGGGCGGAGCCTTATACCACGTGATACAGAAGCTGCGCCGTGGGATGCTAAAATTAGCAGGGGAAAAACAACGGAGAGCACGTCAGGGATGACGAGAAAGTGACAGGAGAAAATCCGTCCCGGTCAACCACCCAAACATCAATAACGGGAACCTTATACAGCGCTTCCCTATACACGCTGAACTTCCGCAGGCACAAAGAAATTACGGAGGCTATCACTTATCACCTGACCAAAGATATGGCTCCCATCAACACTGTGCAAAACGAGGGATTTAGGAAAATGATCAACACCCTAGACAAACGCTGTCCCGCAACTATTTTTCTATTGTTGCACTACCTGCTCTATACACGCAGTGTCGAGCAATGGTGGAGACGGAATTTCAAGCAGTACAACATTTTGCGGCAACAACAAAACGTGAGACATTTGTTGTTTTTATGTTTATTTATTGTTTTTATGTTCAGTCTCAACTGTTAGGAAGTTGATGTGCAGTTAATAAGTGCAATAAATATTTATATTGGAAAAGAGAATCGTGATCTCAATTCTAAGCCAAAAAAATCGTGATTCTCATTTTATGCAAAATCGTGCAGCCCTACTGCAGACGATCTCCTCCGTGACGTCTCTCCTGTACAGTGCAGAATCGCTGCATCGATTGCTAGCAGGGTGACTCTGAAGTGCACTACTGGATGTCCACGAAACGTTTTGCAGCGTCAAAAAATAAAATTGGCTACTTGATTTCACCTATCGCTGGTTATTTTTAGAACATAACACCCGCTGTAAACGAGGGACAGCTGAGAAATATAACATTTGAATCCCTTTTCTCTTTTGCCCTGAGGTGCAGGGAAAAATATTAACAAGTCGATGAACATCATTTACAGATATATTGGGTAAATGCCCAAGACATCTATAGAAATGTAAATCGCTGCTTGATTCATTCATTTGCTTAACTTGTTTTGGACCGTAAACCAGGCGCGAATAGGACACCGGAAACAAAGCTCCCCAAAGGCGTTTCCGCACCGGAAGTAGCATATGCTAACGTGCACACAGTCAATTAACGGAATGATGCACTATGATTTTCAAATATAAACAGAGTAGTGACACTTTCCAGGCAGCATAAGTTAACGTAATCAGTAATTTAGACAAAGTACCTCACAAACTGTAGGCGGCTCTCTAAAGGAAAACACTAAACAGGAGATTTTTTAGAAGTTTAAACATCTTGAGTAACATCTGAATAATGACCAGCGCCCGTAGTACCGTCTTTAGGGAGCTTTTTCTGGATGGACAGGTTTGTGACTCTGTGATCCGAGCTGGAGATGTTGAGTTTAAAATTCACAGGATCATCCTCTGTAACTGCAGTGCATACTTCAGGTGAGCAGGCCTGTGTTGTTTGGCTGTGGTTTGGTTCTGCATTTATCCTACTTCAAAGTTTTCATGTAACACAGTGCAGCAGGTATTGGGAGGTTTCAATGTTACACTGTACTTTTTGATCACTAGAAATGTTCTGGAGCAATTTTTAGGGGGGGAAAAAAAAATCAGTCCTGTATTTTTATTTAGTTATTTATTTTGGGAGGTTTGTTGGGATACATATATAGTGTAGGTTTGTGTTTGACTCCACAATGAGCCGTTAAGAGGTAGTTTGAAAGATTACAGACGCTATAAACTGGCTTTCTGATTATATTTCATCAGCACGACAACAGCAGCAGCAGTTCTAATAAATTTGTGCACAAACTGGCCTGCACCAAAAGGACCACATCAGTGGTGATATTAGCTGTGCCTTCACCAGTTTAGCTGAAATTGTATGTCTAAATAGGCAGGTAATCAATTTAGGGCCAGACTGAGAGGTGGCCAATGATATGCCATTTCTGTTGCAGTGGGACATGTCCGCTCTTTCCAATTCTGTCTAGTCAGTAAATTTGATAATGTGAAATTCAGTTATTATATTTGCAGCTATTTAATGCCTGCTGTCCCCTGTCGCTCTAACCCTGTTACTGTATAGGAATATTTGCTACAATGCCTAGACAACTCTATATCTTTCTGTCTGTCTAAACATAGCAGCAATGCTGAATGTTTTTCTGCACATGTCTGAATAGATGACCTTAAATAGGAGATTGCCCATTTGAAATCAAGTCATTTTAGATTTTTGTTACTTTAATTTCATATCTCTTTGATCACAGCTTGCTCAAGTAAGCATGCAGCTGAAAAATTATACAAATGCTATTTAACTATGAGCTGCACGACATCAGGTACTTTTTAAGTTCCATGACAGAGAGACAATGTGAAAATGCTGATCTGAATCTGCACAGGGATCTCTTCTGCTACAAACCACTACCATCAAACAAGGTCTACAACTTCCCCACTGTGTCTCCAAAAGCAATGAGCCTCATTTTGGAATATGCCTATACCCAATCTGTTGTGGTGACGGAGGACAATGTACTGGAGCTGTTGGCGGAAGCAGACCACTTTATCGTGACTGGCATCATTCAAGCCTGCTGCGACTTCCTGGAGAGGAAGCTTTGTGTAAATAACTGCGTCAGTATCTACAATCTGGCACACTTACACAACTGTCCTGACCTCAGGGGAAAGGCCTTTCTCTACATCCTCCATCACTTTGAAGAGGTTGGTGCACTCTCCTTGGAGTTCCTTCAGCTCTCTGTGCAGCAACTATCAGATCTTATCGAGAATGATGAGCTCAATGTGAAGCAGGAGAGCACTGTGTTTGAGGCCATTCTCAGATGGATCAACTATTCCCCTGTGGAACGTGGGTGTGACATGCCCGCACTGCTCAAGCAGGTAACTGAAAATGGGATATCAATTTAATTGCTCCTCTAAGTGCATTTATTTTGTTTATTACTCAGTGAGGGGCTGTTGAATGAATGGTACAGTTTGAAAGTATAGAAAGCAACTTCCGCTGTAGCAATTTGAATTGGGAATAAAAAATAAAACATAAGCTTGATGCCTGATGCAAAAAAAAAAGAAGTTTGATTGTACACTATTGTGTTTACAGAGTTGGGTGTCCAGGCCGCCCACCTGCTCGCCCATCAGCCTTTTATGGCTGACGTGTAAAAAGCTAAAATTGCAATGGCAGAATTACTCAAACTTAAGGCTTGGTAATAGAGTTAATGTAGGGGAATCATTCTTCTTCATTCTTAATCACATTGGGGGGTGGGGTGGGGGTGGGGGGGTGTTTCTAATTCACTTGGGAGTGTGCATCAGAAGGTGCTCATCATTTAGTCCTTAATAAATTGTAAAAGTATTATTTACACTTGCGTCCAGATAAAACTGGCCGTTGATTTGTAGTTTCAGAAGTGCATTATTGATAATGTGTCTGAACTGCACTTTAGCTTTTCTGACAGAAAAGTTGACTATGCCCATAGTGTTCTGCCAGAACTTACTGACTGGACCTTAGGCATTTACAACAGGACAAACCCTCATTGTGGGACCTGTTTCTACAGCAGGAGGTTACTCAGTGCTCAGATAATGGCATTGAAACTTGACTGTGGCACCACTGCTTGTTTGGAGGTAATGCCATGACCTGCCTTTGTTGTTTGGCAGGTGATGCTGTGGCTCTTTACAGGTAATGTTAGGGTCTTTAAGGGCAATGCCACAGCTGATTGGAGGCAATGCCAGGAGCTACCATAGCTATCTGGGTGATTCCATGACATTTTGATTATAGGGATAGTGCTATACTTCACTAATGGGTGGTGGCATGGTGGCTACATCCAACTCTTATATACAGTCTAATGTTGTATTTCTTGCCTTTTTCCCTTATGATTCTTGTTTTCATCCAGGTCCGCCTACTATTAATACCCACTGAGTACTTGGTTGGCACTGTGAGCAGAAATGATGTGGTGAGTAGTAGTCCGGCATGCATGGATATGGTAACCACTGCCATGAAGATGCTAAATGAGTCCATTGTGGAGAGACCTATACCCCAAACACGCCTGCCGTCTGAAGTCTTATTGGCCGTTGGTGGTCCTTTACCAAGTAACAAGATTGAGATGTACAATGTCCGAGCTGACTACTGGGTGCCGCTGAGCTTGACACCGTATCGGGGATTCTACGGTTATGCTTACCTCAATGGATGTGTCTATTGCATCGGAGGTTTTGATTTCACAAGCTTTTCAAGTCATGTGAGAAGGTTCAGCCTCACCAGCCAAACCTGGACAGAGGTGGGGCCGATGCATGAAGAGCGGGGCTTTCTCAGTGTGGCCACACTGAATGGCTGCATATATGCTATGGGCGGGTGCCAATACCAAAAGACACTGAAAAATGCAGAACGATATGAGCCTGACACCAACCAGTGGACTATGATTGCATCGATGCACAAGCCCAGGGCAGAAGCTGGTGCTGCAACACTACACGGCAAGGTAAGTGGAATTGAGGTAGTGGAAGATCTCTGCCATGTTGGTTTTGTGGAGAAAGTGGTGGACAAAGTTAACTGGTAATGCTAACAACCTTGGTTAACAAGCTGCGTCAATAAAATGTACAGTCAAATAATTCCATTAGAAATGCACCAAAAGATGCCAATGCCTTAATCTGTCAGTAATAATAGATTAATAATAATGGATTGGATTTATATAGCGCTTTTCAAGGCACCCAAAGCACTTTACAATTCCACTATTCATTCACTCTCACATTCACACACTGGTGGAGGCAGCTACAGTTATAGCCACAGCTGCCCTGGGGCAGACTGACAGAAGCGAGGCTGCCATATCGCGCCATCGGCCCCTCTGGCCATCACCAGTAGGTGGTAGGGTAAAATGTCTTGCCCAAGGACACAACGATCAGGACAGAGAGCCCAGGGATCAAACCAGCGACCTTCCGGTTACAGATACGCTTCCCAACCCCCCTGAGCCAAGGTCGCCCCACAAACGGGGTGACCTTGGCTCAGGGGGGTTGGGAAGTACACTTCCCAAAGCAGTCACAAACCCAAATTTTAGCCAGGACGCTATCCATATGGATTAGGTTTTTTTTGGTCTTTTGTGTCTGGCTGTAAAAAGGATTTTTAAGGCTATGTAGTTGGATTTACAACATATGGGGATTTATTATCTTTTGGAGCCAGCCAACCAACGTATTTATGCACTGGAACATGAGCCCACAGTAAAATATTACTTTTCTGTGAGCTTCTGTGCAAAAAACATTTTTTTAATAGTCTTATAAAGCTGGCCAATGGGAGTAATTTTTAAAAAGTGAATATTTTTTTTTAGATTTATGTCTTTCCAAGCTCCTTAGAATACGATGACCTGGATGACTGAGAACCTTCACAGACATTTTTAGTGTTTGTAAGTTTTTTCTGGAAGCTGAAACATTTAATTCTAGTAAGGCAAGGCAAGGCAAATTTATTTGTATAGCACAATTCAACAACAAGGTGATTCAAAGTGCTTTACAGAGACATTAGAAACAAAAACAGATAAAAGGCATGATTTAAAATTGATTAAAACAAGCAAGCAAACAAACTAACTAGTAATTTTGACTTAAACTTGATTTTAATTTCTAGGTGTACATTTTTGGTGGTGTTACTGAAGATGAACCTCTGTCATGTGCTGAGTCCTACAACCCTGACACCAACCAGTGGACACTGATCACACCCATGGAAACCGGGAGGACTGGGGGAGCCGTGGTCGCCTACAATAACGAAATCTTTGTAGTAAGAAGAGCTTAAAACATAATCTTATTACGGACAGAAATTCAAACATGGAATGTTTACTGTACCTGTATTTGGGAGTCTGTATTATTTTCCAAGTACCATGTACTGGGTTATTGGAATGTGATTTCTATAATTACCCTAGAATCAGATATTTTGGAATCTGGAGACCTATTTACTTTTTTACAACAGAACATTTTTACGTTACAGACTGTAACAAGTCCTTTGTCTGCACAGGTTGGTGGCTTTAACGGTATCACTCAGTTGCGTAGTGTCATCGCATATGACCCAAGAACAAGACGCTGGCGCAACGTTGCTCCCATGTTACACCCTCGTCAAAGCTTCGGCATTGCAGTGCTGGAGGACCAGCTGTATGTGGTTGGAGGTTTCCACAATGGCGGCTTATTCTGCAATCTGGAGTGCTATGATGAAAAGACCAACAGGTGGTACATTGTCAGCGACAAAGGGATGACCCAAGGTGCTGTCAGTTGTTGCGTTCTGAAGCGACACCCCGATCTGACTGCTTATCTTCCATAATTATTTCACATAAAGAAATAAAGAAATACATTTTTCATCAATAAAAAACTGGCTGTTTCTCTGCTTAAGATCCTGAGGTCTGACATCCCAGTGAAAAAGTCTCTTTTAGCTGAACAGAGAACTTGAACTTTCTTTTCAACATGATGGGCATTGCAGCTTCCACATTTTATGGCCACAAGGGAGGTTAACAGCTATGATATTAAGATCCCATTGGTAAAAGTCAAATCGTTTCTTCACTAATAGGTGATCCATTCAAGCCGCCATCTTCATCTCTACCACCAGCGTTTAGCCAGCTCAACCATCTTCAATGTAGTTTTCTTGCCTACTTTAATGTCCAATTAAAGTAGATGAAATCCAATTAGAGTCACAAATTAGAGTTACTAAGGCTGACTGTAATCGGATCCACAGTTTATGAAGTAAATGCATCGTGTCACATCAGTAAGACTTGAAACTAGCAATGGGACATAAATTCTTCATAAACTGTTGAATTAGGTTATATATCACTTTACAGAAAGAACTTTTTTCCATGTAAATTTTACACAGATGTCATTTTGAATCTCTGCTGGCCTTAGGATATGAGGAAAGTTAAAGTTACTCCAGCTGTGGCGTCAACTTTCAGACGTCAGGCGTCAATTACCTTTTATCTTTTTTTAAGACACTGTTTGAGAGAAATATTCATCATGTGTTTATTTCGATAGCAGAAACTTTTTTTTTTTTGTAATTACTGGTTGATTCTAAACAACAGGGCAGCTTCCGTATACTCTGTATAATGTGTTTAAATATGATTGAGCTTCTTTTAGTAGTAGAAAGGGATGTCATTCATGCAGAAGTCAGGTTGCAGGCTCTCAAAGGTGCAGTCAGATGTGTCCATGGCACAGCGACCGCAGTGGCAACTCAAAGCCACAGGGTAGGTGACGATCGGGTCTACACCAGGTGGGCAGGCGGGAAGCTCAAATGTTTTATAGTACAGGTCCCGGTATGTGCACACATGCTGGTACACATTGCTGAATGGTATCTTGATGACAGGGTCCTAAAGGGAGGGGAAATGAAAACAGTGTCCTTACAAAAATGTTGTTATAACACTACAGAAGCAACTGTTTTTAAACAAGAAATTCACCTAAAATGTTAAATGAAGTTTCAAAGTCCTGGTTTTAGGCATAAAGTCTTACTGTTAAACTGTTGTGCATCACAGTGAGGGAAAGTTGATGCTTTCAATGAACCATGTGCCAACACAGTGCAGGGGAGCTACCTAAACGCTACTCCCACAGAGGTTGATTATCTTGTTAATAGTGTTACATCTTCAGTGCGTTCAAGTCTGCATACTGTGCTCCTCAAATTTAGAGCTAATGGACTCCCTGGTATAACTCACAAAGGTACACCATAAAGTCATCAAATATACTTTGTTGAATACTACAGGGGAGTGAATATGGGGGGAGACACATCCGGTCTTGAAAACAGTGTGATTCTTTTTACAGGAAATCTTTTTATAGCACCTCTGGAATGTGGAGGGCTGACGCCTAACCCGAGATGGTCAATGTGTTGCTAATGTTTGTTTTGCTTTTGTTAAGAGTGCATGTGGAGGATTCGGTACAAAACAGACAAGGGACATGAGAAAACAAATAAGAGATGCAGTTTTTATGGAACAGTTTAATAGGGGGCTCATAGTGATAAAACAAGTGGAGTGACATTGCTTAAGGAAGTCACTGATTAAATTGTGGATAAAATAAATTGTGGCACTAATAGTGATTTAATGATTTGAGAAATCCTGAACATGATACTTGTCTGTTATGCTGAATACTTTATCGCTTTCATGATTTATAGTTGGTTGTAAATAAGATGTTTGATTTAACAGATTTGTTTTCCAGGATACAGGTTCCAGGTGGAGCTGGGAGTTAATTCAATTCAATTCAATTCAATTTTATTTATATAGCGCCAAATCACAACAAAAGTCGCCTCAAGGCGCTTCATAGATACAGAGAAAAACCCAACAATCATATGACCCCCTATGAGCAAGCACTTTGGCGACAGTGGGAAGGAAAAACTCCCTTTTAACAGGAAGAAACCTCCGGCAGAACCAGGCTCAGGGAGGGGCGGCCATCTGCTGCGACCGGTTGGGGTGAGAGAAGCAGATGAAGTTAAATGAGCTTAACATGTAACTGCTGACTAATGTTTTTACACAGGGTTACAGGTTGGCGGGAGATTGTTTTAGAGAGAATGTGTAACATTCTTGTACAGGTCTCAGTAGGGAGTTGACACATGGCGGAAGCCAGGTGCAAGAGGAGGGTCATTTTAATTTGTAGGTGTCGTGAGGTGCCATGACGAGAAGTGAGTGAGGAAGGGCGCCTACAGGATGGAAGCGGAGGCCAGGATAGAGGCTTGAGGAGGATCAGTGATCATCTTGAGGAACGGCAGAAATAGTACAGGCAGCTGTGCTACTGAGCTTGCAGGAGATTGAGAGGAGTCTTCCCACAGCAACGTTTTAAATAAAATGAGAGATTCATCGTGGACATTGAGGAAGACAACTAAGGTGTACGACGTGCTCTGCCTTAAATCTTCAGCAGCGTTGGAACATGAGAACCTGAGGGATGAAGGGAGCGTGCCAAGCTCCAAAAGTGACGGCTCGTACCACAACAGCAGTCCAGTTGAAGGGGACAGGCGGGACCTAGTTCCATTGGTCTCAATGTGCAGTAGCAGATGAGAGTTTGGTGGAGACAAGCTCATCTCCAAATAACACGGGTGGCAAAACAGAGGCAGAATAAACCCTCTGACCCGTGCAACGACTAACCAGTAGTCTACCTGGGAAGTTGAAGAAAGAAGAGAAGGATCGCAGAGCATCATTTCACTCAAAGAGGAGGTGGCTGCGTGGCCCGAGGAGTGAGACAATAAGAGGAGTGTTGGCCTTTTCGAGGCCAAAGAGGAGGAGTATAGAGATGAAATATTATTTTACATTCATAATCTATGTTACTATTCATAATCCTTATTATTACTGTTGCATCATTTATGATTTATCATTATTGTCATTTCATTGACACATTTATTGAAACTGATGATGTTATATTAAAGTCTGTATTTCAGGTGTTAGCATAAGCACATAATAATCTTTCATTGCAGGTGCAACTGTAATCATGTTATACACATATTGCATAATTAAAGGGTTGAAGCTTGGTCAAGTTAATTAATGGTTTGAAGCTACGGGCAGCGCGATGTCTGGCCGATCAATGGAGCAAAGTTCAGCTATTGAAAGGTTGCCTACATGTTTACAGTATAATTTACTACATATTGCCTGTGTGCATTCAGCAGCCTGCTGCATTGGAGTTTGCCTGGTAACAGATGACTCAAACGGAGTCAGGAAGTATACTTCTAAAATGTCTTTGTTTGTTGAGTGAGGTCATGTACTGAGGTTAAAATACAGACATAAGTCTGCCTGCACACAGACTTGTGTTGCTTGTAAACGGTATGCTCATGCTCTGTTCTGAAGTGCAGAGAGTAGAATAACAGGAAGCATCTGGAGGAACAGAGGAAGTAGCGGTTCCTTTTTTAGAATATGTCCTCACTGGAGTTACTGGTCATCATAAGTATAAATATCACACCCACCTATTGTCAGGCGGGAGATTGAGCCTGATGTTTTGCAGAGCCCATCTTCACCACATATGTATTTTAATAAAATCATTTGTGTTGACCCACTATGGACTTTCTGTCCTATGTCTCTTCCTCAAAAATTCGAACCGCGACAGTGGCAAATGTCAAACTCCTACAGTCTCCTCAGTTCTCCTCAAATGTTCTTGTCACATGCACAGTGAAGTTGCAGCTTGTTGGAAACACAGTGCCATTCATCCAATCAGGCAGGGTGATGGGTTTGCTCTTCTTCTCTGATGCTGTTCGTCCACACTGCTGCTGCTTGCTGGGACTCTTTGCTCAGGACTTTGCTGCTGTCTCTTTATCTGCCATGTTATTGCTCTTTGGAGCTGCATTCCTTGTCTTCAGGGAGGAGTGAGAGCTCGCTTGTGAGTTTGAGAAACACATGGCACCGTAAATAAGTCAGCCAGAAACTTGGCCTGCATGTTTCCTTTCTTAAAAGCAGAAAATGAAATTGTAGTTGTTCTTGGCTGATCAACACAAAACCTTTTTCCTATGATTATTTTTCATCTACAATGTAAATTTTGTCTCTTTTTCACTCTTTTTTTTCTTTACAATAGCTGGTGACCTGCAGAATCACCGCTCTCACAATTGGAGGCAATTACTTTTACACAGCGCACAAAAACACTGTGACGTCAGACACATTCACACTCACTTTTTTCATGTGCATAAATAAATCATATGGCTGGTGATATGTGCCATGGTGATCCATGAGTATGATCACAAGTTTATTTATTTTTCAACCCAACAAAACAAATAACAAAAACATGATGCTGATGCTATGAACACTCTACACACATGAGTCAAGATGCAGAAAAACTGCTCACGGAAACGCTGCACACTCCAGTTATCACAGTTATCACAGTTCTGTTTCCCTCTCTTTGAGGAGTTCTCAGCCAGCTCTCGATCTGATAATGTGTAGCTTGCTCATCAGCTCAGAAGAGACCGCAACGCAACCTCACACAGTGGTTGCGTGCTTTGCCCACAGTGGCATAGACTTGCACTTTCATATTCAATTCAGCTTCTCCATCATCCATTACAACGCAGTTTTCACACAGTGACTGCGTGCTTTGCCGCACACAGTGGCAAAGACTTACAACGCAATGATCATGCACTTTATCGCACACAGTGATAAAGAATTTCAACGCAAACTCACACAGTGGTTGCGTGCTTTGCCGCACACAGTGGCAAAGACTTAAACTTACTTGGTGTTGCTTAGCATGTAATATCAGCCTCGAATCCCGCCGATCGTCATTCATCGAGGAGAGAAAACAGACAGCTAATCCACCTGCCCGATGACAAATTCTCACGTCTCGGGACTTTACTACAGGAACTTCCTGGCTGACCTCAGTCTTTCAGCGTGTCTCTTCTCCCCTCGGTGAATGTCGACTCCAGGGCTCCGGCTCTCGAAGGACCAATTAATGATAGGTTTGTAGCTTGAACCTATTCGCTGGAACGTTGAAGACAATATAATTACACAGCAAAAGCATTGAACACCAAGTAGGCAAAGTTCTTCGTGTTATTCATGCATGAGGGAGACGTGTCGTTCAAGTCGGGGGTCAAGTGTCGTTCCACCACTTGACCCCTGTCAGACTCTCAGCCATGCCCGCCCACCTGCCTGCCCGGCTGGGTGACGAGAATCTCCCATCAGCCCTTTACAGCTGCGGGGCGAAAAAAAGAAGCAGAGAACTGTGTATTTGTACATTTTTTGATTTGTCTTTATGTTCAGCAGAGCTTCTACCACCCAGGCCAACCTGACCTGCCCCAATGCACCGCACGCATTTTAGTTGAATTATTCTAATTCCTGAAGCCACATCAGTCCAGCTGATCCCAGAGAAACACTAAAACGTCCAGTAGATAGTCCGTACCGGTGCGAGGTCTTATAAAAACTGAAACTAAATGTTTGTCAAACAGTCTAAGAGCCAGAGAGTGAACTAATACACAAAACAACCAACCCTCAAACATGAGAGTGCTTCTGCTACATAACTGTGTTTGTGTTATTTTTGTACCTTGACCCAGTCCTCCATGTCGCCATCATCGATGACCTCCAAGATTTCCTGCTCCTCGATGGTCAGCTCGTCTGGCTGAGAAGCCTGCAGACAGACAAACACGTTAATTCAAATTAAAGCTGCGATGTAACAGTTTAACCATCTTCATTTCACCCGTGATGTATATTTTTCAAATACCGCCACACTGGTGAACGGACAAAAATGCTCACTGTGGCTTCAACAACATCAGCCAGAACACTGAAGAAAACACTGAGACCATGCCTGCATTTATACCACACTTTACTCAGGACTCGGGTAATATAAAACAACTAATACTCCAAAGCAGCCCAAAACTCAGACTTACACTAGAATTTCTGTACAAATTCAGAGAATCATTAGTGCCACAAAGTTTGGGAAAGTAAATCTAAATGGGGGTTGAACACGACTGGAACTGATTAAAAACAGCCAAAACAAAAAGTGTCTTTACTTCAAAGTCAGAATTATAATTGGTGACATGTTAAAACAGAATCTAACATAAACATTCTTGTTTGGAAATAGCTCTAAGATGTTAGGAGAATGTGGCAAATGAGATCACAGGATGGCAAAAATGTACTGTAAAATGATATGTTCTTGTTTCACTTGAACAATACCACCTATGTTTGCACTTATGTAAGAACAAGTATCACTGCTATGGAGTTTTCATGTTTTGCATGCAGACTCAGGGCTGCTAGTCTCCTCTTGGCATTTTCTTATTTAAACATTGGTGACTTAGAACCTCAAAGTTTAGCAGCACAACACTCTTTTTCCTTTTTCCATCAAACATTTCTTTCAGCCATCTGTTTTTATCAGTTTATATGTGGCTGTAATTAATCTACGGCAGACCCGACCATGTTTCCATGCTTTTCAGCATGCACTTTATTCACGCTTGTCGTTCACACACTGGCTGCAGCTTTCCAGCTTGCAGCCACAAACTCCAACATGAACAAACAGTCAGGACTGAATTCAGACTTTAAGCCAGCGAGGTGTGATTGTCGTCCACATGCGTCCGCCTACCTTGCAGCCGCACCGCAGACCACACCCCACCACAGTGGCTAATATTTATTCAATAACCACAAAGTACAAAAGATAAGATTAGATATTTTATTTTTCAAAGATACATGATTATACATAGAATAAAGAAAGGTTCTATAAAAATTACACATGGTGTAGAAAAACATTATAACATACAAATGAATGTTTTATGAAAATCTGACATGTTTATTCAAAGCATAAGAATAAAAGTTTTATACAGGGAGTGCAGAATTATTAGGCAAGTTGTATTTTTGAGGAATAATTTTATTATTGAACAACAACCATGTTCTCAATGAACCCAAAAAACTCATTAATATCAAAGCTGAATGTTTTTGGAAGTAGTTTTTAGTTTGTTTTTAGTTTTAGCTATTTTAGGGGGATATCTGTGTGTGCAGGTGACTATAACTGTGCATAATTATTAGGCAACTTAACAAAAAACAAATATATACCCATTTCAATTATTTATTTTTACCAGTGACACCAATATAACATCTCCACATTCACAAATAGACATTTCTGACATTCAAAAACAAAACAAAAACAAATCAGCGACCAATATAGCCACCTTTCTTTGCAAGGACACTCAAAAGCCTGCCATCCATGGATTCTGTCAGTGTTTTGATCTGTTCACCATCAACATTGCGTGCAGCAGCAACCACAGCCTCCCAGACACTGTTCAGAGAGGTGTACTGTTTTCCCTCCTTGTAAATCTCACATTTGATGATGGACCACAGGTTCTCAATGGGGTTCAGATCAGGTGAACAAGGAGGCCATGTCATTAGTTTTTCTTCTTTTATACCCTTTCAAATTCAAATTTTATTTGTCACGTACACAGTCATACACAGTACGATATGTAGTGAAATGCTTGGACAACTGCTCGTGACCTAAAGAAAACAAAAAAGGAAAAGGCTATGAATAAGACAGGAAATAAATATGAAAAATTAAAAAGGGTAAATTTAACTAGGAAGGAATAAAATATAAATTAAGGTTAAAAATGAAATAACTGTACAACACAAATTAGAATGAAGGGTAAATTTAACTGGGAAAGAATAAGATAAAAAAATAAATAAATACATATATATATATATATATATATATATATATATACATATATATATCTTGCCAGCCACGCTGTGGAGTACTTGGACGCGTGTGATGGAGCATTGTCCTGCATGAAAATCATGTTTTTCTTGAAGGATGCAGACTTCTTCCTGTACCACTGCTTGAAGAAGGTGTCTTCCAGAAACTGGCAGTAGGACTGGGAGTTGAGCTTGACTCCATCCTCAACCCGAAAAAGCCCCACAAGCTCATCTTTGATGATACCAGCCCAAACCAGTACTCCACCTCCACCTTGCTGGCGTCTGAGTCGGACTGGAGCTCTCTGCCCTTTACCAATCCAGCCACGGGCCCATCCATCTGGCCCATCAAGACTCACTCTCATTTCATCAGTCCATAAAACCTTAGAAAAACCAGTCTTGAGATATTTCTTGGCCCAGTCTTGACATTTCAGCTTGTGTGTCTTGTTCAGTGGTGGTCGTCTTTCAGCCTTTCTTACCTTGGCCATGTCTCTGAGTATTGCACACCTTGTGCTTTTGGGCACTCCAGTGATGTTGCAGCTCTGAAATATGGCCAAACTGGTGGCAAGTGGCATCTTGGCAGCTGCACGCTTGACTTTTCTCAGTTCATGGGCAGTTATTTTGCGCCTTGGTTTTTCCACACGCTTCTTGCGACCCTGTTGACTATTTTGAATGAAACGCTTGATTGTTCGATGATCACGCTTCAGAAGCTTTGCAATTTTGAGACTGCTGCATCCCTCTGCAAGATATCTCACTATTTTTGACTTTTCTGCACCTGTCAAGTCCTTCTTTTGACCCATTTTGCCAAAGGAAAGGACGTTGCCTAATAATTATGCACACCTGATATAGGGTGTTGATGTCATTAGACCACACCCCTTCTCATTACAGAGATGCACATCACCTAATATGCTTAATTGGTAGTAGGCTTTCGAGCCTATACAGCTTGGAGTAAGACAACATGCATGAAGAGGATGATGTGGACAAAATACTCATTTGCCTAATAATTCTGCACTCCCTGTAAAGCACCTTGAGGCTACTGTTGTTGTGATTTGGTGCTATATAAATAATAATAACAATGAAGAGGCCTGTATAACACACAGATTTTAGGCTGATAGCCATCTTCACATCTTACTTTCAGCAAGAAAGTAAGCATATTACTTTGGTTATTAACCACTAAGGTATTTTCTTTTTTTTAGCTGTAAACTAAAACAAAAACAAACAAAAAAAGAACACCTACAGGCAAAACTAGGCACAATTTAGCTCTATGACAGTACAGAGAAGCTGCCGTAGCGCAGTTAAAATAATGGCCAGCATATGGATTGACTACACACACACACACACACAGACAGGAATAATTTACCAAAAACATTACATTACAGAGAACTGAACTTTTCTACAAACAGAGAGATCATAATGGAACAGAAACATCATAAGCAAGGATGTTTCTGTTCTTTTTGCTTGTGAATGACCCCTCCAATAAAATGACTAGCTAGTGTTTACAGAAGTGAATATGCATATAACCTCACGTGGTTATTTAAGTTTTGTAATGAGTGCAAAAACAAAAACAACAGCAACAAAATCAACAACAACAATATTATTAATAATAATAATACCAGAAGAAAGGAATATAATAATGTAGAGCGAAAGATGGCTCCTCCTCCCTGAGCCTGGTTCTTCACGAGGGTTCTTCCTGATAAATTGAAGTTTTTCTTTCCCATTGTTGCCAAAGCACATTCTCATAGGGAGTCATATCATGTTGGGGTTTTCAGTGTTTTCTCTCTATTAATGTAGGGTCTTTACCTCACAAACAGCTTGTTCGCCTGGGCCATTCAGGCTGTTAACAAACCCTATCCTCTTACGCTCCACCCCTGCCCACTCACCTCACCAATCTGACCCATGGTCTCAGTAACTTTCATATATTTTGCTTGATTGTATATATTTCTCCTGTTTGTTATTTATTCCTGCTGTTTTACTATTTATATCTTATACCCCCACAGTTGCTATGGAGCACTCATAATTTCGTTGTACATGTAAAATGACAATAAAGGGCCAGAGCACCTCTGACACTTTCTGTGTAATAAGCAGGAATGTAATAACAAGGCAGTGATAACTGATTAAAATGCATCAGGAAGTCTGGAATGAACTGAAAACATGTATGCATACATAGTTGTGGGGAGTCCCCCTTACTGGGGGGGGGGCAGGATGACAGACCAGGGGGCTCCTCCAGACAGCATTTTCTATCTCCCAGCTGGAGTTTTTGTTTGTCTGTGACTGGAGAGTCAGATTTTTGTTGAGCTTCACACTTGCAGACCTAAGTCAGTTTGCAGAGATCCCTCCCACTCTGGCTTTTATGTCCTAGATTTCTTATCTGAAACAGTAATATTTCAGTGACTGCTGCTTGTACCACAGGTTAATACACGCTACTGATCCCTGATAGGAGAATCATCAATTTTGGCAACAAAGAAGCCTGGTGGATGTTTGTTTACAGTCTGATGATGGGACATCATGCTCTGCATCGTCAAAGTTTGCCTCCTCATTATTATTCATACCCAGTAATGTGAAGTATGCTCATATCTACTATAACTGAACCAACCTGGTGCTCTTCATTTATGGAGGCTGTTGAGTCTGAATGTTGGATGTTGTGTATCTTGTGTTCTCTGGGCTTTGTTGTCCTCAGTCTTTTCGCAGGATCAGAAAACAAAACCAGGAGGCGCGTAAATGTTTCTTCAAATGTTTCTTCTGGATGATGATAAGACTGTGACACGGGATGCCACCTTTGGTCTTGTGATGAAGCAAAGCTCAGGAAGAAGTGGGATTAAATGGTACCCACATGTGTGCTGCTGAGAAGGATGTACAGGGGCACCTGCAGCCAAATCCAAGCCTCAGGTTAGTTGTAGTTGCAGAACGCTATAGGACTGAGACAGCTGAGGCATCAAATGTTTGATTAAACGGATGAAAAAGAGAAGTTTCTTCCCTATAATTATCACTTCTTAAAATCTGTAGCAACTTCAAGTCTTTCAGCATGCTGAGCATGCAAAGAATGTGACAATATATTTTTGTTCAATATTTAATTTCTTTTAGTTGCAATTGTTAAATGAAAAAATATATATATTCTTATAATTTAGCAAACTAATTTATCAAAAAAAATATACATATATCTGTATTAGTTTTAATAAATTAATTTGACACCTGTATTGAAAATACCATATTGTATTCATACAGAATCAGTTTGGTATCATTGTTTGTCTGCTCACTGATTGTTGAAACTAAGAGCTACTTTGATCTGTTTAGATCTAAAGTATCCAAAGTTGAGCTCTGATGTTTCTTCACCCCTGTGTGTGTGATATGTGATTCCTACATGCTGGCAGAGCAGCAGTTTGTGCTCACAGATGGTGACGGTGTGGAGAGACGGTGGTGTTTCCTCAGAAGAACCAGCAGAGTCACTTGCTGACTGATGCTCATCTGCACTGCACAGAGGAAATCAACTGACCGAGGTTTGTCCAGTGACGTGTTATGAATGTATATTTGTTTTATGCTTACAGTTATGTTTTTCTTGACAGAGGCTCTGCAGAGGTTAGACAAAGCAGAGAAAACATGTGCTTTACATTTTACTGTGATTTATTGAGATATTTGTTGCCTGATGTTCAGCAGGAATGGAGAAATAGAATCAAAGGGAGATGTTTTTGATGTTTTTGTAATGATGTAAGTAAATCTTCAATATTATTTATTTGCTTGGTTATATTAGGAGTGTTTCTGAGTGAGGGGGAGAAGAGTCATCATCCAGGTAAAGTGACGTAGATCAGTGGATACACTTGTCTCCCCTTTAAAGGAGACAATCCAAGTCATCCTTAAATGTTAGTGCTTTCAAATACACAAACATTTTTAAAGGACAAAAATGAACATCCAACTTTGACTGTAACACAAAATAAATCTTTCCATGTGTGTTTTCAAACTCTCAGATGGGCAGCATATCAGTCTTGGACTGTCTAACCTGCCGGAGCAGCACTGAATGACCACCACACATGAGCATGTTCCTGCAACATTCAGCATCTGATCCTTCATCTGTGTGCTTCTGCTTTTGGTAAGTAGAGTTACCCAACTCCAGTAACTCTACACACATGCCATCCATTTCTGACGGCCTGGTTACTTCCTGTCAGTTACTTTAGAAACCATGTGGTCACCTGACCTAACACTATTCAAGTGTCACATGTCAAACAGCTGGAGAGGAAACTACACCAGTGTACTGGGATGTTTCACCAACACGTGCCAGATGCTGTTCCTTCATGGTGACATCACAGAGACAGCCCCACCCACCTCAGGACCTCGCCATTTATCATGATGATTATAATGATGACAGCGAGCGGAACTAAGACTGTAAAAATCCACGACCAGAATTTTTCTTTCTAATTATTAATGAATACTGAGAGCCTCTTTCTGTGTTTTGTATGTTTTGGGGTTGTTTTTTTTACCTCATTTGTTACTAACAAAGTTCACCAAACTCACACAGTTTACATTCTGTATGTTTCCATCTTTACCAGCCACACTCTAATTGCATTTAAGAAAATAATCCTTAGAAATCGTCATTTTTCTCTTTTGTAATTGATGATAATTCAGTGAATATAAGATAAGATAAGATAACTCTTTATTGTCATTGCACAGTCATACATAGTACAGTAGTACAATGAAATTGGAAAAACTGTCCTACGTCGGCACTACATATAACACAACACGATATGACACATCACAACGTAACAAACAACACAACACAGTAACACACTGCTTACTTCTATTGCGTCACACATTGCTTTAAGTTTTTCAGTGTCCAGTTATTTTTTACTGCTGTTTAAATTCTCTGAATGTTTGACCCTGTAGACTGTTTGATGGACTGCTTGTCTTCCTGTTTGTAACCGCCGCCTGTTTTTTTTAATAAAGATTTGGATTTCTGACTTCAACACAGCCTCTGCGTGTCCTCCCTTTGAGTCCTCTTCCTCTGTGAACGTGTTGCATGTGTCACAGATTCATTTTATTAGCAGCTTTCCCACAGTGAGTTGCATCAGCATTCATTCACAGCACATTTCAGAAGGATTCAGATTAATACAGTGATCTTATAGTCAGAATGATCCTGACAGAGTGCCACTGTAAACTATCTTTCATCAGGTAAATTTCAAAGTTCAGTATTTCAAAGCAGGAGTTATGAAGACTCATACTGGCATTAGGACTAATAATATGTACTTACAAAGTCAAAGTTTTTTAATTATGCTAGAATATTGGAAGACAATCAACTTTTAGTGTTTTCCGCATATTAATTATTCTGAAATAGAGACGTGACCCTAACTGTACAGAAGCAGTAAACAACTGACAATCTTAACAGACATCATTGGCCTGAGCCGTCATGCACAGTGAGTCTGATCCTTTGCTGTGAGAGTCTGACAAGCATGTTTCTGGTCAGTTTGGAAGAAATAATATCACAATGTTGATCTTTTTTTCAATATTCCTTCTCTTTTACAACACAAACTGTGATCAAAGGTACTTATGTTCACAGCATGTAACTATACTGACAGTCCAGGGCATTGTGGTCTGTTGAGCTAGGGTTAGCAATTCAGACATATGTAATCAATATTAAACGTCTCTGACGTGGGCCACTGTCCACAGTGTTGGGAAATCCATACCAGGCTGGAACGAGTCAAGGTAGGTGAGCATCCACGAGAAGACACAGCAGATGCATCCTACTAATACTGACAGGACCAGGAGACTCCAGAAACCGAGCATCTTCTCTTCAGTGCCATCCTCGCCTGTCACCCTCTCTGCCCGCAGCTGAGTATGGAGTAGATAAGGGCGCAGAGAAACCCTTATTACTAATTTGTATTATAATTCAATTTTCATGAAATATTCATATTCAGTATTGGTCCTTTTATATTAATAACCACGTATCCACCCAGGCTCATGGTGGGGCAGGGCTCTGTCCTGGGATACTTGAGTACAAGGTAATGTACACCCTGACCAGGTATCCAGTCTGTCAGAATTGTTTTCAATATTTGGTTCAAAAATATGAGTGACAACAAAAATCCAACTAGGATTCTTGCATATGATGAATGAAGTCTGTCTTTGACTGAATTGTCCAGCTGATCCATCAAACCCCCAGCAGGTGAACCTTATTCATGACATAACACCGCGACAATGTAAAAAATGAAACAGCAACAGTCTAAATGTAAAGTGCATTCTAAAGTCCTCTTCAATAAATCATATGCAAAGAGTCATTCAGGACTGTAAAACGTGAACTACAGAACCCAGAGTCTTCATCATTAAATCTCTGGTTGCTTCGTTTTTCTATCCTATATCAGATACTTTAAGGTTAGGTTAGGTAAACTTGCATTCTCATGGTGAGGCAAAATGCTTTATGTGTGTGTGTGCGTGTCATGAACGGCTATAAAAGGCCTATAATTAAAGAACAAAGCGGGGTTTGAGTTCGAGTTGCGGCAGACTGTCACTACTTGTAAATGGAACGCAGCCTTCCTACGGCGGACAGCTAATAACAGGAATCGGACGCGGTCCACCCAAGTCCACAGCAACCACCATAGCAACCGCCTAGCATGACCTTAAAAACATATTCTGTCTTCATAACTATCAAAACCATGAAATGATTTGCAAAGTGTGAAAGTGTTACAGCTGCAGAGAGCTATGGCGGTATCTTTGGAAGCTGTTTACACAGCTAATAATATACGATGTAACCATGGAGACAGTCAGTCACGTGAGCTAGCGGTGCATGTTTACTACAGTGAATAAGGTGATTGTGTGCACAGCGTCCACACGCTGCAGAGGGTAAAGACATTACTTCAATATTGTTTTATATTGATATATATTTGCCTTCTGTTGACCATCACCTCAGGTTCACCATTACAGTTTCAGCATACAGATGCACACTGTCTAAATATCAACACATTCAAAAACTCATGTCTCAGAAATAAGCACAGCTGTTCATGTTTGTCATTAGAGTTTTATTTGTAAGAAAATTATGAACTTCATATTGTGTATCAAATAAAAGAACATTTCACAACTCTGAGTCAACAGAAACAGGAAACAGAAATGTCTCTGAAGGAAATTTCCGTCCCCGGTTTCCTCCAAGGCGTGAGCGATAAGCAGAGTTTTGTCCTTTCCTTATAAGATTCCTAATTATTCAAAGTAACACTCAGGTATGCCGCTCAGCTGGGTTAGTTACGACGTCGGGAGCAGCTTGGGAGAACAAGGAAACACAGACTGCTTCAGGTTGCCTTCCCAAATCGACTCAAAGGTTTATTTAGTACATAACAGCTTATATAGAGGAAAAAAAGGTTCGTGTGTCAGCAGGTTCCGGTACAGACCAAATAAGGAAACGTCTTCCTGCCTTCTGAGCAAAGAAGTATCCTTTGTGTAGTTTATCTCTTCAGTTACAATTTATGATCATCCCAGCAAAATACACTCCTAGACATAGAATACAAAGTTCTTTCATTAGTGAATTCTGAAACAAACCACCTGGCCTTTAACGAGCCTTTTTCTAAGAGATAAAGAAGGGAGGATGGGAGTAAGGAAGTGGTCTCGTCTCTGTGGTATTTTCGACCTTGGGGTACCAGCCTGTGATTCTTACACATCAATTCTTGGGTCAGAGAGAAAGAGAAAAACAACTAGTAAATGGGCCTTATTGAGTAACTCTTTTCTGTATAATATCACTACAAAACAATATCCTGTAAATGCTACCATGGTATCAAAATATCACAACAGTCTCTAATGTAGACATGTACAGTGTAGTGTAAGCATTAAAAGATCATAAAAGAAAACACTCATAAGACCCTTATGAAAAGGACACCGAGGGAACAGTTTACCCTGCCCGGGATAGGGTTACCGGGGCCCCGCCCTGGAGCCAGGCCCGGGGAGGGTGCCCGAGGGCGAGCGTCTGGTGGCCGGGCCTTAGTCCATGGGGCCCGGCCGGGCACAGCCCGAAGAGGAGACATGGGCCCATCCTCCCGCAGGCCCACCACCCGCAGGAGGCGCCATAGGGGTCGGGTGCATTGTGTGCCGGGTGGCGGCCAGGAGTGGAGGCCCTGGCGGACTGACCCCCGGCTGCCAAGACTGGCAATAGGGACATGGAATGTCACCTCTCTGGTGGGGAAGGAGCCTGAGTTAGTGCGTGAGGTTGAGAGGTACCGGCTAGATATAGTTGGGCTCACCTCTACGCATGGCTTGGCCTCTGGAACCAGTCTCCTGGAGAGGGGCTGGACTCTGTCTCAGTCTGGAGTTGCCCCTGGTGAGAGGCGGCGGGCTGGGGTGGGTATTCTAATATTCCCTCGGCTTGCTGCCGGTACGTTGGGGTTTTTCCCGGTGGACGAGAGGGTTTGTTCCCTGCGCCTTAGGGTCGGGGAACGGGTCCTGACTGTCATCTGCGCTTATGCGCCGAGTGGCAGTTCAGAGTACCCAGCCTTCTTAGAGTCCCTGGGGGGGGGTGCTGGAGGGTGCTCCACCTGGAGACTCTGTTGTCCTGCTGGGAGACTTCAATGCTCACGTGGGTAACGACAGCGAGACCTGGAGGGGCGTGATTGGGAGGAACGGCCTCCCTGATCTGAACCCGAGTGGTGCTTTGTTATTGGACTTCTGTGCTAATCACAGTTTGGCCATAACGAACACCCTGTTCGAACATAAGAGTGTCCATAAGTGCACGTGGCACCAGGACGCTCTAGGCCGTAGGTCGATGATCGATTTTGTAATCGTATCAGCAGACCTGCGACCATATGTTCTGGACACTCGGGTAAAGAGAGGGGCTGAGCTGTCAACTGATCACCACCTGGTGGTGAGTTGGATCAGGTGGCGGGGGAGGACGCTGGACAGACCTGGTGCACCTAAACGCGTAGTGAGGGTGTGCTGGGAACGTCTAGCAGAGGCCCCAGTCCGCGAGATCTTCAACGCACACCTCCGGCAGAGCTTCAACAGCATTCCGAGGGAGACTGGGGACATTGAGTCCGAATGGACCATGTTCAGCGTCTCCATTGCCGAAGCTGCGGCATTGAGCTGCGGCCGCAAGGTGGTTGGTGCCTGCCGTGGTGGTAATCCCCGAACCAAATGGTGGACACCAGAGGTGAAGGGAGCCACCAGGCTGAAGAAGGAGTCCTATCGGGCTTGGTTAGCCTGTGGGACTCCGGAGGCAGCCGACAGGTATCGACAGGCCAAGCGGAATGCAGCTCGGGCAGTGGCTGAAGCAAAAACTCGGGTGTGGGAGGAGTTCGGAGAGGCCATGGAAAAAGACTTTCGGACTGCCTCGAAGAGATTCTGGCAAACCGTCAGACGTCTCAGGAGGGGAAAGCGGTGCTCTACCTGCACTGTGTATAGTGCTGGCGGAGCGCTGCTGACGTCGACTGAGAAAATTGTCAGGCGGTGGAAGGAATACTTCGAGGACCTCCTTAATCCCACTGACACGTCTTCCAAGGAGGAAGCAGAGTCTGGGGATGAGGGGAATGACCCGCCAATTTCCGGGGGCGAGGTCACTGAGGCAGTTAAACAACTCCTTGGTGGCAGAGCCCCCGGTGTTGATGAGGTCCGCCCCGAGTTCCTGAAGGCTCTGGACATTGTAGGGCTGTCCTGGTTGACACGCCTCTGCAATGTAGCGTGGAGATCAGGGGCAGTACCTGTGGACTGGCAGACCGGGGTGGTGGTCCCCATCTTTAAGAAGGGGGACCGGAGGGTGTGTTCCAACTACAGGGGGATCACACTCCTCAGCCTCCCTGGGAAAGTCTATGCCAGGGTGCTGGAAAGGAGAGTTCGTCCGTTAGTCGAACCTCGGATACAGGAGGAACAATGCGGTTTTCGTCCTGGTCGCGGAACACTGGACCAGCTCTTTATCCTCTCCAGGATACTTGAGGGTGCATGGGAGTTTGCCCAACCAGTCTACATGTGTTTTGTGGACTTGGAGAAGGCATTCGACCGTGTCCCTCGGGGTGTCCTGTGGGAGGTGTTGCGGGAATATGGGGTGTCTGGCCCATTGCTACGGGCCATTCGATCCCTATACAACCGTTGCAAGAGCTTGGTTCGCATTGCCGGCAATAAGTCGGACTCGTTCCCGGTGGGTGATGGGCTCCGCCAGGGCTGCCCTTTGTCTCCGGTTCTGTTCATAATTTTTATGGACAGAATTTCTAGGCGCAGCCAAGTGGCGGAGGGCTTTCGCTTTGGTGGCCTCAGAATCTCATCTCTGATTTTTGCAGATGATGTGGTTCTGTTGGCTTCATCGGGTGAGGGCCTCCAGCTCGCACTGGAACGGTTCGCAGCCGAGTGTGAAGCAGCGGGAATGAGGATCAGCACCTCCAAATCTGAGGCCATGGTTCTCAGCCGGAAAAGGGTGGAGTGCCCACTCCGGGTCGGGGATGAGTTCCTGCCCCAAGTGGAGGAGTTCAAGTATCTCGGGGTCTTGTTCGCGAGTGATGGGAGAAGGGAGCCGGAGATTGACAGACGGATTGGGGCTGCAGCTGCAGTAATGCGGACGCTGCACCGGTCCGTCGTGGTGAAGAGGGAGCTGAGTGTAAAAGCGAAGCTCTCAATTTACCGGTCGATCTACGTCCCTACCCTCACCTATGGCCACGAGCTGTGGGTAGTGACCGAAAGAACGAGATCGCGGATACAAGCGGCGGAAATGAGCTTCCTCCGAAGGGTGGCTGGCCTCTCCCTTAGAGATAGGGTGAGAAGTTCGGCCATCCGGGAGGGGCTCAGAGTAGAGCAGCTGCTGCTCCACATCGAAAGGAGCCAGCTGAGGTGGTTCGGGCATCTGACAAGGATGCCCCCTGGGCGCCTCCTGGGTGAGGTGTTCCAGGCATGTCCCACCGGGAGGAGGCCCCGGGGCAGACCCAGGACACGCTGGAGAGATTATATCTCTCGGCTGGCCTGGGAACGCCTTGGTATTCCCCCGGATAAGCTGGAGGAGGTGGCTGGGGAGAGGGAGATCTGGGCCTCTTTGCTTAGGCTACTGCCCCCGCGACCCGGCCCCGGATAAAGCGGATGAAGATGGATGGATGGATGGATGGATGGATGGATGGATGGATGGATGGATGGAAAAGAAAACACTAACATTTATGTGAAACTAATTGTAATAAAAAAATGAACAGGTGGTTAACCCTTTACAGCCGATCGGAGCGGGCACGCTCTGTTTTGCGTAACTATTTTTAAATCCCGGTAGCTCTGCAACCACTTAAGCTAGCACAATAATTTTTTTTGCATATGAAACTGGAGGAGTTGTACTTACATCTTATGCCATCAGCTTGTCCTAGGTCACAGTTTCCTTCCACATATAGCTTTGCAAAAACTGCATAAAAATCACTTGCAGCAACAAAAACATGATATTCCAGAAACACGCTTCGCCGATCCATCAGCTGTTTGTAACACTTCCTACGTCCATCAGCGGGAACTATCACATGACCGCATGACCTGCCCGAAACCGGAAGTGACGTCATTTTGCGGAAATGTAGTTTTTTACGATCGGGCCCTTATGAGCTTGTGTTTTACTTGTTATGTGTTTTAAAAAGTTATGTTTGAGTTTATGACTTTCTGTGTCGTTTCTGGGATGCTTAAGACTCATATTGCACTGCTGGAAATAGTTTATTTTGATGCATATGCTGTTATTTTGCAAATTTGCACTATAATATTTATTTTCGTTTTTCCTGCAGTATATAAAAATTGGTGTATTTCAAAAATAAAACTATGAAGACACTCAAAATAAATTTCCTGTGGTGGGAAACTAGTTTGTGTAACTTTTTTGTATTTACAGTTTTGAGGGATAAGCCTCTTAAATTTCTCTAACTAGAAATATATGTTAAAAAAACAAAAACGATTTTCAATTTTTTTGTAGTTTATTGCACTTTTTTGCAATTTATGTAATTACTATGCACCTAATGCAGACATATTATTAAAGTTTGGGCTATAATGGTTGTATTGATGTATAGCAACTTGAAATGCTCCCAAAAATGGCTCCACAGCATGTAAAAATATAATATAAGCTCTGGCGAACTTGGTTCTATGGTAGGTCTTAAAGGGTTAATAGATGTAAAAGAAAGAATCTGAAAACAACACTTTTTTGGTCTAAGTGATCAAAGTAGAAAACAGAACTGATGTTCAAAAACAAACCGTAGCTGCACTAATATTACACATCTCCATTGTTGTGGTGAACAGACATGTTGCTTTTAAAACCACATGCAGTGTGTGACCATGACTGTTCACTGAGACCATGGCTGTGTCCCAATTAAGAGACTGCATGCTTGAAGTACGCATTTTAAGTGCGGTTACGTCACCGCCACGCGACGACGGCTGTCCCAATTCGAAGTGTACTTCAAATGCATACTCCAAATGCGCCGTCGATTTCCTTTTTTTTTTTTTTTTTTTTTCAAAATATTAAACTTTATTAAGAAACAGTATACAGAACATGTATACAATCAGAACAAAATTAACATATGCCAGGGGGTGTAATACAAAGAATTACATACATTCAAATAATTTGTAATTACTACAAATAGTAATAGTTTTCATAGCCTTTTTGTTAAGTGATCCACTAATCAATTTTATGTAACATAAAACATCATTATAGTAATGTTTAAAATTAGGTTTTCTGTTACTGTATTTGCATTTGTGAAAATAAAGTTTAGCTAAGATAACTAATAAGTTTATTATAAAGTAAACATCTTTTTTTTGCCTTCGAAAGAAACAAAATACAACATTTTCCCATTTCACAGTAAAGTCATTATAGAGATGTCCAGCAATGAATCTACTGAAGTCTTTCCAAAATGTTCTAGCGTATGAACAGATCCAGAAGAGGTGTTGCACAGTCTCAGGATGGCTTCCACAAAATCCACAGTTCACATTTATGTCCCTTTTGAACTTCGTCATGTAATGATTAGCAGGATAAAATTTATGCAATATTTTAAATGAGACTTCCTTCACTTTATTCGTTACCAGATACTTGTTAGGAATTGTCCATACTCTTTTCCAGTTAATGTCACTGACAAAGGAATTCCAATAAGAGACCACATGTGGGATAGTTAGAGATTCTGTCTGGAACAAAGCACGAATATTCTTATTACTTTTACTGTGGTTTGTTAGACAGATTCTTCCTATGTGTGAATCTAAAGGGTTGGGGAGAGAAACAGATGATATGCAAGGTTGAATACCTTTAAAAAGCATTATAATACCCGTAGGTATTGCATCAAATAATATGGCATATTCTTTGGGTGTGGCTGGAAATTTATAGGTGTTTAAAAATTCTGAATAGGACATGAGCTGCCCATTAGGATTAAACAGCTGATTCACTAAAACAATCCGTTTCTCAACCCACCTAGAAAAAAATAATGATTTATTTTTATACACTATGTTCCTATTATTCCAAATTGAATACGTATGGGGTGTAAAGTTGTGTTTATATATAAGGGACCAAGCTAATAGAACTTGTTTGTGAAACATCGAGAGCTTTTCTGGAAGCTTATCTATATTATAATCACAACCTAAGATAAAACTTAGACCACCAAACTTAGAGAAAATGTAGTGAGGAATAAAATTCCAAATGGATACCGGATTTTTAAGAAAATGTTTAGCCCAATTAATCTTAAATGTATTGTTTAGAGTAGTAAAATCCAAAACATTGAGACCACCGTGTTCATAGTCATTCATCAATACACTTTTTCTGATGTAATGTGTCCGGTTTTTCCAAAGGAAGTTGAAGAGCATTCGGTCAATATCCTTACAAGTTTTGCCGTCCACATGCAGAGAAATTGCTGCATAAGTCAGTCGAGACAGACCTTCTGCTTTTGAGAGCAATACCCTTCCTCTTATACTTAAATCTCTCTGCAACCATTGATTTAATTTGGTTTGAGATTTTTTAATAATTGGGGGAAAAATTAGTAAAATTCTGTCTTTTGTATCTTTGCAGATATTCCCATCCATCCATCCATTTGCTTCCGCTTATCCTTTTCAGGGTCGCGGGGGGCGCTGGAGCCTATCCCAGCTGTCATAGGGCGAGAGGCAGGGTACACCCTGGACAGGTCGCCAGTCTGTCGCAGGGCTAACACACAGAGACAGACAACCATTCGCACTCACATTCACTCGCACATTCACACCTAGTGGCAATTTGGATTATCCAATTAACCTATCCCCACAAGTTGCATGTCTTTGGACGGTGGGAGGAAGCCGGAGTACCCGGAGAGAACCCACGCAAACACGGGGAGAACATGCAAACTCCACACAGAAAGACCCCGGCCTGATGGTGGAATTGAACTCAGGACCTTCTTGCTGTGCGGCAACAGTGCTAACCACCGTGCCACCGTTCTCTTTGCAGATAATCAGACCTAAATATGTTGCTTCATTTTTAACTGTTATATTACAAATACTCTGAACATTACACTCTTTGACAGGTAATAACTGACATTTATTTAAGTTTAGGACCAATCCAGACCCTTTTGAGAAATCCTCTATTACACGTAAAGCAATTGGCACTTGGCTGGCATTTTTAAGAAAAATTGTGGTATCATCTGCCAATTGACTGATGACAATCTCTCTGTCTGCTATGTTTATACCCTTCACAGGGCTATTCGAAATATGAGAGGCAAGAATTTGGGTGCAAAGTAAAAAAAGATAAGGGCTAATCGGGCAACCTTGGCGTACACCTCGATTAAGACTAAAACGAGAAGTGGTGCCATTTTTCATTCTAATAGAACTATTAGCATTGGAATACAGAGTTTTGATAGCTCTGCAGAAGATATCACCAAAACCAAATTTCTGAAGTGTAAGAAATATAAATTCATGCTCAATTGAGTCAAAGGCTTTATAGAAGTCCAGGAGAAGGATAAATGAGTCATCAGATATTAATGCTGAGTAGTCCAGAATATCCAAGACGAGTCTAATATTATTGGAGATGTGTCTGTTTGTCATAAAACCAGACTGTGTCTCGTCTACAATATCGTCCAAAATATATTTAATTCTTCTAGCTAGCAATAGAGCTAATATTTTATAATCATTATTGAAAGAAAACTCCGTCTGTGAGGATCGGGTTTCCTTCGAGACATGGGCAGCGATAAGCAGAGTTCATCCTTTAACATAAACAAAATTAAAATATTCTCATGCATGATCAATGGTTAATCACGGTACCAGCTGGAGTACCGGGAGCAGTTTGGAAAAACAAGAAGACGCGGAGACTGTTCTAGGTTGTCATTCCAAACTGACTCAAAGGTTTATTCATCTTACAACAGTATATATAGAGGAAAAAGGTTCGTGTGTCAACAGATTCTCAGTTCAAACCGGTACAGACCAAATAAGGAAACGTCTTCCTGCCTTGTGAGCAAAGAAGTATCCTTTGTGTAGTTTATCAGTTCAGCTACAATTTATGATCATCCCAGCAAAATACACTCCTAGACATAGAATACAGAGTTCTTTCATTAGTGAATTCTGAAACGAACCACCTGGCCTTTAACAAGCTCCTTTCTAGGAGATAAAGAAGGGGGGATGGGAGTAAGGAAGTGGTCTCTGTGGTATTTTCGACCTTGAGGTACCAACCTGTGATTCTTACACATTAATTCTTAGGTTACAGAGAAAGAGAAAAACAACTAGTAAATGGGCCTTATTGAGTAACAGTTTTCCTGTATAATATCACTATAAAACAATATCCTGTAAATGCTACCATGGTATCAAAATATCACAACAATTATTTAGGAGGCTTATTGGTCTCCAGTTGTCTATAAAAAGTAGGTCCTTCTTAGGTTTGGGAATTAAAGTAATAAGTCCCTGAGTAAGGCTGGGAGGAAGAGTGCCCCTTTTAATACTTTCATTATAAACCTGCAACAAAAAGGGTGCAAGCTGACAAGAAAATGATTTATAGAATTCAGCCACCAGCCCATCTGTGCCCGGAGATTTGTTGTTTTTAAGAAATTCAATAGATGTCAATATCTCTTTTTCAGTAATTGGACTGTCACAAAAAAGCCTATCAGCACTTTTAATCATTTCAACATTGTTTACAGAGTCAATGAATTGGGTAGCGACCTTTGCGTTATAATTGGATTCATACAACTTTGAGTAGAAATTACAACAAAATTGAGAGATAATTTTTGCATCATCACTGACCGTACCATTTATATTCAATTTATGAATAGTATTGGTTTTAGATCTATGTTTTTCTAAGTGGAAAAAATAAGCAGAATTCTGCTCTCCCTCCTCTATCCACCTTTTTCTTGAACGAACAAAAGCTCCTTCAGCTTTCTGGCGGTAAATCTCATCCAGTTTAGATTGAAAGGACCTAAGATGTAATCTATCCTCCTCCGAGACCTCGTCTGGTGGGAGTTGATATATTGCGGAAATTTGAACAATTAGATTTTCTTCTTCTGCTGCCCTTGACTTAGCTATTTTTGCCCCATACTGTCTCAACATTTTACTTGTCTCAAATTTAAAAATTTCCCAGTTTGTGCTATAGGAATTCTCAATATTAGCCTTGTGTATAAAGTGTTTTAACAGTCGTGTAATTTCAGATTTTACAATTGTATGGCTCAGAAGCGAGCTATTTAATTTCCAATAGGAGGATCTATTAATTGCAATAGTAGGAAAGAGTTGCAGATTAATATATATTGCTCTATGATCCGTAAGTGGAGTTGTAAGGATATTGACCGTAACACTGTCCTTTGATAGACTACTTGATATTAACCAGAAATCAATACGTGATTTCCTTGAACCAGAACGGTTACTCCAGGTAAAAGATATATCATCAGGAAATTTGTCTCTCCAAATATCAATTACATTAAGTTTGATTTGTCACCTTCCTTACGTACTATTTTGGTACAGGAAGTGCTGAATGAAAACAGACCAACCATCAACTAGGGCTAGGGTTAGGGCACAATTCAGTGTTGCTTAAAGAAATATCTAAATAACTGATCACTAATCAGTGCCAGTGTATTTAGATTTAAGAAATATTTAGATTAAATATCAATTTTATATTAGTAAATATTTCAATTTAACATTCAGTCATAACACTTGAATTCAGATGTAAATGTTTGTAAAATTTCCTGTGAAAAAAAGGGCGTGTTGAAAACATAATAATCAGAGCCCCATATCCTAAAGATTTTTTTAAACTGTAATTGCTAAAGTTAAGACATATATGGGATGGGTGGGGTTGAGTTGATAATAAATCAGTGCTATCCAGTGACCAATAATAAAAGTTGTCATGTTAAATATAACAAGAAACTAACATCTAACCAGATTATTATGTTTGCAAAGATGGGAATTTCTGCAGAGTAATATTTTATCAAAGGCTGTGTGAATGAGGAAATGAAACCAAGTCAGTCAGCTGGATCAGCTGTAGCAGGACAGGAGGAGTCAGAGAGAAACTCAGAGTTTGTTGAAGATAACTTGCCAGCATGCAGCTTCACTACTCAGGTGACTGTCTCAGAGATCTAGGTAACCCTCTTTGTCGAACAGAAAACCCAGTCGCCCCGATCTTTCACTAAGTCTCTTGTTTAAAAAAAATAATATTTTTATTAAATTGTTGGTAATCAGGTAACAAAGAAAATAATAAATTTAACAGTTACATATCAAAAACAATCACACTTTTAAAGAGTCGATTGTGCCGTTCGAAATATAGAATTAGGGTAGAGTTAGGGTTACAATTGTCACCTATGATGGCTCAAACCCCAAAAGTTAAAAAAAAAAAAGTCTAAAATTAGATCACAGTAAAATTCATTAACAAATAAGGAAATTTACTTTTTCATTTATTTGTTGAGGAAAATTACCCACTAGTGAGTGACAAAGGTTTGTAAATCTCTCTCTATATATATTTTAAAAAGTTCTCGCCACTCGCCATGCAGGTGGTCTTTATCCTTTAAGCCTGGATCTTCTACCAAAGGCTTGGGAGCTTGAGGGTCCTGCACAGGATCTTTGCTGTTCCTAGGACTGCGCTCTTTGGGACAGAGATCTTGGACGTTGTTCCTGCGATCTTTTGGAGCAACTCGCCCAGCCATGGGTCACTGTCCCAAGTGCTCTGACTACCAGGGATCACTGTTGCCCCACTGTTGCCTTCACCCTCCACCACGTTGTTTCATCCTGGATAGTGGTTCTGACACTCACTAGTTCTCAGTCACCTTCCTTAGCATACAATCTCAGGGTACTGGATTTGGGGTAAAAACTTCCATGCACGGTAAAAAGCTTTCTTATTTTGATGATAGTGGCTTCTACCTCTTTCTTTGGTCATCTTATTATCTAAGCAGGGTATCTGATAACCGGCAGGACGTAGGTGTTAATTGTATTCTTTCCATTCAGCTGACTCCTCAGGACTTGCCGGACCCTCTGCAGGTATGTTGCAGCTTTCCTAGCAGCCTTTTCATGATTTGCCTTTGTGATTGGATTTGCCTTCCAATAGCACAATGCCCTTTGTTGTGACTACTTTCCCTCTCATTGATACCATACAATTACACTCCGATATCATTGCTATAAGTGCTCGTGGTTGTATATCACTTGTTTGATATCACATTCACTCCTTAATGTCATGAGGTTAGCTTCTAGAATGAAAATTTTCATCAAACAAATTGAATGACAAATAATGATTAAAAAACAAAACAAAACTGCATGACATCTGAAGCAAATATCACAAATTTTAAAAAATGAAGCAAATATGTTTCTGGATCCAGGAGCTAAATGCATGCATATTATGAATTTAGTTCCTGACAGCCCTGTTTGTTTTTCTGTTTGTTTTTGGATGCCTCATTTCATGAGCTGTCTAAAAGAATAGTGTACTTTGTAAACATATGTTATCAGCCAATTTGTAAATAACAGATTAGATCGTGTTACAGTATTAGCTAAGGTGAGAGCACAGATTGAGCTCAGATAAAAGCACTAGACATAAAGACATAAAGTGAGTAAAAAAACGTCCTAAATGCATTTAGAATTTATTTAGAACTACAAATTAAATTTCTTTTAGCGATTATTGTTTTTTTTAATGTCCCAATTCTAACCCTGCTCCTTTATCTGGGCTTGGACCGGCAAAAGTGACCCGAAATAGGCACTCTGGTGGAGTTACTTTGTGTATGTGTGTGTGTGTGTGTGTGTGTGTGTGTGTGTGTGTGTGTGTGTGTGTGTGTGTGTGTGTGTGTGTGTTAAGTAGTTTTAAACCTTGTGAGCCACAAAACAACATAACAGTAAAAGAAGAATTGATTGCGTTACAGTCATTGTGGGAGCAGAGGTTTCACTCATGCACGATCATTTGCAGTTTGGACGCATAGGTGGGAACATTTCCTGCCCTGATAGCAGCTGGGGGAGGACTATCCTCTGCCCGTGAGCGCTTTGGCACGGGCGAGGTGCCCACGGCAGCACCCGCTGCTTGTTGAGAAGAGCAATACATACTTTCACGTCAAAAGTTGTCATAAATAAGTCTCCAATAACACCAGAAAAAGTCACCAGATTTGATTTCATTTTGTAATTTTGCAAACAGGTTTTAATCAGGTTCGTACAGTTTTTGGGTTCGGGGACCTTAGTTTTACTGCAACTTAGTGTAGTATGGTACTGTAACATGTAGCTGACTTCACTAATGAACTGAATGAATCAAAACATGTAATAATCACAACCTACAGTTTTGAGATTTTCTTTTTTTTATTATTTTCTTGTAATATTACATTTTTGCTTCATTTCTATTTTTTCCTAAAATTATTATAAATAACAGCACTAGTAATATACAACATGATTTAAAATAAATAGTTTAATATGTGATATCGCAAATGCAAACTCATGTGTTAATTATGTCTCAAAAGCCTTCAATTAAAGGTGTGATTATATAGTGTGAGTGTTGCTGGGCCCTGAGTTAATATGTTACCAAACAACAAAACACAAATATATTCTCCTTCCCCAGATCATCTGAGGTGTTCAACATGGGGCCTCACTCTTTTCCAGCAATAAGAAAACTAAAAAAACAAACCAATTAATGGCCATTTAATGATCTGAATAAAGTGAGATTATACCCACAGAGTCCAATTAACATGAAAAAAGGAAAACAGACAAGGGAATACATTCTGTGTATTTACAGGAACACATCAGAAGTTCACTTCATCCACTTTATGATGTTAGTTACACAGATATCTAAACAAATAACTATCAGATGAGTACCACAACTTTGGAACTTTTATAGCACTGGTAATATGTATAATAATACATAATACATAATAATTCACATAAACTTACCACAAAACATAAACCATGTTTGGCTCATTGTTTCTTTTCTGCAACAATGGTTCTTGGCAATAAATTTTATACAACTGGAAAGCCCATTTATTTGCGTTTTACCAATGAACAATAAAATGTGAAATTTTTCATCAAACAAATTGAATGACAAATAATGATTAAAAAAAAAAACCTGCATGACATCCTAAGAAAATATCACAAACTAATAAAATAAAGCAGATATGTTTCTGGATCCAGGAGCTAAATTCATGCATATTATGGGAGAAATTTTCAGATTTGGCACCCCTGTTTGGTTTTCTGTTTGTAAACACCAGTCAGCCAATTTGAGGTACTGAACGAAGACCATGAAGCACTGTCTGCCTCAACAAGGACAATCATCAACACATTGAAGTTTATCAAGTGTATGATCTACATTTCTCTCAAAGAAACCAGACAGACAGGTTTGTGACTCAGAAAAAGCAATCAAGGAAGTTGGTTTCTCATTTGATGCTGTAGTCTGTATGTGAAGGTGTGCTGCAAAATGATTATGCTCTCCTGACAAGAGGCTTTACAGACGGCAACAACGGCAAAAGGTAATCAACTTAATGTAGAATTTCCATTACTCAGTGTCTTTTATATTGTATTATTATTCCTCATATCTTCAGACCAATTTTAAAAAAGTATCCTAGAATGTTTACCGACATATCTAATATCTAGCTATTTTGCATTTACTGCTATTCAATAAGCAGTATTGAATAGCATACTGCTATTCAATACTGCTAAAAACAAACAAATAATTAACTTTGCAAGCAAACAGCAATAAATTAAATATTTTGAATGTTTGCTATCTGTTATCGTATGACTGTCACGATCCTGGGTCCTAGGACCCAGTGTTTTGAGTTTTAGTTCATTTTGATGTTTATAGTATGTTTAGGTCATTAGGCCTCCTATGTTGATTTGCTTATTAGTTCCCCCTTGTGTTTCAACCCATGTTAAGTCTCCCCTGCCCTTCATGTCTCTCTGTGCCCCCTCTGTTCTGTTTATGGTGTGTCTTTGCATGTTTGAGTTTCTTGTTTTCTGTCACCCTGCATTGTGCATTATGTTCTCATGGTTGGTCTTTTGTTACTCCCTCTAGTCTAGTCTCTTGTGTTCAAAGCTGAGTATTTCCCTCTGTGTATTTTGGTTCTTAGACCTCTGCCTTATGGTTTGTCTCTGTTTCTTAGTTGCTGTCTCCACTGTGTCTAGTTCGCGTCTCTGTGTGATACTTCCTGTTTTACTTTGAAGGTCCATGCCTCATGTGAGTGTTTCTAGTTTTGCGTCTCTGTCTCGTCCAGTCCTGATTTCTCCCAGCTGTGCCCTCCTTCTGTGTCTCATTCCCTCGTTATCCCTCTGTGTATTTAAGCCCTGTGTTTCTCTTTGTCAGTGTCGTAGTCTCCACCATAGCTGTGTGATTTTTCCCTGTGGCTCCTTGTGCTTTAGTTTTCCCAGTTTAGTCTATTTTGTATTGTTTTTCGTGTCCCACTCCATGCCAGCAATAAAGCTGTGTTTTTTGAGTTTACCTTTTGTCTCTGTGAGTTTGCGTTTGGGTCCTACTTTTGCCTGCACACAGCCGTACTGTGACAATGACAGCTGAGACAAGCTTACAACTCCTGCTACCCCGAATAGGGTATGTTGAGGAAGACGGATGGATTAATGGATGGATGACTGGAGATAATACACTTTTCAATTCAGGAACAAACATCAATAACATCAATAACAGATCTGAGACAGTCTCAGGGGTACACATGCGCATTAACTTATTAGTTTCCTTTTAAAATAAATTATAAGACAAAAATCTTATTAGTAAGGTTGAACTCTTGGGGTATAATGCTGCTAAGAACTGTGAAACATTTATCGAGTTCATGATCCAGAACAACTAATAAACATGGGCACATTTCAGCAAACCAAACGCCATCTTCACCTAAACTTAGACTAATCTCATTGTTACGTTTTTATGTCTGTGTCATTTCTCTAACTTAACGAAATTCTACTCACACTGTGCTGCTAAAGTCAAAAGTGAGTGTTTAAATTCTTTACCACTGCTGTACATATAAACTTTATTTTAATGCACTTAGTATGTATTGCACAACACAGTGTCTTTGTTTCAAAGTCTGACATAATTAGGGATGGGTATCGAAACCCGGTTCTTGTTGAGAACCGGTTCCCACTGTTTCAATTCCTTGAAATTGTTTGCCATTTTTGCAAATGATTCCCTTATCGATTCCAGTTACCGCGAATGATGTCACCACGTTGCGGAGCGTCATTTACCTGTCAGGAAACACGGCGCCTAAGCAGCTCAAACGCTCAAATGTTTTGTTATACTTTATGAGAACAGGGCAACTTGCAATACTTGCAAAGTAGATATTTCATTTAAGGGAGGAAACACTATGAATATGCAAAAGCATTTGCTCGCGATGACCTTAAATGAATGTCATGTTTTTAACCCTTTCAGGCTCAAATTAAGTTTTTTGTTGCTAATGCACAACCAAGTCCTGCAGTGGTACTTCTGAGTAAAACAAACTCATAAAATATGTATGTGGGGTAATCAGATTGTTAGTTTTTAACTGTTGCAAATCGGCAACGCCTGCCTCGAGACGGTTAATTCCGCCCCGGACTCGTGAATCACAACCCAGCAGCAGCGGTGACGTTGCACGTCCTCTCCCGTTAATGCAGCAGGTAAATAATCAACTAACAGTGCATATTATGTTAGCGCGATCTGCCTTATTACAAAACCTGCCATTACTGTGTGTTGCATTTAGGTGACCATGATGAGAGAGAGCCTCTCTCATCATGGTCAGAGTCTGGCTGGCTCAGATGCTGGCAGTTCTCGCTGCAGTCTACGGGTAGTGTCTCCTTTCAGGCCAGGATAGACGAATGTCACCGAGCAGTGACTAAGTTTGAGGTAAAAGGCTTGCACTGTTAGGAGTTGGGTTCTGGTTATGTGGTGTTTTTGTCTGTATGTGTTTTTTGGTGCCTCCCTTTTTGTATAGGTAGGCGGGGCAGTGAGTCACTGAACCTGGCACACCTGTTAATCATCAGATGCAGTAGCGGTTTTTGATACGGGCAACACAGGCGGTTGCCTCCCAGTCAACACACATATGTGGGGCCTAAATAGGGAGCAGCAGGTCTAATATTTGGGGCCCACTTGGGAAACCCAACTAGGGTCCAGCTAATTTTGTCCTCAGTTTCCATGGTGGCCCCAAATGTGTTTTCCTAGATGGGTTTATGCTGGGTCCGAGATAAGCCCCAAATCAGGCCCAGCCAACAAATGAGTATGGGGCCCAGATGGGTAGAAGCGGGTCTGATGGTTGGGGCCCACTTGGGCTACCCACCTGGCACCCAGCTACTTTTGTCCTCAGTTTCCATGATGTCCCCAAATGTGTTTTCCCAGATGGGTTAATGATGGGTCCCAAATCAGCCCCAGACAACAAATGAGTATGGGGCCCAGATGGATAGAAGCAGGTCTGATACTTGGGGCCCACTTGGGTTACCAACCTGGGACACAGCTATTTTTGTCTTCAGTTTCCATGGTGGCCCCAAGTGTTTTTGTCCAGATGGATAATGAAAGTAAGCTATAATTTAAATCACCTGTACAACAAAGCCAGTTTATCTTTTTTTCCCCTACAGTTTATAGGAAAAACAAATGCAGCAAACCACAGCTTCTCACTCATTCACCAATCCATTGGTCCTGAAAGAAATAAAATAAAATAAAAAATTAGTGCATTTTTACAAACAAAATCAGATTTGCGATAGTACTGGAGTTGTTTTGGAGGTTGTGCTGTTCAAGTTGTTTGACCTCCTACATTGAACTCTTTGAAGACCATGAGTATTCATGGAAACAGAAAAGCTATTTACAAAAGGATTTACCAAGTAGGCACTCAAAAATACATACATGAGGTGATCAGGGGAAGTGGAGACACATGAGGACACAGCTGACTAGAATGAAACATAATGACATTAAAGGGGAGAGTAAGACTAAACACGTAGTACAAAGAAACACAAGACCTTTCAAAGTAAAATAGGAGCCATGGGGACACGAGCCAACAGGGAATACTTAACACAGGGATGACTACATAAATGGATCTACTAAAATGGCCTGTATTTATATAGCGCTTTACTAGTCCCTAAGGACCCCAAAGCGCTTTACATATCCAGTCATCCACCCATTCACACACACATTCACACACTGGTGATGGCAAGCTACATTGTAGCCACAGCCACCCTGGGGCGCACTGACAGAGGCGAGGCTGCCGGACACTGGCGCCACCGGGCCCTCTGACCACCACCAGTAGGCAACGGGTGAAGTGTCTTGCCCAAGGACACAACGACCGAGACTGTCCAAGCCGGGGCTGGAACCGGCAACCTTCCGATTACAAGGCGAACTCCCAACTCTTAAGCCACGATCGCCCGTACTAAACAAGGACTAAAGAAACCTAGAAGCTAATACCAAAGAAAGAAACAATGAATATCAAAATACAAGGAAAACTCAGAACGCTGGGTCACACGACCCAATACCGTGACACAACTGTGATAAGAAAATTAAAACATCAGTTACTATTTTCTTATCTAAGAACAGGAAAGATTATTGGCACTCGAAAATTCTCATACTGTATATAGACCATCAGTTTTTTGTTTTTTTGTTTTTTTGCTTAGTATTACAAGTTGTTGACTTTGACAATGTTTGAAGTTAAACATTTTTAAAACTCTGTTTGCATGCTAACAAATAAACATTGACAGGCTGGTATGATCCAAATACATTTAAACAAGTTGAGCAGCACATTATCTGGAAGGCAGAAAACCTTTTGCCTTCCTGTTGGCTCCCATTTACAGAAGGAATGCCAGCAGCATGACACCGTGAATAATGACTGATTTTATTAAAAGGACTTGTGTTCTTTTCTCTTTAGTTAGGATGACATTACGAAAGGTCTCGTTATGCATCGTTATTCTCCTAGTCATATGGAACTGTCTTAAGTATGAGAGACACAGAGAGTTTCTAAACGGCTTCTTTGAGGTAAGAATAAAAATGAATGAATGTATAATGATGAAAAAATACAGTGAAACAAATCATTTTCCTCCTGGATTTTCTTCCAGGAGTTAATGAGTGCAGAAGAATCCAGCATTCATCTAAGACAAAAAAGAGAAAGTGAGTAAAATTTTAGCAGTGTTACTACAACGTAACACATGTTTGTTGACTAATAATATAATTATATAATAATTGTATTTATTAAAAAAAAACATGCTTTGCAAAGTGCTTTGAAAAACTAGACGAGGGAGGATATTCAATGAACAAGCAGAACTGAATAGCAATAACAGTATCTGACCAAGTCCAGATTATCAGTGTTATCATTGCTTTATGGTTTGTTTGGGTTTTTCTTTTTTTTTCTTTTTTTTTACCTTTAGCTTCATCAAATTCCACTGAGTATGAGTTCCAAGCTGTTATAAGCGTCTCAAATCTGGAACAATTCCAGTCGATACTGAACACTCTCAGTTTTCCTTTATTGATCAATGCCACTGGTGAGATTACAAGCATTAATACAACAACAGGTAAAACATCCATTTATGTTGCATCTCCATTGCTTGCCAATCTTATTCACTCAAAGTGTCACATTGAACCATTGTGTTGTGTTCTTCTCAGTGTGTTCACCAAACATAACTGCAAACATAACTGGATACCAGTGCACATGTGAGGAGAGCTTTGCTTGGTCATATAACAAATGCATTGACTATGAGGCCTGTGATGCCATCGTTGGTGATACGTGTGGATGCATTAATGGACTTCCAGCAGATGGGCAATATTGCCAGTTAAAAACCAGCAACCCAGGTAGGACTAGGCAAACATGTATCACATGTGATAGGTAAGTAAGTATGTAATGTAAATGTAAGTACATTTATCCAGCATATGTAGTTAGACTGAGGTTTCTACGTCTGTGTTCTGTGAAAGGATTTAATAATGTAATTTTTTTTTAAGTGTAAAGGATGTTGATTTGAATTCTATCCTAAAGCCATAACTTTGTATAAAAATGGTAAATGGCCTGTATTTATATAGCGCTTTACTAGTCCCTAAGGACCCCAAAGCGCTTTACATATCCAGTCATCCACCCATTCACACACACACATTCACACACTGGTGATGGCAAGCTACATTGTAGCCACAGCCACCCTGGGGCGCACTGACAGAGGCGAGGCTGCCGGACACTGGCGCCACCGGGCCCTCTGACCATTTGTATGAAATTTGTTTCAAAGGTTCAGTTGCTGTAGTCGCAATTTTCTTGTTTACGAGAGATATTTAAAATTTATGAAATGTTTGAGAAATGTTTTCTCAGTGTCAACACTAGCTACACCAACAGCTATATCACTAAATGATATATCACATGTAATTTAATATACATGTGATATATGTATTTCACATGTATATTATATATATAAAGTTGCAACAGAAGTAGAAACATCTTAAATAAATGGGGTGCTTGTTTTTTGTCTCCTCTACAGTGCCAGTGGAGTATGATATAGACTTTAACTTGCTCTTGCCAGTATCCAGCCTGCCCCCAAATTTCATTGATCTGTTCAGAAACTATGTGGGAAATTTGTCATTCCCCAAAACCATCACTCAGTCTTTAATAATTGAAGACTTGAACTTCACCACATGTAAGAATTTTGTACTCGGACAGATTTAAATGTGTTCATACTCTGGTGCATGGTTTATGAGGTGTGTTTTGTCATTGTTTTGAATGACTTTAACAGGGTGCTATCCAAACTCCACCGGAGGAATGCAGTGTCAGTGTGAGGACCACTTTGGTTGGTCATGTGAAAAGTGTGGCCTATACGGTGCATGCAGTAATGTCACCTCACAAGCCTGTGGATGCATCAAAGGGCTTCCTCCTGATGGAGAGTTCTGTGAACCAAACGCAAGTAAGAAACTTGCAGCTGAAGAAATAGAAGCATTTTAGAAGCATATTAAAGAAACATTAACAGATCTAACATTGCGTTCAAAATCCTTACTGACATTGCTATGACATAACCAAAAGTTATGGACTTCCTCTGAGTGGGGAGTTCTGGCAACCAATCACAAGTAAGAACTGCAATTGTCTAGCTGTTGGATGAACAGACTACTTCCTTTATCAAATAGATGAATGAACTTTTCAACTGTCTGATTACCTAACATTGTGTTATGAGAGTGATTAGACATTAGATATGAATTGCTCTGTGGAAACACACTGCAATTAATTCTATACTCACTGTATTAAAGAAACATTAACACACCTAACACTGCATTCATTATCCTTGCTGACATTTCTATGACATAACCAAAGTCATGGCGTTTAGTTTCTGGCTTGAAATTTAAATAATTAAACATGTAATGTTTTTCCACAGGTGTCGCTCCTTGCCCAACACCACCTCCTGGTATGACAAACATCTTTGTTATTCATTTGTGGAAGCACAGTTCAATTCATTCTATACACACTGTATTAAATTATCTGATTGTTTGTGTTCAAAGACACAAATGATCTTGTTATGTTTAATTTGTATTTTGGGTGTGTTATCAAATATCAATATGTAAGAAGTTATTTTTACAATGGAAAGTGTATACAATATGTTATTTAGAGAGAAAAACGTGGAGGCCATCAATTTGGCAACAAAGAAAACACTTTCAAAAGATATGGCTACTGTTGTGCTTTAGCTCAGCCGCTGCTAATTTTCTAAAACTTACCAAGTAGCTTTTTAGGCATTGACCTAAACCCATGTGTTGGTAATGGATAAACCTGGACAAGTAACATACTTTAATAAGTAATGCATTCTTAAATGATAAAGGTATTTGAAAATCTGTAACATGCATGAGTCGAACTTGGGTCAGTTTTACATTTTCACGTAAATATAGTTTCCCATCATTGCAACAGTTGTATGTGATGGATTTCCCCTTTTCTCCTTCACAGCACCAGTGGACTTTGATATAGACCTTGAACTGCACATCCCAGCATCTAGTGTGCCCCAGAATTTCAGTGTTGTGCTCAGAAATATTCTGAGAAATTTCTCCTTCCCCAAAATCATCACTGGGTCTTTAACACTGAAAGACTTGAACTTCACCACATGTAAGGACCTGATCTTATTTGACTTTTGCACTCCAACACATTTAATGCTGTTCATATGGTGCTGTATGACTTGTGAACTGTGTTTTGTTATTCTTTTAAATGTCTTGAAAAGGGTGCTATCCAAACTCCACTGGAGGACTCCAGTGTCAGTGTGAAGACCAGTTTGCTTGGTCATGTGGCAAGTGTGATGAGTACGGCGCATGCAGTAATGTTACCTCACAAACCTGTGATTGCATAAAGGGATTTCCTCCTGATGGAGAATTCTGTGAACCAGTCACAAGTAAGGACCTTGTCGTTTTTATAACAAGATGTATTTTTTTTATTCACTTTAAATTCATCAAGTTTGCGTCATGAGTGTTCTCCGTGTCACTAAAACAATATAAGGAATTCTTGAATGTTTCTCCACAGATATCATTCCCTGTCCACCAATGCCAAACACAACAACACCAGATCCTACAACTACAACACCAATGCCAAACACAACAACACCAGATCCTACTACTACAACACCAATGCCAAACACAACAACACCAGATCCTACAACTACAACACCAATGCCAAACACAACAACACCAGATCCTACTACTACAACACCAATGCTAAACACAACAACACCAGACCCTACTATAACAACACCAATGCTAAACACAACAACACCAGATCCTACTACAACAACACCAATGCTAAACACAACAACACTGATTCCAAACACAACTACACCAGATCCTACTACAACAAAACCATTACCAACAACTGCACCAACACCAATTCTAACCAATACAACAATTCTGATGCCAAATACAACCACACCAATGACAGACACAACAACAACACGGGTTTCGAGTACTACAAGAGTGCCAACTACTACAACCACAGCGATGTCAACTACAACAACAACAGCAAACACAACTACTACAATAACACCAACTACTGCTTCTGTTACAACAGATCAATTGACCATAAATGTGGAATTTAGTGACACATACAATAATCCAAACAGTGTTTTTTTCAGAAATGTTAGCACTGCTGTAAGTCTCAATTAGCCCCATCTTTGTGTCATTCAATTTTCACATAATCTCAAACTACTCAATTCAGGTGGTTTAATTCATGTTTGGCAATGTCACTATCTCAAACAGATTCAAGCAGAAGCACAGAAGAACAAAATCACAGCACAATTAATTAAATTCCGGTAAGTCACATTATCTTTTTTAATATACCAATCCTAACAATTGTTTCTTTGTTTAGGTTTTTTTGTTTGTTTGTTTTTTTACAGTTGTTACAGTCTTTGAAAAGTTTCTCCTCTGTGTCAACACTGCAAGTCAAAAGAAAATATCATTATGTGGCTACCTTGAAGCTTCTTAACATAAATGCCCTACAAAAAAGGGATAACTACAACCTAAAGTTCCACTACCCATGAATCACTTACACACACACCATACTGGCAAAAACATCTAGTATAACATCTGTATAATCATCACCTTATACAGAGGCAGACTGAGACTCTAATACAGGCCAAGAACTTGACTTACAGTTTTTTACAGCCGCTAGGACACATTTCTCAATACTTAGGTCACTTTTGCAAAACTCTTCACACAATTCTCCTAACTGACCTTCAGCTTGGCAAAGCAGTTCATTTCACATTCAAAATGCACTACAACTACCAAAACACTTTATTCAGGTCTCAAATAAATTCATTCTTCCAGAACACTAGCAAAGGTTGACAGCCGACAAACACACTTTGTCACCCACAAAACAATGACCTAAAAAACACTAGCAACATGTAGCATTACACAGTGTTTTCTTGTGTAAAACAAGGACACATCTCTGTTTATAATTTCAATATATGTTACTGGAATGAATTAGACATCATGCAGAATTCGTCAATATTTGTTTATGTATTTTTAGTTTTTTGCACTAAGTAATCCCAAAATACAAGAATTTGTATACACACCATCCACTGATACACATACAATAGTAATGCTAATCTACTCGGTCTTCTCCATTTGGCCACAGGTTCCCATCCACATCACATCTTATGTCATCTAGGGAAATACACCTAGGAAAGAATCTTCTGGCATGCCAGAATTGAAGGAGTTGAAAAATTGAAGGAGTAACACCTGTGTAGATGTTCATCTACAATGAGAATCAGCTGTGGCTGGTTAAACTGCATTTTTAGATTTACAGTTTTTTCTGATTGCTTAAGCACATTTTTTGTAACTATTGGCTAATTTTGCAAAACTCTTCACACAAATAAGAAAACCTGTCACCCAATAATCAAAACATTGTAGTTCTCTTGCAAAAGCAAACACAGCTAGATTAACTCTTCACACCTTCGTAAAAATGGTCTTTCCGTATCAAACAGTACACACAAGCCATCATCTACTAAGCACACAATGCGCCAACTGCACACTGATGGTATGAATACAAAACACATCTGGCTTTTGCTTTCTCTGTGCACAAGGTAGGCTATGTCAGTTTGAGCTCATACTTCTGTCATAGATCCATAAGCATGGAGGGATCCAAACTTCAAGTACTGGTGTTTATTCAAACACATCAAAACAAACACAAGTGTTTATTTCCAAGTATAGGATTATTTGCAATCGCCATAATGACTATATGGGTTACTTGGTCTGCAGTGAACATGCTTCCTCTGCCCCAGCATCTGGTCATCTAGCAATTCTGTAAAGTAACAATTTCAGTATTTTTACATCAATGGTATTGGTGTGTTTCTCATTGGCATATGGCAGTGCTACAAATCTTTGTGCGAAGTGACTGTACTAACCGATTCTCATTTCAAGATGTCCTTATGGTGCTTGCTACAGTGTAGCGGCTCGAGTTAGGCTGGACCCGTTGGCCAGCTACCCTCAGGGTCATTCCACGGTTGATTACATGGTCCACTATTGTAGCTCTGATGTCATCAGCAATTCTATTTCTTACTCTTCCTACCCTTCCTCTCCCCCCTCCTCATCTTCCTCTCCCCCCTCCTCATCTTCCTCTCCCCCCTCCTCGTCTTCCTCTTGCTCCTCCTTGTCCTTGTCATCCTCTTCATCCTACTTCTTCACCTCCACGTCCTCTTCCTCGGCTTCCTCTACTTCTCACTCTTTCTGCTCCCTCCATTGTACTCCGCACACACAGCTTACCTGTATTATAGTGCTTAGGCTGATTGCAAAGTGAACTAATTATCTAAAAAAGTTTTCACATGTGAAAGTGTGCCAGACAGTTGGCAAATTAGTGTTAATGATAGCCATACATGTGTATACTTTTGCTAGGAGTGTGTTGGAAATTTGGTAATTGAGTGTTGTGCAGTGAATTGTGCCTACAGTTTTGCAAAGTGTGTGTTACAAAATTGCAAACTGAGTGCAAAGCAGTTTTTGTGCTTTTAGTTTTGCAAACTCAGTGAGTGGTTTTGCTATAAGTCTGAATAGTTTTAGAGATTGTGCTACAGGAATCACAGTTAGGGTTTAAGCATTCAGAAAAAACTGTAAAGAATAATATAAGTTTCTACATGCTCCAGAAACCTTCAGATAAAACTCAGCACTTTTCCTCGACATTTTGCCGCAACATTTCAAAGAGCCGTAAAGTAAATAAACGGCAGACGTTTCATGCATACGCAGTACAGGAACGTAGCTTTTTCAGTGTGGATGAAAACAACTGAAAATGATAGTGTGGACGCGGAGTGTTTCTAGACATAAACACCGTTTTCAAATTTATCCAGATTAGTGTAGACGTAGCCTAAGCTGGTGGTGAGGAAATTCACGTAAATCCAGATGAGGCAACCCAGGAGCAATCGTAGAGGTAGGCACATTCAACTGCCACATCTATAAAATCAGTTTTCCTGAGTCATCTATGGACTTGGTGAATAGCAAGGTTAAACTTTAGTGCCCAGGAAAATAGGTCCCAGAGATCTGTTAATTTTAAGAGCTAGAACAACCTGTAAGAAGCATTATGAGATGTGATATTCATACCCTAGTTTTACTTTTGATGCTTCACAAAGAGTTAAAAGAAAAAAAAGGATTGTCCACAATATTAGACTTTAAATGGAGATTGGCATTTGCTTTGCCATGCCTAATCCTTCAGTGCTCCTCACTTTAAAAACAAAGCAGATGGAACATTTTGAGGAAGAGTTTGCTCTCTAAATGGTTCATCTGCTTGTGACAAAATCCGGAGAGCAGTTCTTTATTAAGAGAAACATCACTTTATACGCTTTCACAAACTTTACTCTCCCCTTTCCCTAGTCCTGTTGAAATCACTTTTGACCCAAATGACACCAGTTGCACCATGCTTAAATCCTTTTTTTACTGTTCATCGTGACCTTTGTACAAAAACACCTCCTATTCATGATACTATTGCACTTCATTCATTCAGAATCATTACAGAATGATTACTTCCACTTATTTTGTTACATTTATAATCCTGAATTTTAAGAAAATAACCATAGCGCAAACAAATTTTATATATTCCAGAACTCCATACTTTACCAATAATTATACGGCTAAAGATTCAGCACCTTATTTAGACCGACTCAGGCGGATGAGGCTTTGAGGATTTCAGTCTCTTCAACAGTCAGTCGTATACAGTTTTTCTGGCAACCACCAGAGCAAGATCGTATACAGAGAAGCGTTATTAATCACTCCAGTGCTCTTGAGTCTACTGGCAGCATGCTTTACACCACCACATCCTACACTTTGCATTGCAATTGATGATGTAAGGCTTGGCCATGGAAACCCATTCCATGAAGCTCTCTACACATTATTCTTGAGCTAACCTGGAGGCCACATGAAGATTAGACAGATTTGTCTAAGTATCTGACAAGTCATTGGCTGTAACAATTGACTCTGCTGAAACTTGGCAACATCTGAGCACTATTTTATATTACCCATCACATAAAATCCCCACTGATTGTTTGCCACTAATAATTGTCTCTAGAATATTCAGTACTAAGAAAGGTTCACAGCTGTACCATTCTAGAATTCACTGAGAATGACCCATTTTTTCACAAATGCTAGAGTTCAAATTCAGATTTTATTTGTCACATACACAGTTCAACATGTAGGGAAATGCTTGCGCCCAAGATTTAAGTGGGGGAGTGAAAACCTTTGGCAATATTGTGTATCTAGTGAGCGACAGTTCTCTGTAATAAATAAATAAATGAATGAATTTTAAAAATGCATTGCTAATATCAAAGCTCAGAGGAAAGTGCCCTAACTGCTTTGAGCAGATAGGAGGGAAACAGCAACTCAAATAACCACTTGTTGCAACTAAGCAGTGCTGGGGAGTAACGGAATACATGTACCAGCGTTACGTATTTGAAATACAGAACATGAGTAACTGTATTCCATTACAGTTACCATTTAAAATGATGATATTCAGAATACAGTTACAAATAAAGGAATTACACAGCGGTCTTTTCCTGTTTCATATGTTAGGCAATGCCCTCTCTATTTTTGGTAATTCCACGCCAGTGGAAACCCAAACAAAAATGCATTAAGAGGATCTACTGCCTGGGTCTCAATCTTGCAGCCCATGTCACCCCTACTTGCGGCCTGCATAATGACATGAAGAAATATTTTTCAAAATTATTATTCAAAAAATTATTTAACCCACTGGGGTCGACGGACACGCCGGCACGTCAAAATCGCATGACCAATTTAAGATGAAACAGCAACAAGATGCAGCAACCCAGAGTCTCCTTTTCAACCAATACCAATACTTTGTTCAAAAACTTAATGTGTTATTGTATTTCAAATTATAGCTTCATAATGATTACAGGACATCAGACTACTTGTTCTCATTGTTTAGTTATAAGAATAATCACATAGAAATTAAAAAACCTGAAGTTGTGTGTTAATTGACGCTATTTGAACACGTATATCTTTTCATTTTACATGTATATACTTGCCTGGATATTTCAACAAAAACATTCAACATTCACACTTTCACTCATTCACAGAAGTGCTCTGCCACACTACAAAGGCAATCAGGCAGCTAACTGGGGAAAGGGTAGTGTGCCGTGACTTATGAGATGAAATCTCTGAACACATTTTAATCACCACTATATCACTGTGATTGTGATCACTGTGATCTACATGTGTTTTGAAACTGGGTTTTTGGCGACCTGGTATATGTCAGTGTTTCTGTCTGTAGAGCACACAAAAAGGTTCAGACATTTTTCATTGTGCATGGTTGAGGTTTATTTTTTCCAAAGGAAAATAGGTCTACATATTCAACTTGAACGATAAAAGCAAAGTATCGATCCAATTTCCTTTCCTTCCTTAAACAGCTCCATTTCCTTCCAATTCACCTCTGTGTCAATTTCAAGATCCTGCTTCTTACTTTCAAAGAGCTTCATAACCTCGCTCCTCCATATTTATCTGATCTTCTCCATATGTATGCCTGACTACAGACCTGTTGGGTCTAACACTTAAACGCCGCTGGCTCAGAGACCAATCATTTGTGTACGACCACAGTGCTTTTTGTCTTTTACTTGCTGCAAGGGGAGCCTGAGCTCTTCATCTGATCTCAGCCAACTCCAAACTCTGGGACCCCTCTCACAGTCCTTTTATTAACATCAGTATTTACACAAACATCTCATTAATCATGCGACAGATAAGACACCCACCTGTGAACATGGGACGTGTGTGTCTGCGATGTGTGAGCATGTGATGTCACCAATATCCTCAGTCACCCCATATATGGCGTAACATTTTAACGAACCAGTGTTTAGAAAACAGAGCTGAGCATTCTTGCTAAAGATCTAATCACCTTGCTAAAGATCTAATCATCTTGCACAATGACAACCATATTGATGCACAATTCTCTAACAGGACTTTTAGTTGCTCTGCCCCAAGACTTTAGATGCACTTCCACCAGCTCTTCAAACTACAAACTCTCTCTGTACTTTTAAAACACGTCTCAAAACCCATCTATTCAGAACTCCATACCCTTTTATACTTGTTTATATACTTTCATGCTTGTTTTTTTTTTTACCTTATGTTTAAATTTTGTTTTGCTATACTTTATTATATTGTATTGTTGTATTATTGTAAGGTGACCTTCGGGGTCTTAAAGGCACCTATAAATAAAATGTATTATTATTATTATTATTATTATTATTGTTATTATTAATAATAAGGCAAGGCAAGGCAAGGCAAGTTTATCTGTATAGCACAATTCAACAACAATGTGATTCAAAGTGCTTTACAGAGACATTAGAAACAAAAACAAATAAAAAGCATGATTTAAAATTGATTAAAACAAGCAAACAAACAAACTAATTAACAAACAAACAAAACAGTATATAAAATCAAAACAGATAAAATCAGAACAATAGATAAAATCAGTAGTTAAATGTAAGTTTTGAAATTTAAGCTTAAAAGTTTTCTTCTACAACATCAGCTGTAACTGCTGCTACTTCACTGATGAACAGTTTAAGCACACCATCAACACGGAAAATAAATTATCAATAATCCATTTTAATAGCAGAAGTCTGTATGCCAACTTCAACAATATAAAGGAATATCTAAATGAGTTGGCAAATCCATTTGGAATTATTGCCATTTCTGAAACATGGATCAATGCGGAGAAAGGAATGGACTTTGGACTGGAGGGATATGAAGTGAATTTTGTAAATAGAAGGAACAAGAGTGGAGGGGGAGTAGCTGTGTATGTGGATAAAAACCTAAACTACAAGGTGGTAGAAAGTATGACAACTGTAATTGATAATTTACTAGAATGTATAACAATTGAAATTTATAAGGAAAAAGAAAAAAATGTAATAATTAGCTGTATATATAGAACACCTGGCTCTAGTATTCAAGTATTTAATGACTTCATAGAGGAAATATTCTCTAAAACAAATCAAAAAGTTATGTTGGTGATTTTAATATTGACCTGTTGAATCCAAAAAAGCATAAAATAAGATAAGATAAGATAAGATAACCTTTATTAGTCCCACACGTGGGAAATTTGTTTTGTCACAGCAGGAAGTGGACAGTGCAAAAGTTATGAGGCAAAAATTAGAATACAATAAGAATAAATACAGTACACAACTGTACAGAATAGAATAAAATAAAATACTATATACAGTAGAATAAAATAAAATAAATATACAATAAGATAAAAATAGAATACAAATACAAATACTATATACAACTGAGTAAAAATACAACGATGACAGAAAGGATTATTGCACTTAGTATTATTGCATATGTATGGATGTGTGTGCTTGATCAGTTAAAGTCTTTATTATGGAGTCTGACAGCAGTGGGGAGGAAAGACCTGCGAAATCTCTCCGTCCCACACCGTGGGTGCCGCAGTCTCCCACTGAAGGAGCTGCTCAGTGCTGTCACAGTCTGCTGCATGGGGTGGGAGATGTTGTCCATCAGGGATGACAGCTTAGCCGCCGTTCTCCTGTCACTCACCACCTCCACTGGGTCCAGAGGGCATCCTAGAACAGAGCTGGCCCTTCGGATCACCCTGTTCAGTCTCTTCCTGTCCCCAGCAGAGATGCTGCCGCCCCAGCAGACCACACCATAAAAGATAGCAGAAGCCACAACAGAGTCATAGAATTTCTTCAGGAGTGGGCCCTCCACTCCAAACGACCTGAGTCTCCACAGCAGGTACAGCCTGCTCTGCCCTTTCCTGTAGAGGGCGTCTGAGTTATGAGTCCAGTCCAGTCTATTGTTCAGATGAACACCAAGGTACCTGTGGCTGTCCACAGCCTCAATGTCCATACCTTGGATGTTCAGTGGTTGCAGTGGAGAATGCTTGTGCCTGCGGAAGTCTACCACCAGTTCCTTGGTTTTACTGGCGTTGATCTGGAGGTAGTTCAGCTGGCACCAGTCCACAAAGTCTTGGGTCAGACCTCTGTACTCCTTGTCGTCCCCATCAGTGATGAGGCCGACTATTGCAGAGTCATCAGAGAACTTCTGCAGGAAGCACTGGGTGGAATTGTGGGAGAAGTCTGCAGTGTAGATGGTGAAGAGGAACGGAGCCAGAACCGTTCCCTGTGGGGCCCCCGTACTGCAGACGACCCTGTCCGACACACAGCCCTGAGTCCTCACATACTGTGGTCGGTCGGTGAGGTAGTCCAGGATCCAGGTAGTGAGGTGATGGTCCACTCCAGAGTTCACCAGCTTGTCCTTTAGAACCGAGGGAAGAATGGTGTTGAAGGCACTGGAGAAATCAAAGAACATGATTCTCACAGTGCTTCCAGCGGTCTCCAGGTGAGCGAGGGAACGATGTAGGAGGTGAATGACGGCATCATCCGCTCCAATGCCAGGCTGGTAGGCAAACTGAAGTGGGTCCAGTGATGAGCTTATTAGGCGCCGAAGCTGAGCCAGGACCAACCGCTCCAGGGTCTTCATCAGGTGGGATGTCAGAGCCACCGGCCTGTAGCTGTTGAGGTCCTTGGGGCGTGAAGTCTTTGGCACTGGTACAACACAGGAGGTTTTCCAGAGCTGTGGGACTCTTCCCAACCTCAGGCTCAGGTTGAAGAGGTGCTCCATCACCCCACACAGTTGGTCCGCGCAGGACCTGACGACCCTCGAGCTGATGCCATCTGGACCCGCTGCCTTCTTGCCATTAATCCTCCTCAGTTCCCTCCTAACCTGGGTGGTTGAGAGAGACAGGCTGGAGCCTTGTGTTGAGTGTGTATTGGATGCTGTTGTTGGGGGTGGGGGGGAGTGAGCAGGGTGAATAGAGGAGGTGTGAAGTGTCTGAGGTGGAACAGCAGCAGTGGGGGTGGGTGAGTCTGCAGCCGATGTTGCAGACTGCCTCATGGCTGAGTCAAATCTGTTGAAGAAATGATTCAGTTCATTTGCCCATCTCACATCCCTCCCAGGCAGAGAGTTCTGCTGTTTGTGGCCCGAGATGGTTCTGAGGCCTCTCCAGACTTCACCAACGTTGTTTTGTTGAAGCTGGTTCTCCATCTTCTGCCTGTAGCTCTCCTTCCCATTCCTTATCAGTCCCCTCAGCTCTCTCTGCACCCTTTTCAACTCCTCTTTGTCTCTGGATTTGAAGGCCCTCCTCTTCTGCTTGAGGACGGTTTTAATTTCTGGGGTAATCCAAGGTTTGTTGTTGGAGAAACACCGTACAGTCCTGGTAGGTACAGTGTTATCCACACAGAAGTTTATATAGTCAGTAATGCATGTAGTAAGGCTGTCGATGTCCTCACCGTGGTCATCACAAATCACCTCCCACACAGTCGACTCAAAACAATCCTTAAGAGCCTCCTCGCTCTCCTCTGACCATCTCTGTACTGTGCGGGTGGCTGGTGGCTCCCTGCGCACTAAGGGCTCATACACAGGGACAAGGTGCACCAGGTTGTGATCAGATCTGCCCAGGGGAGGGAGAGGTGATGAACTGTATGCCTCTTCTGCATTGGCATACAGTAAGTCCAGTGTTTTATTGACTCTGGTTGGGCAGGTCACATACTGGGTGAAGGTGGGCAGTGTGGAGTCCAGTGAGGCATGATTGAAGTCCCCTGATATTATGAGAAGGGCTCTCGGTGATTGTGTTTGCAGTCTGCTGACCACAGAGTGGAGAGAGTCACAGGCTGCATCCGCGTTGGCCGAGGGGGGGACATACGCTGTTATCGCGATAACATGCGAGAACTCCCGGGGCAGGTAGTACGGACGCATGCTAATGGCTAACAGCTCAATGTCTCTGCTGCAGAGTTGCTCTTTTACAGTGATGTGCCCAGGGTTACACCATCTGTCGTTCACAAAAACTGCCAGTCCCCCTCCTTTCCTCTTACCGCTGTCTCTGGTCCTGTCCGCTCGCAGCAGCTGGAATCCCGGTAGTGTCACGCTTGTGTCCGGAGTTAGCGATGTTAGCCACGACTCCGTTAGCATCATGATGCTACATTGCCGGTACTCCCTCTGTGACCAGGTTAGCGACATGAGCTCATCCATCTTATTGGGCAAAGATCTTACGTTTCCAATAATTACAGAAGGAAGAGATGGTCGATAACGTCTCCTTCTCGGGCGACGGCGCTCCTTCCCAGCACGACACCCCCGTCTTTTCCTCCTCAGCTCGCTGGGAATATCGGGTCTGTCCGCCGGCAGTACCGCTGCAGGACTCAGCGCTAACAGCTGATCCTTACTGTAAACAAAGGATCTCTGCTCTGGGTCCCCAGACACGGGTGAAAAAAGTAGAAATGACCGACGAATTCCTAAACACTATGTACAGTTTGAGTTTACATCCTAAAATAACCAGGCCTAGCAGAATTACACCACATTGTGCCACCTTACTTGACAATATTTTCACTAACAATATGGAAAACAACATTGTGAGCGGATTATTAATTAATGACATCAGTGATCACCTACCAGTTTTTGCAGTTTATGACACTAATTATAAGAAAAATCAGCATGAAGAACAACTGAGATACAGACGTGTAAGGACAGAAGAAACTATGACTGCATTTAAGAACGATCTATTAAATCAGGACTGGGACAATGTGTACAAAGAAGCTGATATTGATATTGCATATGGCATATTTTTAAGAATATTCATGGAGTTGTACGATAAAAACTGTCCAACAATAAAATACAACAGAAAGCACAAATATTCAGATAGACCATGGCTCACTAAGGGTTTACAAAATGCATGTAAAAAGAAAAATACACTCTATAGGGAATACCTAAAACAAAGAACAAAAGATGCTGAAAATAAATATAAAAAATACAAAAATAAGTTGACCAATATTATACGTGTATGTAGAAAGGAGTATTATAGTAAAATATTGAACAACAATAAACATAATATGAAAGGAATATGGGATGTTTTAAACGGTATCATTAAAAATAATTCTGGACAACAAAGTTATCCACAATACTTTATCGATAATGGCAATATTATGGAAAACACTGCTGATAAGGTCAACAGCTTTAATCATTATTTTGTAAATATTGGACCAAAACTGGCAGAACAAATTCCTGAGTCACTGCCATCAGTAGAATGTAGTGAAAACCTGATTGATAGGAACCCTAACTCAATGTTCCTCACATCAGTGGAGGAAAAAGAAATAATTGACATTGTACACATGTGTAAATATAAAACATCTACTGATTGTAATGATATTGACATGAAAATCGTCAAGAAGGTCATTGAAGGAATTGTAGGACCTCTAACATATATTTGCAACTTATCATTTCAGACGGGAAAAGTGGCAAACAAAATGAAAATAGCTAAAGTTGTGCCGCTGTATAAAACCGGGGATAGACGCCACTTCACAAATTACAGGCCTGTTTCTTTACTACCACAATTCTCCAAAATCCTAGAAAACCTGTTTAATAAACGATTAGACAAATTCTTAGATAAATATAAATTACTCTCTGACAGTCAATATGGATTCAGATCAAAAAGATCAACATCTCTGGCATTAATCGAATCAATTGAGGAGATTATGAATGCTATAGATCAGAAACAGTATGCAGCTGGAGTATTTCTGGATCTCAAGAAAGCATTCGACACAATCAATCATGACATATTAATTAATAAACTGGAACGGTATGGGATTAGGGGGGTTGTACTGCAATGGGTGAAAAATTATTTAAGTGACCGGAAACAATTTGTGAAGCTGGGTGTCCATTCCTCATCATGCTTGGACATTGCTTGTGGTGTTCCACAAGGCTCTGTACTGGGTCCAAAATTATTTATTATTTATATAAATGATATTTGTAAGGCATCTGATATATTAAAATTTGTATTATTTGCAGATGACACAAATATTTTTTGTTCTGGGGGGAATCTAAAGGAGCTGCTGGATACAATTACTTCAGAAATGTGCAAAATTAAAAAATGGTTTAACAGGAACAAACTATCGCTAAATCTAAGTAAAACTAAAATTATCTTATTTGGGAATTCCCTTAGAAATGCACAAGTGCAGATTCATGTAGATGGTGTGGAAATTGAAAGAGTACTTGAAGATAAGTTTCTTGGTGTGATTATAGATGATAAATTAAACTGGAAATCTCATATAAATCATATACATAACAAAATTTCAAGAAGTGTCTCAATCTTGAGTAAAGTAAAACACATTCTGGACCACAAATCACTCCACATTCTCTATTGTTCCCTGATTGCACCGTATTTGAATTACTGTGCAGAGGTTTCGAGCAATACTTACAAATGTTCGCTATCATCAATCTTTATATTACAAAAAAGGGCCATAAGGATAATCCATAAAACTGGTTACAGAGATCATACAAATCCACTATTCTTAAAATCAAAAATTCTAAAATTCACAGATCTGGTTCATTTTCTCACAGCACAAATTATATATAAAGCAATAAATAACCTGCTTCCTGACAATATTCTAAAAATGTTTTCTAAAAGGGAACGGGGATACAATTTGAGGGGGGAATTAAATTTAAAACATCCTCGTATCCGTACAACATTAAAAAAATTTTGCATCTCTGTGAGTGGAGTGAAGCTGTGGAACAGACTAAGTAAAGATATGAAGCAATGTCCAAGCATGGCGCAGTTTAAAAGCGGTTTAAGGATACGGTTTTTACAGGGTACAGGGAAAAGGTAGAGATTTGATAGGGTGTTCTTGTCTAATATTTTCATGTGTGTGCGCATGCACGGGTTTGTTGGTATGGGTATATATATATATATATATATATATATATATATATATATATATATATATATATATATATATATATATATATATAATATATAATTGTAGGCTGTGTATCCTTGAGGTGTTAATGGGGTTATTGAAAATGTGTATATGTGCGTATGTGTGTATATACGTATGTATGGATAGATAGAAACATATATGTGTATATATTTAAAAAATAAAAAATAAAAATTACACATAACATATAATGTAATTGCAAGGAGGTATTTCTGTAGTCTATTGATACTAGATAGTGGAAAAGGGGTGGGATTAAATAAGCTTATGCTTCTTCCTGCTCCTTTTTGAACATGGACGTTATTTGGAGTTGTGGTTGCTCGTTTTCCTTTTATTTGCTTTGTTCATTTGTCTCTTTTAATTCTATTTTTTTTATACTTTTTCAACATGTTCAAAATAAAGATTCAATCAATCAATCAATCAATCAAAGTGTGGATTTGGTGCTTTATTAAAATGCAGCTGAGAATAGGTGAGTCTTCAACCTGGATTTAAATAAACTGAGTGTTTCAGCTGATCTGAGGCTTTCTGGGAGTTTGTTCCAGATATAAGGAGAATAAAAGCTGAATGCAGCTTCTCCGTGTCTGGTTCTGACTCTGGGAACTGATAAAAGACCAGATCCAGATGACCTGAGGGATCTGGAAGGTTCATACTGGGTCAGGAGGTCACTGATGTATTTTGGTCCTAAACCATTCAGAGCTTTATAGACCAGCATCAGAACTTTAAAGTCTATCCTCTGACGGACAGGCAGCCAGTGTAAAGACCTCAGAGCTGGACTGATGTGGTCCACTTTTTTGGTCTTAGTGAGGACTCGAGCAGCAGAGTTCTGAATGAGCTGTCTGACGGATTTTTTAGGTAGACCTGTAAAGATGCTGTTACAGTAATCAAGCCTACTAAAGATGAATGCATGGACTAGTTTTTCCAGGTCCTGTTGAGACATCAGATCTTTTATCCTTGAAATATTCTTGAGGTGATAGTAAGCTGATTTTGTTATTGTCTTAATGTGTTTTTCTAAGTTTAGGTCTGCATCCATAACTACACCCAAATTTCTCGCCTGGTTTGTGGTTTTTAGGTGTATAGATTGAAGTTCTCTGGTGACCTGTAATCGTTTTTCTTTGGCGCCAAAGACTATTACCTCAGTTTTGTTTTTGTTTAGCTGGAGAAAATTGTGGCACAACCAGTCATTAATTTCCTCAATGCATTTACCAAGAGCCTGTACAGGGCCTCGGTCTCCTGGCGACATTGTGATATATATTTGTGTGTCATCTGCATAGCTGTGGTAGTTTATTTTGTTGTTCTTTATAATCTGTGCCAGTGGGAGCATGTAAATGTTAAACAGAAGGGGTCCCAAGATGGAACCTTGGGGAACTCCACATGTGATACTTGTCTGCTCAGATGTGAAGTTACCTATTGATACAAAGTATTTCCTGTTTTCTAAGTATGTTTTGAACCAGTTTAGTACAGTTCCTGAAAGACCTGCCCAGTTCTCCAGTCATTTGAGTAATATGTTGTGGTCATAATAATAATAATAATAATAATAATAATAATAACTTGATTTTACCAAATGGTAAACTACTAACTCGTAAATTGAAGAAAAATGTGAGGTTTTTGGAGAATTCTTTTTAAGTTAAGTATAGTGCAAAGCTATTTAGGGGATTGGATTCCAAGTGCTAGTAGACTGAAAATATAAAACTATGACTCAACTATCATTGACTTATCTGTAGGTGTGAGAGTGAAAATGTACATTACATGCCAGAAATGTTAGCGTTTCCAATCCTTTTCCATATTATAGGAGTGGAAGCACCATCGCTGAATATAATGTCACTGCTGCTACTACAGTCATCCAAACACTAAACAATGGAATTTTTGACCAGCTAGCAAAAATCTACTCTATGATATCAGATGGTAAGCACTTGTCTACATTTGTGATTTTATTCAATTTTACATATATGTTTAATGTCATATCAAAAAACACATGAGATCAGATGATTGTTTAATCATTTTTTTATATTTATGTTCATTTTTATAGAGCCACGTTTTCTGGATTTTAAAATTGAAGGTAGTGGATTTTGGGAGGATAAAGTCATTGTAACATGTGGCCATCCACCATTGGATCTCTTTGGTACTGACTGGAGAGCAGAGTGGAGACGTGATGGCAATGTCATAGTTGCAGATGGAGTACATACCATTTCAAAAAACAACAGTCACTCAGTCTTATCTGTGTCACAGTTCATTCGTGCTGACAGTGGTAAGAAGCAAACAACTGCATTCCATGGGGAAATTCACAAATCATATACATTTAAAATGCGAGTGTAGTCTCAGCATTTTTTAGTGATTCAGCAAGTGCAATTACAACATTCTGATTGGCTTAAGGGTAAAACTTGTTTGGTTCAGAAAAAAACATCACATGTATCTTTTATCATAACTCTTTTACGTGGCCTATCGACACAATTTAAAATCTGGTATATAGTTTGAAGTCCGCACTTCTGACCCAAGTTGAAATGGAGTCGCTGGGTTGCTGCAACCCCAGAGGGTTAAGGAAAACGTTGTTACTGCAATGGAGCAATCAATATTAGTGCAGAAGGACTGAAATCATTTGATTTAAATAGTTAAACCATTGCTGTTGCACAAGCCTTTCTCAAGAGAAAGAAATACCAAATTACAAGTGCCAGTGTAAATGTGTACTTGTGTGAACACAGATGTCAACTAATTCATATTAGAAATCCTATTTAAATTTGGAAATAAGTGGTTGCTGAGCTCTTAATAATATAACAGTAAAATAAAATGTTGCTAGACAGAGAATGGTATTCTTGAAACAAAATGGAGCAAAAACTCGTTATCAGCTACATTATTGCTTTTTTGTAGGAAACACTGAATCTGCATAGGAGAACCAGCCATATTACAACTGTATAATACAGAAATAAGTGACACTGTCAACCCATATATTATTATTTTTGTTTGGCAACACTATTTTATTTATGTATATAATAATTTACTTTCATTCCAGGAAATTATGAATGCAGGCTCATACGGGAAAAGGATGAATCATTTTATCGACAACGATCCAATGGAGCCTTCACACTCAAAGAGAAACCCTTGATCAGAGTGGACCCAATTCAAAAATTTTTGAATTGTAGTGGTCAAAATGTGCCACTAAGCTGCACTGTCAACAATGACTACAATATTAATTTCACAAACGTGAATATTAGCGGTAAATCTGAAACAAAGAATCAACAAAATGCAAATCAGCTATTGGGAAATAATTTCTCTGCTCATCTTGCAATACTTACGTTATTTACTAATATGAGACAAAACTTTTTAAAAACTAGTCTGATTAATATTACATCAGATCTGAATGTTTAGCTTGTATTGCTATTCATATTGACTTTGTTGTTTCTGCGATTTATCCAAAGGTAAAAAAAGCATTACCTATCAATATAAAACTGATAGCTGTACAGACAAAGAGCAGGATACAATTACCTGTCAATCAACTACCTATCCTGAATTCAAAGAAACAATAACACTCAGATTTTACAAAGGAAGTGAGTATTAACACATTATAAAGCAATTTATTAAATTCAGGTTAAAAATTATCTACATTTAATAAGGTCTTTTTTTTGTTTTTGTTTTATTAGATCCTCAAATGTGTGATGATAAAGAATTTGGAAAGGCAGTTAGTGGTTCCAGAGCCAGAATACCCTGTGCAAACAATGAGGTAGGAGAAAAGAGTGCATTGTGCAACATCACAACATATACTGAAATACGAGACACCTGCATACTGCAACCCATTAAGGAGCTGCTTGACCAATCTGAGGTGACTTATATAAACTGCCATGTTCTTTTTAGTTCTTTGTATTGTGGAAAATGTACCTTAGAGATAAATCACAATATTACATATTTTAAAGAGTTTAGAAAGTTCACCTAAGTGAAGCCACAAAAATATTACACAAACCTCTCTTTAAGTTACTCTTTTAATTAAAGTTAATTTGCTATGTGTTTTACTTGACAACTGTGACTATAAATTTCAAAACTAGATTATATCAAATGATAAGATAGGCTCTTAAATGACTAATTTTTTCTACTCTACATTTCAATTTTGCTGATGATGGAAATGACCATGTAATGTAATGTAAAATATAAATGGTTCTCAACACAATCCTGTTGATTCTATTCTGGGCTATAATGGAAGATGAATCCACCTCTCAAATTATTACAGCTCCTTCAACCAGTTTCCAAATGGATGGTATCCTGTTAGACAGCAAAACGATCATGGTCTTAGGATTAAGTGGTGTTTTTATTTCTTGGTGAACATACTTGAGTTTTAGTTGACTTTAGTTTTCTAGTGTTAGTTTCAAGTTCCAGGGCTCTATGTACTACAAAGTAAGTTAAATATATACAGGGATTCTTTCCATTATTTGGATTCAATTGCCCTAACGTCAAACATCACAACTACTAAGTTAACTAAGTTTCAGCTATAAAATTAGAGATATAATTCTCCTCTTTCAAGGAACATTTGAATTCTCTCTCTAGCCCAAAATGGTTAAAGCATTACAGTGATGTGAACTGCACATGTTAACTAGTATCTAGTAGAAGCTGATTTTTCTGTCTGTGTTCAGACAACAGTACCTTCTGAATGCGTTGTGCTAACATGATACTTAAAATATCACCATAAAGCTTGTCTTCTCTTCCTTCCGAAAGCATCAGAGCTGGGGCAGGTGCTGTGCCAATGGTGAAAAAAAAGAGTTAAATAAATGTTTAAATTTGCATAACGCAGTTTTAGTTATTATTCTTTCAGCTGGAACCTTGATGTTGTTTAATAGTCTGAGAATAAGTAAAATACAAATACAAAATGTAGGAAATGTAATATTCCCTAATTTAAAGTAACCAATTTATATTGTCCACAAGTACAAATAGATGCCCCTAAATTGTACGTGCTTTGGAGTTTGTAAGTGCTTTTCGAGTTTTGGGAGCTGAAAGAGCCGGTTCTCTAAAAGGAGCCGGAAATCCCATCACTACAGAAAACCCTGGTTCACCCCAAAGTTACCCGGATAAGACAAAGTTCTGCTTCATAGTACAAACCTCAGAAAGTTAAAAAGAAAAAAAAGATAAAAAAGGATAACCACTGCACCAAAAAACCCCGCACAACAGAAATTAAAGTAAGCTGCAATGAGTCAATGCTTATCAAGTCCTTTAACTTTGTGCAATACATGTTTTACAGTTTTATACCATTTGTGATGACAGACAAACTGTTAATACAATTTGTGATGACAGACAAACTGTTAATACAAAATAAACTTGTCACCCATTTAATAAAAATAAAACTTGTCAAATAAATAACCACAAAGTAAGCAGGTAGTTTAAGTTTATAAAGTATGCACAAAAAAAACACTTTTTCAATAAATAACCACAAAGTAAGTAAGTAGTGTTTCTTTGTTTTGCCACTACAGCACTATTTACAATTTGTGATCAGAAGACATGGAAAGCACAAATGAAACACGGTATTAGCGATGGTAAATTCGATTCTTTTTACTGAATCGAGTTTTAATGAGTCACTTACCAAAGTGAATCGGTTTTTTAGTCATTTGATTCACTGTGTCAGTTGACCAGAGAGTGCAAAAAATGTACATTTTCAATCAAACTTAATTTGTTTCCCTTTTCATGTAAATCCTACTGCTAAGATGAATGATTCTAAAAGAAAACAACTATTTTATAGAGCAAAAAAGAGCAAAAACATTTCTAAAATTAAGCAATTTCCTATCAAAGTTGCTTAATAAACATTTATTTTATTTTATTTTATTAGTATTTTCCTTAAATGTGTTAAATATATATTTTCTCATCTAAATGTCCACTGAGCTGTGAGCCAGGGGGCGGTAATGCGCCTTAACATTGGTTGCCAACCAAGAAGAAGAAGAAGCTGTGAGCCAGGAGGGAGGGGGTGAGCGAGTCCTAAGTGATTCGCTTAGGCAGAGCGATGCTACTGTGAACCGAGGAGCTATTTTCTTGATGTGAGCTTCTACTCAGGGTTTTTTCTTCCAGTTCAGAGCAGAAGTTTTTTTGTTACGATACTGGATGTTGTGTTTTTCTCCACAATTTTAATTATAAGCTAGATACATTGCTGCTAACAGCAACAGGGATGAGTCAGTGAGTCAGTTGGGCTTGTGAATCATGATTCATGAGTCAGTAAAGTGATTCTCGAGTATTGAACGATTCGTTCATGATTCGCGCATCACTACACGGTATTCACTGTTCGGTTTATAACTGCAGGCAGATTAAGGTTAAAAGACTGTAGTAAACGTAAGCCAGATTCTGTGAGGATTTCTACAAACAAAAACCTTTGAGATAGGAATTAGTAAATAGGAAGCCCAAGTTTGTCATTCTAACTTAAACATTGAGTTAAATTGTGAAACTAAATACTTTTTCTCTTCAACTCTTGCAGGTCTTGACTGCCACTACACTGCCAGCATTTTTGCAACAGCTCAGCAATGTTACTAATGGGAATTCTGAGCAAGTGGTTAACTCACCTAAAAATATTGATGCTGTTGTTCAAATCCTCAGAAATGTAGCCAACAGAATAGAATTATTCAATATCTCAATCAATGAAAACTCAATGAAGGTACATGCTAGTTTACTGAAGTTTGAGTATTCTAAATAATACATGCTTTTTTTTTAATTTTGTATTTGTTTATTCAATCTAATACTTTTTTTTTTTTACTGTAGGATATCCTGATAACTGCAGGTGTTCTCACCACAGATCAGGCAAGGGACTCATGGAACTTTCTGAACAAAAACAATGAAAGTATCTCGTATAGCATCTCTAACCCTGACGGTGTTAGTTCATCATTATTGCAGTCTCTTGAAATAATAACAAAACACCTTGCCAGTTTCAATAATTCTGGTATTGACACGCCTTTTATCATCTTGAACAGAACTATATACACAAACCCTATCATTGGTGATTTTAATTCTTCAGTGGTGATAGAAATACCACAGAATGAGGGTAAAAATAAGTCAATCACAGTGATAACATTTGCCTCGCTGAATAATGTACTCCCTGCAAGAGAAATAGACAATTCATCGATTAAGGTCATCGGTGGCAGGGTTGTACTTGTTCAGTCCAGTGGCCAAATCAATAATATCTCTTTGACATTTGATATTTTAAATGATACACTGAGAGATCCAAAATGTGTCTTCTGGAACTTCAATCTCCTTAATGGTCTCGGAGGATGGGACGATGAGGGCTGTGAAGTGGTAAATACAAATGAAACTGGAACTGTCACCTGCAACTGCAACCACCTGACCTCATTCTCTATCCTGATGTCACCAAACAGTCCAATTAGCCCAATTTTGGACTATATAACCTACATCGGAGTTGGCATTTCCATGGGTTCCTTGGTCATATGTCTCATCATTGAAGTTAACATTGCTGTGTCCCTCCTGATTGCAGATATTTGGTTTATAATTGGAGCAGCCATTTCAGATGCAAATCATAAAAACCACTCAGCATGCACTGCAACTACCTTTTTTATCCATTTGTTCTACCTAGCTCTGTTCTTCTGGATGTTTGCCTCAGCTTTGTTGCTGCTCTACCGTACAACTAATGTCTTTGGTGGGGGTTTGTCTAAAGCATCTATGCTGGCCATTGGATTTTCTCTAGGCTACGGAGCTCCTCTAATCATAGCAACAGTAACTATAGCTGCAACTGCACCAGACAACAAATATATCAGAGAAAATGTAATCTGCTGGCTCAACTGGGATGAGTCCAAAGCTCTACTGGCGTTTGTGATTCCTGCACTTTCAATAGTGCTGATAAATCTCATTATCCTGGTTGTGGTTTTGTACAAAATTATAAGGAGAAGGGTTGGAACAACTGCTGCACAAGCAGGTGAAAAGAGCGTTTTACTGGTTATTGTCAAGAGCTTGGCTGTGCTTACACCATTTTTTGGAATAACTTGGGGTTTGGGAGCTGGACTTCTGGTGCATCCAAGAGACATAGGAATCAATATTGCATTCGCACTCTTCAATTCGCTACAGGTACAAATAAACTTTTTACCTTTTTATACCATAATAGCAGAATCTTTAATCACTGAATCCTTGATAACGGACATTACTCTGTCTTTTAAAAAAGGGCTTCTTTATTTTGGTGTTTGGAACACTGCTGGATGGTAAGGTATGTACAGCTCAATTTTAAGTCAAGTTAATGAATAAGTGCTTATTGTTGAATTACTTTAAATTAATGTTAAATTATATAATTTGGTTTAACCAACAAAGTGCTTAATGTCTACAAACCTTTACTGACGAAGGAATATGAATTGTAATAATACTACACTAAAATCCTCTTGTCAAGTCAAACTTCTGCCTTTTAGTGCCATTTCATGGTTTCTCTGTAAATCCATATAAATGACTAATTCAGACTTGATGGTGAAAGTAGCAAACAGCAGGTGGGCCCACACTTCAATAAATAACAGTTATATGTGTCATCCAGGGAAGGACGGATGTTGTTTTGCTGTGCTGTATTTTAATGTGAAGTGTACATATTTATTTTTTATATTGCATGCATTGGTTATATTTTTGTGCAGTGTTTTATTTAGTTTGCATGTTTTAGTTGCCGGCAAATTGTCCTGGAGAGACTCCGCCTTTCCCCATTTTTACTAATTGGACACACCTGAGAGGAAAGGGAGTGTAATTTACAGAGTGCTGAGTGACACATAAGAGGGTTGGAGCTTGGCGTTCCAGGGAGAACGGACAGTACCAGCGCACAGGGCACCAGTGCAGAGAGTGACAGTACCAGCGGGGAGAGCGGAGACAGCACCAGCGGAAGGCACAGGACGGCTGTGTGGCTTTGCAGTTTTTAAGAAGCGGCGGGCGGAGTTGAGAGCTCTGCCCACCCGGGGTAAGTCTTTGACTTATCCCCTTTTATTGAATAAAAACTGCCGGAAGAATAGTGACTGCCGCTCCTCCCTTTCTCTAGCATATCAAGACGCGAATGCGGAAAGGAAGGAGAGGACTCCGCTGGGTTTCCCTTTTACTTCGCTGGATTTCTTAACTCCCTGGGACTTTTATGCTGTGGTGGATTCCACTGGACTTTTAATGTTGTGTTTTATTGATTTTTATTGTGTTATCCCTTGGCCAAGGTTGTTTTAATTTATCTTACATTTTTAACTATTTAAATATAATAAATTCTATTTTTAATCTTACAGTTTAAATTGTGTGTTTCCCTTGGCGGCTCCACTGCTCTGCCCGTTTTTAGGAAGGTTTCCTTCCTTTAAAAAACGACACTGTGGGAATAAAATCAGCCTTCCGGCTCCGTTACATAATTGGCGTTGTCGACATAGGATACGGAGCCAAGAGCAGTTGGGTTAGCCAGGGGAATAGCAAATATGATGATGCCTGTATATCCCGGAGCCCCGTGGCTGCCAAAGTTTAAAGGGCCTGATCAGGATGTGCAATATCAGGAGTGGAAGGAGCAGATGCGGGGGCTGCTGGGATCTCAGGACTTGCCTGAAGTGAGGAAAGTTGCTATTGTGTTGGGAGCGCTAGCAGGTGAGGCTAAACGTCAGGTTAGTGTTCTTGAAACCAGTGAAAGAGACCAAGTACAAAAAATCTTTTCTTTTTTAGACTCTTTATATGGTGATCGTGTCCCCACCCCAGTTCTTAGGTCACAGTTTTTTAGTTGCACTCAGAACTCAAGTGAAACCGTATCTTCATTTATCTTGCGGTTAAGAGAATTATACTGTAGGTTGCGAAAGCATGATCCAGATAATGTCCCCTCTGATGCAGCCCTGCGAGATCAATTGTTGCTAGGATTGCGGGAGGGCCCTGTAAGTCAGGCACTGAAGGTCTATGTGCGGCGTAATCCAGACCAAGATTTTGCTGCCATACGCCAGGAGGCACTGCTCCTAGACTCAGAACATGTACAGCCCCAGTCTGAGGTAACCTGCCTGTCTGTAAATAAGTCTCATGCTCCTTTTAAGGTTGAACAGAAAGAAGATTGGAGGCAGGTGTTAAAACAGGAGATACTGGAGGATGTTAAGGCACAAATTGAAGGATTGGCACAAGAGCTAGTAAGGGAAATTAGAGGCTCCACTCAGCCAGCTGTAGCTACTCTTCCGCCTGCACCTCAGTTTAGGAGAAGACCGCGACAATCAAATGCTAGCTGGGATGCACAAGGTCGGCCTATCTGTCGGAGGTGTAAACAAGCAGGACATATAGCTAGGTTTTGCCAGACCTCCATGTCTTCCCAGCCAAGTTTAAACTAGATGACCCTGCTGCTGAGGTCCGAGGGGCGGGGTTTTTTGGTTCACCTAAGGAATTAAGGGCCACAGAAACATTTATTGGGCAGTGTCCAACAGTGAAGATAGTGATCGAAGGGGTGGAGCTTCAAGGCTTGTTGGATACCGGGTCACAAGTGACTTTGATACAGGAGAGTCTGTTTAATGAGTATTTTTCCCAGGCTAGGCTTGAGAAAACTCTAACCGCCTTTAGGCTGAGAGCCGCCAATGGTCTGGAAATTCCCTATACCACCTATGCTGTCCTGGACATGGAAATAGAAGGTGTTAAGGTTCCTGGACGCGGGGTTGTCGTGGTAAAAGATGACCATTGCACTCACCCACTGATTATTGGTATGAATGTTGTGACTGCCTGTTGGAATGTATTTAAGTGGCCAGAAAAGACTACTCCTGCCCCACAGCAGTTAACGAATCAACAGGCCTGGAGGACTGCCTTCGCAACATGCAGACGGATAGAAGCAAGTACAGTGGAGGACGGAATGGTGGGGTATGTACGGCTAGCTGGCCGACGCAAAATTAAAGTTCCCCCGAGGAGTGAAATAATGGTGTGGGGCCGGACTCAGACGGGTCCGCAAGGAACAGATTATTGTGCCTTGGTGGAGGCACTGCCTGAAACCCCTGATGTGGGGGTGGCGAGAACCCTTGTCATGGTAAGGGCCGGGAGAGTGCCAGTGAGGATTTGTAACCCACACCCCTATCCTCTTTTTATAGGTCGTTACCAGAAACTGGGAAAGCTATCCTGCGTGGATGAAGCTGACGTACATGGCTCACAGGACCTGAGCCTGTCCCTTGGGACGGACGGTGTGGTGGAGGTGGCTCTGGTCGATAGTGGCGCCCCCACGGAGGAGGAGAGATTACCTGAGGAGATGAATAAACTGATTGAAAGACCTGACCTGTCTGAACTGCAACAGGGCGAGCTACGTGCTTTATTGCTTAAATGGGAGAAGGTGTTCTCTAAAGATGACGAAGATTTCGGGAGGACTGACCTGGTGCATCATTGTATCCCCACAGGTGATGCAGCTCCCATTAGAGAGAGGTATCGTCCTTTGCCCCCCGCAATGTATAAGGAAATGAGGAGTCTCTTGGTAGATATGATGGCAAAGGGAGTTATCCGGGAAAGCTGTAGCCCATGGGCTGCACCCATTGTTTTGGTGAGAAAAAAGGATGGCGCCTGGAGGTTCTGTGTGGACTACAGAAAATTGAATGCGGTGACGCATAAAGATGCTTTTCCCTTGCCACGAATAGAAGAGACATTGACAAGCCTTACTCGAGCGAAGTGGTTTTCCACCCTGGACTTAGCCAGTGGATACTGGCAGGTCCAAATGGACCCGATGGACAGAGAAAAGACTGCTTTTACGACCCCAGTTGGGTTGTTTGAGTTCGAGCGGATGCCGTTTGGTCTGTGCAATGCACCCGCTACATTTCAGCGCCTGATGCAGCACTGTTTGAGTGGACAGATTGCCGAGTCTTTATTGGTGTACTTAGACGACATTATCATTTATTCACCTGACTTTTCGTCTCATTTACAGCATCTAGATGAAGTGTTTCAGAGGCTGTGGCGTCATGGGTTGAAGTTACAGCCGAACAAGTGCGAGTTCCTGCAACAAGAGGTGAAATTTCTGGGGCATGTAGTGGATAAGTATGGTGTAAGACCAGACCCGGATAAGATTTCTGCGGTGATGGATTGGCCGGTCCCTGATACCATCAGACAGGTCAGATCCTTTTTGGGCCTGGCTGGTTACTACAGACGTTTTGTGTCCGGTTTTGCTCAAATCGCACGCCCTTTAAATGCATTATTGACAGGGGTCCCTGTGAACAAGAGAACAGACCGTCGTAAAGTACAGTGGTCCCCAGAATGTCAAACGGCATTTGAGGCCTTCAAAGCAGCTTTAACGCAGGCACCTGTTTTGGCATACGCAGATTACTCTCTTCCCTTTATTGTGTATACAGATGCCAGTGGCCGCGGGCTGGGAGCCGTTCTGGCGCAGGTTCAAGAGGGCCAAGAAAGGGTAATAGCGTACGCCAGCAGAAGTTTACACCACACGGAACGGAATGACGCAAACTATAGTTCTTTCAAGTTGGAGCTGTTAGCCCTTAAGTGGGCGGTTACCGAAAAGTTTAAAGACTATCTGACTGGTGCACGATTCGTTGTGTATACTGATAATAACCCTGTGGCCCATTTACAGACTGCTCGCTTGGGCGCAGTAGAACAACGTTGGGTTGCCCAGCTGGCCTCTTTCGACTACGAGATCAAGTATCGTTCGGGTAAGAGCAATATTAATGCTGATGCCCTTTCTCGACTCCCCACTGTCCCAGCAGAGCACCTGGAGGGGGCTGGATCAGAGCGTGGAGTCACTTCAGCAGCCATTGAATTGACCTGTGAGGTAGAGGGGAGTGACTGGGCAGAAGCACAAGTTCACGATCCGGATATTCAAGTGGTAAAACAACTTCTGGAAGCTCAGGTCGCACCTACAAAGTCAGAACGTCAGGCATTGTCGCATGGTGTGCGGCGACTCCTACAGCAGCAAAAAAGACTTTTCATTAAAGACGGAGTATTGTGCCGTAAAGTGTCGGACGAATATACCCAGGAGACTCGTCATCAAGTTGTGTGTCCTAGTTCCAGGTGCCATGAGGTGTGGCGGAAGATCCATGAGGCTGCTGCCCATGCGGGGGTAGATCGAACCCTCTCTCGGATACGGCAGCGGTTCTACTGGGTTAACATGGAAGCGCAGGTACGTCAGTTTCATCTGGGTTGTGTCCCCTGTGGTCTACAAAAGGAGAGGGTAGAACCTAGGGCTCCACTGCACCCTATTTCAGTCTCATACCCTTTGGAGGTTGTAGGCATGGATTTTCTGTCCTTAGGCCGACCAACTGACACTTATCAAAACATACTTGTGGTGACTGATCTGTTTACGCGGTTCGCTTGGGCTATCCCTACAATAAACCAAACAGCAGAGACTACAGTAAAGGCTTTGTGGAAGTATGTGATACAGCCGTTTGGTTGCCCAGGCCGACTCCACTCCGACCGTGGGTCTAATTTCGAATCTGCATTAATGAAACAGCTTTGTGATACCTATGGTATAGCCAAAAGCCGTACGACACCTTACCACCCTGCAGGGAATGGTAGTGTAGAACGTTTCAATCAGACCCTATTGAACATGCTCCGCTCCCTAGAATCAGTTAGGCAGAGCCAGTGGGTAGGAAATCTGCCGGAACTCGTTCATGCTTATAATAATACTATCCATAGTTCCACAGGTTATGCGCCTGCCTATTTGATGTTTGGTCGACACTTGCGACTTCCTGTGGACGTGGTGTTAGGCGTGGCCCCCCAGCAGGCGAGGCAGGATGTAAGTGAGTGGGTGTATTCTCATCAACAGAAACTCTCCCTAGCTTACCGTTTGGCTGGGCAGAGGATGTATAGTGCGGCCTCCCAACACAAAAGCCAGTATGAGAAAAGAGGCTGTACCCTCCCATTGTTGCCCGGAGAGAGAGTCTGGGTACGTGACCGAAACAGACAGGGCAAAGGAAAACTGTGCTCCTGGTGGTCTCCTGAGCCATATGTGGTGTTGGAACAGGTGGGAGATACGGGCTTAGTGTATAAGGTCAAACCAGAAAAGGGGGGTAATATACAAACTTTACATAGGAATGCCTTAAAAGTGTGCATTGCTCCTCAAACAGACTTTACCCCTCCTACGGAGGAGCCGACCACAGGCCCTTCGGATTTCCCAGCGCCAGTGTTTTATGGATTTTTACCCCTTACTGACTGTGTGTCACCTCACCAGAGTGATTCAGGTATGTCCCTTAGACGGTCCATTAGGGCCACGCGTGGGATTCCACCAGAGCGTTATAGGGAGATGGGGCATTAGCAGGGACTGCTAATATTTCAGTGTGGGGGGATGTCATCCAGGGAAGGACGGATGTTGTTTTGCTGTGCTGTATTTTAATGTGAAGTGTACATATTTATTTTTTATATTGCATGCATTGGTTATATTTTTGTGCAGTGTTTTATTTAGTTTGCATGTTTTAGTTGCCGGCAAATTGTCCTGGAGAGACTCCGCCTTTCCCCATTTTTACTAATTGGACACACCTGAGAGGAAAGGGAGTGTAATTTACAGAGTGCTGAGTGACACATAAGAGGGTTGGAGCTTGGCGTTCCAGGGAGAACGGACAGTACCAGCGCACAGGGCACCAGTGCAGAGAGTGACAGTACCAGCGGGGAGAGCGGAGACAGCACCAGCGGAAGGCACGGGACGGCTGTGTGGCTTTGCAGTTTTTAAGAAGCGGCGGGCGGAGTTGAGAGCTCTGCCCACCCGGGGTAAGTCTTTGACTTATCCCCTTTTATTGAATAAAAACTGCCGGAAGAATAGTGACTGCCGCTCCTCCCTTTCTCTAGCATATCAAGACGCGAATGCGGAAAGGAAGGAGAGGACTCCGCTGGGTTTCCCTTTTACTTCGCTGGATTTCTTAACTCCCTGGGACTTTTATGCTGTGGTGGATTCCACTGGACTTTTAATGTTGTGTTTTATTGATTTTTATTGTGTTATCCCTTGGCCAAGGTTGTTTTAATTTATCTTACATTTTTAACTATTTAAATATAATAAATTCTATTTTTAATCTTACAGTTTAAATTGTGTGTTTCCCTTGGCGGCTCCACTGCTCTGCCCGTTTTTAGGAAGGTTTCCTTCCTTTAAAAAACGACACTGTGGGAATAAAATCAGCCTTCCGGCTCCGTTACATATGTATGTGTTCGTATCCCACACAAGCACACAAAAAAGCAAGATAAACATCACCATAGACTTACAAAAAGATTCCTTTTAGTGTTTGGCTGGGCATCATGAATTAATTTACTTTTACAGCTAACTTGTGCAACTTCCATTGTAGTGTAACATTTGAGATTTCACTTACCAGGTGCGGTCAGCAATATCATCATATGCACGACCGTCCAGAAGTGGGACAGGGGTAAGAACAGTTTTCGTGTTCCTTTTTTCTTTCCTTATTTTTGGATCTCAGCCAACTTGTTTTTTGTTTTGTTTTGTTTTTTCAAATATTGCATGATTTGTTTTTTGTATTGTATTTTAGAGCACAAGTGCTGGAAACTCATCGTCAAGTGGACTTCGATTTTTAAGGAACTGGAGACGTGGAAGAGGTAAATAACAATTAAAAAATTAACATAAAGATGCAGGAAAAGCTGTGTGTTGTTAGGTGTGCTTGTACCTTAATCAGGCAGTCCAACACAGAAAACAATTGGATGGGTTGCACATTAACACAAATTAATTTTTTTAATTTTATTTATTCATACAATTATTTTACTTCTTACTTCAGTGTCTACTGTGTATTATTTTTTGCCACAGATTAACTATACTGCTCTGTTTTTTTTAGATGGCTACAACATGACATCCAGTGCATCCAGTGATTTACATTCAGCTAGCAACACATAATGAATGCAGAAATCTGTGGTTATTCAGATAACCAACAAGAAGTCAGGCTTTTCTTTGTTCCTTTTTTCCATAGTATCAGTGAGTTAATCTGTTGTGTTTTTATTAATAGCTTATATAATATTTAATCCCAGAAGAATTTGGCTTGGTTTTTAAGGAAAACAAATAAAGAAAAATATGTGTGCTCACCAAAATATTTTTGAATGGCATAATAAATTTTGGAATTGTAATCAAACTTTAAAAAAAATTATGTCATCGTTTTCATCTTTGATTTTGATTTGCATGCATGATTATCAACACAGCACAGAGCATAGATTTGTAGTTATACTAATAGATTTTTATCAATCTATAGATGTTTTTAAAGAAAAGAGTTGAGTGTTCTTATATTCTAAAGAGTGAGTAGATTTGATGTCTGATGTAAACATAAGTAAAACATTGTACTCGCAATATACACAGAAATACAAACTACCTTTGTTTAAAAAAACGTTTTTGTGTTGGGGACATCTACTCAAAATCTTGCCGTTTCATTCTGTGTCAGTATGTATCATGGCACACAGTCCCACAAAGATCCACATGAAAACTGTTAATTGAGCTGTAACAATTTCATTCATTTGTAATTCAATAATTTCTGGTAATCTTTTATTTTGTGCATTTTGTGAAGTAGCCATGTGTTGTAAAGATGAAACAGATGTCAGGGAACTGTTGCACATTAGGTAGATCTTAATGCTGAAATTTCTCATACTCATGTTAATTTTACCCATATTTATTTTTTTCTTTGCAGAACAGATAACTGTTATTCTAATTAGCACCTTCATAATCTTTACTGGCTACTCAAAGATTAACTAAGTATGCTTTCTGTGCGCCTTTTGTGCATTTAATGTGGTATGTTTTTGGATAGCTTTGACATGCCTTAATTTTGATCCTGATTAATAATGTATACAACTAGCTTTCTATTACTTTCTATTACTAATTATGTCCTGAATTTGTTAAACTTTTATTCAGAATTTGGTGATTTAAATCTTTTAAAAATACCAATCTTGTGTCAAACTCCAGCTTCACACACCCTGTTAATCTGGCAGATTTGTTTGAAGTATCCTAAAATCCAAATTCCTAAAACAAATAAATAAATAAATAAAATAAAATAATAAAAACCTGAATTGGAATGACACACAGACGAAGTTCCTAATAGTGGTGTGCGGATCGATATTGAAATATCGATTCTTCCGATACCAGTAATTTATGTTCTAGAATCGATTCTCATATTAAAATATCGATATTTTAGTACTTTGGGGTAAATTTGTAGTGTTTCATTAACAGGAACAGTGGAAATAAACTATATCATTCGGATCGTCTAAATTGGAAGGAACTACTTCCTCTTACGCCTTAGTCATTTGTGAAATACGGCTGGATAAATGTGTAGCAGCCTCTGGCATGCACACTCACAGCAATGGCTGAGCATAAACGGAGTCATGTGTGGATGTATTTTACCTCCACAAACAGCTAAGACGCGGTTTGCGATACATGTGGCAAGACAGTAAGGTGTTGTGACAGCACCATTAACCTCGTCAAACACCTGAGAGTAAATCATAGAATATGATGAGCTTATGTTGAGGCGAACTGAAGAGGAGTAGAGGGACAGACTCAAGCGCAGACCACAAACTCCTTTCGAACAAGAGTGAATTTATTTACAGTGATCTGCCACAGTGCAATATATATACAAAGGTGTTTGGGGGAAAGGGCCAGGGTTCCAGGGTCCAGGAGTGAAAGGGGCCGGAGTCCAGGGGAGGGGGTTTCCACACACAAACAGCTCCTCTTTTCTCCACCACTCTTCTTGCTCAGTCACAGTTGCACAGGGAACGGGTCCGGTGCCGATCTGCGATGCGTTTGTTGTTCTCTTTTGTGCGTAGTAGGGCCGCTTGAGTGGCCCGCCAAACTCGACAACACCTGTGTAAATTCATTTCTTTTGAATTAATCCCTTCTTCTGAAAAAGAACCTCTCCTGGTTTAAATGGCACTTTGGATTTCCTTACTTTCTGTTCCGCTCCCAACCCCAAATAGATGCTGACAAGCTGACACAGTAACATGGAAGAGGAAAAGAAGTTGGAAGGAAAAAAAAAAAAACCTAATGCCTAACAATGAAAAATGTAAAATAAGATCAATAATAATAATAATTATAATAACGGTAAAAGATGAAGCAACAAGTTTTTAGTTTCTTGTTTATTCCAAATGATCATCCAGATGTATGTGACATGTGATGACAAACACCATGTTTGTCATCACATGCTTAAACTCATCATATATTTTTACATATGCTGAACAGGCAGTCAGACATGCTGTCACTGTGGGGTAGATAACTGCATGAACACCATACGGCAGGGGTCTCAAACTCCAGTCCTCGAGGGCCGCCGTCCTGCAACTTTTCCATGTGTCCCTGTTGCACAACCCGTTCTCACTCCCGACGCGTAACACACCTAGTAGGTCATTAGCAAGACTATAGAACTTGACTGCATGCTGAGTTGGAAATTCAGCCATTTGATTCATGTTACAGCAGCTCATGAGTGAATGAACATGGTGCAATAAAAGTATTTTTAGAAGTATATGTTTCCAAATACATGCATTTACTTACTCGATGTTACAATATTTCTGAGAGCTCGTTTTTAAGCCTCCCAGTTATCAGTTTTGTGATCACACTATTGCTTTAACATTATTGAGACTACACAACACATTCATCCCTGACCTCCTCATATCCAGCTGAACAGGATTACTATACTGTGTAGATTTACAAATTCTTTCGTGGAACATCGAAATCCATTGTGTTGTGTAGATTTTTAACATATCTCCTGGATCATTACTAACTGTATGTTTGGTTTTACTTGTAGAGTTGTTGTAAGACCAGACAAGGAGCTCGAAAAATTTTATGGTTCCCAAAACAAAACAAGCAATGAAAATAATGACATAAACCTTTAAAAACAACTGTGTGGAAACGGTAAGAGTATGCAGATCATCCAGCAGAGGGCACCATTATATCAAAAAATCGTTCAAATGTGACTTAAAGATTTATTAACCCTCTCAGGCTCAAATTAAGTTTTTGTTGCTAATGTACAAAAGAATACCTCCAGTGGTACTTCTGAGGGGAAAAAAAAAAAAACTCATAAAATATGTATGTGGGGTAATCAGGTTGTTTAGCTTTTACTTGTTGCAAATCTGCAACGCCTGCCTTGACAGGGTTAAATTAAACACATCTATTAAAGTATGGTTACTACTTTTCAAAGGTGGTGGCTGTAAATGCTGCACTTGAAGCACAGTCCTTACCAGTTAGGGCTTTTTAAAGAGCTCGATGTGAAATATTGAGGACATTTTTTTCCCCCAAAAATGTTACATGTGTCATTTATAGAAGAGAAATAACAGCTTTTGAAAAATTAAAAATCGATCTGAATTCTGAGAAACCTAAAAAAATAAAAATAAAAATCCAGCTGTAAAATGAACAGTGCAACAGATTTCACAGAAGCTGGTGAAACAAACAAACTAAATTCATTGTGGTTGGAATCTGTTTTAATCAAGATTTGCATGGATTCATGCACATTCTCCACTTCCTGGTATCAAACATTTTACAGTTGTTACACCCCAGCCCAGGGAAAACTGGCGTGCAACAGAAGAAAAATAAAAATAAGGAGAAATGCCCCCACACTCCCTGCTCTCAAGGAAGACGAACCAACAAAAACAGCTACCACGGATTTCACAACAGCCTGTCAATTTATCAAGTCCCAAAAGGTAGCAGGCGTCAGGGTGAGCATGGCCAAAACAACAAACAAAAACTCTAGAAATGAAATGCAGCTGGCTTACCTTCACAGAAAACCCCAAACGAAAATTACAGGTGTCTTACCTGCCTCCCTAACCAAAAACAGGAGAAAAGGTTCCCAAAGAAAAATGGCTTCTCACCCCTACAGCTACCAAGTAAGACAAAGTATCGACAACTATTTACATCTATATACAACAAACTATTTACAACACAGGGGGAGATCGCAATAATCCATCCATCCATTCGCTAGCGCTTATCCTTTTCAGGGTCGCGGGGGGTGCTGGAGCCAATCCCAGCTGTCATAGGGCGAGAGGCAGGGTACACCCTGGACAGGTCGCCAGTCTGTCGCAGGGCTAACACACAAGGACAGACAACCATTCATACTCACATTCACACCTAGTGGCAATTTGGATTATCCAATTAACCTATCCCCACAAACTGCAAGTCTTTGGACGGTGGGAGGAAACCGGAGTACCCGGAGGGAACCCACGCAGACACAGGGAGAACATGCAAACTCCACACAGAAAGACCCGGCCTGATGGTGGAATTGAACTCAGGACCTTCTTGCTGTGCGGCAACAGTGCTAACCACCGTGCTGCCCACAACAGCAACAATGACAAACTGAAATATAGGGCTTAAATACATAGAGGGAGCTATCAGGGAATGGACAACAGGAGGGAAACACAGCTGGGGCAAATCAGAACTGACGAGACAAGGAAGCGTAAACTGAACACACTGAGATAAGACAGACCTTCAAAGTAAAGCAGGAAACACATAACAGTCACGCCTAAACAAAACACTGACAACATTGGATTGTAACACAGTGCTCAGGATGACTTCATTTACATGCAACAATTTTGTTTTTTTCTTTTAAAGAAAAAAAAAAGGTTCAAATTCATATTTTGAATGATCACTTTCCCCCCTGTAAACCTCTCTGAAATAAAAAGCTTATATTTAGATATGATAAAAACAACTGAGTCACTGACTCAAAGCAAATAACTATAAAATATGATACAAAATAAGCAGCCCGAGCATCCTCAGGTCATGGTGTTGCTCACAGTCCCATCACAGAGGGAAGCACAGCAGCACCCGTGGATGGAAGGAGAGTGCATTCAGTCCACTCAGACGGACTATCTCATGTCCGAATCAGGGACTTTCCAGTTCAACTGGAAGCCTTTGTCGTAGACTTCGTAGAGCACCTTCATCACGTAATGATTCCCTCCTTCCTGATACAGCTCCAGGTACTTCCTGTAAAGCTTCAGGGCTGTGCATGAGTCCTCCGTGCTGTCGTGGGTTTCTCCCTGGATGTTGAGGCCTGTGGACATGAAAAAAAGGTCAGGAATGATTAAAATGAAAGTGTTCAGCTTCAGATTACAGTGTGGATATGAGGAATTGACACGTACGCTTTAGTGCATGAACTCAAAAAAGCCTCTAAATACTTTGTTGTTCAGATTTAATTCCAAGATGAGTTTGATGACAACTAAAACATCATGAACTATACTGACTTAATACTGAATACTTAACTTAATACTGACAGTAATATGAGCGGATTATCCAGTTTACATATTTAAATCCTAATCCCTCTCACTGTAATAATGTGATTTAATTCGATTACAGACTCATATTTGGATTAGATTTTTGTTTTTTTTATTTCTACTAACTTACCAAGAAAATACCAAGCAAGGAATTTCGTGTCGATAACTTGATCTTTGGGAACCTTAAGAAACAGAAAATAAAAAACATTAAAATCAAAGCACATCTATAAAAAAACATCTCTAAACTATATGAACTAATTTGAAATATATAACAGATGAAATAACGTACCACTAAATTAATGACACGAAAGTCATTCTGCAGGCCGTGGCCGACGAAGCGAACTCCTGCATTGATGAGGAAGCGTAGCTTCAGGTAGGTCGACTTCAGCGTGGTCACGTGCTTAGAGGATACTGTGGCATCCAGGTCTCCAGGTTCGATTCCAGAGTATTTTGTCAAATAGTCGACCACCTGGAAGAACAAATTGACAAGTTAGCGGGTGGATCCTTGAAACATTATATATTCATTCTTTCAGGTCATCGTGGTCTTTTCTCTCTGCAGCTTCTTACCTGCTCCTGAGTGGAGATGTAGTCATCGATGAAGGGGACCCCCTCGTTGGGCCCCTGACCCCTCACACAGGTGATCCTGGCCACAGACATCTGACTGGGCGTGATGGTCGATTTGGTGCCGTCGCTATGCAGCACTGCTTCCTCCTGCAAACGCACACATTCAGGGGTCAAATTTGTTTTAAATACTTGAGTCAGATTAGCTGAACTACTGAAAATATGTATTAGGAATATTTAAAATTGTTTTTGATCCTATATTATAATTAATGATGGTATCATAGCCAGACTTACCTCACTGAGCTTTACAAACTCAGCGTCCAGCCCCACCAGGTCACCAGCCTGCGGCATCTCACTGACTGTGAGTGGGATGAAAGTGGCGTCTGTCTTGCTCTGCTTCTCAGTCCGATATAAGTCGGATTTGACTTCAGACTGATTGTGCTGACACTCACTGCGGAGGTCGTATTTGGTGTGGTAGTTTCTCTTGGCGTAACACAGGATGGCTGGCACTTTCCAGCTCACATCAAACTGTGCAGCCTCAGTCTGAAAACAAAAGGAGAAACATTTTTAAATGACTGCACACATTAAAGTTAGCATGAATAAACAAGCAGGAATCTTATCTAGGATCCTTACCTGCTCAATCGGCTCAATGAGGAAGTCATTGAAGAGGTACCACTGCTGGCGAGAGACTCCCTGAAATAATAAAATCATTTTGAATGTTAAAAATGAAACTTTTTGTAGTCAGCAGATGTCAAATTTTCTTATCTAAGCGTCGCTCACCTCTTTTCTTTGATGGTAGGTCTCACCCACTTTGATGTGTGCGACCATATTACCACCCGCGCCGGCGTCCAGGATGTGCGGCACCGTCGCCACCAAGTCATACAGAGAAGCTCCCTCCGCCTGTTCAGCAGCACTTAACTAGTAACAGAAAGTGCAAATAATTGTAAGATAAACTTTTTCATTTCACAAAAGTTGAGAAATTCATGTGTTACAGAAACAAAAACACTAAAACCAACCTATAGTTCAATATCTACAGATTAGTGTAATAATGTTTTAAAAATATTGCTCCTGGAAATATGGATTTAATTTTGAAGTGAAATTTTAACTCAGTAATGAAAAGTTACTCAGTTATTTCTTCAAGTGCAAAGATCAGCTGAAAATCTAAAGTCCTCACCTCCTCGCCCTCAGGCCAGCTGCTGATCTCCAGTCTCTGACTTTTGCTGAGGGACATCTTGAGAGTGGCGGGGATCCACACGTGACGCTGATCCTGATCTGTCTTCTGCATGGATTTGTTGAAGGTGTACTATAAAAACAGAAACATGGGCAATCATGTAAATAATGAACAGATAAATCATTACTTTCTTTTAACTGTATTTAAACACAGTGAATCAGTGGCTTACCTCGGCCTGAACCTTCCAGAATTCGGCCTCTTTGCTGCTGTTCACCTCACAGTTTATCACCAAAACATCTGGGAGACGTCGAATGTTGCGTGTCTGCACCTACAGTGTAACACAAAGAAATGATTACCCTGCACAACAGGTAACAATCAACCATAAATGAATTGTCATTATGAGTGAATGAAAGCTGTAACTCACTGTGGGCTGATACTTGTCACAGTTTCCACACCATGTGTGAGATCTCTGCTGCAGGCAGATGCTTTTCTTCAGGATCTCAGCAAAGTCGTGCTCCTTTATTCTTTCTCCTGAAGTGTCAAAGTACAATGAATATCAGTGTATACATCAAATCAAGCAGATATTTCCCTCTGCTCATTCAAAAACTAAATTAATTCAAACCATTATGTAATCATTAATAGTTCAAGTTTCAAAGACAGAGTAATTCACAGTCACAGATATCCATGCTCTCAGTGCTCTCAGACTCACCTTGAGAGTCAGGGTAATGCATGTTGAACAGCAACATGAGGGAGGAGTAGACTGTTTCTATGCCACAGAGACACGGGCTGCGGTTCTCAACTTCAGAACAAAACAGCTCTCTAATGACAGAGTCGCCAGGGGAGCCCAGAGAACTGCAACACAAACACAAATCACAGTTTCAGAAACCAGAAGGAAAACTCTGCATTTATAAACAAACATAATGATAAGACTGGGACAGTGTCCAGTAAGAATGCAGGTCAACAACGATGTGTTTTACCTACTCCTGGTCGTCCTGTAGGCCCGTGGATCCTCCTGCTCCTGTGTCTCCTGGAAGAGCTGGTAGAGGATGAAGTGATTCCATCTCTGGATTAAGCGACCTAGCTTGACTGTTCCTGTCGTCTCCTCATAGTTTTTAACAAGTTTTTTCTAGTTTGATGTCTTTAGTGTGATGATGTTATTCTGATGTGAATAACTTTTTTATTTATGCTCTTTTATAAATTAATATTTTATGCGTATATACATGCCTTGTTAGTTTCTTACTTCATGATATACAAGAAAACATTGACAACTGTGATTAATAAAGAATTGTCTAGCAGACCAACCACTTATTAGATCAGAACTTTTAAACTTACTGACAACTGGGCTGAATTAACCACCCTGCTCGCATTTCTGTTGTTTTTAACAGAGGCAGCCCAGTTACTGTTTTTAAACTGTTCTTGTTTTTTTTCAATCCCTCCTTTACGTTCAGGCTGCCCAGACATCCACTGCATGTCTTCCTGTTGCAGGTGTTTGGAGCCTGACAGGAAGGGCATGGTTTGGTTTTTGGCTTTGTCATTTCTGCAAATGAAAATGGAACATGTAGGGATTATTTCAGGTCTGTTTTGGTGAAATGATTACAAAAATAATTTATGACCAAAGAAATAACTTATATTACGAGGCAGTATTACACCATATTTAGAAAAAAAATCAATTACGAGATTAAAGTCGTTAATATTGAGTTAATTACGTGAATAGGGTTAAAAAAAAACTGAATTGATTACAGAAAAGATACATTGCTAAAATCGAGCAGCACTAACATTAGCTGGGTGGCCAAGCAAGTGTCTTACACATGAGAATACATCACCAAAAAAAATTAAATAAACTTTTGCAGAAGTAGTTCTCTTGGTACACAGACTGCTCTGTGAAAACATTTCAAGTTTAATATCAGTTTAACATGCAAATTACCCACAGTTTATTACAACTTACTTAGCTAGGATCTGCCTCGTGTCGAGTCGAAAGATTCGCTGCAGGACCGTGAGTTGAAAGATACATTTACTACGACTCCCAAGATGCATTGCAGTAAAAACCATCCAATCGCCTTGCTTAAGATCTGTTGACATGTCACTAAAGGCGCGCTGTAGATAAATATTGCAATTTGTAAAAAATAAAATAAAAAAATAAAATTTGCAATTTGTAATTACATAATTAAACACTGGGCCAGTTTATTTTCGTATTATCGCTGGTTATTATTTTAGAGTAAATAAAGGAATAACGGGTAGCACCAAGCTGTTGTTATCTTCATTTCTATAGCAACGGCGTTTGAGGATTATGGGTAGTGTGCAGTTACGGGATTAGTGCGCCGTCTGCATAAATTGGTCTGATTGGTTGGAGCCGAGCGCATCCAAAACTAACAGTGGTGGAGTGGTGGATGAATCTATAAATGTGTTTTACGTGTGAAATGAAAATAATAAACCTAACAAAGGATTATATACGTTAAATCTGCGCACTTTCAGCTCGTGAATCACTTTGGAAAACACTGTGTGATGGCCACAACATGAAGCGATTTTATTGTTGAATTATCCGTGATACTTTCATGTGTTTTTGTTGAGAAATGTTAACGATGTCATTAAAAGAAAGCATTCAATTGGGGGGGGGGGGGGGGGGGGAACCCTAAGCATTTATTAAACCTCATGTTTTCCTTTAAACGTTTTATTTTGCTTTATATTTTAGTGATACTCTGGTAGAGAGGCTCTTATACTGTTAATTCAGCATATACTAAAAAAAATAAAAGCCTTTAAAAGCCTATTTCTGGACAATTATTATTTTATAATTATATAATTATATAATCAACTATTTTGCAATACTTCCAATCAACACACATCAAAAGAAAAGCTTGTGATGGCATCACATGAGATAACTTAAAGCTCAAAGGCTGTTCCATTGACATGTAACCAATCACTTCAAAGCACAAAACCTCTAATGTCATAGTCTTTTTGTGTGTGTGTGTGTGTGTGTGTGTGTCCTGTCTGGCACTGTAGCAATCAGAATTATTGTCTGAAGGCCAAGAAAAATGCCCAACAGATTTACTTTCCCAAGTGGGCCTTTTGCTATACTGGTCCACTTGATTGTCATAGTTTATTTGATCTTTATTACTTATTTTTATTCTAAGTTATTGTAATCAGGCCAGACTCGTGGACGGGAAAGAAAAACAAAAAGAAAAGTTCAGAAGAAAGTTAACAGAAGGAGAGGGAAAGAAAAAGGAGAAAAGAGATAGAGAGAAAAGACAATGAAAATCTGCTTCATCACCTTTGTCTTTGTGTCCTTTTTTTTCTCTTTTTCTTTTCCTGGATCACCTGTTGAGAAAGAAAAAAGAAAAGAAGCAGAAGAAGACTAGAGCAATAGAATAAACAACATCACGATGATCTATGGGAATATAACAGTAAATACTAAATGTTAAACATTACTGTGCAGCACGTAAGATCGACAGCGCACAGTGTGCTTTAAGGTAGGAGCCAAAAAGGGTGTAGTTTGTGTGTATGAGCACCCGTGTGTACACCTGTGAGCATGAGCGCGCTTGTATTTAAAAGGTTCCATGTAATGATCTGTTAGAGGGTGTGGGGGGGCCACAGCCCCGTCCACCAGGGCATGAAGCAGGTATGGAGGAGATCAAAACTCCAGACATCCAGAGACCCTCAGAACACAAGAGACCAAGGAAGACTAAAAGAGGGGCTGCAGCACCACTATCCCAGAAAGAGCTGAGGAGAGTCCCAGATGAGGGGTCACTCAACAGCCGCGGAGCATAAGCTGTTGAGTGTTCATATAGATTTTAAATAACATACCAGTTGATACTGACATATTTTTGTTACATTTGCAGTGTTGTGGTGTTATATTCTCATGATTCTGTTCATTTTATGAGTATATCCTTCTGCCTTGCTTCACATATTTAATGCTGCTTGGCTAGTTTTAGTCGTGCTAGCATCAGTACAGGTAGAAACAGAGAAACATCAGAGAATCTGCCATGCATCGCCCCATCTAAATACAAATGGAAAGTACGAAAATAAAAATATAGATAACTTTATTAAAGCAATCAATGTTCCCAGTGTTCCCATGGTGAAAACACATTTTTTCATATTATGTTCAAGTCAGTTGTTATCCAATTTTAAAACTATAAAATATAATAAAGTCTATTAGTTTATTTTGTTAATAAATAGATTTTTTTTAGGATTTTCAGAAACACTAACGTTATACATAGCAAAATATCTGTAGCCGTATGACAGCCATGTATAGTAGAAGTCCAAGATATTTCTACAACTCTAGCGTTAGGTTCTTCCAGTCAAACTTTTTCCCCTCACTGTAGATTTCTTGCAGTGTTTGTGTTTGTACAAAAGTGTTGCGTTTTTCAGCCCCCGCCCGCCCCCAAAATAATAATTAATAACAATAAAACCTTGCATACTTTGAGGATAAAAGTTATTTTATAAATGTAGAATGCAGAACTTTAATGAATAATAGTGAAGTTTGTTGAACTGAGTAAAAAGAAACCAACTGATAATTCAGAAGTCTTTTTGACAATCAAAAACAATAATTTTAAATTATAATATAATTAAAAAAATAATTAACACAAAGACGAAACTTAGCTTTAGCAAAGTTGCCATTTTTTTATTTAAAAAAAGTGAATTACTCTTGTTTAGAGGCTCTAGACGAACTTGGTCCTACACCCAGGCCATTTTACCCTTCTATATAGCTTCCGGAAAGTTTTCTCTGTCTTTGAGTTCTTTTGGACATGTTTTCTTTCAATTTAGAATAAGAAAAAATATTTCTTAATCGCGACATTTTTGCTCCTTCATACCAACTCGAGTGTTTTTCCCCCCTTCTTCTTCGGTGCTTAACGGCAACTGGCATCCTTTTCGGCGCATTACTGCACTATCACTTTGAGGTCACTCAATACTGTCGCCCTTCCTGTGCCACTGACATTATGTACTCGAGCCAGCCGCCGTAATTTCCACCACCTTTAGAGTTACCTCCCGTGTATGGCAATGGGAATGATTTATTCTTACAAACTTCTTACAGTATGTTTAAAAAGAACAAAGAAAACAAAATGAATGCATATGAAATATAAAATACTAAAACAAATATAATAAACGAGAGTATATATACTAAACCTGTAGGCATTAATTATTTCATGCGTGTAGTTATTCGTGACTGCGCTACACACTGAAAGCAAACTTCTGACAAGCGTCATAATTCGGTTACAAGAAACGTTAAAGTTTCATAACTGCATACCTGTGTCTAATAACAAATGCATAAATGTTGTTGTTTTTTCATAATCAGTCGCACGGAAGTAGCTGTCAACGTGCGTAATCTGGGCGCTGCAGCTTTATAAGCAACTTTCTGGCAGACAATCACTTTTTGGCACACCACCTGTTGAGGATCATGGCCTCAGATTTGGTGCTGATTCTCATTCCCACCGCTTCACACTCGGCTGCGAACCGTTCCAGTGCGAGCCAGAGGCCATCACTCGACGAAGCCAAAGAACCACATCAACTACGAAAAGCAGAGATGAGATTTTGAGACCACCCAAGTGAAAGTCTTCCGCCACTTGGCTACGCCCAGAAATTCTGTCCATAAAAATAATTACGAACAGAATAGGTGACAAACGGGCAGCCCTGCTTAATGATATACAGCAGGAGAATGCATGGAGCACCTGTAATAAATACTGTATCAATAACAAGGTTAATAAAGTGTATTTCTTAACCTTTCAGTTTGTGGGTAATGTCGCAGGTTTGTTGTACGGACCTGTTTACACTGTCTCTATAAGTTTTGTAAACCAAAAACAAACAAACAAAGGCGTCTGTTTAGTCTCTTGGCCACACAACAACAACTCACAGCAGAGCAGGAGTGGAGGGGGAGGGGCGCGGTTGGCCGGTTAGGCTGTGACTGGACAGCAGGCGGGAAAGTGATGTGACGGAAGTGAAAGGAGAGCAGAAGTAGATGGCGGGAGAGATGATGTAGAGGTGAAATAAGATAACGGGAGGAGGGATTTCAAGTGATCATAAAATCCAGAATGGCCGTCGTTTGGTGAGTGGAACCAGATTCAGCAGCAACACCAATAAATAAGCACGGTGGGAGACCTTCTTAGGCCCTGGGACCATTTTTGGTCCCTTTAGTTTTTCGGTTACAAGCCATTTGCACTGTGTTGAATGGAATATAGCCAAATTCTCTAAAAAAAAGTTTGGCATAATTTCATTTCAAAATTCAAGTCTGACTTCCTTAAATTAGCTTCAGTGGCTAAGCTAACAATACACATCCCCTTAGAGCCCTAGGGACCATTTTTGGCCCATTGACTTCCATTATAAACGCTATTTTTCACTGCAGAATTATTACCGTTAACATCTGGGTGACGGCTTAGGTTTCGTTTTTGTTTTGTAGAAGAGGCCTTAGAGTTGTAATTTTTTTATTTGTCCACCGGGTGGCGCCCTTGCTCCACATTTGATCCCTGCTGGAAAACAGCGGGCTGCTTGCACAGACAGGCGGGTGTTGTGCCAAAAAGTGATTGTCTGCCAAAAACTGATTTCCGGTATTTGCCAAAAACTGATTGCTCGTATTTAAACTGCTATAAGTAACTTGTTGGGCTATAATATGTGAAACATATGTCAAATGCATCCCTCATGGATGACATAAAGTCATCTTGAGCCACAAACAACATTCGTGTAACAAGGTAGAAGCCGCAATCAGTTTTTGGCAGTGACTTTTATATAACCTTTATTTAAACAGTTAAAAAAAATCTCATTAACATTAAAAATGCCTTTTGTAAGAGTAAGTTGGCCAAGAGGACAGCAGAAATGGCAGCAAATATTACAATATTTCTGTAAAAATATTTTAAGTGGGGATAAAGGACCGGATTGGTTATAATGTAAGTACAATAGCAGAGAGTTGTAAAGATACTTGAAAAACAGATATTGTTTTAATTCTCTATATAACCCCTTTGTAAACCCTGTTCACCGAAGTCTATTTACGAACATACGTAAAGATATTACACATAAAAAATACACAGAAACATTGGAAATCAGTTTTTGGCAGACAATCACTTTTTGGCACAACACGGGAAATGAAGCCTCATTTCCGGCGTGCAGCAGCGGCTTCGCCCAATTTAAAGTGGAAAAAAATATGAATATATAATCTTTTTATTGCACTTTTTGGGGCGGGACCATTTTTGGTCCCCAGGGCCGTAAAAGGATGCATTTTTAAGGGCCAGACAAGGGTTAATACAGGCATACAACGTGTTATGGAAAACATTAAACCCAGAAATCTAGGCGTAAATGGAAAATTGTAGTATTGAATTATAAGACTGATGAAACAATATAATTGTCTTCCCTGCTATTCTCCTGTTCACACTCCAGTCCAGAAGGTGGGATAAATGCATCTGTAAGCTGATATGTCAAACGCCATCAACCCCCAAAGAAGAAGGGAGGAGGACAGCACTACTGTGGTAGTGGAGCAGTGTGTTTGCAGACATAGCTGCTGCTGAAGAAGCGGACTGAACCTAGAGAAGAGACAGAAGCTAAAGTATTGATCCCGTCAAGTTAGTGTGGATCTGATACCAATATTAACATCTGTGTCACTTCTATTGATGCTTGTATTGATCCGCCCAGTCTCAGTTGAAGCAGCAATGAGTTCAGTACAGTATCTGAGAGAGTTCATCAAGGAGAGACTAACTGCTGTTTATGAAGAAATCTTCTCAGAGGTTCAAAAAACCATCATCCAGTATGAGGAGGAGATCAACCGTCTACGCAGACAGGATATCAACCGGAAACCTGACAGAAACTCACACATCATAGGTATGGACATGTTTTTAACAATGTGCTGTTGAAGCTGAGATTCTTCAGTATGATTAGCTTTACTAGAATATGTTAAACTGGGTATCCTTTGCTCATCCCAATCGGTCGCAGCAGATGGCCCGGCCCCTCCCTGAGCCTGGTTCTGCCGGCGGTTTCTTCCTGTTAAAAGGGAGTTTTTCCTTCCTACTGTCGCCAAAGTGCTCACTCAAAGGGGGTCATATGATTTTTGGGTTTTTCTCTGTATTTGTTATTGTAGAATCCACTGTACAATATAAAGTGCCTTGAGGCGACTGTTGTTGTGATTTGGCGCTATATAAATAAATAAATTGAATTTATCAGTGCTGTAGTTCAATGTTCAGTGATGGACTATGTTGAACTGGTGCAGGTCGATGGTCACTGATAGGTTAGGTTTTAATACATTTTAATTCATTTATTTATTTCAATTTTTTCTCTAACAGATTCCAATGTTGAGTACATCAGGCATTAGTGTTTTAGATCATCTGTAAACACTGAGATTGTGCAGTAAAATATAGTTAGATGTCAGCGGAATACACATTTAACAAGTTGTTAACAGCCTTCTCTGAAGTTGAAGTGAAGTTTCATTTAAAAAAGGATTTTACACACTGTAACAGGGCAGCCCTTAGCGGCTGGAAACACAGTGAGACAGACCAAGGCAAGTGTAGTGGAACAAAGTATTTATTTGCTGTATGGCTCTCCTTACAACAATTAACTTGTCGAGCTTCTGCACAGCACAAAAAAAAATCCACCCTCTAATGACAACTGGCAGCCTTAAATATGTTCAGCTGTCACAGACTTAACCATTATTCCACTCTCAGGTCAATTCTTAAATCCCAACCTTCCACCACAGTACACAATATATCAATAAGAATAAATAAATACATAAATACATTTTCACATTTACATATTAATAAATATTTCACACTTTAATGTTACCCCAAACCCAATATTATAAAAACCCAGAAACCCAAGCACAAAAAGATTCACCACACTCTCTTTACCAATGGTCTCTCCCGGAACCTTTAAATGGTGTCTGGACCCCAGGGGAAACATTTGCCCAAACACCTTGAAGAAGACACAGGCAAGAAAGGTGAGTAATCATTAACTTACAAACACTTATTTGCACCACTTTTATCCCTAGATTTCACACACACATTTGCCTTAGTTTTCCTTATTGGTAAACCTTAATCACAATCTCAATCACCATTCTTCTCTCCTGACAGACAACCACCACATTCCTTGACGAGGAACAGCTGTGCAGGATCTGAAACAAGGCCACCAACTGACCCTAAAATTCCCAATAAATAGTCAACAAATATTTAAACTTCTTGTGTGCAAATCCATGCTTAAAGTGCAATGCTCATAAATTGCTTGATAAGGTGCTTTTAATAACGTGAAAGGTGTGCTCTAAAGTGCTATACAGACAATACAATATAAATAAATACAGTAAGGGAGTCCTCTTCCTTACACACACTGATGTTTTCATGGTGGTCACATTGCATTTTAGTTTGGTGAACTTTGTGTCTTTGCTCACAGTGAGGATCCTTGCTGTGAGTGTGCACAACTATTTCCCTGAGCGTGCGTGTGCGTGGGGCTCGTAATGGGTCATATGATAGGCTGATCACCATTTCTTGGTTTTTGATTCATGCTTTTAAAAATATTAGTTTTTATATCACTGTTATGTTCCCCTGAGGGGTCTAGGTGGTGAGGGGGAAGTAACAAAAAGTGTCCGGGTGAGGAAAAAAGAGTTAAGGAGGCAAACGGGTTAAATTAAACAGTTTTATTAAAGTAGCTCAACTAAAAGAGCCGCTATCACCATTTAAGAAAACAAACAAAACTCAGGCGTTGGTCAATAAAGTAAAACATAAGCCAAAAAGAAAGAGCAGCTCACTAGCTGCAAACCACAATAACACAGCTCACTAGCGGCAAACACCACAAACTCTCAGCTCACTAGCTGTAACCACTCACATGGCACTCTGGCCCAGAGCTCACCTTCAGGAGGAGGCCCTGCTAGGGCCGTAACAATCACTAAATATAAAAAATATATAGTTTTTCTATCACACAATAGTGATTATTGTTCTTGTGTTTCTTTATTCCTCAAGACCTCCCAAAACAACATGACTGTAAGGAAGAGGAGGATCTGGATGAGCAGCAGGTCTGTAACCAGGAGAGGAACTCCAGTCTGGACCAAGAGGACCCAGAGACTCCGCAGATTAAAGAGGAAAAGGAGGAACTTGGCAGCAGTCAGAAGGGAGAGCAGCTTGGGCTGAAGCAGGAGGCTGAAGGCATTATTGTCTGGACTGATAAAAAGCAGCTCAGACTGCTGGAGACCATCTGGAAACCTGTGATAAAGTTACACAGAATAGGTATGTAAAACTATGTTGATTTAATAAAAGTGAATATAACTCACAGACAGCTCAGTGGACCAGTGGTTAGCACTGTTGCCTCACAGCAACAAGGTCCTGAGTTTGACTCTACCAAGTAGCCAAGCCTTTCTGTGTGGAGTTTGCATGTTCTCCCCTTGTTCACTATCCAGAGACATACGAACAGCCGGGTTAGGTTAGTTGGTGATTTTAAATTGCTCATAGGTGTGAATATGAGTGTGAATAGTTGTCTGTGTTTCTGTGTTGACCCTCCGACAGACTGATGAACTGTCAGAGAATTGAAGGTCAAAAAGTAATAAGCAACATGAATGAATCTCTTCAGCCTGATTTTCTGTTCTTTATTTAAACACATTTCCACCATTAACCTGTGCAAAACGGTGAAAATTAGTACGTAAAAATTCACCAGAATGAAAGACGTGAAACATCTGGGTTTCAAATTTCCACTCACTGGTCAGACCAAATCTACACAGAGACACAAAGTCAACAACACAAGTTTCATTTTGTTCTGTTATCAGTTTAAGTTAAAGAATTATGTTTCCTCTGCAGCATGGAAATGGTAAATTTGAACAGTTTACAGGTCTGGGTAATATGAATAAATATTTCTATTCTGTTTTGGAAAATATGGAATTCAGAGTTTCTAAAGTTAAATTTGTTAGACAAGAAGAGTGTTTTCATGGCATTTCAAGCACAGCCAAAACGGTTACTACTGTGTAAGAGAGCTCTTCCCCAGCATGCCTTCTTGTAACTGCGGCCAATTCAGACATCCACATTCATTTAACAAAAAACAACATCTATTTATTTTATATATCAAAGACATAAGAAGCTGAACTTTGAAATTTGCTAATAAGAGTGTCAGAACTAAACATTTGCATCAGTGCCCAAATAATTTGTCCCGTTTGTAGACTTTAATTTTAGTGGTATATGTGAGCAACAGGCTCACTATGTAGAGACCTGCTAATGGTTCAGACCAGTAAATATTTTCTCAAATGTTTGTTTTACTATCATCTTTTCCCCTTTGTGCATTCAGATGCCCTACAGCAGCATGCTTTTGAGGAAGAGGAGGTTCTTACAGACCAGCAGGTCTGTAACCAGGAGAGGAACTCCAGTCTGAACCAGGAGAAACCAGAGAATCCACAGATTAAAGAGGAAAAGGAGGAACTTGGCAGCAGTCAGAAGGGAGAGCAGCTTGGGCTGAAGCAGGAGGCTGATACCTTCATGGTGACACCCGCTTATGAGGAAAGTGCCTACAGTAAACCAGAACCAAACAGTGAGCAGCTCCTTTCTCACAGCTCTCCTGAAGCAGAGACCCGAGATAATGAAAAAAGTCAGCATGTGGTCTCAGGAACTACTAGAAATACAGAGCTGAATGAGAGACGTCACAGTCAAAGAGTAGACAACCTTCCTGTGTCATCGAGTAAAAGTAGAACGGACACAAAGAACAAGTCTGTACAATGTGAAGTGTGTGGAAAAACTTTACAGGATGAATACAATATGATTACACATCTAAGAGTTCACACAGGTGAAAAGCCGTATTCCTGTAGCACCTGTGGGAAAAGATTTGCTGACTTATCAACATTCAAAAAACACAAGAGAATTCACAAAGGTGAGAAGCCGTATTCTTGTGGCACCTGTGGGAAAACATTTGCTACTTCATTAGAAGTCAAAAAACATACGAGAATTCACACAGGTGAGAAGCCGTATTCCTGTAGCACCTGTGGGAAAAGATTTGCTGCCTCATCAACATTCAAAACACACATGAGAGTTCACACAGGTGAGAAGCCGTACCCTTGTAGTACCTGTGGGAAAAGATTTGCTTCCTCATCAACATTCAAAAGACACAATAGAATTCACACAGGTGAGAAGCCGTATTCCTGTAGCACCTGTGGGAAAAGATTTACTGACTTATCAACATTGAAAAAACACAAGAGAATTCACACAGGTGAGAAACCGTATTCTTGTAGCACCTGTGGGAAAAGTTTTGCTGACTTAGCAACATTCAAAACACACATGAGAATTCACACAGGTGAGAAGCCATATTCTTGTAGCACCTGTGAGAAAAGATTTGCTTCCTCATCAACATTCAAAAGACACATGAGAGTTCACACAGGTGAGAAGCCGTATTCTTGTAGCACCTGTGAGAAAAGATTTGCTTCCTCATCAACATTCAAAAGACACATGAGAGTTCACACAGGTGAGAAGCCGTATTCTTGTAGCACCTGTGAGAAAAGATTTGCTACCTCATCAACATTCAAAACACACATGAGAATTCACACAGGTGAAAAGCCGTATTCTTGTAGCACCTGTGAGAAAAGATTTGCTGCCTCATCAACATTCAAAACACACATGAGAATTCACACAGGTGAGAAGCCGTATTCTTGTAGCACCTGTGAGAAAAGATTTGCTTCCTCATCAACATTCAAAAGACACATGAGAATTCACACAGGTGAAAAGCCGCATTCTTGTAGCACCTGTGAGAAAAGATTTGCTACCTCATCAACATTCAAAACACACTATCTCCCCTTCTCTGAAGATAACCGTATTGTGAAGAAGCAGAATAGCTTGAACTAAGTTGTCACATGCAACGTGGGGTTTTTTCTTTCCTTTTTTTTTTTTTCTTTTTCTTTCCTGCTTCCTCTCTCGGCCACATTGTTTATGCTGCGGTTGACAGGACAACCAACTGCTGGACATCCAGGAGGATGTTAAAATTCAACATATCTCTCCTGACAGCTTGTAACGTTGCAGAAAGGAGACTTTTGTGTTTTTTCAATGTGTTGGTGACTGCATAAAACACAAGTTAAGAGAATAAAAGGATATGGTTTAGCTAGCAATCATTTTTGCAAGCTATAATTTTATAGTTAGCTAATTTAGTTGGCTAATTTACCAGCCACATAAGCCCTGGGAGTTTTTGTGTTTCAATAACATTAAAATCAAATGAAGGTTCCTCCATTATTCAAATTCCTACTGATGCTAAATAAAGTTGACCCTGATGGATAAATTCCATGGCTGTTCCCTTTCATGAGTGAGTGATATTGGTTTTTGGTGTCTTCTCCCTGTCGTATGATGAGGGTAGAGCTGTACATTTTAGTTAGAACATGGTTTATCATATTTAGGTTGAAACTAACTTGCTAAATTCATGTGAACTTCTAACTCCACTGAACTTGGTGAAGTCCTTATTGTAACACCTCTGAGAACAGCTGCACATTGAAAGACCGTTTTTAACTCTCAGAGGTGCCTCAGTTGCTTTGACTGTGGGGACTGAAGGAGCATCTGGATCTGGAAACTTCAAACAACATCAAACAAACAACTTCAGACAGGACAACAAATCTTTCAGCCAGATATTGCCCCTTGGTAGCATAAGAAAGAATGCAGCTTTAAGACACTTCTGTGTCAGCTTCACTATTAAAAACCTAAAACACATCCATCTTTAATACGATCTATTATTGTTACCGATATAACGTCTGAAGCAAGAGAATCACTTACATTTTAAATGAAGCAAATGTGAAAATCAACCATAAATTAAATTATATAATAAAACAGTATCTAAAAAGAGCTTCTTGCATTATTTTAATAGTCAAGATCAGCGCCTCTTAAAACTTAGAAAGAAAAATCTAAGACCAAACCACATCAACACAGACAAATTCAGCGTTTATTCTGATCTCAGTGCAGCTCCTACAAGCAAATATAACGTTTTCAATCCAGCTGCTGATTAAACTGAATAAAACTTGTCATAATAAAACTTTTTGCAAAGCACTTGACAGCAGTCAGACACTTTTCTTTTTCCCTGCCATGTTTTCTTTACAGCCCAGGTTTTACTGCTCAGGAAAAACAACTCTAAGGGGAAGCCTTTGTTACTCAGTGAGAAGTCAAGACTAGGGTTATTTTTTAAGCTCATTTAAAATACCTGCTGTACAGGCTATAAAAAAATGTACATTTATGATCACTATATCAACAAACATGCACAGAAATACACAATAAAAACATAACACTCAATAAAACAGCTGAAACAGCTAAAGCTGAAAGCCAGTCAGAGTAAACTGATTTCTAACAGAGTCTTAAAATGATCAGACAGCTCTTATGTTAATCGGGGAGGTTATCCTAAAGATTAGTGGCAGCCACCAAAAAGACTCTGCCACCATGTTCACGAGATACTAGACATATTTCTTTGGCTGAATGTGATTGTGCTGCTGATTTTTGCTGGATGTTTCACAGATGTGCTGAGCAGGCTCACTTTGACTTAAGCTACCACTGTACTGATTCTTTGGTAAGTGTTGTGTTTCCAGGTGCTGAATTGTACTATATGCTGTTTAGCCAACAGAAAGCTGAATTTCATTTAAAATACACTTAATGACAAAAGATACTTGACTGTTGATTTGGTTTACCATTAATAATCCTGGAAGTTAGACGACCTCTGGAAGGTGGACTAGCTTTAGATGAAAACCATACTCAGGTCTCTCCACTTATGCTTATTTTTAACAGTGGACGTCTTTCAGGATCTTTCTCCACCAACCAACATGGAATCTACTGCCTTCATCAGATGCTGCTCTCCGCATAGTTTCATTTGCCTTTCATGATAAAAGTGACCACTCCATGAGAACCATGAAATACTCTTCAGCGTGTGACACAAATTTCCCTCTTGAATTCACAATGTGTAGTTTCATAAGCATTATATGTCTAAATGATGCAACACAGATACTCATTTTTTCTTGAGCCACAAGCATGTCTGCAAGAAAAATGTCATCTTACCTTTCTCTCGTTGAGCAGGCATTTCAACTCTACTAAGTTAGGAAAATAAGTGAAAAAGACCAAACAATTGATCCAGGGCAGGCAAAGGCTCTTCCATGCTCACGAACAAGAGAGTGTAAGGTGAAGATAAGGGTTATTTGAAATCAGCAAAGCTTCCAGAAGAGCTTGTGGAAGATAGACTGAGAGAGAAAGAAAGGAGAATAATTTCTGATCATTCTTTTTCATGTCCACAGGCCTCAACATCCAGGGAGAAACCCATGACAGCACGGAGGACTCATGCACGGCCCTGAAGCTTTACAGGAAGTTCCTGGAACTGTTTCAGGAAGGAGAGAATCATTACGGGACGAAGGTCTGACACAGTCTGACTTACACTTCAGCTGCCATCTTGTTTTTAAAAATGGCTGCCCTCCAGGAAAAGTAACATACCTGTATTTAGTCAAAGGAGCTTGCAAAGAAAAGCGTCTGGACTTCTTTAAGTTGCTTGAAGACGTTTCACCTCTCATCCGAGAAGCTTCTTCAGTTCTAAGGTCAAATGGTGGAGAGTCCCAGATATAAACCTAGTGGGACTAACCCCCCACAGAGGGACAAAAGGACCCCCTGATGATCCTCTAAATGCCTGAGCCAAGGTGTGAAACTGGGTGTGGGTCCCAATCAGCCAGAGTTTCGGGTGAGTTCATTGTGAAACCTGGCCCCACCTTATCATGCGAATTCCTGAGATCAGATGGCCCAGGATGTGAGTGGGTGTTGGATATTCACAGACGTGGACTACAGCTTTCTTGGCTGCTGCCTCAAAGCACATTGTGCGCTTTCTATCTTGCGTGCTGCACATTATCGTTTATTATTTAGTAAGTACTGATATCTACTGCTAGCTAGTTTATTGTGATGGTGCTTTTTTTTTTATTATGTTGCTCTTTGTTGTTTGCTTTCTCTTCTGTTTTTTTTCTCCATACAGGTGACCCAGGTGTTTTTTTTTTTGTTTGTTTGGTTTTTTTTTTCTTTCTTCCCCCCGTCTCTTCTCCCCTTTGGTTTTCTTTCTCTCCCTCTCTTTCTTTCATTCTTTCTCCCTGTCCTATCCCCCAGTCATGTCTGTCCCTTTTGTAGCAACTGAAAATAAAATAAATTCATAATTATAATAAAGGTCAATCAAATGGACCAATATGGCAAGGCCATGATGATCCACTTGGTAAAATAAATCTGCTTGGCATCTTTCTTAAGGCCAATTAAGACAACAATTCTGATGGCTATAGATCCAAACGGGACAAAAAATAAATAAATAAATAAAAAAGGATGTGAGTGGGCGTTAACGCATCTGGGAAGGGATCTCAAAACTGGATTATAGATGGCAGAGAGTTGGTGTCGTAAACCCCCGCCTCTGTTCAAAGATGGTCGCTCACAGTGGACATAGATGGCTTCTTTCACTCCTCTTTCAAACCATCTGTCCTCTCTGTCCAAACTGTGAACATTGGCATCCTCGAAAGAGTGTCCTTTATCCTTAAGATGCAGATGGACTGCTGAGTCTTGTCCTGTGGAGGTGGCTCTTCTATGTTGTGCCATGCGCTTGTGAAGTGGCTGTTTGGTCTCTCCAATGAAGAGGTCTCGGCATTCCTCGTTGCACTGTACAGCATACACCACATTGTACACTCATATGTTTTGGCGTTTTGTCTTTCGGGTGAACCAGTTTTTGTCTGAGCGTGTTGCTGGGTCTGAAATGCACCAGGATGTCATGCTTGGAGAAAACTCTCCTGAGTTTTTCTGATACACCGGCTACAACGTCTTTGTGATGGACCGAGCAGTGAAGGAAACTTAGGCACAGGTTAAAGTCCAAAAAATGATTTTTTATTTAACCCAAAAAACATAATTGGTTAACTCATGCAAAAAGAATCAAAATCTTGGGCCCATAAAAGAGGTCAAACTAACAAAACTCTACTCAAAGTTAACAACACAACTGATAACTCAAACAAACTGACCTAACTTAATGAGACAAAGGGGAAACTTAAATAGTGGCTGATCAGCCCACAAAAACAGGAAAAGGGGTAAAACACACAAAACCTAACTAAACCAAACATAATGAACTCCAATCCCCCCCATGGTCCTGAGTTATGGCGTGAACCAATTTGTAGCCTTCCTTTAAAGCTCGCTCTGCCCCTTTTCCACCTCTTGGCTCCTTAATCAAGGGACTGGAACAGCTGCAACTAAGGTAACTCAGAAAACAAAAGATTAATCATACATAACAGTGTAAACTAAAATGTGTGCACTTATTTTAGAATGCAGCGTTATGTGGATATATTAATTAACTAAACCAAAACCAGTTATTTATTGTCCTGTAAATAAATTCCTATATTTAAAGAAAGAAATGTGAATGCAATGTTATTTATAAGCCTCTACACTAACATGGTGGGTATTACCACTGTGTGGCTGTAAGTGCAGCCATCACAGTCTTCAAGTAACTTAAAGAAGTCCAGACGCTTTTCTTTGCAAGCTCCTTTGACTACGATGACCTGGATGACTGAGAACCTTCACAGACATACCTGTATTTAGTTTGTTTGCACAACCAAAAAGCAAAAACTCAGAAGACCTTTAAGACCTTTAAATAATGCATATTTAGGACCTCTGAAATTCAACATCCTCTAGTGTCTCAAAAAATGTTTTCCTTGCTGCTTTAACACAGCCTCACCTGTGATCTGATAAATGTTAAGATTCAGTTCAACCTTTGTCCCATTTATCCACATTATATTTCATAGATATGCACAATAAAACAAATTGTTTTTATTAAACAGACAAATTTTATACATAGTACATATAATTTGCAAATTGACAGAAATCCATGAGAATTAATTGTCAAAGTTGCCATTAAAGTCAAGCATCAATCTTTGCTCATATTTTTGTTATTGTACTTTTATGTTTAGCTGTGACTAACTGAACACATTTGTGTCCTGCTTTGAATGAAAGGGTCCATTTCTCAATTTAAACATCTTTTCAGTCAGGTCCCAATTAGGCATTCTTTAATTGTTAATAGGTAAATATGAGGGTTGGGATCAAAATGTTGTGCTCCCTCTCTGTCTCTCCGTTTCTGCTCTTCAGAAATAATACTGATCTTTTATGGAACAGCAAAACTGAGATGAACTTTTCTTTTTTAATATCCTCACACAGATCGACCCATAATTGAAATTGGAGCGATTTTCGTCTACTTCGTTTTTTTTTCTTCTCTCAGTCAAAACATAACCACGATATTCAAATATCAAAATGCAGCTGTTAGTGTGACCTTGTCGGTGTCAGACTCCAGTAAGACACAGCCTCACACAGCCTGCAGAAAATAACGAGCAATTCGCGCAGTTACTTTGCTACACTGCTCTCGTGCTCTGGGGGGCTTGTAGATGTCTGGGGCCTTGATCTCCTCCATTCCTGCTTCATGTCCTGGGGGGCAGGGCTCCCCACACCTACTATTAGACAGTTACACGGAGAACCCTTGTGAATATATGGATCTACACGCACACAGGTGTGTGTTGTCGGACTTGTGTGCTGCTCAGTAACATTCAATATTTATTATTTACTGTTACTTGTGGTTATGTTGGTTGTTGCTGTGGATGCGGATGTGCTCATGTGTAAGCCGCTGCTTTGCGCTGCGTTTGGCTGGGAATTGTTGAAATTAAATATTTACATCTTCGTATATGAATCACATGAATTAGCGCACTGTGCATCACCCCAAGGAAATTTCTACTTACTAAATCTGGACCTGGATATCAGCTTCACACCAGCCATTCGTAGTGTTATAAGTCTACTTCACGATCTTCTGAAGAGTCCCGAGTGTTTGGTGACTTCTGACTGACTTTTAAGTTTAAACAATACTCTGGCACGGAAAAGGTTACAACTTTCTTTGGACTTTTATACCCCTGAAAAAATGCTTCCTCTCTCTCACAGAATCTGTTGATTTCGGAGCCTTGAACTGGTTCAAAGGCCTTGACTGTCTTACTCGCCACATATTGACAACAATATTCGTACTGATTTATTTTAGTATTATTGTCGATATTACAATATTTCTGAGACTGTAATAGCTCGTTTTTAAGCCTCCCAGTTATCAGTATTGTGATCACACTATTGCTTTAATATTATTGAGACTACACAACACATTCATCCCTGACCTCCACATATCCAGCTGAACAGGATTACTATACTCTGTGTAGATTTACACATTCTTTCGTGGAACATTGAAATAACTGTGTTGTGTAGTTTTTTAACATATCTCCTGGATCATTACTAACTGTATGTTTAGTTTTACTTGTAGAGTTGTTGGTAAGACCAGACAAGGAGTTCAAACAATTTCATTTTATGGTTCCCAAAACAAAACAAGCCGAAAAACAATGAAAATAATGACATAAACCTTTAAAAACAACTGTAAGAGTGAACGGTAAGAGTGTGCATATTATCCAGCAGAGGGCACCATTATATCAAAAAATCGTTCAAATGTGACTTAAAGCTTTATTAAATGAAGCACGTCTATTAAAGTATAGTTACTACTTTTGGTGGTGGCTGTAAATGCTGCACTTGAAGCACAGTCCTTACCAGTTAGAGCATTTTAAAGATGTCGAGGTGAAATATTGAGGACAATTTTTTCAAACTTGCTAAATGTGTCATTTATAGAAGAGAAATAACAGCTTTTGAAAAATTGAACGTTGATCTGAATTCTGAGAAAGCTGGAAAGAGTTAGCTGGAAAATGAACAGTGCAACAGATTTCACAGAATCTGGTGAAAAAAAACAAACTAAATTCATTGTGGTTGGAATCTGTTTTAATCAAGATTTTCATGGATTCGTGCACATTCTCCACTTCCTGGTATCAAACAACAAACATTTTACAGTGCTCAGGATGACTTCATTTACATGCAACAAGTTTGACTTTTTCCTTTAAAACAAAAACAAAATGCTTCAAATTCATATTTTGAATGATCACTTTCCCCCCTGTAAACCTCTCTGAAATAAAAAGCTTATATTTAGATATGATAAAAACAACTGAGTCACTGACTCAAAGCAAATAACTATAAAATATGATACAAAATAAGCAGCCCGAGCATCCTCAGGTCATGGTGTTGCTCACAGTCCCATCACAGAGGGAAGCACAGCAGCACCCGTGGATGGAAGGAGAGTGCATTCAGTCCACTCAGACGGACTATCTCATGTCCGAATCCGGGACTTTCCAGTTCAGCTGGAAGCCTTTGTCGTAGACTTCGTAGAGCACTTTCGTCACGTAATGATTCCCTCCTTCCTGATACAGCTCCAGGTACTTCCTGTAAAGCTTCAGGGCCGTGCATGAGTCCTCCGTGCTGTCGTGGGTTTCTCCCTGGATGTTGAGGCCTGTGGACATGAAAAAAAGGTCAGGAATGATTAAAATGAAAGTGTTCAGCTTCAGATTACAGTGTGGATATGAGGAATTGACACGTACGCTTTAGTGCATGAACTCAAAAAAGCCTCTAAATACTTTGTTGTTCAGATTTAATTCCAAGATGAGTTTGATGACAACTAAAACATCATGAACTATACTGACTTAATACTGAATACTTAACTTAATACTGACAGTAATATGAGCGGATTATCCAGTTTACATATTTGGATCCTAATCCCTCTCGCTGTAATAATGTGATTTAATTCGATTACAGACTCATATTTGGATTATTTGGATTTGATTTTGTTTTTTTTGTTTCTACTAACTTACCAAGAAAATACCAAGCAAGGAATTTCAGAGAAATCATCCTCTTGTAGGGCAATCGGAAGAGGTGCACGGTGTCGATAACTTGATCTTTGGGAACCTTAAGAAACAGAAAATAAAAAACATTAAAATCAAAGCACATCTATAAAAAAAAATCACATCTTTAAACGATATGAACTAATTTGAAATTTAAAACTGATGAAATAACGTACCACTAAATTAATGACACGAAAGTCATTCTGCCGGCCGTGGCCGACGAAGCGAACTCCTGCATCGATGAGGAAGCGTAGCTTCAGGTAGGTCGACTTCAGCGTGGTCACGTGCTTAGAGGATACTGTGGCATCCAGGTCTCCAGGTTCGATTCCAGAGTATTTTGTCAAATAGTCGACCACCTGGAAGAACAAATTGACAAGTTAGCGGGTGGATCCTTGAAACATTATATATTCATTCTTTCAGGTCATCGTGGTCTTTTCTCTCTGCAGCTTCTCACCTGCTCCTGAGTGGAGATGTAATCATCGATGAAGGGGACCCCCTCGTTGGGCCCCTGACCCCTCACACAGGTGATCCTGGCCACAGACATCTGACTGGGCGTGATGGTCGATTTGGTGCCGTCGCTATGCAGCACTGCTTCCTCCTGCAAACGCACACATTCAGGGGTCAAATTTGTTTTAAATACTTGAGTCAGATTAGCTGAACTACTGAAAATATGTATTAGGAATATTTAAAATTGTTTTTGATCCTATATTATAATAAATGATGGTATCATAGCCAGACTTACCTCACTGAGCTTTACAAACTCAGCGTCCAGCCCCACCAGGTCACCAGCCTGCGGCATCTCACTGACTGTGAGTGGGATGAAAGTGGCGTCTGTCTTGCTATGCTTCTCAGTCCGATATAAGTCGGATTTGACTTCAGACTGATTGTGCTGACACTCACTGCGGAGGTCGTATTTGGTGTGGTAGTTTCTCTTGGCGTAACACAGGATGGCTGGCACTTTCCAGCTCACATCAAACTGTGCAGCCTCAGTCTGAAAACAAAAGGAGAAACATTTTTAAATGACTGCACACATTAAAGTTAGCATGAATAAACAAGCAGGAATCTTATCTAGGATCCTTACCTGCTCAATCGGCTCAATGAGGAAGTCATTGAAGAGGTACCACTGCTGGCGAGAGACTCCCTGAAATAATAAAATCATTTTGAATGTTAAAAATGAAACTTTTTGTAGTCAGCAGATGTCAAACTTTTCTTATCTAAGCGTCGCTCACCTCTTTTCTTTGATGGTAGGTCTCACCCACTTTGATGTGTGCGACCATATTACCACCCGCGCCGGCGTCCAGGATGTGCGGCACCGTCGCCACCAAGTCATACAGAGAAGCTCCCTCCGCCTGTTCAGCAGCACTTAACTAGTAACAGAAAGTGCAAATAATTGTAAGATAAACTTTTTCATTTCACAAAATTCATGTGTTACAGAAACAAAAACACTAAAACCAACCTATAGTTCAATATCTACAGATTAGTGTAATAATGTTTTAAAAATATTGCTCCTGGAAATATGGTTTTAATCTTGAAGTGAAATTTTAACTTGGTGATGAAAAGTTACTCAATTATTTCTTCAAGTGCAAAGATCAGCTGAAAATCTAAAGTCCTCACCTCCTCGCCCTCAGGCCAGCTGCTGATCTCCAGTCTCTGACTTTTGCTGAGGGACATCTTGAGAGTGGCGGGGATCCACACGTGACGCTGATCCTGATCTGTCTTCTGCATGGATTTGTTGAAGGTGTACTATAAAAACAGAAACATGGGCAATCATGTAAATAATGAACAGATAAATCATTACTTTCTTTTAACTGTATTTAAACACAGTGAATCAGTGGCTTACCTCGGCCTGAACCTTCCAGAATTCGGCCTCTTTGCTGCTGTTCACCTCACAGTTTATCACCAAAACATCTGGGAGACGTCGAATGTTGCGTGTCTGCACCTACAGTGTAACACAAAGAAATGATTACCCTGCACAACAGGCAACAATCAACCATAAATGAATTGTCATTATGAGTGAATGAAAGCTGTAACTCACTGTGGGCTGATACTTGTCACAGTTTCCACACCATGTGTGAGATCTCTGCTGCAGGCAGATGCTTTTCTTCAGGATCTCAGCAAAGTCGTGCTCCTTTATTCTTTCTCCTGAAGTGTCAAAGTACAATGAATATCAGTGTATACATCAAATCAAGCAGATATTTCCCTCTGCTCATTCAAAAACTAAATTAATTCAAACCATTATGTAATCATTAATAGTTCAAGTTTCAAAGACAGAGTAATTCACAGTCACAGATATCCATGCTCTCAGTGCTCTCAGACTCACCTTGAGAGTCAGGGTAATGCATGTTGAACAGCAACATGAGGGAGGAGTAGACTGTTTCTATGCCACAGAGACACGGGCTGCGGTTCTCAACTTCAGAACAAAACAGCTCTCTAATGACAGAGTCGCCAGGGGAGCCCAGAGAACTGCAACACAAACACAAATCACAGTTTCAGAAACCAGAAGGAAAACTCTGCATTTATAAACAAACATAATGATAAGACTGGGACAGTGTCCAGTAAGAATGCAGGTCAACAACGATGTGTTTTACCTGCTCCTGGTCGTCCTGTAGGCCCGTGGATCCTCCTGCTCCTGTGTCTCCTGGAAGAGCTGGTAGAGGATGAAGTGATTCCATCTCTGGATTAAGCGACCTAGCTCGACTGTTCCTGTCGTCTCCTCATAGTTTGAGAGGATCAGGCCCATCTCTTTGGCTTCAGGGACGTTTCGAAGTGCTCTGAGGAAGTTGCTGGCCTTAAGGAAGAAGACATTAGAGGTTACTTTGGGCAGTCACAACAAAATGAGATTTCAAAGTAAGAGCCTTGCAATTCCCAACAGATTGAAAACAAAGAAAGAAAGAAACTTACCTGACATGGATCTCCTTGTGACAAATCCAACATGTGGAAGAGGAAGCCGAGTTCACAAGCCAAACAAAACTCCTTGTGGCACAAATGATTCTGAACAAGGCAGCGAACTGGCTCCAGGAAGTATAACACCTAAGATGCAAACATAAAAGACCCATGGAACATTTGACAAATTGTCTCATATTAAAAATTAAATGTACACATTGTGAATCTTCAGCTTCTTACCTGGATCATGCAGTTACAGTAGGCGTTGGGAATCTGCGGCTCCAGGCCAGCAAACAACGTCCTGTTGTAATGTTTGAAGTCAAAATCTTCCCGTCCACGTTTAGAGTATTTAATTGTCACCTGAAGCACAACAAACACATCTTCGTCACATGTTTGGGAAATCAAAGCTTGTAGCAACACTCTAGAAATTGTTACATGTCATATTTAACTGTATCTCTATGAACACCAGGGTGAAACGTAGCAAGTCCAACCTTTCTGTACTTTTCGGGAACAGTGTGAAGGAGCGGCTCTTCATCACTCTCTGTTAGAGATTCAGGGATGTGGTTGTAATAACCAGGTGACTCTTCTTTATTTGCAGGGACCTGCAAACAACAAACAGGAAAAAAAAACTTAAAATGCACCACGTGGAGATGGGTTTAACTTTTTTTGTAAATTTATTACAATATTGTAAAAATTACAGTTTAAAAGAGCAATAAGTTTTTTACATACCTGGTTACAGGGGCAGGCGGAAGGATTTTCCACATAACTGTTGAAGCCAACAGTTTCAATAGTTTGTGGGATTTCTGGGTCCATCCCAGGAGCCCACCTGTTAAAAAGAAACATGTTTTAGATGGAAACCTTTAATGGGAACTACATGAGACTCTAACCATTTATATCAACTGGGGAAGACTCGACATTATCTTACAAACTTTTATTGAATCTGAAAACAATATGTATGAACGCTCTAATGCAAACTCTTCAGTCTCGTTAGTGATTGTGTTACCTTGAGCTGGGTGTAGCCTGGGCAGTGGGGATGGGAGAGCAGGGCTGCAGGTTATGATTCCAGGCCAGCTGAGGCTGTGCATCCACAACGCAGGGCTCTCTGGAGTAGACGTTAAACATAACGTCCCGAGTATCGGACCAGAGACGCACACACACCCCACCCCCCCCCCCCCGAATCTCCAAAGGCTAAGGCTTGTTTGCTGGATGAGACCTCAAAACTTGTGAGAAAGTGGCCGTTTGTGTTGACGTGGAAAATATCCGCCATGTTGGCGAGGCCAGTGGGCTCACAGAACTGACACTCACCTGGAAAAAGACACAGAATGCAGGCAGTTATAGCAAAGCCACAAATCACACAAAGATTTTGTATGTCACATTTATTGGCCAAACATAGTAAGACTATGCTACAGAAAACTGGACTAAAGAATCCTGAAGCCAGCTTCATACCTGTCTGTGAGATGATTGCGAGCCGTGACGTGTAGGTAGGAATGAAGCGCACAAAGAATGGATCCACATGCACCCAAAGGGGGGTTGCAGCTCGCATCATGCGGAGGTCATACACCATCAGGAAACGTTCATTCAGCCCTCGGCTGGAGAACCCACTCACAGCCAAAAGGTTTCCATGAACATCAAAGTCTGACAGGCCGCCAGGAAATGCGTCAAACTTTTGTGTCCTAAATGTGCGCAAGTCTCGAAGGGTCACCTGTTATCAGCAGAGGGTCAGTGTTAGAGAGATATAAACCAAACCTCATCAAACTGATCCAATCAGGGGATACTTACTTTGCCAGAAGGATGCCCAAAGACGAAGAAACGATTGGTCTGACGCATTATTGTCACTCCAGGTGCCTCCACTGTGAACTGAAAGGACAATCAAGACAGCAGACAGTCAGACACTCGCTGTGAAGTCAGTTGTATGATGTGCCAGTGGTGTAAGCATAGATAGTTGTGGATTTTGATAAACATAAGCCTGGTGTCTTACTTTTTGAGTTTCTTGAAGTGTGTTCATGTCAATTTCAACCACATAGTTTTGTAATCCCCCCATGAGCAGCATGTTATCAGTCATGAGGAGACTGTGCATATCAGCTCCTTCTTCCATCCTGCAAAGCACCAAAAATGGCCATTAATTCAATAACATAAGGAATAATTTCACAGCTTCAGATCATCAACAGTCAATGTAACACTTACCGATAATCAAACATGACGAGGCCTCCACGAGTGTAACATCTGAGGTTGCACTCAGAAAGGAACAGCACGCCTGTTTCCAAACTCTGTATGTGTCTGATGGCATCAGTTGCGTGCACTTGGAAAGAAGAGTAGTGTGCCATCGTAGGTCCAAGGAAGGATTTTACATGACCCTAAGAGAAGGGCACAAATATTATTACAGAGTGCAACGTTTAAGGTGAATGTAGAAGAAACAAACTCTGCTGAAGCATCATTTTGGCTCTTACCGTGTAGTTTCCCATCCAGAGCATTTCCCGCTGCAGGTCAAAATGTGTTGCAGTGACGGGGATGCCAGCTTCTGAAACTTTACTGTGCAGCTCAGAAAAAATCCCCTTCCTTACGTGCACAGGCTCAGGAACGGTCACAGCCAGCTCCTGTGTGTACACTCCCACGTCTTGGTGGAGGTTTGGATTCAGATATGAGTTCATGGAGGGCTCCAGTCCCCCAGGAGTCCACTGAGGAGACCAGTGAGGAGTCCAGTGAAGAGAGTTCATAGTCCTGTGATGGTTGGCCCAGTATTCACCTAATCTTGTGCTGAGAGCTTCAAAAATCTTCTTCAGCTAAATCAGCCTGCAGAGGAACTGGAACTTCTGTAAATAGTAGTACTTGCAGGTTTAATCCCAATCTCTTGAAATGCAGAAAACTGGAGTCCAGATCTAAAGTCTGATGGATAGAGCCACGTATTTAACCTCCACTGGGATTCAAGGCGGTCCTAAGAGTCGTTGACTGTCCCTGCATTAAACGTTAGGCTCACAGGTTTCAGGGTCTGAAACAAGGTGGGTGCGGCTGAGTTTACATGAATACAGGTGTGAATTCTTTAGGAGACGTGGGCATCATATCATCATTAAGCCCACATTAAGGTGTCAGAGGGGGGTCGACCCAGTTTTTGCCTGAGCGTATTGTTTCTGAATTGCACCAAGATAATGAGTTTGATCAGACTGGGAGGACCTCGTTTAGCACGCTTAATCCACACCTTGATTAACAGCCGTCGTCAACAGGTCGTCAAAAGCACCAAATTCCTTGGTGTCCGAGATGCACCAGATGTTGAGTTTGATTCTTCTGAGCTTCTCCAACAAATTTGCTGCATGTTGGACAACAGTTATGTTACACATATTGTAACAAACTAACCATGATTTAATCAATTAAATGGTCCTTTAGCGTGACTGTTGTTAAAATTCACTGGATTAATGTCAGAGTTCAGTCTTGATCCTGTGTATCCAGGTAGTTGTTGTTCTGAAGTGGTGATCAAAAAGTTGTGGAAATGGATCCATATAGATGAAAAACATTATCATCAGTGGTGAATTCAACATTTCAGTAACAATTAAAATAAAAATTGACTGGATTAATCTCAGAGTTCAACATTGATTAAATGAAATTAAAGTTTTAAACTTTACAGGCTTTATTTTCTCATCCACTTAATGAAAAATACAACTTTTGGTTTAGTCCTAGCTGAAACCATATAATCCAAATTTGATGCTCTCATTGGTTGAGTCAGTTTAATTGAAGCTAATAGTTGACTGTTGATTAAAGATAGTTTCAGCTATTGTCTGTTATCTGTTTCAGTGGTATTGATTAACCTTGGAATGGTGATTGTTTGGTTTTAATTAACAAAGGACCATCAGCACTTATCCAAACTGCATTTGTGTGAATAAAATAAATGACAACCAACATTCAAAAACACAAAAATGAGCACTTTTATTGATTTCATCATGTTCCTGTTTCCATCAGTTTATTCAACAAACTAGTTATAACAAGTTTATGATCTTACAATAAAGACACTTAAGTCATTTTCCTCAGCCTGTGCTTTTCTGGGTCAACTTCCTGTTTCATGTTTGACCCACTCACCTGTGTCACAGCAATAGAACATGAAAATTTAAGCTTTTTAACTTTTTTAGTAACGAATTTAACTCATCGGGCGAGGAAATAAACCCTGTGTAGCCTTAATTCAGCTTTTAACATGTTTAGTGTTACTAACAAAGAAAAGATCCACAGACATGATTTGGGCCGAAACAAAAGAAAAAGTCTTTTATGGGGCAGGCTCGTTGGAGACCAGGCGGGGCTCATTTAACCCTTCTGATTCACACCTTGATACCAGCTTGAAACCTGTGACCCTAAAAAACAAAGACAAGCTCAACGACTCTCAGGACCACACTAACCATAAAATTAAACAACAGTTTGTCCCATTTTTGGAAAACATCTTTTGCTTCTGGAGTAAAATAAAACAAATACTATAAAGATTAGTTTCATGTGGTTTGAGCGACTTCCTGTATCTGTCCTTGTGACAGCAGAGTTAGAGAAAGTGTGCAGCAGATTAGTTTGAGTTTCAAACACAATTTGTCTAAATGTTGAAAAAGCCTGAATATTTAAATACTGTTTAAGTCTTCTTTGATCTTTTATTTCACAGTCTGACTTACACTGCAGCTGCCATCTTGTTGCCCTCCAGGAAAAATATAATACATAAATTTGTATTACATGAACATTGCCAAGTCATTTACTGGCTAATAACTTATATTTATCAATTACATTTAGTACATTTAGGACCTCTGAAGGGTAACATCCTCTAGTGTCTCAAAAATGTTTTTACTTGCTGGTTTGACACAACCTGAGCTGTGATCTGATGAATGTTAACATTCAGTTCAACCTTTGTCCCATTTATCTACATTATATTTCATCCATATGCACAATGAAACAAATTGTTTATACATTTCTCATTTTACTCAGCTTTTCAATCAGGTCCCAATCAGATATTCTTTCATTGATGTTTTGAATATGAGAGAGGTATCGAAATAATAATGATCGAAAGGTTGCGCTCCCTCTCTGTCTCTCTGTTTCTGCTCATCAGGAATAATTCTGATCAGTTATGGAACATCAAAACTGAGCTGAACTTGTCGGTCTTGCATTCACTGTAATGTACGGTTATGTTGGTTGTTGCTGTAGTTTCCCTGCTTTGTTGTTCTCTTCTTGCATGTTTTTCCCCTGGCAGGTGATCCAGTTAATTTTAGTGTCTTTTCTCTCTGTTCCATCTATTTTCTTTCCATCTCCTTTGTGGAGCCTCTTCCCAACTTCTCTCGTCTTTCTCTTCCTTGTCCACCGATCTAAAACATGTTTCTTTTCAACAGGTGGGCTTCTGGGATGGACCCAGAAATCCCACAAACTATTGAAACTGTTGGCTTCAACAGTTTTGTGGAGAATCCTTCCGCCTGCCCCTGTAACCAGGTATGTAAAAAAACTTGTTGCTCTTTTAAACTGTAATTTTTACAATATTGTAATAAATTTACAAAAAAAGTTAAACCCATCTCCACGTGGTGTATTTTAAGTTTTTTTTTCCTGTTTGTTGTTTGCAGGTCCCTGCAAATAAAGAAGAGTCACCTGGTTATTACAACCACATCCCTGAATCTCTAACAGAGAGTGATGAAGAGCCGCTCCTTCACACTGTTCCCGAAAAGTACAGAAAGGTTGGACTTGTTATGTTTCACCCTGGTGTTCATAGAGATACAGTTAAATATGATATGTAACAATTTCTAGAGTGTTGCTACAAGCTTTGATTTCCCAAACATGTGACGAAGATGTGTTTGTTGTGCTTCAGGTGACAATTAAATACTCTAAACGTGGACGGGAAGATTTTGACTTCAAACATTACAACAGGACGTTGTTTGCTGGCCTGGAGCCGCAGATTCCCAACGCCTACTGTAACTGCATGATCCAGGTAAGAAGCTGAAGATTCACAATGTGTACATTTAATTTTTAATATGAGACAATTTGTCAAATGTTCCATGGGTCTTTTATGTTTGCATCTTAGGTGTTATACTTCCTGGAGCCAGTTCGCTGCCTTGTTCAGAATCATTTGTGCCACAAGGAGTTTTGTTTGGCTTGTGAACTCGGCTTCCTCTTCCACATGTTGGATTTGTCACAAGGAGATCCATGTCAGGTAAGTTTCTTTCTTTCTTTGTTTTCAATCTGTTGGGGATTGCAAGGCTCTTACTTTGAAATCTCATTTTGTTGTGACTGCCCAAAGTAACCTCTAATGTCTTCTTCCTTAATGTGACCCTGACCAAATGCTACAGCAGCTGGACCCACAACAACAACCTGAAAATGTCAACGGAGACGGAGAGCGTTAAATCCAAGGCCCGTTTCACTACACGGGGGAGATTTCCAGACAGCTTCAGCTGACAGAGCTGTGACGAGACGCCCATTAAGCCTGGAGGAAAAGTGAGGCCGAGCAAGACAATGCTGACCTTAACAACTCTGCATTAAAACTGTGCAGGACAGTGACGGACCAACACGGATGATCGGGCAGCAAAAAGGGCGTGCCAGAGACAGGAGGAGTAACTGAGGTCAGGAGGCACCTCGGAATGAACAAAAGCACCAGGAGAAAATAAGCTGAAGGCACAGGTGTCGGGGCTTGGCCAGGAGCTGACCTCTGAGAAGAGCCGAACAGCAGAGCTGTAGAAGGCCGTGGAGCAAAGCAAGGGAAACATCAATGGACTTCAATCTGACTTGTACGGAAAAGACTCTGAGGTTTCTGCCCTCAGTAAGAGCTCAAGGCATCAGAGCAGGAACTGAGCATGGCTCAGAAGGAGCTGGCTGATAATCGAACCCATCAGGCTTGGAGTCCCAGACACAGGACTTGAAATCAGGCCGGAGCTTGCTGGAGCAGGAGGTCGCAAAAACCTGACGAAAAAGCTCCAACAGCAGGAGCAAGCCCTGAAGGAGCTACAGAAGCAAAAGGGTCAAGTTAAGGAGGAGCGGAACAAGGAGAAGATGCAGGACACTGGAGAAAAGCACTGCCTCAATTGGGGCCAGAACCAGTATGGACAGAACTTTGAGCAGCAGCACCAACGGATGCAAACGGACTGAAAAGGAGGAGGGCAGGACCCCAGGGCACGCTTCAGGCCGTGGTTTACCCAGAACACCAGAACAGGAAAGTGATGAACACAAACACACACATCCACATGCACTGACTCAGAATGAAGTGAAACACACATATGCACTCGTTGATTGAGTGAGAAATGACACACACACACGTGCACAAATCGAAATGCTGATTCAATTCACTGAGAAATGACACACACATTCACAAGCTTGTGCAATGAAGAGTGATACACACACACACGCTGATGCAATGAACTGGACTTTGGTTTTGCACAACACTGGTCACTATATTCTTCATTTCCGGTTAATACTTGTACAGCTGCTGTTATTGTGTATATATTTATTTATATTTAGATTTCTTCATACATTCTTATATAGTTCTATATTGTGTATTTTGTTGTACAGTTATTTTATTTTCAACTTTAATTTATATATTTATCTTTATCTTATTCTTCCCAGTTAAATTTACCCTTCATTCTAATTTGTGTTGTACAGTTATTTCATTTTTAACCTTAATTTATATTTTATTCCTTCCTAGTTAAATTTACCCTTTTTAATTTTTCATATTTATTTCCTGTCTTATTCATAGCCTTTTCCTTTTTTGTTCTCTTTAGGTCACGAGCAGTTGTCCAAGCATTTCACTACATATCGTACTGTGTATGACTGTGTACGTGACAAATAAAATTTGAATTTGAAATTGAATTTGAATTTGAATTTGAAGAATGCTTTCCTAACAAAAGCTTCACACAAACATCCAAATACGGAGTCGGTTACAACAACAAGAACCCATTGATTGTTTATTGGTTAAATGCATTTCATGCCACCCAGAGGGCATTTGTGTAGATTTAGGGGACAAGGTCTAAAGCAGTTGGGTTGTGAAAACAATGTCTGTGCGTGATGTCTGTTTATGGCTTAAGGCCTCCACTGAATTGTTTACTGTGCTTCACACAGCCTGATAAGGAGCAGTGGTACAGAGTGAAAATGATGAATTAACGGGGTAAGTTTTATTTTGGAGAGAATATGAAAAGGTTGTGTTGATTTGACTCAGTTGTTTACGTTTCTGCCAAAGCAAAGCATTTGTGTGCAACCAGTGTCCACTATTGAATTAAGTCAATCCAACATGTTTTTGTCAGTGCAAAAAGGAGTTACGGTACCTGTATGCTTACACAATATTGTCCCGGGAGGGAGAAAAACTTTCTGGTGAAGTTTTGGTTGATCTTTGGGTTTTGTTTGACACTAGGTTGATTCCATCAGTGAGGTTTGGATTGTTCTCTTTCTCTAAGAGAGAGAAGGATGGTTTTATGCTTGGACATGTTTGCAATGGGCCCCAGTATTTGTTACTATATGAGTATTTTATTGTTTACGTTTGTTTTTGCTTTTGTTACGGTGCACTGAGATAAGAACATCAGAGAGGTGTGATCCACCGGTGGTGATATTTTGGTATTTTGTGAGTTCCTGATTTAACAAATCAGCTCTTTAATCCAGGCCTGAGAGATTGAACTTTAAAGCGCTATAAAATATTCTTACTGAAAACAGTCGCAAAGTATTTTTCTCCATGATTATAATGGGCTTGGGAGAAATTCACTTATATGGGACACTGATCGAATGAGAAGTCCTGAGCTTAAAAGGATTGCAGCGAGTCAATCCAGTCCAAAGAAGGAAAAAACAAACAAGGAACTGTTTCCTTTAAAATGATGACGTCATCTTGCTGGTGATGGAGCCTCGAATAGGTTGCGCGTGAGACTCCATTATCAGCAATATCTGGTATGAATGTGTGTGGATGTATGCATGTGACTGGACTGTGACGGACTGACGACTAAAAGTTTTAACTGACTTGGTACTGAGACAAAAACGGTACTGACTTTAGGATTAGTAGATGTCCACAGACAATTCACCCAGCCTGTAAAAGAAGGGTGGATGTTTTGTCTTGCTTTGTCTTGTTTTTGCAAGGACAGAGGGTTGACAGAGACTAAGGGGGCTAAGGCTGTAGCTTCACAGGAGTGTGAACTGCAGACTTAACCCTTTGGTTGCTAAAGTGAAGAAAAGGTTTGATTCCACTCATGACTGAGCATGTTATTATTAACCATGGCGGGCCACTGTAAAGAGTCAATCAACTTTTATAGAGGTAAAAAAAAACTAAAAAAAACCCTCCATTGAGGTCTATGAATAACAGGGGAATGATAGACTTGCCACACTCAAATGGAGATATGTAATGATAAACACTGGTCCCCGCCTTTTGGGTGCTTTCTTGAAATAGTCAGCAATTTAAAAGTAAGATAGAACCGACAGGGGCATGTGCTGAGGGGTGGTGCTGCACAAGAACAAGAGCAAGATAAAGAAAAATATTCTGTTTAACTTTGAGAAATTCAAATTCAAATGTACCATTACACTCAGGGGATCAATATGAAGTTCGATATATGCTAATTTCGTATGAAGTACATGACTGGTGACTGTTCTGTCCTGAGCTTTTGTTTTTACAGCACCCACTTGACCACACCAACAGTTTCTCACCACCTAAAAGGAGTACTTGCAAAGAATAGAGAATGGGGAGGAATATCATCAAAACTGGGAAAGGTAAGCCCCAAAGGGGGTGATAACGCCATAACTTTCACTTATGGTCAAATTCTTAAAATGTGTCCCCGAACTTGAAAAATTCTTCAAACATTTAGAGACAGAGTGGCGGTTTAGATAAACATAATGTCACACACCACATAAGGATGGAGCACTTGAATCGATAAGATGGTGCATTGACACGCAGTAAAATGTGGATCATGTTGATTATGTTTATTCCAGTGTGCAGAGCAAGGTTATTATTATTAAAGAAAAAAAATGAAATAACGAAAACTACAAGTGAAAAAACATTTGCGTTAACGGAAATAAAATCAAAACAAAAAAGGAAAACTAACTAAAACTGTAATGAATGTTCACAAAACTAACTAAAATTGACTGGATTTATAGCAAAATGTGTTTAGTTTCATTGATGTGCGCGTGCCCTGCAATAGAAGTCAAGGCAGTACGTTAGTCGAGTCGTCTGTGTTGCTGCTCCGTCCACGCGCAGAATCATGTCAGGAAAAGTCAGGAGAAAGCTCCAGAGTCCAATTTGGGATTACTTTGAATATGACTGTTTTTTAGATATAGCAAGTGGCTTGTAGTGGAAAGAGACACAATGTCCTCCTGAGGCCCAGGGAAAGAAGAAAAAAAAAAAAGGAAAAGTATTTTCATTTTTTCTTTTTCTTTTTTCTTTAAGATAAATCAAGTGTTGGGACGGTAAAAAAAACACATTACAAAAACAAAATTGTTTTTAACTAATTTTATTTAAATTTTACAACATGTGCACTACAGTGCACAAGGGGAGTTCATTGATCATGAATGTGAAACTAATAACATTCAAGAGCTATTTAAGAAAATTAAAAGCTCCACTGAAATTTTTGTAAGCAGGATATTAAAACTTATTTATATAACAATATCATAAAAATGTAGATCAGGGATCAACTTAGTAGTCACTGACACTTCACTAGCTGTAAGCCATTGGTTCAGGAACAAGTTATTGCACTGGGCTTTCTATTTCACAAAAGTCAATTCATTTATGATATCTGAGGAAGTACTGTGATTTTTTATTTGGAGACACAAAGGAACATTTGGCACTTCCCACATCTCACATATGTTTTACTGTTGCACCCAACCATTCTACAACTGAAATGCCTTGGACTGTTAACCATTTCAGGCAAGTGGAGTGAACCATATTTTGCTACACTCTCATCTGATTGGGGCTTCCTTTTCTTGATTTTTGGAGAGAACTCTTCATTACTGGTATTATTCAGGTCTTGTTCACATGTTTGTCCCAGGTTTCTCAGCCAAGAGGAGCTTGAACTCCAGATACTGTGAGTTATTTTCGCACATTGAGATCACTGATAACTTTTAGCAACGACGTGATCTTGTAGAAACAATTAGGTGTCATGGATTCAGCTATAAATGCAACTCTTATTTTTTACTTTACTGGAAAACATTTCTGCATTTTACCCATATTTTATTTTTAACTCAAAATCAAAAATTCCAGATTCTCCTACATGTTGGTTTTGGACCAGATAGGACGACAGATTTCAGGTGGCCCTGTGTTTTTCTCTATTACATCTGCCACTGCATCTCGATAATCTTTGTGTGGCTCCTCCTGGGTTCTCACCCTCTCCTATCTGGCTCACATGACTCTCATCTTCTGAAGAATCTATGTCTGAATCTCGCTCAATTATTCTGTTAAGAATTCTCTCCGCCTTTGTTAAAGAGTTGTTTACTAGGAAAAAGTGAAATAAATATAAGTACAAAGTCCTGACGTGCACTAGAGTACACAGTAATAAATTAGTCATTTCCTCTGTGAAACTAAATAAGCTTAATTCTTAAAGACCCCTCAAATTATTTACTAGATGTTTATTTTTGAAAATTAATAAAAATCTGAGTTTAACAAAACATTTTAAATGTAAATATCAAGCTTACCTTTCTTTCTTCCAGAAAATGTGCTTGTGGGCATGCCAGCCATTTTGAAAAACAATTGGCAAGGCCACACCCCCACAGATGTGATATAATTTTAAAGGTACTGTTGTCCTGTTTAAGAAACATCAGGACTTAGATGAGTGGCAAGTAGAGTATGAGAGCTACAAGCAAAAACTAAATGTGTACTACAGTGCGCAAAAATGAAGTACTGGGTCATCAGGGGGTTGAAGTGCACCTTGAAGTGCACTTGAAAAGCTCACACAAGAAGGTTAACTTAGCTTATCTTGAAGAGCTCATCAGGGGGAGCACACTCCCCCTCCTTGAAGAGCTCCCCCACTCAACCCGCATCCCCAGAAAACAGCTAACACCAGGTAAGGCAGCGTGATGCATCCCAAGACAACAGGACTGGGACATCTAAATAACTGTGTGAGTCAATCGCCTTCAAAAAGTTTATCAATTCACTTGAACCAAAATTAGGCGCACCCGGTGCTGCAAGAGTTAATAGTCTCAATACCCAAGGATAAGCAGAAGAGCATGACTGATATGATGGAACTGGGATTTGGTTACACTTAATTTTTGCAAGACACTACTAAAACTATAACTGGCGCTAATCAGAACTAAGCTGAAAACTAACGATTTTCAGAAAAAAAAAACTAGACTAAACTAGCAAAGAATTGGTAAAAACTAATTACAACTGGTATAAAATTGAAAATCTGGAGTCGAAACTAAATAAAAATAAAAACTAATGAACATTGCAAAACAATTAAAACCCTGGTGCAGAGATTGGCAAATCTGACCAGGAAACGTTATAAAATGGATTGTCGGAACAGTCAGCGTTAAAGTTACCTTTGACAGTCCAGACTAAGATGGCGTTGAACATCTTCAGGGCGGAAAAGGGTTGGTGTGACCAAGGTGTGGTTTGGCTTGTTGTACGTATATTTCGAGATCATATGGCTCTGGGTGGACCAGTTACCAGGGCATGGAAGGAGGACAGACTCATTAAATGAGGAGAAGGAATTTTCTGGGATTGGAGATCCTCTGGGTGAGTGGTTGACTGAAAGCATGCATAAAACATAAGCTATCTGTTGTTATTGATTGGTAATAGATTGATAATTGGCCACCTTTACAGCTGTATTGACTTGTTGTGGACGTAGTTTACTTCATGGTTAAGCACTCTAATTAACAGGTTGAAAATAGTGACATTAAAGGAAGAGTATGCAGCGCCACCCTGTCAGACCCCAGTGACGGTGGGGCTCAGGGATGAATCCGGTGAGCTGGATTCATGGTTGATTCAAAACTAAGTTTCCCCTGCTGTGGTCAGTGAGGGGAAAACAGGGGAAATAAAATTTAAAAGAGGCATTTATAAACGTTTATGTGTCAAGTTAAACGGGATAAAGGGGGTGTTCTACTGTTATTTTAGCATCAGCATTATTATTGCATCAGAATCATATAACAAGCATTGCATTAAACATTTATTGAAGCTTTTGACATTGTACTAACATTTGTGTTCCAGTGATTGTTATAACCGCAGGTTAATCTTCTATTCTTAATCGTATATTCACAGGTGTCAGGATAATCATATGATCTTCTATTGCAGGTGTAACCATGATCATTTTCAGACATATTGCAGTTTGTTGCTCATTATAGAGTTGTGCTCAAGTTAATAAGGGTTAAAAGCTACAGTCAACGCGATGTTTGGCTGATCTATGGCGTGGAGTGACTTCGAGCATAGAAGGCCGCACGCGCTTACATAACACTGATATCATGTTATTCTTTGTGATCTTTTATTCAATTATATCTTTAAGTTAAGTTTTAAGTAGTGGTAGTTAATTAAACGACATTCTTTTAAGATTATATACTTGAGTCAGAGCGTTACACGCAGATCAACTTAACAACCTGGGAGACCTTGTAGCTGCAATATTGTGTCTCCATAAGGGACAGTAGGTGGAAGCAAACACATGATTTTTGGGGGGCAAATGTGAGAGTTAAAAATGGCTAATTTCTTTTTTGATGTCTTTTCTCAATATGAGTGGTTTTAATAATTTTCAGACACACCTTGCAAATGTGCTTATAATGAGTTGGCACTCGGCCTTTTGAAGGTCATAAGCTTCGTTCGGCGTGATGGTCCGGACTGATAAAGTGTAGGAAATGCCTTGAGTGCAGAGGGCTAAATGCAAACACGCTTACACACACATAGGATATGATTAGAATAAGTCCCTGGGACATTCTGAATATTCTAAACCAAATCTGAATCACTAGAAGGTCAGTAGATAACAACATTAGATTATTAGGGTTAGGAAGAGAGGTGTTTTGGTTTTCTGTCTCTTACAGAGAAAGGAACAGACACCAGACGAGGTCACAGAGATGCGAGGATCCTTCGCAGCAGAGACAGACACAGTGACTGCCGAGACACCAACTGGGTCCAAGTGTCATGGCGTTTGGGCTCCAGCTAGTCACCTCAAAAGGATGGATCCCATAAACACAGCAATAACCATGAAGGGGTTGGCGGAAATCCAGGAACACCAGACCAACGAGGTTCGAGAGGCTCTTGGGGAAAAAGGGGGACGCGTTCCTGTTCCTTTTTCTGGAGGATATACAGGAGACACAGGACCCGAGGATACACAGATCGTTGTTTGAAATCGGGGCAGAATAATCCCCTGATCTGTGCCACGACTGAAGGGTTGTCTAACCCCTGAGGTTGAAGAAAGAAGAGCAGAGGATCACCCAAATGGAAGACACTGGTAGCTGCAGCAATAAAATAAAGGCTAAAAGCTCCTTGGACAGAGGTTCTAGTCTGAATACGTCTGAAGGGTATAAGGTAGCACCAAATAAAGCTGTGGGAGGACTGGGGAGTGTCATCTGTACCTGCTACTGTTGGAATAATAGTTTTTCTTACATCTGAACTGCGCAAACACAGAGGTCCTCTCACATATGGTTCGCCCATCAGGGGGACAAAGGACCTCGGGAGTGAGAAGAGATGAACCCGGACACACTGGATTACAGGGTGTTGGTGAGCTCATTATTCTAACGAGCTCATCAGGGGGAGTGTTAGATTATAATATTATTTTATGCCATGTTATACCCCTAATTAAAGATTGTGAATTATTATGTAGTCTTAGTTGGCATTATTCTCCTGAATTAGAAGAAGCTGATAACTATTGCATTAGTTAAACTGATTTGCATTACATTAGACTGCTGATTTATTCTGGATGAATGATATTGTTTTATGATGTTATAAGAAATACTGTTTGCAGAAAGTCATCGCCTTATTTGTCTGATTAGAAGAGAACGGAACATGCTGGAGTTTTCTGCCCCATCTCAGCAGGAGCAGATAAACGGGGAGCCAAGGTCGTAGCTTAGGCGCCATGTGAGAGAAAAGCATGTGAATGTTTAGGCTTTTATGATAAGGTGGGGGCACCAGAGGCTATAAGAGTTTGATCAATGCTCCACCATTTTGAGATCTGAGGCTGTCTGCATACAGTGTCCATCTCCCACGCGTGTGACTATTAAAATCATCGTTTGACTTAACTCGGCCGGACCAGTGTTGTTATTGTGGTTTTTTCTCTTGTCTCCATCCCCAATTTTGAACTCGTAACAGGGCCCAGTCATGAAGAACTTTAATAATACTGTTAGCTTAAAGAAAACGACGTCTTCTCTGTGCAGTTAATGAATGGGATATTAATGAATTAATAAAAAATGTCATGTAGGCTATTACAAGTAAACTAGTGTGAAATAAGAGGACTGTTGATCAGCCTACGCTGTGGAAAGCTGTGACTCTGTCACTGACACGTGTGGCATGATGGATGCAGTCATGCTGGGAGAAGCTACGTGAGTGCAGAAACCTCTGATCACCAGACGATCACGTGGTCATCAGTTTTCAAACAGCTCATTGCAGTTTTATAAATCATCTTCAGAGGTTATTTGAACCTTGTCTTTGCAGAGACCTGCAGACCTGAGGCAGTAATGCAGTGATAATGACCAGCACACAGTGTAAGTCATGCTGCAGCTGCCCTGAATCTACAGTGTTGGTTATTCCCACCATGTCTCTATGTTTCTGATCCAGTGTGGACGAGCTCTTTATTCAGTCTGAACTGGTTTTAAAACTAAAATACAATTGATTTGTTATTCATAGATTTTCAGATTTACTCTTACACAAAAAAGTAAAACATTTTTGTTGCCAGATCACACGTATTTACTTCCAGTCCTGAACAGAAGGAAATCGTTTTGATGCCTAAATGACATTTTATGTTCAGTGACAACCTGGTGTGCTTGGGTCCATGAATGCAGTGGTGTCGTGAGTGGGCCCTGTTACAGTCGTCAGTGCCAGCATGAGGTGTCAGTGAATATATTTACACATTACTTCATTTAAAGTACGAGTTTGTGTCTCTGTCCACAGGCAGTCAACCCCGGCTGTGTCCTGGAGGATTTTGTGCGCTGGTATTCACCTCGGGATTACGTAGAAGAGGAAGTGGTCGATGAGAAGGGCAACACGATGGTGACGGGGACACTCAGTCCCAGGATGAAGATCCCAGGCAACATGTGGGTGGAGGCTTGGGAGACTGCCAGGGTCACACCTGCACGACGCAAAAAAAGACTTTTTGATGACACCAAGGAGGCCGAGAAGGTCTGAAGCAGGTCGTTCGTTTTGCCGCATGCGTGTTTTTAAGCCAAACGTGTTTACTAAGTGGATCACAAAGTGTTTTCATGAATGTTTCTGCTGATTTTCAGGATCAGCTTCTGCCATGGGACCGTTTTGGCTCATGTATGTTGAAGCATTTTCACATGTTGATGAAAAAGGATCTGATGCTGTCACACACGATGTTTAACTGACACACAGCAGCTCTCTGTGGTGTGATGGTGTTAAATGAAGAACAACTTTAAACCAGCTTCTATTAATGATCCGGTCGGCTTTATGGGAAAGGGACAAACAGTAACTGGGGTTAGTTGTTTCCTCACCCAAAGAGGGTCCTGGATTTGGACCCGGGCAGGTCCCTGCCAAGCGTTTGCATGTTCTTCCTGCACATATGAAAGCAGAGCTCGGAGCTCCAGTTTGCACCATCACTGAAAATGTTGCCTGTCTTTTAAAGACATTGTTTATCCAAAAAGAGAAAGTTAAAAATAATGCTCACTGATAGTCTTATGACAGATTTAAAGATCTGGGTATGACCGGTCCCTCTGTGAATAACCATCATAGAGAAAGGTCACCGTTTATCTGGAGTCTTCTTCAGAGGCAGCCTGTTGGCTGTGCAAAAATATTCTGTTGATCTGAAAGAGCAAAAAGAAAACAGAAGCCAGGAAGACTAAACTTTTTGGGGGTTTGTCTTTAGGTTCTGCACTACATGGCGATGCAGAAACCTGCAGACCTGGCCCGTCATCTCCTGCCCTGTATACTTCATGCAACTATTCTGAAGTTGAAGGAAGAAGGTAAGTCCTCACCGTTTGGTTGAAAAACACGTTTATATGAAATAAAATCAGGGAAAATAACTCTGAGCCCACAGCAGGTAAATTACAGTAAGACCGAAATACAAAAAACTAAAGATATTAAAATAAGTACTAAGAAAATGAAATGCAACCCGAGATGTTAATGCAGAAAAAAAACCAGAAGCTGCATCTTGGACGCTGCCAGCATAATGCACAGGCTTTTGACGGGGCTCGCACACAAACACAAAGCAGATGATGAAGCATCACCAAATATGTTTCTGTTGTGATATTTTGATACCATGGTAGTAGAACGATAGAACGATAACGATATGTATCGCGATATAACTTTTACTCGATAGAGAAATTAAGCTATCGCGATAGACCTCGCCGCTCTTGTCCTCTTAAAATAAAAAAATTAAAAAAATTTTTTTAAAAAAGGTCAGCCAATCCAAACTAAGTAGCGCAGAGCCGAACCAATCACAGCCGCAGCGTCACGTCGCGTGACTTGTTCAGCACAAGTGCCAAGCCGCACGTGTTTGTTTGGGAAGCAGCCAGCGCGTAATGGAGGAAATGAGTGTGCCGACTAGAAAAATCAACCGAGCGTGACCGAAGAGAAAACAGATGATGGTTCCAATGCCGGAGAGATTGTCGAACGGAAGAGCCATAGAAGTTCCGTAGTGTGAAGGTATTTCGGCTATTTCAAGTCTGACAAAAAACAGAGCAGCGTGCACTGTAAATTGTGCCGAAAGCAAGTCTGGAAATACAATAAACTGGTGCATGCGTCACACTGTGCGCCACGTTATTGTTTCGGTGAAATGAATTTCTACAATATTGTTAATTCTACTCTCTGCAGTGTTTAAATGCTTACATATACACACAGTTACTGTCCCTCCACACATACGACTCGGTTCTGCTTCTATGCCGCAGCTTTGTTTACTTTTTCCCACCGAGGCTTCTAGACTTCTGATTGGCCAACATTTCTGCACAGTTAGGAATCTAGCGCCACCTGCTGCTTTGGCATGTTCATAGCAGCGTTTTTCTTCATTTCTGCCTTTATGTGTGGACGGGATTATTTTTTAAAACGAAAACGGAAAATCTCCGTTTTCAAAAATACCCGTGTACGTGTGGACGTAGCCTCAGTCTCTGACTGGAAGCGCTAATTCGTCATTCGGCTTTTGTCAGACTAAAGTAACTGTTAAAACTCAAATTCAAATTTCAAATTCAAATTTTATTTGTCACGTACACAGTCATACACAGTACGATATGTAGTGAAATGCTTGGACAACTGCTCGTGACCTAAAGAGAACAAAAAAGGAAAAGGCTATGAATAAGATAGGAAATAAATATGAAAAATTAAAAAGGGTAAATTTAACTAGGAAGGAATAAAATATAAATTAAGGTTAAAAATGAAATAACTGTACAACACAAATTAGAATGAAGGGTAAATTTAACTGGGAAGAATAAGATAAAGATAAATATATAAATTAAAGTTGAAAATAAAATAACTGTACAACAAAATACACAATATAGAACTATATAAGAATGTATGAAGAAATCTAAATATAAATAAATATATACACACTAACAGCAGCTGTACAAGTATTAACCGGAAATGAAGAATATAGTGACCAGTGTTGTGCAAAACCAAAGTCCAGAAAGTCCAGTGTGTGTGTAAGAACTGTATGTGTGGGTCAGGACTGTGTGGTGGTGTGATTGAGAGACCGTATCGCCTGCGGGAAGAAGCTCCTCCTCAGTCTCTCTGTGTTGGTCTTCAGGGAGCGGAATCGCTTTCCTGACCTCAACAGAGAGAACAGTCCGTTGTTGGGATGGCTGAGGTCCTTCACGATCTTCCTGGCCTTGGTCCAGCACCGCCTGCTGTAGATTGAGTGCAGGTCAGGGAGCTCGGAGCGGATGGTGCGCTCAGCTGACCGCACAAAACTGTTTGAAAAGCTCAGCTATACAACAAGGAGAGATTGAGAATTTCCTTTTAGTTCTCAGTTTATTTGATATTGACAAAAGTTTGTCAGTTTTGTCTGTTCTTCTGTAAAACAAACTAAGATTTATTTTTAGAATTAATATTTTGTTTCTAAGTGGAATTGACAATTTAGTCTGTTTCGTTTGTTCTATTTTGAAACTTAAACGCTTCAGCGGCTGCCTTTTGTGTAGTTTGCAATATTTGCCTTTATTTATCTGAAAAAGTCTCATGTTCCTTAAGTACATCTACCCTGTTGAACTTATTATGGGAAATAAATATTTAAATAAAAACAAGCTGCTGATTATTTCACATTTTACTTGTGAGCAACGGCACATTTAAATCTTACAAATATAGTTATTTGGCTTATATCGTGATAGATATCGTTATCGCCTGAAATGAAAAAAACATATCGTGATATGAAAAAATCTCATATCGCCCAGCTCTACATGGTAGCATTTACAGGATATTGTTTTTGATGATGTTATACAAAGGACCCTGTTTCTGCAATGCCCTTTGTTTGAACCTCATCTCCTCTTGCTGTGACCCCATGGGCGACTTCCCTTGGCCTGCTGGTCTGGAAAATCCAACAGTTCATCTATATGTAAAGAAGGCACTTAAACTGGAACAGGCATAGCTGCTTGATCCTGCCGTGGAACAATAGGACGGGGTGCAAGCTCTCATGCTCCCAGGACGTGGGGGTGCATTCCTGGAGTGCACACCAGGCTTGCAGCCTGCTAAGGATCACACACAATTGATTATGTGCCTCTGGGTATACATGGTTAAACATTTCCTAATGCAAATAACTACATGCAGTATTCTACCATGTGCAAACTTATATCACTAAAGGATTCTAACTGTCTAGTGTTTAACGGACCTTTCAAAGGTATGTTGAGATTATAGAAGGCCCCTTTCAGAGCTAGGGGGAACTTCCTTATATGGTTGTAACTTGAAACTTGTTGACACACAAACCCTTCTGCCTATAAAAACTGCTGCACAAAGAATAAACTTTGAGTTAGTTTGGGATGACAATTTAGAACAGTCTCCGCGTCTTTTTGTTCTTCCAAACTGCTCCCGGTACTCCGGCCGGTGCCGTAATTAACCGTTGATCATGCTTGAGAATATTTTAATTGTTATAGGAGGATGAACTCTGATGATGAAAGCCCACGCCTCAGAGAAACCCGGAATGGAGTTTCTTACAGTTTCCAAACCAAAGAAGATAAGATGAAGCATACCTGCGCAGCGGTGGGTGATGAGGAGAGGCCGCAGCGTGTCTGTCTTAAAGTGCAAGTTTGTGACAGTTTAAAGCTTAACAAGCTAAGACGCCAAACATCCAGAGCACAAAGACAAGTCAGAGGGCTTTTTCAGACACACACTTCTAAACCGTCGTGCTCAACAGTGTCTCTGCTAAAACTGCGTCTGTGCTCTACCCCTGTAAAGTTGCCTATCGAGTGCTTAATGATAAGGTGCATGGTAGCTGCTTTCCTCTGCAGGTGGATGAAGCCACTAATAGTGACAAAGGAATGACTTCTCTGGTGTATGCCTTATACCAGGGGTGTCAAACTCAAATACACAGTGGGCCAAAATTCAAAACTGGAACAAACATTAATATTTATTGAAAAAAAAATCTTCCTCCAGATTTAAGAATGAATCTCTTCTTATGGACTCAAACAAGTTTTTCTGAAAAACTGAATATGGAACAAGCAAAGTTTAATACTAAACAATATGTATATTAGTTGTATAATACCAGTAGGCCAGCTCTAATAATAATTTGGTATGGCTTCGCGGGCCAAATGTAATTAGGCTGCGGGCCAAATTTGGCCCGCGGGCCAGAGTTTGACACCTATGCCTTATACTGTCATCACTGCCACCCTGCTGCAACTGACTGAAGCATCCTGATGCCAGGCTGAGCATGCATGACGCATGATCCCGCGTGATCCCTTGCATGACCATCTGACTGTTCTTGGTGGAAGTGACTTGACAGAGCTATCGAGATGAAGTTCTCTAACCTGTACAACAACCTGGCCTGTGGCAGTTTGCGTGTCACCTCCACATTGCCAAAGATCACTAGCATATCCAGACACTTCCTTGGCCAGCATTTAGTGTTGATGTCTCTCCCACTGAATATGCCTGGGTAATTTTGGGCTGGCATGTTCATTAGAGGCAACCAGAACCCATTGCAGCTGGATGCTGCATTTATCTATAAATGGAAAGAAATTGCTCAACAACAGATCTGCAGTCTGTGCTCAGACAGGTGACTGCTTGCACCTGTCTGAGGTAATACTGTCAAGCACCGTCATTATAACAGTCTTGTACTATACATACAGTGTATATATGTGTTTTGTTTCTTTCTTTCTTACTACTATTGTACATCAGTAAAGTGCAGGAGCCCATTTTTCCAACTAGATAAAAGTCTAATACAACCCAAGAAAACAGCTTAGCCATGAATCACACTTTGTAATATCTGTGTTTGGATATTACAAAGTGATTTTATTAAACAAAATGGCCTATTAAGGTTAAATATGAGCTAAATATGATATTGTAGTCCATTCGTAAGAGTGTTTTGAAGTGCTTATTTTACTAGGTGACCTCTGTGAGGCAAACATACAAAATGCTGTATGCTATCTGTGAGGCTCATATGCAATTTCTTAAATCCAAATCAAATCAAAACAAAGCTTTTTTTTATGCAATGAAAGGTTCATTAAAACAATGTAAATATACATTTCAAAACAATTCATGGCAACAGTTGCGAAGTCATGATGATGTCATGGGCTCCATTCCCCAAATTCCACAGTTAGGTTTGATTTTGAACACTTCAAGACAAACTGCAGACAAAAAAACTAAGAAAAGCAGTCACAAAACTCAAGATGAGTGAAGAAGGCCAGCTGCCATACAAGTCGAGCTCAGTAAATAATGAACTCTGTTTGGAGGGACAATTTTGTGATGCAATCATCAAAGTGGAGGATGTTGAATTTCCGGTCCACAGGATCATCCTATGTAACTGTACGCCGTACTTCAGGTGAGTTGCTTACCTGATAATGTGAAGGACAGTTGACTGATTTATACCTGTGAAAAATGTAATTCATGGTCTTAGTTGGTGAAACAGTGCCAACCAAAAGGAACAGGTTGAATCATAAAACTTTTCTGATAGAAAGACTTTGTCACGGTCAACTGACAGATACACCCAAAACATAATGCAAACATTTGCAGATTTCATCATTACCTTCACAGAGCTCCAGATTCCACTTCAGTAAATGTGCCATTTAAAAAGCACTGTGAATCACTTGGTGATTGTGTGAAGTCTAATTGAAGTGTTTTATTAAGTTACATTAATATCTTCCCCACTGTTATTGAGACAGTAAGACACACCAGACTTCCTGATACTAAAAAGGTTGAACTGTGTTATACAGTTATACGCTGAGCAAAAGTTTTGAGTTGCCTCTCATTTTTTTATATTTTGCTTTGAAACAGATGATTTTTTAAAAGTCCACTTGAGCAATAGTTCTGTGTTTTTTGAAGACTTATAAAGGTTTGGTTTGGACATTTTTCACCCTTTTTAGTCCAGTGCTTGTACCCGATCATTTTCAGAGGAATGGTTTCCTCATCCTCATCAGAAATGGTTTCATGGTTCATGTAAAACCTGTTAAAACCAATAAATAAATGTTAAGAAAAAAAAAAGAAAAGAAATGGTTGTGGAAGGGAAACAGAGACTGTAATTAAGCAACATGCACTGGAACTTCCATAAGGAAAGGAAACAGACTGAGGTATGCCAAATTACGCAATAACTAGACTAAATATCAGGGTAAACTGGCCCTATGGAGTTGATTTCAATATTTGTCATAGAGGTACAACAGTGAGTGTTTAGAGTTAACTTTAAAGCACGGTGGAGGCTCTGTCATGGTGTGGGACTGCATTGTGTTTGGCAATAGCTTCATAAACATGCTGCCAATGTAATAAAGACATTGAAAACCCAACAATCAAGTGCACTAAACATGTACAAACTCTGTTTTGGAGTTACTTGGAGTACTTGTGCATGACATAGTTTATTATCTTGTTGCCTCCACACCTTTTAATATTCTCTACTCTGTCTCCATCTCTACCCTCAGGGCTCTTTTCACCCACTGCAGCGACCCAGACAAACAGGTCTTCAACATACCTGGCTTGTCTTCTGAGATGATGGCACTCATCATTAACTTTGCATACACCGGCTCAGTTTCCATAACGGGGGAAAATGTAGTGGAACTTCTCATGGCAGCTGATCAATTCAATGCAATGGACATTGTGAAACTCTGCTCTGACTTCCTCGGGGAGCAACTGTGCCCAGAGAACTGCGTTGGCATTTGGCAGTTCACAAAAGTATGCTTATCACCCGAACTACGCACCAAGGCCTACCACTACATCATCAGTAACTTTGAGCAGGTTGTTCTTGAGGAGGAGTTCCTGCACCTAACTGTGGAGGAACTTGCTGACATCCTTGATAGAGAGGACCTCAATGTGTGGGAGACCACTGTGTATGAAGCGCTTACAAAGTGGATTAGCCATGTACCTGTACAACGGAAACAACACCTCACCGCTCTGTTGTCCAAGGTCTATAAACTTTCATTACTACATTTAGTTTGGACTTAAATCTTCAGTATTTAAGTCATAGATTGAGTCGATCCATCTGGGTATAAGGATGCTTTAATATCTTGAGATGTTGCTCTTTTCAGGTGTAGCCAAACCACATTTAAGAAATTCTCTTCAAGAGCATTAAAACCGTATCAGATCTCTACACACATACTATAGAATAAATTATATTTATTAAGTATAGTTGCTAGGGCTATGACTAAAAACTGTCCCTGTTGACGAAAAGGCTAATGGTGTCTGACTTTGGTCGCTCTCTTGCTAGCAATAAGAAAATTAAACAACATTAGGAGCATTATCCTAAAGAAGCTTGAGTTTACTAAAACTGATGTAGTTGAAATTCATAGTCACATTCTCTTCTGTCATCTCTCTATAGGTCCGACTGGGATTGATGACGTCAGACTACCTAAAGGACAATGTGCTGTCTAGTGAGCTGGTGGAGGCCAATTCTGAGTGCCTGTCCATGATAAGTAATGCCATCTTAGACATACATGATCTAGGAAGCAGACCCTTCATGTCTGCCTTGTATCACCCTCTTGCTCGTCCCCGCCTGCCTCATTCCATCCTGCTGGCCATTGGGGGGTGGAGTGGTGGTGAGCCAACTAACGGCATCGAGGCCTACGATTGCCGGGCTAACCGCTGGGTCAACGTAACGAACAACCTCGAGTGTCCTCGTGCTTATCATGGAGCCGCCTTCCTCAACGGGTACGTCTACTCCGTTGGTGGCTTCGACGGGGTGGAGCATTTCAACAGCGTCCGTAGGTTTGACCTGACCACTCACGCCTGGAATGAGGTGGCGCCCATGCACTCCCGCCGCTGCTATGTGAGCGTGACTGTGTTGAACGGGTTCATCTATGCCCTGGGAGGCCACGACGGGCATGTACGACTCAGCAGTGCAGAGCGCTATCAACCTGAAATCAACCAGTGGAGTCTTATTGCACCGATGCACGAACAGAGGAGCCACGCCAGCTGCACAACACTTAACAACCGGGTGGGTGAAGTAAAACAGTAGCAGAGAAATAGAGTAGGGTCTAAGGCACACAGGCCTAGAGACCTGTCAGCAACCTTTGGTAACAACCAGTTGCTAGGGGAAAATGTGTACTCCTCAGCTGGTTAGGCAGTGGTTGTATGAAAGACTCTACAGATTTCTACAGCAAATAGTTTGAGTATTTGCAGTAAGTCAGAGTACTCCATGCAAACCTCAACAGTCTGCTTACGACCAAAGGAAACACAAGGAGGCTTGTGGTGCAAAACCTTCCTGGTTACAATTTCACAGTAGTGACAGCCATCAACCTCCAGCAACCACTTGCCAACCAGTCAGGGAATACACATTTTTACAGTGAAGCGAGGTGCAAGATAGGTCACAAACTGGTTTCTATGTTCATGTTTTCAAATTTAAAAGTATAGTTTAAAAAGTTGAAAAATATACTAATATATATCTATTTTGTTTCTAACTGATCACAAGTGCATCTTTGCATTTATGTACAGTACTTTATTTGAGTTGACTTGTCAACTAAAATATAACAGATATTAAAAAAATTGTAAAACACACACATTTGTTAATTGTCATATTTTTCAGTTGGACACTTGGGTACTGAGTATCGGTCTTACTTCACAAATGATGTGGAAACATTTCACTTACAGGTAACATTGTTTCCAACTGAAATCTAAGAAATGTAAAAATTTTTAATGTCCCTTTTTTGTTTTCAGATTTACATTTGTGGTGGACTCAATGGCAACGAGTGTCTGCAGACAGCTGAATATTACAACCCAGAGAGCAACCAGTGGACGATGATCAGTCCCATGAACAGCCGCCGCAGCGGGATAGGTGTCATTGCATATGCGGATCATGTCTTTGCAGTAAGACCACAAAGTAGTGCTGACACTCACGTAACATACAAATCAAATCTGTAATGTGCTTTGATCAGCAAGGCTTAACACAGATTTGGCTGACACAGAATTTGGCTAACTTTGTTTTGTATTTATCAATGATCAGATTCCTATCCTGACCACAGGTTCAGAGAAGGCATTCTTACTCATTCTATGTATTAATTTAACTGATTAGTGATGTTTCTGCCTCTCTTTTTTTTTTCATGTGCCTCATTCCCAAAATGTTGTGTCTTTGATGATTTCACATTTCACTCAGTACAACAGAAATACTTATTCAAAACCAACATTGTCATCCTCATCGTTCCATAGAGGACATATGTTAGAGACAATTTCAAACTTATCCTGCAATACCTTTAGAAAAATGAGGGAATAAGCCAAGTGATTAGAACTCATCCTCTGGGGACGGTAGGCCTTTTAGCTGTAAATTTATCTTGCTATTTGCCTTAAAACCACTTATTTAGTTGTTTTGCAGCTGCACCCTTTGGTAAAAAGCAAAGATTTTAGTCTCACCTTCTGAGACACACTTCTTTATTTAGCTAGCTACCGTTTAGTATTTATTTTCTATTCAGACTAAGTCTCTATTCAAAAAAAGGAAAAGTTATCATCAGCAGAATGCAGTGACCTTACCCTGGTGCTGACCTCAGGGTCTTTGATCAGGCTTATAGGCACTTATAGCCTGTCAGGGCTACTTTAATCTGTTATAGGAAGAAAGGACTGGAACTCAGTGTTCCTTTTTGGACTAAAGGCAAAAGAGCTGTGAAGACATTTATACTGAAAACACAAATACTTTTTGTCGAGGGCTATTCATCTTTGTTGATAATAGCGTGGTGTAATAGACAACAGCACTTTAATAGCTGTAGTTGAGGCTTGAGTGAAAAAAGGTCTCATACAGACTTCCACAACAGCTGGCTTCTACTTTATTTTACTTTCTCCTTTTAATTCAGAAGTCATTTTCACACACCACTGCACCCTGATCTTTTCTAGACATTCCCAACAAATGCGGGCCTGTGAAAATGCAAATACTGGGACGTTAATGGGCCTTTTTTAAACAACTTTTATGTGTAAACTCCATATAACAGCATGAGAATATGTCAGGTAGCTGTTCGCTTTATCCAGGTAAAACCCTAAACCAATCAGAGTATTTCCAGTAGTCAGATCACACCTAAGGTAAACAATTTCCTTGTATCTGCTACATATTAAGGGCAACTTTGGACAATATTGCAACTTAATTCTTCCGTCACTTTCTGGAGTATCTGTGCAAAAGCAGCTAAAGACATATAGCAGGTGCATTTTCTTACAGGGGTACGGTGAAGCTGGTTACACTTACATTCAATCATTTGAGCCACGTATTTACTTTTAGGTTGGTGGCTTCGATGGAAACAACTATCTGCGCACCGCTGAGGCTTACAACCCGCATACCAACACGTGGAACCTCGTGTTCTCTATGCTGACCCCCCGCAGCAACTTTGGCATTGAGGTAATTGATGATCGCCTCTTTGTCGTCGGGGGTTTCAACGGCTTCACCACCACTTCGGACGTCGAGTACTACACCGCTTTAACCAATGAGTGGTATGAGGCGTGCGACATGGATATTTTCCGCACAGACTTGAGCTGCTGTGTGATGTCCGGACTTTCCAACCTGACTGAGTACACCTTTCCTCGTGACTTCCTGCCACTTGAAAATGTTCTGAAATTAGCAATGGAGTCAGCAGAGTCCACGTAAAATCTTTAAAGTGCAGTACTGCCATGTGTCAACATCTGAGTCTCGAACATGAAGGACTGAAATAAATCTTTAGAGCATTAAACTGCTGGTGAACTGGACATTTTATGTATGTATCTCAAAAACTTTCAGTAGGAGAGCCTGCACTGTAGATACTGGGTTTTATTAAGAGAATGCAATTGCAACAATAACAAATTGAAAAGATTTTTTCATTCCCTGTAATGTATGGCTGCTGAGCAGCCATACCAGACATGCACACAGGGTGACCAGATCACAATAAGCCGCATGTCGGACTTTTCAACTCTTGCTAGGTAAACACCATAAGAATAAAGGGAAGTTTTCACTCTCCCTTGTTATTTCAGCTGCGGTTCTGTCTGGTAACAGTCTATAGGTTTGAGTAAGGATGTATCCAATATTTTACAGTTGTACTAGCCAATACCCAATAAAGCAATTCTTACTTTTATACCAAACTAGTCAGTCTCAGCTTAGTCAATTTACTCTTTCACAGTAGAGCCTATTTTCTGAATAGTCTTCTGTCTAAACTCAAGATTAAAGAAAAAAAAAATCTTAAAATTAACTAAAAGCGAGGCTGTCTCTGCACTGCACAAACCAAACACAAAATGTCGGCATGTTAGCCAATATTATCGTGCACCCTTAATTATAACACTGGGCTAACCTGGCCAAATTACAAACAAAAATCAATCACAACCAACATGGACTGTAGTAGCCGTGGAAGGAGAGAGGAAGTCCTTTCCTATAGTCCATCTGACCATATTGGCTTTACTGGCCAATAAAAGCAGTCCACTCAGCCATGCTCTTCTTGTAAGATGATGTGAGATCTCTCTCATGGATTTTGTCCAAGAGAACCTCCGTCTGTATGACGGAAAGCAGAGTGGCTACACACTTTGGGTATGTAAGGTGAAGGGTGTAATAGTAGGCCATAAGGTATAAAGCACCCTCGGTAACCAAGTCTTTTGGAAATGTGGTTATTGGCACATCTCCTACCGCTAGGATGCAGTTGGATGGACTCACAATCAGGACTGGGCAGGAGAGAGGACGTTTCATCAGATAGGTATTAGGGTCTTCTTGGTCCTTTAACACATAACACAGACATACTTTTGTAAGGATGATGCACTTTTGTTTCAAACACATAACTAAAGCTAAATTACAACAAAAGTTGAGGTTCTGAGAAAACACATCTGAAATTGCTACTTTTAATTATTCTCGATGGAATTACTGTTCACATCTGTCTAGCCTTCCTGAAAAACAGAAAACCAAGGCTACATTTAATTAGGTATCATTGAGGTGATAAAAATGTGCTACCACGTAATGCATCCATGTTTGTATTTACTGGTCACAGAGATCTAACCTGTGAGAACCCTCATTCCAAAAATGTGTTTTAGGTGCCTTTTGAAGGCTTAGAACATATAATATGTGAATATAAAATACTTTGGCACTCATCAGAAGCATTTTTTAATACTGTTGTCCCAAAAAGAACAAAAACAAAAAACAACTACTACATTTTACACAACTCACCTCAAGGACATGCACCAGAGCCTCACTCGCATCCCGTGCCCTCTTTGGAGGAGCAGAGGTGGATGGGAAGAGTGATGGCAGCACATGTAGGATCTCAAGAGCCTGTTCAGCTATACAGAAAAAAGAATCATCATCTCATTACCACACTTAAACAAAATCCTCAAGCATGTCCAGCAAAATCGCTGGACATGCTCGTAGGCAAGAAGTGAAGCAGCACATGGCGGGGAGAAATGAGGGGTGAGAACAGACACAATTTTGCACCGGAGGTTTTCGGGAAGCTTTTATTTTGGTATTTCCGTTGATTCGTACAATAAATTTGCATATTAGCCTAAACATTTAGGTTTAACATTTAACATTTAGATTTAAATATAATATTTAGATTTAATATTTAACATTTAGATTTAATATTTAACATTTGATGAAAAGTTACAAATATTTTACTAAATGTTGTAAAAAATTACTCGAAAAAACATGTTTTTGTAAGGTTTTGAGCTAAATGTGGAAAAATGTTGCCGTTAATTTCAGCATGTTTCAGTTTACAAACGGCGCCCCATAATTATCAGACTATTTTTGCCGATTACTGCTCACAATTTCTTTGTATTTTGACTTCAAACAACATTTTTTTTTGCGATTAAGTGTCAACAGAGATACAGAAAAGTGGTTACACCTAAAAAGCAAGGTCACTGAAGGCAGCGGTGTGGTTGTACAATGGTGCTGTAACCTTGTCCTGTCACCAGGGGGCGACGTCAAAATATCTGCTGTTGTCTTGTTGGCCCTTGGCTTACGGTGCATTCCAGATTGAGTCGGAAGTCGGAATTCCTGAGCTCCCAGTAGTAATTTTCATCTGGAACTCCCCCTCAACTAGTATTTCCTTCTTGGAAAGTCAGAGCAGGCAGCCTCAACAATCCAAGATGGTGACAGAGAACATAAACATAATCTGCTCTGTCACTCACCTGTATTTGTGACTCATGATATAAGCCACATGCTAAGCACTTACCACATTCTATCAATGAACGTGCTGCAGCTAAAATAAATCCCATCTTACTTTGCTTTTCTGACTTTCCTGCTGGAATGCACAAACTCGGGAATGACGTCACTGCCAAAAAGGACCACAGACATCAGAACATTGACACAGCTGCCAGGTTGGAAAAGTGAAGCAACAAAACAAAAAAACTGTACTCCATTTACAGGCCACCAGGGGGCGACCCCTGCGTCTGTAAAAGACTTCTGGCCCTATAGAGGTCTCTGGGACCTCTGTGAACAGTTCCCTGATGTGTTCAAGGGTTCAGTTTCTCATTTCAGAACACAGCTGAAATGATCAAGACTCACTGAAGGGGTGTGAAATGTGTCTAAATCTAGGGAACAGAGGCCTGATCGACGATATGTTCTGCAGACTCGTGTCTTTGTTCATAAACAGAAAAATGAAGGTAAAACACAAAGGCTTCCTTCAGTTTGACCTCTCAAAGGTCAAGGTCAGTCCAGTCTAACATGTTTTACTTTAACATGAAACGCTGCTATGACCGAGTCTCAAACAACAGAAAATCCAGAGTCTGCTCATCAGCTAACGACTCTGTTTTATGCTGTCGGTGGGTTAAATATCATGAAACGCCTCATTCAGTCAGCTGCATGTTCTTTAGAACCAAACTGGCTGCTCGAACTGATGAATGATACCACACTGAGCTCTCTGCAAGGGAACGAATGAGCTCGATTCCCTAAAATATCAGCCAGCGAGTCCAAACACACTGATTTTTACTAACGGATAAAATGATGTTAACTTTTCTATCAACTTCTTTTGCTCGTTATCACCTTATTAACTGTTCGGGGGTGAGAATGAAGCCTTGTACAAACTCTGGGTAAAGTAGTGTTTAGAAACGAGAACACTGAACGGGAAGTTAAAACACATCATAGACACCTCAGCTTCACTACTGGAACTTCAACATTATGCACTACACACTGTACAGTAATGCCACTGTTTTGCACATGTCTCAACTCTGTATATTTTTATATATTTTATTTTATTTTTACTCTATTTAATTTGTAAAAATGTGTATACACACACACACACACACACACACACACACAGAAAAACATTTAGTATACACATCCAGAAATGCATATACTATTATATATTGTACATATATTTATTAGTTTCAGATTAGCCATCCTTGTATTTTGCTTTGTTTACGTTATTGTATTTGCACAACTCTGTTGCTTGTGAAGCTCGCACACAAGAATTTCACTCACATGTACTGTACCAATGTACCTGCACATGTGATGTGACAATAAAAGTGATTTGATTTGATTTGATAAAAGAAAAAGGCGCAGCGGTGTTCCTTCTCCGAGTGGGGGGGCTTCTTCCGTCTCCAGGCGTCTTCAGGAGTTTTTAAGTTTCCTTGGTGTAGAGGCTAAGCCTACGCTTGAAGCCACTGAGGTGGTCGTTAACGGGGGTGACGCGATGTCACTGGTATGCATGAATGTTCACAGTCCAATAAATCCAGCAGTATATATCTTGTCATTTTTGGTCTTTATTCCGTATCGACATAGCATAACAGCGCAACGGTCACAAACTGTTTGCCTTCTCAATGACACACCTGACGCCGATTACGTGCGTCTACCTTAAATACCTTTACATTACATAATCAAAACAGAAAAAGGTAACCTCTAGTGACCACATAAGGTATTAACCCAAGAATGGCTCCTACACCCCGGCCCCTAATTGAAATGGCTATCAGACATGGCAATTCTAATCACAAAGAAAATAAGGAGCCACTAATACAGTCTACTTTAGACCTATACATTCACATAAATAAACATAAGTAACACACTTTTAGATTACAGTCTCATGTAACAAGCAAAGTTTGGTTACAGGTCTTTCCAGAATATTAGTCTTTGTTTTTAAACGTGCAGATCGCACGAGTCCTTTTTTGTCACAAATGGCTTCCAGAACTCTTCCAAGTGGCCAGGAACCACGCGGTGCAGAAGAATCCATTATAATGACTATATCTCCAGGTTTTAGATTCTTCTTCTTTTGGTTCCATTTTTGTCTCTCCTGTAACAAAGGCAGGTATTCGCGTATCCATCGTTTCCAAAAAAGGTCTGAGATGTACTGAGCCTGTTTCCATCTTCTCTTCAGATACATATCCTGAGGGTCAAATAGTCCGGGTGGTAAAGATGGTTTTCCTTTCATCAGGAGGATGTGATTTGGTGTAAGTGGCTCTAGGTCTTTTGGATCATCAGAAAGCTTTGTGATGGGTCTGTCATTTAAAATTGCTTCAATTTCACATAGAACCGTATTTAAGCCATCGTCGTCCAACTGTTGTTGCTGAAGAACGGATCTCAGAATCTTTCTGATCATACGAATTATCCGTTCCCAAATTCCACCATGATGTGATGCTCCAGGCGGATTAAAACTCCATCTTATTCCAATGTGTCGCAAAGCATCCGCTATTTGGGTATGTTTCAGCGATTCAAGAGCCTCCCTTAACTCTCTGTCTGCTCCGACAAAGTTGGTTCCATTGTCCGATTGGATGTGAGCGACTTGACCTCTTCGACTCACAAAACGACGCAAAGCATTAATGCAGGCATCTGTGTTTAGAGAGCTAGCCACTTCCAAGTGCACTGCTCGGCTGGCTAAACAGGTGAAAATGACTCCATAGCGTTTAGCTGTACCTCGTCCTCTTTTCACTTCAATAGGTCCGAAGTAATCAACCCCGACATTGGTGAATGGTGGGTTATCTGGCAAGATTCTTTCCTTGAGTAAATCTGCCATCTTTTGCTCCAAGGCTTTTCCATGATATTTCCTGCAAAAATTACATTCTGCGATAACCTTCCTTACAGCTGAGTTGGCCTTTGTGATCCAGTATCTTCTCCTTAGTGTGGATAAGGTGTGGTTACGACCGCTATGACCAAGCTGTTGATGAATGTGCTTTAGGATGAGACTTGCTACATGTTGATCCTTTGCAAGAACAAAGGGATGCTTTATTTCTTCTGGTAAGGAGCCCTTTGTCAGTCGTCCCCCAACTCTTAAGAGGCCTTTATCGTCAAGATAAGGATCTAATCTATAAATTGAGCTGTGCCTGCTCACAGAACCTTTCCCACTTGACAACGTAGCAACCTCCTCTCCAAATCGTTGTTGCTGGCAAAATCTAATAATGGCAAGTGTTACAGGTACCGGGTGGCAGCACCTGTAGACAGCTATATATGTGTCCTGTAAACAGGAAAGAAATGATCAGACAGGGAGACGTGGCTTGCCGTTTCCTGAATACTCCGCCATTATTTATTCAAATTCACAATTATGCACTCCTTTCATTACTTTTACAGTATTACAACTGTGTATTTACTTATTCTTAACATAGCTCACACACACATTCTCCATAACACATTCCAATGTTATAAACATGACCAATTTTCTTGTAAGACTTGGTTCAAAATGAATTCCAACAAGACAAATCTATAAATCTCAAATAGCTTGAAAGAATGGTATAATCAGCACCATCTTGACATGTGCACTGAATTCACGGAAACACTTTATGGCAGAAACAAGATACTAAAACAATACAGGATAACGGTGGAGCCGATCACTAACATCACAGAGCATAGGAGGTGTGCGACCCAAACTAACATGCTAACCTTAGCATGCTGCTAAAGCCGTAAACAAATACTTACAAAAGTGTAATTTACTGTACTACACAATGTTGTACGCTTTCACTTTCCAACCGTAATGGTTAGTCTATGCTATATAATGGATGTGATTGCTATTATATTCTATTTCGGGCAAGATACGAACCTGTAAACAGGAAAGAAATGATCAGACAGGAAGACGTGGCTTGCCGTTTCCTGAATACTCCGCCATTATGAGAAAACAGCGCGGAGCATGCGCTTCAGGCTGCTAACAACAGGCCAAACCATGGTCTCACACTGCCACCTATTGGTATAAAAATGAAGCGTCCACTACAAATATCCCAGGGTAGTTACCAAGTTTCCTGTTACAATTACTGTAGTTATTTAGGGCATTTCCAAATGGAAATATCACTTACATTGAAAGTGAAATTACTTAAATTAATTCACATAAATGTGATCACACATTAGTGGGTATCACACAAGCTCAGCTTCCAGAAGATCCTTTGAAGATAGTCTGTACAGTTGCGTTTTCTTTACTTTCTCCTTTGTAGTACCTTTACAAATTGGGTTATCTGAGTAAGGTTGCGGTCTTTTTTTCTTATTTCTCATTGAACGAAGGATTTCCTTCAGTCTAAGGAACCAAGCAACAGCAACCTTGAGCCTTCTCCAGTCTGAGAAGTACACCATCAATTGACATGTAGCATCTAGCAAGTCTTTTACCTGAGTAACATTTACTGTGGCCTCACCTTTGACTTCAGGGTCCTCTGGTTCTAAGGAGCATTCCATTAAATTGGTTGGCCAATCACTTTCCGGCTTCTGCAGAAAGCTTGGTCCTTCGATCCAGCGGCTGCTATGAACAACGTTCCCAGCCTTGAGCCCTCTTGTAGCATCATCTGCTGGGTTTTTCTTCGAGCTTACATATCTCCATTGTGATTGTTTAGTTGCAGTTGTAATGAATGAGACTCTGTTTGCCACAAAGGTAAGGAATCGTTTATCCTCATTCATTATATATTTTAATACAGATGTACTATCTGTCCAAAATATAGATTGCTCGAGTTTCATTCTCAACTGAGCCCTTAACATGAGATCCACTCGGACGGCAACTACAGCAGCTGTTAGTTCCAGACGTGGAATAGTGACAGGTTTTAGAGGTGTTACTCTTGCCTTGCCCATCAAGAACGCGACGTGGATGGATTTCCTATTATCTTGCATGCGCAGATATGACACGGTTCCATATCCAGATTCACCAGCATCTGAAAAATGGTGTAGCTGTGCATGTGAGAGAGGTCCAAACTCTCTTGGTTGTATACACCTTTTAACCTTGAAATGGGAAAGCATTTGCAAATCACTGAGCCAACCTTTCCACTTTTGCAACATGGTTTGGGGTATTGGTTCATCCCATCCCAGTTTCCTTTTGCAAAGCTCCTGCTGCATTCCTTTGGCAGGCAGCAGGACTGGTGCAAGAAATCCCAATGGATCGTAAATGGAACTTGATATTGATAACATTCCACGCCTAGTACAGGATTTTTGAGGGATATCCATTTTGAAGTTGAATGTATCAGTTTCCACGCACCACTGCAAGCCCAGAGCTCTTTCTACCGGAAGTTTGTCTCTGTCAAGATTTAATTCTTTCAAGTCTTTAGCCCTTTGCTCCTCAGAGATACTTTGCAACAGGGTGCGATTGTTACTGACCCACTTGGTCAGTGTAAATCCTCCCCTTTGACTGTGCTGAAAGATCTTTGACCAAATCGACAGCATCTGAGGTGGAGGCCACACTCTTTAAACAGTCGTCCACATAGAAGTTCTCTTTCAGCGTTTCACATACCTTGTCTAGGAATTCAGTCTTATTGTCCTCAGCTGTTTTTCTCAAAGCGAAACTGGCGCAGCTAGGGGAAGATACTGCACCGAACAGATGAACAGTCATGCGAAACTCAATTATGTCCTTGCTCAGATCTCCATCTGGCCACCATAAAAAACGCAGAAAGTCTCTGTCTTCTTTGGCAACTTTAACTTGATAAAACATTGCCTTTATGTCACCCATAAATGCGACTGGATCCTGTCGAAATCTAAGCAAAACCCCAAGCAATGTGCTTGTGAGATTAGGACCTTGTAAGAGCTGCTTGTTTAATGATGTCCCCTGGAATGATGCCCCACAGTCAAATACAATTCTTATGGATCGTTTTCTGGGATGGTAAACTGCGTGATGAGGAATGTACCACTTCTTTCCATTTTCGCAAGACAGCTGCTGTGAAGGTATTTGCTCTGCATATCCATTACTTATCATCTCGTCCATAAAGTTTTTATATTCTTTATGCAACTGTTCATTGTTGAGAAGTTTTCGTTGTAGACTTTGCAATCTTTGTTTAACTATGGAGAAATTGTTTGGCATCTTTATGTTATCCTTTTTAAAAGGTAACTTCAAACAGTAGTGTCCGTCTTCCATTGTTGCAGATTTTTCCATGATCTTCATGAACTTAAGGTCCTCCCTTGACAAACCCTTTTCCTCTGTAACCCTTTCATTAAAGTCATAGTTATATTGACTTTTCAGCATCTCCTCCAGCTTACAAACAGATATCCTATTTACAACTGTTGGTGGGTGCTCGCTGTCCAAGTTGCTTTTACCATCTTCCATGGGCCCATTTATGACCCAGCCCAATGCTGTTCTTATAGCATATGGGCCATTCCCCTGGCTATGAATGACCTCCCATGGTTCCAATAACTTGGGAGCGTTGCATCCAATCAGCAGGTCCACATTAGCCATTATGTGGGGAATTTGAACCTTTGACAGATATGGCCACCTGATCAGATCTTCTTCCTTTACAAAGTTATCCGTGGTGACAGGCATCCTTTCCTGTGTTAGGATTTCTGGAAGTTCATAGAAGGCATTGCTGCCTAAACCAGAAACTTCAAGACCAGTAAGTGAGTGGGCAGAGACGACCTTTTCTTGACCCATCGTTTGTAACAGGAAGTGAGTTCTTTTGCCCACAAGATTTAGCTTTTGCATGAGGTGCTCTGAACAGAAGCTAGCTGAACTGCCAGGATCTAAAAAAGCATATGTCTGTATGACATGACTACCTTTAACAGACTTTATTTGAACTGGCAGAATGGAAAGCAAACCGCTTTCTCTTCCGGCCCCTGTATGACCACAAGTTTTTACATTCTTTGAAGAGGAGGGCTCTCCATAGCATTCAGGGCTTACACCATCGTTATCAATATGGAGGACAGTGGGATGACCTTTACCACATGTTCTACATATCAAACGCTTAGCACAGTCCTTGCTTATGTGCCCAGCACCTAAGCAACCAAAACACAGCCCTTTCTCCTTTAGAAAAAGCATTTTGTCTCTGTGCTTCTTCCGCTGAAACTGTTGACACTCCTCCAGTGTGTGTCATTGAGTACAGCAGACACAAGATGGCTTTACTGTAAAGTCATGGCTTGTTGTAGTAATCAGCCTTTCCGTACTGTAGGTTTTTTTCATGATCATGGGTGTGGCTGTAGCAGCAAAGCTGTTCCCTTTAATTTGTTTGCTTGGTTGTGACTTCAGTCTGTTGTCAACCTTTGAGACAGGGATTGTTGACGTTACATTCTGAATGTCCCCAAACAAAGGATCTGAAAGAATTTTCACCTGCTTTTCAATAAATGCAACCAAATCTTCAAACTGAGCTCTGTGTTTAGAGGTTTCCAATATATCATATGCGAACGCTCTCCATTTCTCTCTCATTTTATATGGCAACTTGCACAAAATGATTTTCATGTTCACTGGCATGTCCAGTTCCTGCATATGTTGCAATGTTTCCATGACATTACAACTCCCACGTAAGAAAAGAGAATATGCTTGCAATGATTTCACATCTTCATTTTTAATTGCAGGCCAAGATAACGCCTTGTCAATATAAGCAGTTGCAATTTTATATTCATTTCCAAAGTGTTCTTTGAGCAGTTGCTTTGCTTGTATATAGCCTTGTCCTGCAGCCATATGTTGACAACTGCGTACCAGCTCTCTCGGCTGTCCTGTTGTAAACTGCTCCAAATAATACAAGCAGTCCCTCTTATTGGCCTTTTCTTCCACTCCTTGTTCAAACGCATTAATGAAAGAGATATACTGAAGAGGATCACCATCGAATACAGGTATTTTCCTGGATGGTAATGACGATGCACGCTGATGCTGAACAAGGGTTGCAGTTATTTCATTTTGTCTTTGTAAAATGGTACAAATGTCCTCCAACCGTCCTTCTGCCGCTGTAGGAATTGACCTGGGCGATGGAGGATCCACATTGTGAAATTGCATTGTGATGACCGTTTCAGCTTGTGGCTCACCTTCAATTTCCGTTCCTGGCAGGATCATTGCAGATATGTTGCTTTCAGTCTGTACTATTTGCACTGCAGGTTTATCTTCATTGACTGGTGTACTAGGCTTGACTGTGGCTGAAGCAGCTGTTTTCTTGATTTCCCTTTCATAATATGAATTCATAGCATTGGACGATATGTTAGATATACTTTGAACTTCAGCAGCTTGGAGAACAGCTAACTTTGCAGAAGAGGCAGAAAGCAGCGCTTCAAGCTCAAGCTGTTCACGTTTCCTCCTTAGCTTTAGCTCTTGCTCCTCCAAAGCATGCTTCTCTTTTAAGACTGCCATACAAGCGAGTAATGCTGCCTTTTCTGCTTTTGCCTTGATTTTGGCAGAAGAAGTTGTGCTCACTTTACCACTAGATGAGCTTTTAGTGACTGAAGATTTACCAACAACATTTGAAACACTGTCCTCTGGCTTAACGCCATCATCAACACCATGATCATCCTTTAAATGTAAATATATACAGAACTTGAGGACATTACCTACATGTAAATATCTAAATAATTATAAATTTGTTGTGTTTTCTTTAACAATGTCAGAAGGAGAGAGGCACTGAGGCACCGTCTTCCGCCCCCCGACGCTCCTGCTGCGCCTCCTCCTTCTGACAGGAACTGCCTACAGAACAAGCATGAATGATGCCTGAGTGGACACACACAACTCACAAGTTCCTGGCTCTGTCAGCTCCTCTGCAGAGGGTTTCCCTAAGAAGGTGGACCTAGCAGGGTCACCGGGGGACGGGGAGCTGTGCCTCACAGCCCTCACTTCGTCGGAGAAACCCTCATGCAGAGTTCAGAAACTTGTGTGTTGAGTATGTCGCTGTGAGCCTCCACCATTTAACTAGTGGGTGAAGCCTGAACTGTCTAGAGACAGACCAGACCAGCTGCACAACACAGACACTTCAAACCTGAGGACAAATCTGAGAGAACAGAAAAAGGAAAGGAAACTTAGCTTAGAACCATGCAGCGCTACAGGAGACGGCAGCACTGCAGAGGTGAGGACCGGCACCTGTTTGAAAGAGACAAATGCACACAAACACACACAACAACGAACGAGAAACAAACACAGAGAGAGGAAAAAGTGGTTATACAGAACTTGAGGACATTATCTACATGTAATTATCTACATAATTATAAATTTGTTGTGTTTTCTTTAACAATGTCAGAAGGAGAGAGGCACTGAGGCACCGTCTTCCGCCCCCCGACGCTCCTGCTGCGCCTCCTCCTTCTGACAGGAACTGCCTACAGAACAAGCATGAATGATGCCTGAGTGGACACACACAACTCACAAGTTCCTGGCTCTGTCAGCTCCTCTGCAGAGGGTTTCCCTAAGAAGGTGGACCTAGCAGGGTCACCGGGGGACGGGGAGCTGTGCCTCACGGCCCTCACTTCGTCGGAGAACCCCTCATGCAGAGTTCAGAAACTTGTGTGTTGAGTATGTCGCTGTGAGCCTCCACCATTTAACTAGTGGGTGAAGCCTGAACTGTCTAGAGACAGACCAGACCAGCTGCACAACACAGACACTTCAAACCTGAGGACAAATCTGAGAGAACAGAAAAAGGAAAGGAAACTTAGCTTAGAACCATGCAGCGCTACAGGAGACGGCAGCACTGCAGAGGTGAGGACCGGCACCTGTTTGAAAGAGACAAATGCACACAAACACACACAACAACGAACGAGAAACAAACACAGAGAGAGGAAAAAGTGGTTACACAGAACTTGAGGACATTATCTACATGTAATTATCTACATAATTATAAATTTGTTGTGCTTTCTTTAACAATGTCAGAAGGAGAGAGGCACTGAGGCACCGTCTTCCGCCCCCCGACGCTCCTGCTGCGCCTCCTCCTTCTGACAGGAACTGCCTACAGAACAAGCATGAATGATGCCTGAGTGGACACACGCAACTCACAAGTTCCTGGCTCTGTCAGCTCCTCTGCAGAGGGTTTCCCTAAGAAGGTGGACCTAGCAGGGTCACCGGGGGACGGGGAGCTGTGCCTCACGGCCCTCACTTCGTCGGAGAAACCCTCATGCAGAGTTCAGAAACTTGTGTGTTGAGTATGTCGCTGTGAGCCTCCACCATTTAACTAGTGGGTGAAGCCTGAACTGTCTAGAGACAGACCAGACCAGCTGCACAACACAGACACTTCAAACCTGAGGACAAATCTGAGAGAACAGAAAAAGGAAAGGAAACTTAGCTTAGAACCATGCAGCGCTACAGGAGACGGCAGCACTGCAGAGGTGAGGACCGGCACCTGTTTGAAAGAGACAAATGCACACAAACACACACAACAACGAACGAGAAACAAACACAGAGAGAGGAAAAAGTGGTTACACAGAACTTGAGGACATTATCTACATGTAATTATCTACATAATTATAAATTTGTTGTGCTTTCTTTAACAATGTCAGAAGGAGAGAGGCACTGAGGCACCGTCTTCCGCCCCCCGACGCTCCTGCTGCGCCTCCTCCTTCTGACAGGAACTGCCTACAGAACAAGCATGAATGATGCCTGAGTGGACACACGCAACTCACAAGTTCCTGGCTCTGTCAGCTCCTCTGCAGAGGGTTTCCCTAAGAAGGTGGACCTAGCAGGGTCACCGGGGGACGGGGAGCTGTGCCTCACGGCCCTCACTTCGTCGGAGAAACCCTCATGCAGAGTTCAGAAACTTGTGTGTTGAGTATGTCGCTGTGAGCCTCCACCATTTAACTAGTGGGTGAAGCCTGAACTGTCTAGAGACAGACCAGACCAGCTGCACAACACAGACACTTCAAACCTGAGGACAAATCTGAGAGAACAGAAAAAGGAAAGGAAACTTAGCTTAGAACCATGCAGCGCTACAGGAGACGGCAGCACTGCAGAGGTGAGGACCGGCACCTGTTTGAAAGAGACAAATGCACACAAACACACACAACAACGAACGAGAAACAAACACAGAGAGAGGAAAAAGTGGTTACACAGAACTTGAGGACATTATCTACATGTAATTATCTACATAATTATAAATTTGTTGTGTTTTCTTTAACAATGTCAGAAGGAGAGAGGCACTGAGGCACCGTCTTCCGCCCCCCGACGCTCCTGCTGCGCCTCCGCCTTCTGACAGGAACTGCCTACAGAACAAGCATGAATGATGCCTGAGTGGACACACACAACTCACAAGTTCCTGGCTCTGTCAGCTCCTCTGCAGAGGGTTTCCCTAAGAAGGTGGACCTAGCAGGGTCACCGGGGGACGGGGAGCTGTGCCTCACGGCCCTCACTTCGTCGGAGAAACCCTCATGCAGAGTTCAGAAACTTGTGTGTTGAGTATGTCGCTGTGAGCCTCCACCATTTAACTAGTGGGTGAAGCCTGAACTGTCTAGAGACAGACCAGACCAGCTGCACAACACAGACACTTCAAACCTGAGGACAAATCTGAGAGAACAGAAAAAGGAAAGGAAACTTAGCTTAGAACCATGCAGCGCTACAGGAGACGGCAGCACTGCAGAGGTGAGGACCGGCACCTGTTTGAAAGAGACAAATGCACACAAACACACACAACAACGAACGAGAAACAAACACAGAGAGAGGAAAAAGTGGTTATACAGAACTTGAGGACATTATCTACATGTAATTATCTACATAATTATAAATTTGTTGTGTTTTCTTTAACAATGTCAGAAGGAGAGAGGCACTGAGGCACCGTCTTCCGCCCCCCGACGCTCCTGCTGCGCCTCCTCCTTCTGACAGGAACTGCCTACAGAACAAGCATGAATGATGCCTGAGTGGACACACACAACTCACAAGTTCCTGGCTCTGTCAGCTCCTCTGCAGAGGGTTTCCCTAAGAAGGTGGACCTAGCAGGGTCACCGGGGGACGGGGAGCTGTGCCTCACGGCCCTCACTTCGTCGGAGAACCCCTCATGCAGAGTTCAGAAACTTGTGTGTTGAGTATGTCGCTGTGAGCCTCCACCATTTAACTAGTGGGTGAAGCCTGAACTGTCTAGAGACAGACCAGACCAGCTGCACAACACAGACACTTCAAACCTGAGGACAAATCTGAGAGAACAGAAAAAGGAAAGGAAACTTAGCTTAGAACCATGCAGCGCTACAGGAGACGGCAGCACTGCAGAGGTGAGGACCGGCACCTGTTTGAAAGAGACAAATGCACACAAACACACACAACAACGAACGAGAAACAAACACAGAGAGAGGAAAAAGTGGTTACACAGAACTTGAGGACATTATCTACATGTAATTATCTACATAATTATAAATTTGTTGTGTTTTCTTTAACAATGTCAGAAGGAGAGAGGCACTGAGGCACCGTCTTCCGCCCCCCGACGCTCCTGCTGCGCCTCCGCCTTCTGACAGGAACTGCCTACAGAACAAGCATGAATGATGCCTGAGTGGACACACACAACTCACAAGTTCCTGGCTCTGTCAGCTCCTCTGCAGAGGGTTTCCCTAAGAAGGTGGACCTAGCAGGGTCACCGGGGGACGGGGAGCTGTGCCTCACGGCCCTCACTTCGTCGGAGAACCCCTCATGCAGAGTTCAGAAACTTGTGTGTTGAGTATGTCGCTGTGAGCCTCCACCATTTAACTAGTGGGTGAAGCCTGAACTGTCTAGAGACAGACCAGACCAGCTGCACAACACAGACACTTCAAACCTGAGGACAAATCTGAGAGAACAGAAAAAGGAAAGGAAACTTAGCTTAGAACCATGCAGCGCTACAGGAGACGGCAGCACTGCAGAGGTGAGGACCGGCACCTGTTTGAAAGAGACAAATGCACACAAACACACACAACAACGAACGAGAAACAAACACAGAGAGAGGAAAAAGTGGTTATACAGAACTTGAGGACATTATCTACATGTAATTATCTACATAATTATAAATTTGTTGTGCTTTCTTTAACAATGTCAGAAGGAGAGAGGCACTGAGGCACCGTCTTCCGCCCCCCGACGCTCCTGCTGCGCCTCCTCCTTCTGACAGGAACTGCCTACAGAACAAGCATGAATGATGCCTGAGTGGACACACACAACTCACAAGTTCCTGGCTCTGTCAGCTCCTCTGCAGAGGGTTTCCCTAAGAAGGTGGACCTAGCAGGGTCACCGGGGGACGGGGAGCTGTGCCTCACGGCCCTCACTTCGTCGGAGAAACCCTCATGCAGAGTTCAGAAACTTGTGTGTTGAGTATGTCGCTGTGAGCCTCCACCATTTAACTAGTGGGTGAAGCCTGAACTGTCTAGAGACAGACCAGACCAGCTGCACAACACAGACACTTCAAACCTGAGGACAAATCTGAGAGAACAGAAAAAGGAAAGGAAACTTAGCTTAGAACCATGCAGCGCTACAGGAGACGGCAGCACTGCAGAGGTGAGGACCGGCACCTGTTTGAAAGAGACAAATGCACACAAACACACACAACAACGAACGAGAAACAAACACAGAGAGAGGAAAAAGTGGTTACACAGAACTTGAGGACATTATCTACATGTAATTATCTACATAATTATAAATTTGTTGTGTTTTCTTTAACAATGTCAGAAGGAGAGAGGCACTGAGGCACCGTCTTCCGCCCCCCGACGCTCCTGCTGCGCCTCCTCCTTCTGACAGGAACTGCCTACAGAACAAGCATGAATGATGCCTGAGTGGACACACGCAACTCACAAGTTCCTGGCTCTGTCAGCTCCTCTGCAGAGGGTTTCCCTAAGAAGGTGGACCTAGCAGGGTCACCGGGGGACGGGGAGCTGTGCCTCACGGCCCTCACTTCGTCGGAGAAACCCTCATGCAGAGTTCAGAAACTTGTGTGTTGAGTATGTCGCTGTGAGCCTCCACCATTTAACTAGTGGGTGAAGCCTGAACTGTCTAGAGACAGACCAGACCAGCTGCACAACACAGACACTTCAAACCTGAGGACAAATCTGAGAGAACAGAAAAAGGAAAGGAAACTTAGCTTAGAACCATGCAGCGCTACAGGAGACGGCAGCACTGCAGAGGTGAGGACCGGCACCTGTTTGAAAGAGACAAATGCACACAAACACACACAACAACGAACGAGAAACAAACACAGAGAGAGGAAAAAGTGGTTATACAGAACTTGAGGACATTATCTACATGTAATTATCTACATAATTATAAATTTGTTGTGTTTTCTTTAACAATGTCAGAAGGAGAGAGGCACTGAGGCACCGTCTTCCGCCCCCCGACGCTCCTGCTGCGCCTCCTCCTTCTGACAGGAACTGCCTACAGAACAAGCATGAATGATGCCTGAGTGGACACACACAACTCACAAGTTCCTGGCTCTGTCAGCTCCTCTGCAGAGGGTTTCCCTAAGAAGGTGGACCTAGCAGGGTCACCGGGGGACGGGGAGCTGTGCCTCACGGCCCTCACTTCGTCGGAGAAACCCTCATGCAGAGTTCAGAAACTTGTGTGTTGAGTATGTCGCTGTGAGCCTCCACCATTTAACTAGTGGGTGAAGCCTGAACTGTCTAGAGACAGACCAGACCAGCTGCACAACACAGACACTTCAAACCTGAGGACAAATCTGAGAGAACAGAAAAAGGAAAGGAAACTTAGCTTAGAACCATGCAGCGCTACAGGAGACGGCAGCACTGCAGAGGTGAGGACCGGCACCTGTTTGAAAGAGACAAATGCACACAAACACACACAACAACGAACGAGAAACAAACACAGAGAGAGGAAAAAGTGGTTATACAGAACTTGAGGACATTATCTACATGTAATTATCTACATAATTATAAATTTGTTGTGTTTTCTTTAACAATGTCAGAAGGAGAGAGGCACTGAGGCACCGTCTTCCGCCCCCCGACGCTCCTGCTGCGCCTCCGCCTTCTGACAGGAACTGCCTACAGAACAAGCATGAATGATGCCTGAGTGGACACACACAACTCACAAGTTCCTGGCTCTGTCAGCTCCTCTGCAGAGGGTTTCCCTAAGAAGGTGGACCTAGCAGGGTCACCGGGGGACGGGGAGCTGTGCCTCACGGCCCTCACTTCGTCGGAGAAACCCTCATGCAGAGTTCAGAAACTTGTGTGTTGAGTATGTCGCTGTGAGCCTCCACCATTTAACTAGTGGGTGAAGCCTGAACTGTCTAGAGACAGACCAGACCAGCTGCACAACACAGACACTTCAAACCTGAGGACAAATCTGAGAGAACAGAAAAAGGAAAGGAAACTTAGCTTAGAACCATGCAGCGCTACAGGAGACGGCAGCACTGCAGAGGTGAGGACCGGCACCTGTTTGAAAGAGACAAATGCACACAAACACACACAACAACGAACGAGAAACAAACACAGAGAGAGGAAAAAGTGGTTATACAGAACTTGAGGACATTATCTACATGTAATTATCTACATAATTATAAATTTGTTGTGTTTTCTTTAACAATGTCAGAAGGAGAGAGGCACTGAGGCACCGTCTTCCGCCCCCCGACGCTCCTGCTGCGCCTCCGCCTTCTGACAGGAACTGCCTACAGAACAAGCATGAATGATGCCTGAGTGGACACACACAACTCACAAGTTCCTGGCTCTGTCAGCTCCTCTGCAGAGGGTTTCCCTAAGAAGGTGGACCTAGCAGGGTCACCGGGGGACGGGGAGCTGTGCCTCACGGCCCTCACTTCGTCGGAGAAACCCTCATGCAGAGTTCAGAAACTTGTGTGTTGAGTATGTCGCTGTGAGCCTCCACCATTTAACTAGTGGGTGAAGCCTGAACTGTCTAGAGACAGACCAGACCAGCTGCACAACACAGACACTTCAAACCTGAGGACAAATCTGAGAGAACAGAAAAAGGAAAGGAAACTTAGCTTAGAACCATGCAGCGCTACAGGAGACGGCAGCACTGCAGAGGTGAGGACCGGCACCTGTTTGAAAGAGACAAATGCACACAAACACACACAACAACGAACGAGAAACAAACACAGAGAGAGGAAAAAGTGGTTATACAGAACTTGAGGACATTATCTACATGTAATTATCTACATAATTATAAATTTGTTGTGTTTTCTTTAACAATGTCAGAAGGAGAGAGGCACTGAGGCACCGTCTTCCGCCCCCCGACGCTCCTGCTGCGCCTCCTCCTTCTGACAGGAACTGCCTACAGAACAAGCATGAATGATGCCTGAGTGGACACACACAACTCACAAGTTCCTGGCTCTGTCAGCTCCTCTGCAGAGGGTTTCCCTAAGAAGGTGGACCTAGCAGGGTCACCGGGGGACGGGGAGCTGTGCCTCACGGCCCTCACTTCGTCGGAGAACCCCTCATGCAGAGTTCAGAAACTTGTGTGTTGAGTATGTCGCTGTGAGCCTCCACCATTTAACTAGTGGGTGAAGCCTGAACTGTCTAGAGACAGACCAGACCAGCTGCACAACACAGACACTTCAAACCTGAGGACAAATCTGAGAGAACAGAAAAAGGAAAGGAAACTTAGCTTAGAACCATGCAGCGCTACAGGAGACGGCAGCACTGCAGAGGTGAGGACCGGCACCTGTTTGAAAGAGACAAATGCACACAAACACACACAACAACGAACGAGAAACAAACACAGAGAGAGGAAAAAGTGGTTACACAGAACTTGAGGACATTATCTACATGTAATTATCTACATAATTATAAATTTGTTGTGCTTTCTTTAACAATGTCAGAAGGAGAGAGGCACTGAGGCACCGTCTTCCGCCCCCCGACGCTCCTGCTGCGCCTCCTCCTTCTGACAGGAACTGCCTACAGAACAAGCATGAATGATGCCTGAGTGGACACACACAACTCACAAGTTCCTGGCTCTGTCAGCTCCTCTGCAGAGGGTTTCCCTAAGAAGGTGGACCTAGCAGGGTCACCGGGGGACGGGGAGCTGTGCCTCACGGCCCTCACTTCGTCGGAGAACCCCTCATGCAGAGTTCAGAAACTTGTGTGTTGAGTATGTCGCTGTGAGCCTCCACCATTTAACTAGTGGGTGAAGCCTGAACTGTCTAGAGACAGACCAGACCAGCTGCACAACACAGACACTTCAAACCTGAGGACAAATCTGAGAGAACAGAAAAAGGAAAGGAAACTTAGCTTAGAACCATGCAGCGCTACAGGAGACGGCAGCACTGCAGAGGTGAGGACCGGCACCTGTTTGAAAGAGACAAATGCACACAAACACACACAACAACGAACGAGAAACAAACACAGAGAGAGGAAAAAGTGGTTACACAGAACTTGAGGACATTATCTACATGTAATTATCTACATAATTATAAATTTGTTGTGTTTTCTTTAACAATGTCAGAAGGAGAGAGGCACTGAGGCACCGTCTTCCGCCCCCCGACGCTCCTGCTGCGCCTCCGCCTTCTGACAGGAACTGCCTACAGAACAAGCATGAATGATGCCTGAGTGGACACACACAACTCACAAGTTCCTGGCTCTGTCAGCTCCTCTGCAGAGGGTTTCCCTAAGAAGGTGGACCTAGCAGGGTCACCGGGGGACGGGGAGCTGTGCCTCACGGCCCTCACTTCGTCGGAGAACCCCTCATGCAGAGTTCAGAAACTTGTGTGTTGAGTATGTCGCTGTGAGCCTCCACCATTTAACTAGTGGGTGAAGCCTGAACTGTCTAGAGACAGACCAGACCAGCTGCACAACACAGACACTTCAAACCTGAGGACAAATCTGAGAGAACAGAAAAAGGAAAGGAAACTTAGCTTAGAACCATGCAGCGCTACAGGAGACGGCAGCACTGCAGAGGTGAGGACCGGCACCTGTTTGAAAGAGACAAATGCACACAAACACACACAACAACGAACGAGAAACAAACACAGAGAGAGGAAAAAGTGGTTATACAGAACTTGAGGACATTATCTACATGTAATTATCTACATAATTATAAATTTGTTGTGCTTTCTTTAACAATGTCAGAAGGAGAGAGGCACTGAGGCACCGTCTTCCGCCCCCCGACGCTCCTGCTGCGCCTCCTCCTTCTGACAGGAACTGCCTACAGAACAAGCATGAATGATGCCTGAGTGGACACACACAACTCACAAGTTCCTGGCTCTGTCAGCTCCTCTGCAGAGGGTTTCCCTAAGAAGGTGGACCTAGCAGGGTCACCGGGGGACGGGGAGCTGTGCCTCACGGCCCTCACTTCGTCGGAGAAACCCTCATGCAGAGTTCAGAAACTTGTGTGTTGAGTATGTCGCTGTGAGCCTCCACCATTTAACTAGTGGGTGAAGCCTGAACTGTCTAGAGACAGACCAGACCAGCTGCACAACACAGACACTTCAAACCTGAGGACAAATCTGAGAGAACAGAAAAAGGAAAGGAAACTTAGCTTAGAACCATGCAGCGCTACAGGAGACGGCAGCACTGCAGAGGTGAGGACCGGCACCTGTTTGAAAGAGACAAATGCACACAAACACACACAACAACGAACGAGAAACAAACACAGAGAGAGGAAAAAGTGGTTACACAGAACTTGAGGACATTATCTACATGTAATTATCTACATAATTATAAATTTGTTGTGTTTTCTTTAACAATGTCAGAAGGAGAGAGGCACTGAGGCACCGTCTTCCGCCCCCCGACGCTCCTGCTGCGCCTCCTCCTTCTGACAGGAACTGCCTACAGAACAAGCATGAATGATGCCTGAGTGGACACACGCAACTCACAAGTTCCTGGCTCTGTCAGCTCCTCTGCAGAGGGTTTCCCTAAGAAGGTGGACCTAGCAGGGTCACCGGGGGACGGGGAGCTGTGCCTCACGGCCCTCACTTCGTCGGAGAAACCCTCATGCAGAGTTCAGAAACTTGTGTGTTGAGTATGTCGCTGTGAGCCTCCACCATTTAACTAGTGGGTGAAGCCTGAACTGTCTAGAGACAGACCAGACCAGCTGCACAACACAGACACTTCAAACCTGAGGACAAATCTGAGAGAACAGAAAAAGGAAAGGAAACTTAGCTTAGAACCATGCAGCGCTACAGGAGACGGCAGCACTGCAGAGGTGAGGACCGGCACCTGTTTGAAAGAGACAAATGCACACAAACACACACAACAACGAACGAGAAACAAACACAGAGAGAGGAAAAAGTGGTTATACAGAACTTGAGGACATTATCTACATGTAATTATCTACATAATTATAAATTTGTTGTGTTTTCTTTAACAATGTCAGAAGGAGAGAGGCACTGAGGCACCGTCTTCCGCCCCCCGACGCTCCTGCTGCGCCTCCTCCTTCTGACAGGAACTGCCTACAGAACAAGCATGAATGATGCCTGAGTGGACACACACAACTCACAAGTTCCTGGCTCTGTCAGCTCCTCTGCAGAGGGTTTCCCTAAGAAGGTGGACCTAGCAGGGTCACCGGGGGACGGGGAGCTGTGCCTCACGGCCCTCACTTCGTCGGAGAAACCCTCATGCAGAGTTCAGAAACTTGTGTGTTGAGTATGTCGCTGTGAGCCTCCACCATTTAACTAGTGGGTGAAGCCTGAACTGTCTAGAGACAGACCAGACCAGCTGCACAACACAGACACTTCAAACCTGAGGACAAATCTGAGAGAACAGAAAAAGGAAAGGAAACTTAGCTTAGAACCATGCAGCGCTACAGGAGACGGCAGCACTGCAGAGGTGAGGACCGGCACCTGTTTGAAAGAGACAAATGCACACAAACACACACAACAACGAACGAGAAACAAACACAGAGAGAGGAAAAAGTGGTTATACAGAACTTGAGGACATTATCTACATGTAATTATCTACATAATTATAAATTTGTTGTGTTTTCTTTAACAATGTCAGAAGGAGAGAGGCACTGAGGCACCGTCTTCCGCCCCCCGACGCTCCTGCTGCGCCTCCGCCTTCTGACAGGAACTGCCTACAGAACAAGCATGAATGATGCCTGAGTGGACACACACAACTCACAAGTTCCTGGCTCTGTCAGCTCCTCTGCAGAGGGTTTCCCTAAGAAGGTGGACCTAGCAGGGTCACCGGGGGACGGGGAGCTGTGCCTCACGGCCCTCACTTCGTCGGAGAAACCCTCATGCAGAGTTCAGAAACTTGTGTGTTGAGTATGTCGCTGTGAGCCTCCACCATTTAACTAGTGGGTGAAGCCTGAACTGTCTAGAGACAGACCAGACCAGCTGCACAACACAGACACTTCAAACCTGAGGACAAATCTGAGAGAACAGAAAAAGGAAAGGAAACTTAGCTTAGAACCATGCAGCGCTACAGGAGACGGCAGCACTGCAGAGGTGAGGACCGGCACCTGTTTGAAAGAGACAAATGCACACAAACACACACAACAACGAACGAGAAACAAACACAGAGAGAGGAAAAAGTGGTTATACAGAACTTGAGGACATTATCTACATGTAATTATCTACATAATTATAAATTTGTTGTGTTTTCTTTAACAATGTCAGAAGGAGAGAGGCACTGAGGCACCGTCTTCCGCCCCCCGACGCTCCTGCTGCGCCTCCGCCTTCTGACAGGAACTGCCTACAGAACAAGCATGAATGATGCCTGAGTGGACACACACAACTCACAAGTTCCTGGCTCTGTCAGCTCCTCTGCAGAGGGTTTCCCTAAGAAGGTGGACCTAGCAGGGTCACCGGGGGACGGGGAGCTGTGCCTCACGGCCCTCACTTCGTCGGAGAAACCCTCATGCAGAGTTCAGAAACTTGTGTGTTGAGTATGTCGCTGTGAGCCTCCACCATTTAACTAGTGGGTGAAGCCTGAACTGTCTAGAGACAGACCAGACCAGCTGCACAACACAGACACTTCAAACCTGAGGACAAATCTGAGAGAACAGAAAAAGGAAAGGAAACTTAGCTTAGAACCATGCAGCGCTACAGGAGACGGCAGCACTGCAGAGGTGAGGACCGGCACCTGTTTGAAAGAGACAAATGCACACAAACACACACAACAACGAACGAGAAACAAACACAGAGAGAGGAAAAAGTGGTTATACAGAACTTGAGGACATTATCTACATGTAATTATCTACATAATTATAAATTTGTTGTGCTTTCTTTAACAATGTCAGAAGGAGAGAGGCACTGAGGCACCGTCTTCCGCCCCCCGACGCTCCTGCTGCGCCTCCTCCTTCTGACAGGAACTGCCTACAGAACAAGCATGAATGATGCCTGAGTGGACACACACAACTCACAAGTTCCTGGCTCTGTCAGCTCCTCTGCAGAGGGTTTCCCTAAGAAGGTGGACCTAGCAGGGTCACCGGGGGACGGGGAGCTGTGCCTCACGGCCCTCACTTCGTCGGAGAAACCCTCATGCAGAGTTCAGAAACTTGTGTGTTGAGTATGTCGCTGTGAGCCTCCACCATTTAACTAGTGGGTGAAGCCTGAACTGTCTAGAGACAGACCAGACCAGCTGCACAACACAGACACTTCAAACCTGAGGACAAATCTGAGAGAACAGAAAAAGGAAAGGAAACTTAGCTTAGAACCATGCAGCGCTACAGGAGACGGCAGCACTGCAGAGGTGAGGACCGGCACCTGTTTGAAAGAGACAAATGCACACAAACACACACAACAACGAACGAGAAACAAACACAGAGAGAGGAAAAAGTGGTTACACAGAACTTGAGGACATTATCTACATGTAATTATCTACATAATTATAAATTTGTTGTGTTTTCTTTAACAATGTCAGAAGGAGAGAGGCACTGAGGCACCGTCTTCCGCCCCCCGACGCTCCTGCTGCGCCTCCTCCTTCTGACAGGAACTGCCTACAGAACAAGCATGAATGATGCCTGAGTGGACACACGCAACTCACAAGTTCCTGGCTCTGTCAGCTCCTCTGCAGAGGGTTTCCCTAAGAAGGTGGACCTAGCAGGGTCACCGGGGGACGGGGAGCTGTGCCTCACGGCCCTCACTTCGTCGGAGAAACCCTCATGCAGAGTTCAGAAACTTGTGTGTTGAGTATGTCGCTGTGAGCCTCCACCATTTAACTAGTGGGTGAAGCCTGAACTGTCTAGAGACAGACCAGACCAGCTGCACAACACAGACACTTCAAACCTGAGGACAAATCTGAGAGAACAGAAAAAGGAAAGGAAACTTAGCTTAGAACCATGCAGCGCTACAGGAGACGGCAGCACTGCAGAGGTGAGGACCGGCACCTGTTTGAAAGAGACAAATGCACACAAACACACACAACAACGAACGAGAAACAAACACAGAGAGAGGAAAAAGTGGTTATACAGAACTTGAGGACATTATCTACATGTAATTATCTACATAATTATAAATTTGTTGTGTTTTCTTTAACAATGTCAGAAGGAGAGAGGCACTGAGGCACCGTCTTCCGCCCCCCGACGCTCCTGCTGCGCCTCCTCCTTCTGACAGGAACTGCCTACAGAACAAGCATGAATGATGCCTGAGTGGACACACACAACTCACAAGTTCCTGGCTCTGTCAGCTCCTCTGCAGAGGGTTTCCCTAAGAAGGTGGACCTAGCAGGGTCACCGGGGGACGGGGAGCTGTGCCTCACGGCCCTCACTTCGTCGGAGAAACCCTCATGCAGAGTTCAGAAACTTGTGTGTTGAGTATGTCGCTGTGAGCCTCCACCATTTAACTAGTGGGTGAAGCCTGAACTGTCTAGAGACAGACCAGACCAGCTGCACAACACAGACACTTCAAACCTGAGGACAAATCTGAGAGAACAGAAAAAGGAAAGGAAACTTAGCTTAGAACCATGCAGCGCTACAGGAGACGGCAGCACTGCAGAGGTGAGGACCGGCACCTGTTTGAAAGAGACAAATGCACACAAACACACACAACAACGAACGAGAAACAAACACAGAGAGAGGAAAAAGTGGTTATACAGAACTTGAGGACATTATCTACATGTAATTATCTACATAATTATAAATTTGTTGTGTTTTCTTTAACAATGTCAGAAGGAGAGAGGCACTGAGGCACCGTCTTCCGCCCCCCGACGCTCCTGCTGCGCCTCCGCCTTCTGACAGGAACTGCCTACAGAACAAGCATGAATGATGCCTGAGTGGACACACACAACTCACAAGTTCCTGGCTCTGTCAGCTCCTCTGCAGAGGGTTTCCCTAAGAAGGTGGACCTAGCAGGGTCACCGGGGGACGGGGAGCTGTGCCTCACGGCCCTCACTTCGTCGGAGAAACCCTCATGCAGAGTTCAGAAACTTGTGTGTTGAGTATGTCGCTGTGAGCCTCCACCATTTAACTAGTGGGTGAAGCCTGAACTGTCTAGAGACAGACCAGACCAGCTGCACAACACAGACACTTCAAACCTGAGGACAAATCTGAGAGAACAGAAAAAGGAAAGGAAACTTAGCTTAGAACCATGCAGCGCTACAGGAGACGGCAGCACTGCAGAGGTGAGGACCGGCACCTGTTTGAAAGAGACAAATGCACACAAACACACACAACAACGAACGAGAAACAAACACAGAGAGAGGAAAAAGTGGTTATACAGAACTTGAGGACATTATCTACATGTAATTATCTACATAATTATAAATTTGTTGTGTTTTCTTTAACAATGTCAGAAGGAGAGAGGCACTGAGGCACCGTCTTCCGCCCCCCGACGCTCCTGCTGCGCCTCCGCCTTCTGACAGGAACTGCCTACAGAACAAGCATGAATGATGCCTGAGTGGACACACACAACTCACAAGTTCCTGGCTCTGTCAGCTCCTCTGCAGAGGGTTTCCCTAAGAAGGTGGACCTAGCAGGGTCACCGGGGGACGGGGAGCTGTGCCTCACGGCCCTCACTTCGTCGGAGAAACCCTCATGCAGAGTTCAGAAACTTGTGTGTTGAGTATGTCGCTGTGAGCCTCCACCATTTAACTAGTGGGTGAAGCCTGAACTGTCTAGAGACAGACCAGACCAGCTGCACAACACAGACACTTCAAACCTGAGGACAAATCTGAGAGAACAGAAAAAGGAAAGGAAACTTAGCTTAGAACCATGCAGCGCTACAGGAGACGGCAGCACTGCAGAGGTGAGGACCGGCACCTGTTTGAAAGAGACAAATGCACACAAACACACACAACAACGAACGAGAAACAAACACAGAGAGAGGAAAAAGTGGTTATACAGAACTTGAGGACATTATCTACATGTAATTATCTACATAATTATAAATTTGTTGTGTTTTCTTTAACAATGTCAGAAGGAGAGAGGCACTGAGGCACCGTCTTCCGCCCCCCGACGCTCCTGCTGCGCCTCCGCCTTCTGACAGGAACTGCCTACAGAACAAGCATGAATGATGCCTGAGTGGACACACACAACTCACAAGTTCCTGGCTCTGTCAGCTCCTCTGCAGAGGGTTTCCCTAAGAAGGTGGACCTAGCAGGGTCACCGGGGGACGGGGAGCTGTGCCTCACGGCCCTCACTTCGTCGGAGAAACCCTCATGCAGAGTTCAGAAACTTGTGTGTTGAGTATGTCGCTGTGAGCCTCCACCATTTAACTAGTGGGTGAAGCCTGAACTGTCTAGAGACAGACCAGACCAGCTGCACAACACAGACACTTCAAACCTGAGGACAAATCTGAGAGAACAGAAAAAGGAAAGGAAACTTAGCTTAGAACCATGCAGCGCTACAGGAGACGGCAGCACTGCAGAGGTGAGGACCGGCACCTGTTTGAAAGAGACAAATGCACACAAACACACACAACAACGAACGAGAAACAAACACAGAGAGAGGAAAAAGTGGTTACACAGAACTTGAGGACATTATCTACATGTAATTATCTACATAATTATAAATTTGTTGTGTTTTCTTTAACAATGTCAGAAGGAGAGAGGCACTGAGGCACCGTCTTCCGCCCCCCGACGCTCCTGCTGCGCCTCCTCCTTCTGACAGGAACTGCCTACAGAACAAGCATGAATGATGCCTGAGTGGACACACACAACTCACAAGTTCCTGGCTCTGTCAGCTCCTCTGCAGAGGGTTTCCCTAAGAAGGTGGACCTAGCAGGGTCACCGGGGGACGGGGAGCTGTGCCTCACGGCCCTCACTTCGTCGGAGAAACCCTCATGCAGAGTTCAGAAACTTGTGTGTTGAGTATGTCGCTGTGAGCCTCCACCATTTAACTAGTGGGTGAAGCCTGAACTGTCTAGAGACAGACCAGACCAGCTGCACAACACAGACACTTCAAACCTGAGGACAAATCTGAGAGAACAGAAAAAGGAAAGGAAACTTAGCTTAGAACCATGCAGCGCTACAGGAGACGGCAGCACTGCAGAGGTGAGGACCGGCACCTGTTTGAAAGAGACAAATGCACACAAACACACACAACAACGAACGAGAAACAAACACAGAGAGAGGAAAAAGTGGTTATACAGAACTTGAGGACATTATCTACATGTAATTATCTACATAATTATAAATTTGTTGTGTTTTCTTTAACAATGTCAGAAGGAGAGAGGCACTGAGGCACCGTCTTCCGCCCCCCGACGCTCCTGCTGCGCCTCCTCCTTCTGACAGGAACTGCCTACAGAACAAGCATGAATGATGCCTGAGTGGACACACACAACTCACAAGTTCCTGGCTCTGTCAGCTCCTCTGCAGAGGGTTTCCCTAAGAAGGTGGACCTAGCAGGGTCACCGGGGGACGGGGAGCTGTGCCTCACGGCCCTCACTTCGTCGGAGAAACCCTCATGCAGAGTTCAGAAACTTGTGTGTTGAGTATGTCGCTGTGAGCCTCCACCATTTAACTAGTGGGTGAAGCCTGAACTGTCTAGAGACAGACCAGACCAGCTGCACAACACAGACACTTCAAACCTGAGGACAAATCTGAGAGAACAGAAAAAGGAAAGGAAACTTAGCTTAGAACCATGCAGCGCTACAGGAGACGGCAGCACTGCAGAGGTGAGGACCGGCACCTGTTTGAAAGAGACAAATGCACGCAAACACACACAACAACGAACGGGAAACAAACACAGAGAGAGGAAAAAGTGGTTATACAGAACTTGAGGACATTATCTACATGTAATTATCTACATAATTATAAATTTGTTGTGTTTTCTTTAACAATGTCAGAAGGAGAGAGGCACTGAGGCACCGTCTTCCGCCCCCCGACGCTCCTGCTGCGCCTCCTCCTTCTGACAGGAACTGCCTACAGAACAAGCATGAATGATGCCTGAGTGGACACACGCAACTCACAAGTTCCTGGCTCTGTCAGCTCCTCTGCAGAGGGTTTCCCTAAGAAGGTGGACCTAGCAGGGTCACCGGGGGACGGGGAGCTGTGCCTCACGGCCCTCACTTCGCCGGAGAAACCCTCATGCAGAGTTCAGAAACTTGTGTGTTGAGTATGTCGCTGTGAGCCTCCACCATTTAACTAGTGGGTGAAGCCTGAACTGTCTAGAGACAGACCAGACCAGCTGCACAACACAGACACTTCAAACCTGAGGACAAATCTGAGAGAACAGAAAAAGGAAAGGAAACTTAGCTTAGAACCATGCAGCGCTACAGGGGACGGCAGCACTGCAGAGGTGAGGACCGGCACCTGTTTGAAAGAGACAAATGCACACAAACACACACAACAACGAACGAGAAACAAACACAGAGAGAGGACAAAGTGGTTATACAGAACTTGAGGACATTATCTACATGTAATTATCTACATAATTATAAATTTGTTGTGTTTTCTTTAACAATGTCAGAAGGAGAGAGGCACTGAGGCACCGTCTTCCGCCCCCCGACGCTCCTGCTGCGCCTCCTCCTTCTGACAGGAACTGCCTACAGAACAAGCATGAATGATGCCTGAGTGGACACACGCAACTCACAAGTTCCTGGCTCTGTCAGCTCCTCTGCAGAGGGTTTCCCTAAGAAGGTGGACCTAGCAGGGTCACCGGGGGACGGGGAGCTGTGCCTCACGGCCCTCACTTCGCCGGAGAAACCCTCATGCAGAGTTCAGAAACTTGTGTGTTGAGTATGTCGCTGTGAGCCTCCACCATTTAACTAGTGGGTGAAGCCTGAACTGTCTAGAGACAGACCAGACCAGCTGCACAACGCAGACACTTCAAACCTGAGGACAAATCTGAGAGAACAGAAAAAGGAAAGGAAACTTAGCTTAGAACCATGCAGCGCTACAGGAGACGGCAGCACTGCAGAGGTGAGGACCGGCACCTGTTTGAAAGAGACAAATGCACACAAACACACACAACAACGAACGAGAAACAAACACAGAGAGAGGACAAAGTGGTTATAAAGAACTTGAGGACATTATCTACATGTAATTATCTACATAATTATAAATTTGTTGTGTTTTCTTTAACAATGTCAGAAGGAGAGAGGCACTGAGGCACCGTCTTCCGCCCCCCGACGCTCCTGCTGCGCCTCCTCCTTCTGACAGGAACTGCCTACAGAACAAGCATGAATGATGCCTGAGTGGACACACGCAACTCACAAGTTCCTGGCTCTGTCAGCTCCTCTGCAGAGGGTTTCCCTAAGAAGGTGGACCTAGCAGGGTCACCGGGGGACGGGGAGCTGTGCCTCACGGCCCTCACTTCGCCGGAGAAACCCTCATGCAGAGTTCAGAAACTTGTGTGTTGAGTATGTCGCTGTGAGCCTCCACCATTTAACTAGTGGGTGAAGCCTGAACTGTCTAGAGACAGACCAGACCAGCTGCACAACGCAGACACTTCAAACCTGAGGACAAATCTGAGAGAACAGAAAAAGGAAAGGAAACTTAGCTTAGAACCATGCAGCGCTACAGGAGACGGCAGCACTGCAGAGGTGAGGACCGGCACCTGTTTGAAAGAGACAAATGCACACAAACACACACAACAACGAACGAGAAACAAACACAGAGAGAGGAAAAAGTGGTTATACAGAACTTGAGGACATTATCTACATGTAATTATCTACATAATTATAAATTTGTTGTGTTTTCTTTAACAATGTCAGAAGGAGAGAGGCACTGAGGCACCGTCTTCCGCCCCCCGACGCTCCTGCTGCGCCTCCTCCTTCTGACAGGAACTGCCTACAGAACAAGCATGAATGATGCCTGAGTGGACACACGCAACTCACAAGTTCCCGGCTCTGTCAGCTCCTCTGCAGAGGGTTTCCCTAAGAAGGTGGACCTAGCAGGGTCACCGGGGGACGGGGAGCTGTGTCTCACGGCCCTCACTTCGCCGGAGAAACCCTCATGCAGAGTTCAGAAACTTGTGTGTTGAGTATGTCGCTGTGAGCCTCCACCATTTAACTAGTGGGTGAAGCCTGAACTGTCTAGAGACAGACCAGACCAGCTGCACAACACAGACACTTCAAACCTGAGGACAAATCTGAGAGAACAGAAAAAGGAAAGGAAACTTAGCTTAGAACCATGCAGCGCTACAGGAGACTGCAGCACTGCAGAGGTGAGGACCGGCACCTGTTTGAAAGAGACAAATGCACACAAACACACACAACAACGAACGAGAAACAAACACAGAGAGAGGACAAAGTGGTTATACAGAACTTGAGGACATTATCTACATGTAATTATCTACATAATTATAAATTTGTTGTGTTTTCTTTAACAATGTCAGAAGGAGAGAGGCACTGAGGCACCGTCTTCCGCCCCCCGACGCTCCTGCTGCGCCTCCTCCTTCTGACAGGAACTGCCTACAGAACAAGCATGAATGATGCCTGAGTGGACACACGCAACTCACAAGTTCCTGGCTCTGTCAGCTCCTCTGCAGAGGGTTTCCCTAAGAAGGTGGACCTAGCAGGGTCACCGGGGGACGGGGAGCTGTGCCTCACGGCCCTCACTTCGTCGGAGAAACCCTCATGCAGAGTTCAGAAACTTGTGTGTTGAGTATGTCGCTGTGAGCCTCCACCATTTAACTAGTGGGTGAAGCCTGAACTGTCTAGAGACAGACCAGACCAGCTGCACAACACAGACACTTCAAACCTGAGGACAAATCTGAGAGAACAGAAAAAGGAAAGGAAACTTAGCTTAGAACCATGCAGCGCTACAGGAGACGGCAGCACTGCAGAGGTGAGGACCGGCACCTGTTTGAAAGAGACAAATGCACACAAACACACACAACAACGAACGAGAAACAAACACAGAGAGAGGACAAAGTGGTTATACAGAACTTGAGGACATTATCTACATGTAATTATCTACATAATTATAAATTTGTTGTGTTTTCTTTAACAATGTCAGAAGGAGAGAGGCACTGAGGCACCGTCTTCCGCCCCCCGACGCTCCTGCTGCGCCTCCTCCTTCTGACAGGAACTGCCTACAGAACAAGCATGAATGATGCCTGAGTGGACACACGCAACTCACAAGTTCCTGGCTCTGTCAGCTCCTCTGCAGAGGGTTTCCCTAAGAAGGTGGACCTAGCAGGGTCACCGGGGGACGGGGAGCTGTGCCTCACGGCCCTCACTTCGCCGGAGAAACCCTCATGCAGAGTTCAGAAACTTGTGTGTTGAGTATGTCGCTGTGAGCCTCCACCATTTAACTAGTGGGTGAAGCCTGAACTGTCTAGAGACAGACCAGACCAGCTGCACAACGCAGACACTTCAAACCTGAGGACAAATCTGAGAGAACAGAAAAAGGAAAGGAAACTTAGCTTAGAACCATGCAGCGCTACAGGAGACGGCAGCACTGCAGAGGTGAGGACCGGCACCTGTTTGAAAGAGACAAATGCACACAAACACACACAACAACGAACGAGAAACAAACACAGAGAGAGGAAAAAGTGGTTATACAGAACTTGAGGACATTATCTACATGTAATTATCTACATAATTATAAATTTGTTGTGTTTTCTTTAACAATGTCAGAAGGAGAGAGGCACTGAGGCACCGTCTTCCGCCCCCCGACGCTCCTGCTGCGCCTCCTCCTTCTGACAGGAACTGCCTACAGAACAAGCATGAATGATGCCTGAGTGGACACACACAACTCACAAGTTCCTGGCTCTGTCAGCTCCTCTGCAGAGGGTTTCCCTAAGAAGGTGGACCTAGCAGGGTCACCGGGGGACGGGGAGCTGTGCCTCACGGCCCTCACTTCGTCGGAGAAACCCTCATGCAGAGTTCAGAAACTTGTGTGTTGAGTATGTCGCTGTGAGCCTCCACCATTTAACTAGTGGGTGAAGCCTGAACTGTCTAGAGACAGACCAGACCAGCTGCACAACGCAGACACTTCAAACCTGAGGACAAATCTGAGAGAACAGAAAAAGGAAAGGAAACTTAGCTTAGAACCATGCAGCGCTACAGGAGACGGCAGCACTGCAGAGGTGAGGACCGGCACCTGTTTGAAAGAGACAAATGCACACAAACACACACAACAACGAACGAGAAACAAACACAGAGAGAGGAAAAAGTGGTTATACAGAATTTGAGGACATTATCTACATGTAATTATCTACATAATTATAAATTTGTTGTGTTTTCTTTAACAATGTCAGAAGGAGAGAGGCACTGAGGCACCGTCTTCCGCCCCCCGACGCTCCTGCTGCGCCTCCTCCTTCTGACAGGAACTGCCTACAGAACAAGCATGAATGATGCCTGAGTGGACACACGCAACTCACAAGTTCCTGGCTCTGTCAGCTCCTCTGCAGAGGGTTTCCCTAAGAAGGTGGACCTAGCAGGGTCACCGGGGGACGGGGAGCTGTGCCTCACGGCCCTCACTTCGTCGGAGAAACCCTCATGCAGAGTTCAGAAACTTGTGTGTTGAGTATGTCGCTGTGAGCCTCCACCATTTAACTAGTGGGTGAAGCCTGAACTGTCTAGAGACAGACCAGACCAGCTGCACAACGCAGACACTTCAAACCTGAGGACAAATCTGAGAGAACAGAAAAAGGAAAGGAAACTTAGCTTAGAACCATGCAGCGCTACAGGAGACGGCAGCACTGCAGAGGTGAGGACCGGCACCTGTTTGAAAGAGACAAATGCACACAAACACACACAACAACGAACGAGAAACAAACACAGAGAGAGGAAAAAGTGGTTATACAGAACTTGAGGACATTATCTACATGTAATTATCTACATAATTATAAATTTGTTGTGTTTTCTTTAACAATGTCAGAAGGAGAGAGGCACTGAGGCACCGTCTTCCGCCCCCCGACGCTCCTGCTGCGCCTCCTCCTTCTGACAGGAACTGCCTACAGAACAAGCATGAATGATGCCTGAGTGGACACACGCAACTCACAAGTTCCTGGCTCTGTCAGCTCCTCTGCAGAGGGTTTCCCTAAGAAGGTGGACCTAGCAGGGTCACCGGGGGACGGGGAGCTGTGCCTCACGGCCCTCACTTCGTCGGAGAAACCCTCATGCAGAGTTCAGAAACTTGTGTGTTGAGTATGTCGCTGTGAGCCTCCACCATTTAACTAGTGGGTGAAGCCTGAACTGTCTAGAGACAGACCAGACCAGCTGCACAACACAGACACTTCAAACCTGAGGACAAATCTGAGAGAACAGAAAAAGGAAAGGAAACTTAGCTTAGAACCATGCAGCGCTACAGGAGACGGCAGCACTGCAGAGGTGAGGACCGGCACCTGTTTGAAAGAGACAAATGCACACAAACACACACAACAACGAACGAGAAACAAACACAGAGAGAGGACAAAGTGGTTATAAAGAACTTGAGGACATTATCTACATGTAATTATCTACATAATTATAAATTTGTTGTGTTTTCTTTAACAATGTCAGAAGGAGAGAGGCACTGAGGCACCGTCTTCCGCCCCCCGACGCTCCTGCTGCGCCTCCTCCTTCTGACAGGAACTGCCTACAGAACAAGCATGAATGATGCCTGAGTGGACACACGCAACTCACAAGTTCCTGGCTCTGTCAGCTCCTCTGCAGAGGGTTTCCCTAAGAAGGTGGACCTAGCAGGGTCACCGGGGGACGGGGAGCTGTGCCTCACGGCCCTCACTTCGTCGGAGAAACCCTCATGCAGAGTTCAGAAACTTGTGTGTTGAGTATGTCGCTGTGAGCCTCCACCATTTAACTAGTGGGTGAAGCCTGAACTGTCTAGAGACAGACCAGACCAGCTGCACAACACAGACACTTCAAACCTGAGGACAAATCTGAGAGAACAGAAAAAGGAAAGGAAACTTAGCTTAGAACCATGCAGCGCTACAGGAGACGGCAGCACTGCAGAGGTGAGGACCGGCACCTGTTTGAAAGAGACAAATGCACACAAACACACACAACAACGAACGAGAAACAAACACAGAGAGAGGACAAAGTGGTTATACAGAACTTGAGGACATTATCTACATGTAATTATCTACATAATTATAAATTTGTTGTGTTTTCTTTAACAATGTCAGAAGGAGAGAGGCAATGAGGCACCGTCATCCGCCCCCCGACGCTCCTGCTGCGCCTCCTCCTTCTGACAGGAACTGCCTACAGAACAAGCATGAATGATGCCTGAGTGGACACACGCAACTCACAAGTTCCTGGCTCTGTCAGCTCCTCTGCAGAGGGTTTCCCTAAGAAGGTGGACCTAGCAGGGTCACCGGGGGACGGGGAGCTGTGCCTCACGGCCCTCACTTCGTCGGAGAAACCCTCATGCAGAGTTCAGAAACTTGTGTGTTGAGTATGTCGCTGTGAGCCTCCACCATTTAACTAGTGGGTGAAGCCTGAACTGTCTAGAGACAGACCAGACCAGCTGCACAACACAGACACTTCAAACCTGAGGACAAATCTGAGAGAACAGAAAAAGGAAAGGAAACTTAGCTTAGAACCATGCAGCGCTACAGGAGACGGCAGCACTGCAGAGGTGAGGACCGGCACCTGTTTGAAAGAGACAAATGCACACAAACACACACAACAACGAACGAGAAACAAACACAGAGAGAGGACAAAGTGGTTATACAGAACTTGAGGACATTATCTACATGTAATTATCTACATAATTATAAATTTGTTGTGTTTTCTTTAACAATGTCAGAAGGAGAGAGGCACTGAGGCACCGTCTTCCGCCCCCCGACGCTCCTGCTGCGCCTCCTCCTTCTGACAGGAACTGCCTACAGAACAAGCATGAATGATGCCTGAGTGGACACACACAACTCACAAGTTCCTGGCTCTGTCAGCTCCTCTGCAGAGGGTTTCCCTAAGAAGGTGGACCTAGCAGGGTCACCGGGGGACGGTGAGCTGTGCCTCACGGCCCTCACTTCGTCGGAGAAACCCTCATGCAGAGTTCAGAAACTTGTGTGTTGAGTATGTCGCTGTGAGCCTCCACCATTTAACTAGTGGGTGAAGCCTGAACTGTCTAGAGACAGACCAGACCAGCTGCACAACACAGACACTTCAAACCTGAGGACAAATCTGAGAGAACAGAAAAAGGAAAGGAAACTTAGCTTAGAACCATGCAGCGCTACAGGAGACGGCAGCACTGCAGAGGTGAGGACCGGCACCTGTTTGAAAGAGACAAATGCACGCAAACACACACAACAACGAACGAGAAACAAACACAGAGAGAGGACAAAGTGGTTATACAGAACTTGAGGACATTATCTACATGTAATTATCTACATAATTATAAATTTGTTGTGTTTTCTTTAACAATGTCAGAAGGAGAGAGGCACTGAGGCACCGTCTTCCGCCCCCCGACGCTCCTGCTGCGCCTCCTCCTTCTGACAGGAACTGCCTACAGAACAAGCATGAATGATGCCTGAGTGGACACACACAACTCACAAGTTCCTGGCTCTGTCAGCTCCTCTGCAGAGGGTTTCCCTAAGAAGGTGGACCTAGCAGGGTCACCGGGGGACGGGGAGCTGTGCCTCACGGCCCTCACTTCGCCGGAGAAACCCTCATGCAGAGTTCAGAAACTTGTGTGTTGAGTATGTCGCTGTGAGCCTCCACCATTTAACTAGTGGGTGAAGCCTGAACTGTCTAGAGACAGACCAGACCAGCTGCACAACACAGACACTTCAAACCTGAGGACAAATCTGAGAGAACAGAAAAAGGAAAGGAAACTTAGCTTAGAACCATGCAGCGCTACAGGAGACGGCAGCACTGCAGAGGTGAGGACCGGCACCTGTTTGAAAGAGACAAATGCACACAAACACACACAACAACGAACGAGAAACAAACACAGAGAGAGGACAAAGTGGTTATACAGAACTTGAGGACATTATCTACATGTAATTATCTACATAATTATAAATTTGTTGTGTTTTCTTTAACAATGTCAGAAGGAGAGAGGCACTGAGGCACCGTCTTCCGCCCCCCGACGCTCCTGCTGCGCCTCCTCCTTCTGACAGGAACTGCCTACAGAACAAGCATGAATGATGCCTGAGTGGACACACGCAACTCACAAGTTCCTGGCTCTGTCAGCTCCTCTGCAGAGGGTTTCCCTAAGAAGGTGGACCTAGCAGGGTCACCGGGGGACGGGGAGCTGTGCCTCACGGCCCTCACTTCGCCGGAGAAACCCTCATGCAGAGTTCAGAAACTTGTGTGTTGAGTATGTCGCTGTGAGCCTCCACCATTTAACTAGTGGGTGAAGCCTGAACTGTCTAGAGACAGACCAGACCAGCTGCACAACACAGACACTTCAAACCTGAGGACAAATCTGAGAGAACAGAAAAAGGAAAGGAAACTTAGCTTAGAACCATGCAGCGCTACAGGAGACGGCAGCACTGCAGAGGTGAGGACCGGCACCTGTTTGAAAGAGACAAATGCACACAAACACACACAACAACGAACGAGAAACAAACACAGAGAGAGGACAAAGTGGTTATACAGAACTTGAGGACATTATCTACATGTAATTATCTACATAATTATAAATTTGTTGTGTTTTCTTTAACAATGTCAGAAGGAGAGAGGCACTGAGGCACCGTCTTCCGCCCCCCGACGCTCCTGCTGCGCCTCCTCCTTCTGACAGGAACTGCCTACAGAACAAGCATGAATGATGCCTGAGTGGACACACGCAACTCACAAGTTCCTGGCTCTGTCAGCTCCTCTGCAGAGGGTTTCCCTAAGAAGGTGGACCTAGCAGGGTCACCGGGGGACGGGGAGCTGTGCCTCACGGCCCTCACTTCGTCGGAGAAACCCTCATGCAGAGTTCAGAAACTTGTGTGTTGAGTATGTCGCTGTGAGCCTCCACCATTTAACTAGTGGGTGAAGCCTGAACTGTCTAGAGACAGACCAGACCAGCTGCACAACACAGACACTTCAAACCTGAGGACAAATCTGAGAGAACAGAAAAAGGAAAGGAAACTTAGCTTAGAACCATGCAGCGCTACAGGAGACGGCAGCACTGCAGAGGTGAGGACCGGCACCTGTTTGAAAGAGACAAATGCACACAAACACACACAACAACGAACGAGAAACAAACACAGAGAGAGGAAAAAGTGGTTATAAAGAACTTGAGGACATTATCTACATGTAATTATCTACATAATTATAAATTTGTTGTGTTTTCTTTAACAATGTCAGAAGGAGAGAGGCACTGAGGCACCGTCTTCCGCCCCCCGACGCTCCTGCTGCGCCTCCTCCTTCTGACAGGAACTGCCTACAGAACAAGCATGAATGATGCCTGAGTGGACACACGCAACTCACAAGTTCCTGGCTCTGTCAGCTCCTCTGCAGAGGGTTTCCCTAAGAAGGTGGACCTAGCAGGGTCACCGGGGGACGGGGAGCTGTGCCTCACGGCCCTCACTTCGTCGGAGAAACCCTCATGCAGAGTTCAGAAACTTGTGTGTTGAGTATGTCGCTGTGAGCCTCCACCATTTAACTAGTGGGTGAAGCCTGAACTGTCTAGAGACAGACCAGACCAGCTGCACAACACAGACACTTCAAACCTGAGGACAAATCTGAGAGAACAGAAAAAGGAAAGGAAACTTAGCTTAGAACCATGCAGCGCTACAGGAGACGGCAGCACTGCAGAGGTGAGGACCGGCACCTGTTTGAAAGAGACAAATGCACACAAACACACACAACAACGAACGAGAAACAAACACAGAGAGAGGACAAAGTGGTTATAAAGAACTTGAGGACATTATCTACATGTAATTATCTACATAATTATAAATTTGTTGTGTTTTCTTTAACAATGTCAGAAGGAGAGAGGCACTGAGGCACCGTCTTCCGCCCCCCGACGCTCCTGCTGCGCCTCCTCCTTCTGACAGGAACTGCCTACAGAACAAGCATGAATGATGCCTGAGTGGACACACACAACTCACAAGTTCCTGGCTCTGTCAGCTCCTCTGCAGAGGGTTTCCCTAAGAAGGTGGACCTAGCAGGGTCACCGGGGGACGGGGAGCTGTGCCTCACGGCCCTCACTTCGCCGGAGAAACCCTCATGCAGAGTTCAGAAACTTGTGTGTTGAGTATGTCGCTGTGAGCCTCCACCATTTAACTAGTGGGTGAAGCCTGAACTGTCTAGAGACAGACCAGACCAGCTGCACAACACAGACACTTCAAACCTGAGGACAAATCTGAGAGAACAGAAAAAGGAAAGGAAACTTAGCTTAGAACCATGCAGCGCTACAGGAGACGGCAGCACTGCAGAGGTGAGGACCGGCACCTGTTTGAAAGAGACAAATGCACACAAACACACACAACAACGAACGAGAAACAAACACAGAGAGAGGACAAAGTGGTTATACAGAACTTGAGGACATTATCTACATGTAATTATCTACATAATTATAAATTTGTTGTGTTTTCTTTAACAATGTCAGAAGGAGAGAGGCACTGAGGCACCGTCTTCCGCCCCCCGACGCTCCTGCTGCGCCTCCTCCTTCTGACAGGAACTGCCTACAGAACAAGCATGAATGATGCCTGAGTGGACACACGCAACTCACAAGTTCCTGGCTCTGTCAGCTCCTCTGCAGAGGGTTTCCCTAAGAAGGTGGACCTAGCAGGGTCACCGGGGGACGGGGAGCTGTGCCTCACGGCCCTCACTTCGCCGGAGAAACCCTCATGCAGAGTTCAGAAACTTGTGTGTTGAGTATGTCGCTGTGAGCCTCCACCATTTAACTAGTGGGTGAAGCCTGAACTGTCTAGAGACAGACCAGACCAGCTGCACAACGCAGACACTTCAAACCTGAGGACAAATCTGAGAGAACAGAAAAAGGAAAGGAAACTTAGCTTAGAACCATGCAGCGCTACAGGAGACGGCAGCACTGCAGAGGTGAGGACCGGCACCTGTTTGAAAGAGACAAATGCACGCAAACACACACAACAACGAACGGGAAACAAACAGAGAGAGAGGACAAAGTGGTTATACAGAACTTGAGGACATTATCTACATGTAATTATCTACATAATTATAAATTTGTTGTGTTTTCTTTAACAATGTCAGAAGGAGAGAGGCACTGAGGCACCGTCTTCCGCCCCCCGACGCTCCTGCTGCGCCTCCTCCTTCTGACAGGAACTGCCTACAGAACAAGCATGAATGATGCCTGAGTGGACACACGCAACTCACAAGTTCCTGGCTCTGTCAGCTCCTCTGCAGAGGGTTTCCCTAAGAAGGTGGACCTAGCAGGGTCACCGGGGGACGGGGAGCTGTGCCTCACGGCCCTCACTTCGTCGGAGAAACCCTCATGCAGAGTTCAGAAACTTGTGTGTTGAGTATGTCGCTGTGAGCCTCCACCATTTAACTAGTGGGTGAAGCCTGAACTGTCTAGAGACAGACCAGACCAGCTGCACAACACAGACACTTCAAACCTGAGGACAAATCTGAGAGAACAGAAAAAGGAAAGGAAACTTAGCTTAGAACCATGCAGCGCTACAGGAGACGGCAGCACTGCAGAGGTGAGGACCGGCACCTGTTTGAAAGAGACAAATGCACGCAAATACACACAACAACGAACGAGAAACAAACACAGAGAGAGGAAAAAGTGGTTATACAGAACTTGAGGACATTATCTACATGTAATTATCTACATAATTATAAATTTGTTGTGTTTTCTTTAACAATGTCAGAAGGAGAGAGGCACTGAGGCACCGTCTTCCGCCCCCCGACGCTCCTGCTGCGCCTCCTCCTTCTGACAGGAACTGCCTACAGAACAAGCATGAATGATGCCTGAGTGGACACACACAACTCACAAGTTCCTGGCTCTGTCAGCTCCTCTGCAGAGGGTTTCCCTAAGAAGGTGGACCTAGCAGGGTCACCGGGGGACGGGGAGCTGTGCCTCACGGCCCTCACTTCGTCGGAGAAACCCTCATGCAGAGTTCAGAAACTTGTGTGTTGAGTATGTCGCTGTGAGCCTCCACCATTTAACTAGTGGGTGAAGCCTGAACTGTCTAGAGACAGACCAGACCAGCTGCACAACACAGACACTTCAAACCTGAGGACAAATCTGAGAGAACAGAAAAAGGAAAGGAAACTTAGCTTAGAACCATGCAGCGCTACAGGAGACGGCAGCACTGCAGAGGTGAGGACCGGCACCTGTTTGAAAGAGACAAATGCACGCAAATACACACAACAACGAACGAGAAACAAACACAGAGAGAGGAAAAAGTGGTTATACAGAACTTGAGGACATTATCTACATGTAATTATCTACATAATTATAAATTTGTTGTGCTTTCTTTAACAATGTCAGAAGGAGAGAGGCACTGAGGCACCGTCTTCCGCCCCCCGACGCTCCTGCTGCGCCTCCTCCTTCTGACAGGAACTGCCTACAGAACAAGCATGAATGATGCCTGAGTGGACACACACAACTCACAAGTTCCTGGCTCTGTCAGCTCCTCTGCAGAGGGTTTCCCTAAGAAGGTGGACCTAGCAGGGTCACCGGGGGACGGGGAGCTGTGCCTCACGGCCCTCACTTCGTCGGAGAAACCCTCATGCAGAGTTCAGAAACTTGTGTGTTGAGTATGTCGCTGTGAGCCTCCACCATTTAACTAGTGGGTGAAGCCTGAACTGTCTAGAGACAGACCAGACCAGCTGCACAACACAGACACTTCAAACCTGAGGACAAATCTGAGAGAACAGAAAAAGGAAAGGAAACTTAGCTTAGAACCATGCAGCGCTACAGGAGACGGCAGCACTGCAGAGGTGAGGACCGGCACCTGTTTGAAAGAGACAAATGCACACAAACACACACAACAACGAAAGAGAAACAAACACAGAGAGAGGAAAAAGTGGTTATACAGAACTTGAGGACATTATCTACATGTAATTATCTACATAATTATAAATTTGTTGTGCTTTCTTTAACAATGTCAGAAGGAGAGAGGCACTGAGGCACCGTCTTCCGCCCCCCGACGCTCCTGCTGCGCCTCCTCCTTCTGACAGGAACTGCCTACAGAACAAGCATGAATGATGCCTGAGTGGACACACACAACTCACAAGTTCCTGGCTCTGTCAGCTCCTCTGCAGAGGGTTTCCCTAAGAAGGTGGACCTAGCAGGGTCACCGGGGGACGGGGAGCTGTGCCTCACGGCCCTCACTTCGTCGGAGAAACCCTCATGCAGAGTTCAGAAACTTGTGTGTTGAGTATGTCGCTGTGAGCCTCCACCATTTAACTAGTGGGTGAAGCCTGAACTGTCTAGAGACAGACCAGACCAGCTGCACAACACAGACACTTCAAACCTGAGGACAAATCTGAGAGAACAGAAAAAGGAAAGGAAACTTAGCTTAGAACCATGCAGCGCTACAGGAGACGGCAGCACTGCAGAGGTGAGGACCGGCACCTGTTTGAAAGAGACAAATGCACACAAACACACACAACAACGAACGAGAAACAAACACAGAGAGAGGAAAAAGTGGTTATACAGAACTTGAGGACATTATCTACATGTAATTATCTACATAATTATAAATTTGTTGTGCTTTCTTTAACAATGTCAGAAGGAGAGAGGCACTGAGGCACCGTCTTCCGCCCCCCGACGCTCCTGCTGCGCCTCCTCCTTCTGACAGGAACTGCCTACAGAACAAGCATGAATGATGCCTGAGTGGACACACACAACTCACAAGTTCCTGGCTCTGTCAGCTCCTCTGCAGAGGGTTTCCCTAAGAAGGTGGACCTAGCAGGGTCACCGGGGGACGGGGAGCTGTGCCTCACGGCCCTCACTTCGTCGGAGAAACCCTCATGCAGAGTTCAGAAACTTGTGTGTTGAGTATGTCGCTGTGAGCCTCCACCATTTAACTAGTGGGTGAAGCCTGAACTGTCTAGAGACAGACCAGACCAGCTGCACAACACAGACACTTCAAACCTGAGGACAAATCTGAGAGAACAGAAAAAGGAAAGGAAACTTAGCTTAGAACCATGCAGCGCTACAGGAGACGGCAGCACTGCAGAGGTGAGGACCGGCACCTGTTTGAAAGAGACAAATGCACACAAACACACACAACAACGAACGAGAAACAAACACAGAGAGAGGAAAAAGTGGTTATACAGAACTTGAGGACATTATCTACATGTAATTATCTACATAATTATAAATTTGTTGTGTTTTCTTTAACAATGTCAGAAGGAGAGAGGCACTGAGGCACCGTCTTCCGCCCCCCGGCGCTCCTGCTGCGCCTCCTCCTTCTGACAGGAACTGCCTACAGAACAAGCATGAATGATGCCTGAGTGGACACACACAACTCACAAGTTCCTGGCTCTGTCAGCTCCTCTGCAGAGGGTTTCCCTAAGAAGGTGGACCTAGCAGGGTCACCGGGGGACGGGGAGCTGTGCCTCACGGCCCTCACTTCGTCGGAGAAACCCTCATGCAGAGTTCAGAAACTTGTGTGTTGAGTATGTCGCTGTGAGCCTCCACCATTTAACTAGTGGGTGAAGCCTGAACTGTCTAGAGACAGACCAGACCAGCTGCACAACACAGACACTTCAAACCTGAGGACAAATCTGAGAGAACAGAAAAAGGAAAGGAAACTTAGCTTAGAACCATGCAGCGCTACAGGAGACGGCAGCACTGCAGAGGTGAGGACCGGCACCTGTTTGAAAGAGACAAATGCACACAAACACACACAACAACGAACGAGAAACAAACACAGAGAGAGGAAAAAGTGGTTATACAGAACTTGAGGACATTATCTACATGTAATTATCTACATAATTATAAATTTGTTGTGTTTTCTTTAACAATGTCAGAAGGAGAGAGGCACTGAGGCACCGTCTTCCGCCCCCCGGCGCTCCTGCTGCGCCTCCTCCTTCTGACAGGAACTGCCTACAGAACAAGCATGAATGATGCCTGAGTGGACACACACAACTCACAAGTTCCTGGCTCTGTCAGCTCCTCTGCAGAGGGTTTCCCTAAGAAGGTGGACCTAGCAGGGTCACCGGGGGACGGGGAGCTGTGCCTCACGGCCCTCACTTCGTCGGAGAAACCCTCATGCAGAGTTCAGAAACTTGTGTGTTGAGTATGTCGCTGTGAGCCTCCACCATTTAACTAGTGGGTGAAGCCTGAACTGTCTAGAGACAGACCAGACCAGCTGCACAACACAGACACTTCAAACCTGAGGACAAATCCGAGAGAACAGAAAAAGGAAAGGAAACTTAGCTTAGAACCATGCAGCGCTACAGGAGACGGCAGCACTGCAGAGGTGAGGACCGGCACCTGTTTGAAAGAGACAAATGCACACAAACACACACAACAACGAACGAGAAACAAACACAGAGAGAGGAAAAAGTGGTTACACAGAACTTGAGGACATTATCTACATGTAATTATCTACATAATTATAAATTTGTTGTGTTTTCTTTAACAATGTCAGAAGGAGAGAGGCACTGAGGCACCGTCTTCCGCCCCCCGACGCTCCTGCTGCGCCTCCTCCTTCTGACAGGAACTGCCTACAGAACAAGCATGAATGATGCCTGAGTGGACACACACAACTCACAAGTTCCTGGCTCTGTCAGCTCCTCTGCAGAGGGTTTCCCTAAGAAGGTGGACCTAGCAGGGTCACCGGGGGACGGGGAGCTGTGCCTCACGGCCCTCACTTCGTCGGAGAAACCCTCATGCAGAGTTCAGAAACTTGTGTGTTGAGTATGTCGCTGTGAGCCTCCACCATTTAACTAGTGGGTGAAGCCTGAACTGTCTAGAGACAGACCAGATCAGCTGCACAACACAGACACTTCAAACCTGAGGACAAATCTGAGAGAACAGAAAAAGGAAAGGAAACTTAGCTTAGAACCATGCAGCGCTACAGGAGACGGCAGCACTGCAGAGGTGAGGACCGGCACCTGTTTGAAAGAGACAAATGCACACAAACACACACAACAACGAACGAGAAACAAACACAGAGAGAGGAAAAAGTGGTTATACAGAACTTGAGGACATTATCTACATGTAATTATCTACATAATTATAAATTTGTTGTGTTTTCTTTAACAATGTCAGAAGGAGAGAGGCACTGAGGCACCGTCTTCCGCCCCCCGACGCTCCTGCTGCGCCTCCTCCTCCTGACAGGAACTGCCTACAGAACAAGCATGAATGATGCCTGAGTGGACACACACAACTCACAAGTTCCTGGCTCTGTCAGCTCCTCTGCAGAGGGTTTCCCTAAGAAGGTGGACCTAGCAGGGTCACCGGGGGACGGGGAGCTGTGCCTCACGGCCCTCACTTCGTCGGAGAAACCCTCATGCAGAGTTCAGAAACTTGTGTGTTGAGTATGTCGCTGTGAGCCTCCACCATTTAACTAGTGGGTGAAGCCTGAACTGTCTAGAGACAGACCAGACCAGCTGCACAACACAGACACTTCAAACCTGAGGACAAATCTGAGAGAACAGAAAAAGGAAAGGAAACTTAGCTTAGAACCATGCAGCGCTACAGGAGACGGCAGCACTGCAGAGGTGAGGACCGGCACCTGTTTGAAAGAGACAAATGCACACAAACACACACAACAACGAACGAGAAACAAACACAGAGAGAGGAAAAAGTGGTTACACAGAACTTGAGGACATTATCTACATGTAATTATCTACATAATTATAAATTTGTTGTGTTTTCTTTAACAATGTCAGAAGGAGAGAGGCACTGAGGCACCGTCTTCCGCCCCCCGACGCTCCTGCTGCGCCTCCTCCTTCTGACAGGAACTGCCTACAGAACAAGCATGAATGATGCCTGAGTGGACACACACAACTCACAAGTTCCTGGCTCTGTCAGCTCCTCTGCAGAGGGTTTCCCTAAGAAGGTGGACCTAGCAGGGTCACCGGGGGACGGGGAGCTGTGCCTCACGGCCCTCACTTCGTCGGAGAAACCCTCATGCAGAGTTCAGAAACTTGTGTGTTGAGTATGTCGCTGTGAGCCTCCACCATTTAACTAGTGGGTGAAGCCTGAACTGTCTAGAGACAGACCAGACCAGCTGCACAACACAGACACTTCAAACCTGAGGACAAATCTGAGAGAACAGAAAAAGGAAAGGAAACTTAGCTTAGAACCATGCAGCGCTACAGGAGACGGCAGCACTGCAGAGGTGAGGACCGGCACCTGTTTGAAAGAGACAAATGCACACAAACACACACAACAACGAACGAGAAACAAACACAGAGAGAGGAAAAAGTGGTTATACAGAACTTGAGGACATTATCTACATGTAATTATCTACATAATTATAAATTTGTTGTGTTTTCTTTAACAATGTCAGAAGGAGAGAGGCACTGAGGCACCGTCTTCCGCCCCCCGACGCTCCTGCTGCGCCTCCTCCTCCTGACAGGAACTGCCTACAGAACAAGCATGAATGATGCCTGAGTGGACACACACAACTCACAAGTTCCTGGCTCTGTCAGCTCCTCTGCAGAGGGTTTCCCTAAGAAGGTGGACCTAGCAGGGTCACCGGGGGACGGGGAGCTGTGCCTCACGGCCCTCACTTCGTCGGAGAAACCCTCATGCAGAGTTCAGAAACTTGTGTGTTGAGTATGTCGCTGTGAGCCTCCACCATTTAACTAGTGGGTGAAGCCTGAACTGTCTAGAGACAGACCAGACCAGCTGCACAACACAGACACTTCAAACCTGAGGACAAATCTGAGAGAACAGAAAAAGGAAAGGAAACTTAGCTTAGAACCATGCAGCGCTACAGGAGACGGCAGCACTGCAGAGGTGAGGACCGGCACCTGTTTGAAAGAGACAAATGCACACAAACACACACAACAACGAACGAGAAACAAACACAGAGAGAGGAAAAAGTGGTTATACAGAACTTGAGGACATTACCTACATGTAAATATATAACCATGTCATAGCATCATAGGACCAAATTTGTTGTAAGATTCTAAATATATGTGACGTCATCATCCTGTAAGCCGAATAGGGCTTTGGACCTTGATGTCACAGGAGGCGGGCCACGCCCCCCGCCGCCATGACAGTAGGCCAGACAAAGGATACAGCTTCAGCTATGGTTCGTACTTGTTTTGTAGTTGGTTGCAACGTTAGATCTCATGATCGTGAAGGCAAGAACCTGGATAATGGGTTATCTTTTCATCGTTTTCCATCCTGGCGGCAACCTGTATCTGATATCACCAAACAAAGACGCCAGTCATGTGCAATCCCCAGCTTTTTGTTGATTTGCTCGTGGCATTTTCTCTCCAGTGAGTTCTAAATTAATTCATATCACTATCCGGTTGTTCAGTCTGACGTCACTAGCCGTGTCTGGGTCTAAACTCCGCTGCAGGTCCATATATCAAACGATCACTATGGCATTACTGAGAGTTGAAAAACTGTCTAAAGTCTTTCATCTTTAATAAAATGATCAGCGTTCTGCTCTACCAGGTGTAACAATTGAGTTTAACATCCAGGCATCCATGAAAACGGAATTTATGACATTTAACGGAGTTAGAAGTTAGCAGGGAGTTAGCTCGCTAGCTTCTATCTAAATACAATATAGCATGTCCTGACTGCGGGGTTTTGGAAACAAATTAAAACGTACAACTCTGCTATCACTTCCAGCATAAATGAAGACAGAAAACTAAACAGCAGTGACGTTTGTAGGGTGACTGAAGTTGGGCTAGCTGGTATATAATGATGTGCTATGTGACCGCTAGCGACACAGCTATGTTAGCATAATATAAACAAGCTAACTTTTTTTCCACTGGATAAAAGTTAATGTGAGCGTTCTCGGTGGTCAGGAACAAATGTAATCGCATGGCAGGATGCTGTAAAAGGACCAAACTTCAGCCAGGAGAACAACTGAGATAATCCATCCACAATACGAGGTTAGTCATTCATATACTGCTGCATGGGCTGGGTTGTAGTTACATCCTAAGGTTTTAAAAACTGAGCTTAAATAAATGATTAGCGGTAATAAAAGCCGAGGGAGGTCAACGGTGATCACTGACTGTTTTAGGAGCTTTTTGAGATCAAATAGAAGAAAACTTTGCTTCAAACCATGCAGGGCAGCTGTCTAGAGGTGAGCTTGTGTGATTCTTATTCTGTCAGTGAACAACCTAAAAACAGAAAAAAAGAAAGAAAACTTACCTTAGAAATCTGTAGGGTTGTTTCCTCTGAGACATGTTGGAATCTGTAAACAGCTACTCCAAAAAGGATCCAGGTGTTTCAAAATACCTCTTTGGTGAACGTTTCAATTCTGCTAACATAAATGCTGCAATTAATTAACTAAAAGTCATTGCTCTTCACCCCTATTTATAGACTTTTGCGGATCAACGGATTAAAGCATCATAGGACCAAATTTGTTGTAAGATTCTAAATATATGTGATGTCATCATCCTGTAAGCCGAATAGGGCTTTGGACCTTGATGTCACAGGAGGCGGGCCACGCCCCCCGCCGCCATGCGTATCGAGGCTTGCTTCATTTATGGGAGGAGCTGAAAATGATGACGTCCGAAGCCTCGCTGCCCGGCTATACCACGTGACTGGTTCAGAAAGCGGTTCGAACTTTGCCGCAAATAATCATTTTCCATACTGCCAGCATAAATATACACAGTATGCTGCCATCACTACAATATAGATGTTTTACACACTCCTTTTGTTGTTGACATTTACAGGCTGTGTGCAAAATGCCACACTCTTCAAATTCATGCCAACTAATATTTTTACGTCCAGTAGGTGTCCTGCTAGAGCAAATGAAGCTTCAAGAAGCTTCGCGTTGAGGTGAACCAATTGGATGAAAAGCTTCAGTGCTTCATGAGGCTTCATCTGCCCATCACTATCCCTCTGCTTCACTTATGGACGCACAGGCCCCTCGCGTCGGGGCCTGTGCGTGAAGGGTCCTCCGATTGAAGAGATTGCTGCGGAAGTGCCTGTTGTCGGTATATTTAGACATTTTCCAAATCACATTGTAGTGAGGTATACAGAACACAATAAATTATATAATGTAAACAACTACCTGAAAAACAGCAGATACAGCAGAGGAATTAATTATAGGCTATTACTTTTGTATCGTTTATTGCATTTATGGAGGGAGTGATGTATGCTGGGTAATGGCACAGCTAGCTACTGGGTGACTTTATTCACCCGCTTCGGCTGTTATCAGTCCATACAATGGGCGTTATTAGCACAAATCAGTCCCATAGATATGGGCCATTTCCTGCTAGATTGTTCAGAAGGTTGTTCTCATCCATCCAGATGGAGGATCACTAACAGGAGCGTGGGAAGACTCCAGAATCCACTCTGGCTGGAATCCGGTGGATATGCAGTGTGTACAGGTAAGACCATTTAAACAGACAGCATTTATAGAATGACTATTAAAAGTCAGCGAGTGTCAGTAATGTTAATGTGGTTATGTTAGTAATACACCGAGTGCTAATATAACAGCTTTAAGATGCATTTGTAGATATTATTACGTGTTTTACCGTCTTTATGGTGCTAGCTTAAAGTTACGGTGTAAACGTTAGCTTATATTGGAGGAAAGCTGTTACTGTTTAAACGATGTTACCACAGAAATATTAGCTTCTGTCATGACTGATGAAGTTACTAGTTAATAAAGTTTCCAGTAATATAATAATAATATATAATAATAATCGCAGCCACAGATTGACAGCAAATATCTCGATTAGCTTCAGTGCATCTATAATAAATATGTGCAAGTTTCAGTGCTTCGTTTAAACTGTATGATACTTATACTGACCCAGGGTCAGTGTAAAATACAATCCTAGCTGTGTGAACAAAGCCTGGCTTCTTTAGTCCTGCATGACAAACCTCAGGATGCAGGTTATTATTACTGTTTCCTGCTGGCACACCTGTCACACCTGAGAGTCGGCTAGAAACTTACAGTGACGTGGACATCATGCAAAGACTGCCAGACTCTGTAATACTGCAAATGATCAGTGACTCAGGTTAACACTAAACTTTAAACGGCACCTCTGTGTCTCTGTGTGCTGAACATTTAGGATTGAGTCAGGCTGCATCAGCTGAAGCTGTTATTTGTATATATCAGTATTTTTTTTATTCAGGTGTGGGGAAAATACGTAACACTGCAGTGAAGCGATGCACCAGAGTAATCCCTGGCCAAAGGTATCGTACTCAAATCAGACTACTGATCCAGCCACATCAGCCTTTTGTGAGGTTTGTTTAAAGTAGACTTAAAGTGAACTACAGGTTCCTGAGAGGTGGACTGTGAGCACAGAAACACATGTTCATACATACAGCTGCAGCAAACTTACATTAATTTTAAATAGATTTGTTACTCTGGTGTCTGTCTTTGTGTTAGTCCTCTGACAGACTGGTGACCTGTCCAGGTGTGCTCTACCTATGACTACTGGGACAGGCTCTAGCCTCTGTAATAGAAATTTTCTGTTATTCTCATTTAAAGTATTTAAGTGCTTATGCATATGCTTAGTTGTAACACTGTTACTGTTCAGTGAAAGTTTCTAAAACTAGATGAACTTACTTCAGCGTCAGCAGTTTGAGAAAACAACTCCCTTTACGGGTGCTGATAAGGCCACAAAACAGCATAACCATTGATCCGTTGAAGTGTGGTAGGATCCGTTTGTAACTTCCTCCCTCTTCCTTGGAATGCATAAAGGAGTAGGAGCACCACTTCTGTGGCAGCGCTGACATGACTGAACTGTGATGTTTGATGTGTGTTGGCGCAGTAATAAATAGCTTGATCACAGCTCTTTCTGTGTTGCAGACTTTATTTAAAAAATTCCACGACACCTCCCACCCTCCCACTGCGAACCTGAATTGAATATTCAGAAGACATTTGTTTAAATAGTTCTACAAATCGGAGCTGTTGGTGTGTCCTTGGATTGTGTGGTAATAATATTAGAGCCTGCAATCTTTCTTACTGAATCTCTACTATGAGTCATGTTACCTGAGATTAATTCTGTTTACCTGTCAGCCTGGACGAATGTGCTGTGTGAAGGAAATTAAATTAAATCAGATCTGAACTGCTGCTACTTTTTGTTATTTTAATTCTCTTCTCTGTTTTCCAGAACAGTTCTCCACAGTCGCTGTCCACATGGGTCAGTGGGACCAAGAAGCACTCTGCTAATGTGTGGACTCTGACCAGCAACATCCAGCAGGACCCAGACAGCATTTTCTATCTCCCAGCTGGAGTTTTTGTTTGTCTGTGACTGGAGAGTCAGATTTTTGTTGAGCTTCACACTTGCAGACCTAAGTCAGTTTGCAGAGATCCCTCCCACTCTGGCTTTTATGTCCTAGATTTCTTATCTGAAACAGTAATATTTCAGTGACTGCTGCTTGTACCACAGGTTAATACACGCTACTGATCCCTGATAGGAGAATCATCAATTTTGGCAACAAAGAAGCCTGGTGGATGTTTGTTTACAGTCTGATGATGGGACATCATGCTCTGCATCGTCAAAGTTTGCCTCCTCATTATTATTCATACCCAGTAATGTGAAGTATGCTTATATCTACTATAACTGAACCAACCTGGTGCTCTTCATTTATGGAGGCTGTTGAGTCTGAATGTTGGATGTTGTGTATCTCGTGTTCTCTGGGCTTTGTTGTCCTCAGTCTTTTCGCAGGATCAGAAAACAAAACCAGGAGGCGCGTAAATGTTTCTTCAAATGTTTCTTCTGGATGATGATAAGACTGTGACACGGGATGCCACCTTTGGTCTTGTGATGAAGCAAAGCTCAGGAAGAAGTGGGATTAAATGGTACCCACATGTGTGCTGCTGAGAAGGATGTACAGGGGCACCTGCAGCCAAATCCAAGCCTCAGGTTAGTTGTAGTTGCAGAACGCTATAGGACTGAGACAGCTGAGGCATCAAATGTTTGATTAAACGGATGAAAAAGAGAAGTTTCTTCCCTATAATTATCACTTCTTAAAATCTGTAGCAACTTCAAGTCTGTCATCGTGCTGAGCATGCAAAGAATGTGACAATATATTTTTGTTCAATATTTAATTTCTTTTAGTTGCAATTGTTAAATGAAAAAATATATATATTCTTATAATTTAGCAAACTAATTTATCAAAAAAAATATACATATATCTGTATTAGTTTTAATAAATTAATTTGACACCTGTATTGAAAATACCATATTGTATTCATACAGAATCAGTTTGGTATCATTGTTTGTCTGCTCACTGATTGTTGAAACTAAGAGCTACTTTGATCTGTTTAGATCTAAAGTATCCAAAGTTGAGCTCTGATGTTTCTTCACCCCTGTGTGTGTGATATGTGATTCCTACATGCTGGCAGAGCAGCAGTTTGTGCTCACAGATGGTGACGGTGTGGAGAGACGGTGGTGTTTCCTCAGAAGAACCAGCAGAGTCACTTGCTGACTGATGCTCATCTGCACTGCACAGAGGAAATCAACTGACCGAGGTTTGTCCAGTGACGTGTTATGAATGTATATTTGTTTTATGCTTACAGTTATGTTTTTCTTGACAGAGGCTCTGCAGAGGTTAGACAAAGCAGAGAAAACATGTGCTTTACATTTTACTGTGATTTATTGAGATATTTGTTGCCTGATGTTCAGCAGGAATGGAGAAATAGAATCAAAGGGAGATGTTTTTGATGTTTTTGTAATGATGTAAGTAAATCTTCAATATTATTTATTTGCTTGGTTATATTAGGAGTGTTTCTGAGTGAGGGGGAGAAGAGTCATCATCCAGGTAAAGTGACGTAGATCAGTGGATACACTTGTCTCCCCTTTTAAAGGAGACAATCCAAGTCATCCTTAAATGTTAGTGCTTTCAAATACACAAACATTTTTAAAGGACAAAAATGAACATCCAACTTTGACTGTAACACAAAATAAATCTTTCCATGTGTGTTTTCAAACTCTCAGATGGGCAGCATATCAGTCTTGGACTGTCTAACCTGCCGGAGCAGCACTGAATGACCACCACACATGAGCATGTTCCTGCAACATTCAGCATCTGATCCTTCATCTGTGTGCTTCTGCTTTTGGTAAGTAGAGTTACCCAACTCCAGTAACTCTACACACATGCCATCCATTTCTGACGGCCTGGTTACTTCCTGTCAGTTACTTTAGAAACCATGTGGTCACCTGACCTAACACTATTCAAGTGTCACATGTCAAACAGCTGGAGAGGAAACTACACCAGTGTACTGGGATGTTTCACCAACACGTGCCAGATGCTGTTCCTTCATGGTGACATCACAGAGACAGCCCCACCCACCTCAGGACCTCGCCATTTATCATGATGATTATAATGATGACAGCGAGCGGAACTAAGACTGTAAAAATCCACGACCAGAATTTTTCTTTCTAATTATTAATGAATACTGAGAGCCTCTTTCTGTGTTTTGTATGTTTTGGGGTTGTTTTTTTTACCTCATTTGTTACTAACAAAGTTCACCAAACTCACACAGTTTACATTCTGTATGTTTCCATCTTTACCAGCCACACTCTAACTGCATTTAAGAAAATAATCCTTAGAAATCGTCATTTTTCTCTTTTGTAATTGATGATAATTCAGTGAATATAAGATAAGATAAGATAACTCTTTATTGTCATTGCACAGTCATACATAGTACAGTAGTACAATGAAATTGGAAAAACTGTCCTACGTCGGCACTACATATAACACAACACGACACGATATGACACATCACAACGTAACAAACAACACAACACAGTAACACACTGCTTCCTTCTATTGCGTCACACATTGCTTTAAGTTTTTCAGTGTCCAGTTATTTTTTACTGCTGTTTAAATTCTCTGAATGTTTGACCCTGTAGACTGTTTGATGGACTGCTTGTCTTCCTGTTTGTAACCGCCGCCTGTTTTTTTTAATAAAGATTTGGATTTCTGACTTCAACACAGCCTCTGCGTGTCCTCCCTTTGAGTCCTCTTCCTCTGTGAACGTGTTGCATGTGTCACAGATTCATTTTATTAGCAGCTTTCCCACAGTGAGTTGCATCAGCATTCATTCACAGCACATTTCAGAAGGATTCAGATTAATACAGTGATCTTATAGTCAGAATGATCCTGACAGAGTGCCACTGTAAACTATCTTTCATCAGGTAAATTTCAAAGTTCAGTATTTCAAAGCAGGAGTTATGAAGACTCATACTGGCATTAGGACTAATAATATGTACTTACAAAGTCAAAGTTTTTTAATTATGCTAGAATATTGGAAGACAATCAACTTTTAGTGTTTTCCGCATATTAATTATTCTGAAATAGAGACGTGACCCTAACTGTACAGAAGCACTAAACAACTGACAATCTTAACAGACATCATTGGCCTGAGCCGTCATGCACAGTGAGTCTGATCCTTTGCTGTGAGAGTCTGACAAGCATGTTTCTGGTCAGTTTGGAAGAAATAATATCACAATGTTGATCTTTTTTTCAATATTCCTTCTCTTTTACAACACAAACTGTGATCAAAGGTACTTATGTTCACAGCATGTAACTATACTGACAGTCCAGGGCATTGTGGTCTGTTGAGCTAGGGTTAGCAATTCAGACATATGTAATCAATATTAAACGTCTCTGACGTGGGCCACTGTCCACAGTGTTGGGAAATCCATACCAGGCTGGAATGAGTCAAGGTAGGTGAGCATCCACGAGAAGACACAGCAGATGCATCCTACTAATACTGACAGGACCAGGAGACTCCAGAAACCGAGCATCTTCTCTTCAGTGCCATCCTCGCCTGTCACCCTCTCTGCCCGCAGCGAGGGTGACCTAATCTTATCAGCCTCTGTTTAGTCATCTGACCTGCAAAGCAGACTAACATTAACAAGGTTAAAAACTGGACCTGATAGTTGTACTATATGAAAAGTATAAGGATTATTGAGATGATGACACGTCATCCTGAGAGGATTTTTTCTCAAGAAGATTATGTCTACAATTTCAACCATATGTGTGCTTCTCCACATTCAGTCATTAAACTGTACTGTGGTAAATTAAGGAAGTAAGACGTCTGTGAAACTAATGATGAGTCAGATCTCTGTCTCAGATGAAATTAAAAGTTCAGACAACCATTTTCATGACACAAATTCTAATTCTAAGCCTCCTGTAATAGAGGAGTGGAGGACACTCTTTTGACTTTACTAAATCTGATTCTTAAACATGTAGAGAGTAAAGGGACTTTTGCAAAACTTCTTTTCATCGATTTTTCTTCGGCTTTTAATACAATACAACCCCATATTTTAATTAAAAGACTTTTAGAACAGTTTGAAATCAGGAAAAACCTGGTGGGCTGGATTTTAGATTTTTTAACTGACAGGTCACAAAGAGTGAGAATAAATGGGATTCTGTCTGACCCAGTGTTCTCCTCCACAAGTTCTCCTCAAGGGTGTGTCTTATCTCCCTTATTATTCATTCTCTATACAAACATGTGTCAGAGCAGATATGAAAACAGGGCCATCATTAAATATGCAGATGACTCTGTTATTGTCATCTTACTGAAAGAGGGTGAAACTAACCACGGTCCAGTCATTGATGACTTTGTTCAGTGGTGTGAGGAGTCTTATCTCCAGCTGAACATATCTAAAACAAAAGATATGGTTGTTGATTTTAGGAAACAACAAAATGGGCACGGAGTCACTTTAATTAAAGGTCAGAAAATAGAGCAAGTGCAGTCATATAAATATCTTGGGACCATAATCAATGAAAAACTGAACTTTGATCAAAATTGCAAATCAGTTTGTAAAAAGCGTCACCAGCACCTTTATTGCCTTAGGAAACGTGCTCATTTCCACATTGACCAAAAAATTTTAACTTTGTTTTATCGTTCTTTTATTGAGTCTGTTTTATCCTTTTGTTTGGTGGCATGGTTTGGTCAGACCTCTGTCACAGAGAAAAACTCTCTAAATCAGTTAGTGAGATGGTCCAGTCATCTGATAGGTGAGCCACAGTCTTGTTTAGCCTCCCTGTACTCCAAGCAGGTACAGAGGATGGCTTTATCATTCCTTAAAAATAGTTCCCATCCGCTAAGGGGTGAATTTCAGCTTCTTTCCTCAGGACGGAGGTTTCTATTTCCGAGATAGCTTTGTCCCCGTTGCTCTCACTGAATTAAATAAGAACTGTTTTTGATTCGAAATATTAAATTACTATATATGTGCTACAGGGAGGTTTATATCTTTATTAGGTATGTGTGTTTTTGAAGGGATGCTAAATGCTATCATTTTTTCTGTAAAGCAGATTTACCTTGCCTGTGGGTATAAATAAAGTTACCTTGACCTTGACCTCCTGTAATGATCCTCCTGACACAACAAACAGCGCTCACCTCATCTGCAGGTTATACATATTGCAAAGTCATGCAGCAGGGTGCACTGAACTGGATCAGATCTGGCATATTGACACCCCTGAACTAGCTGATAAGTCATTTCATACAAAACCATATATGTGAGTCTCATGGAGGCACTGCATTACTCATTCTTTCATCTCTGAGTAGAAGGAGCACATTTTAGTTTTGACCATTTTCAGCTGCCCAGGCAGTATGTGGGAAACATTATTATACACTATATTACCAGAAGTATTTCCCCTTTTGCCTTCACACACATATAACTGAGATCCCAGTCTTATTCCATAGGGTTTGATATGGTGTCGGCCAACCCTTTGCAGCTACAACAGCTTCAACTCTCATTGGAAGGCTTTCCATAAGGTTTAGGAGTGTGCTTATGGGAATTTTTGACAATTCCTCCAGAAGGACATTTGTGAGGTCAGGCACTGATGATGGATGAGAAGGCCGGCCTTGAAGTGTATGCTCTAATTCAGCGGTCCCCAACCCCCGGGCCTCGGACTGGTACCAGTCCGTGAGTTGTTTGGTACCGGGCCGCGAGAGTTGAGGCTCAGGTGTGAAATGTATGGTTTTCAGGGTTTTTATCGGTTTTCAGCGTTATTTTGTTATCGTTTTTATCGTTAACTCGGTTTTCAAGGGTCTTTTCACGTGTGTTATGAATAAATCTTCTTTTTTTCTGTACCGGTACTAGTTTTATTTTGTTGTATTTATCCGTGACACCTTAAAGGCCGGTCCGTGAAAATATTCTCGGGCATAAACCGGTCCGTGGTGCAAAAAAGGTTGGGGCCGCTGCTCTAATTCATCCCAAAGGTTTTCTCTCGGGCTGAGTTTAGGACTGTGCAGGCCAGTCAGATTCTTCCACACCAAACTCACTCATCCATGTCTTTAAGGACCCTGCTTGTGTGCACTCGTGCACAGCCATGCTAGAACAGGAAGGAGCCATCCCCAAGTTGTTCCTACAAAGTTGGGAGCATGAAATTGCACAAAATATTTTCAGTTTCTTTCACTGGAAGTAAAGAGCTGAGCCCAACTTCTGAAAAACAACCCCACACCCCCTCCAGCAAAGTTTAAACTTGGCAAAATGCAGTAAGACAAGTACTGTTTTCATGGTAACTGCCAAACCCAGACTTGTCCATCACATTTTGAGATGAAGAAGCGTGACTCATCACTCCAGAGAACATGTCTCCACTTCTCTATATTGTGCTCGGCCATGGAAACCCATTCCATCAAGTTCTCTACACACTGTTCTTTAGCTAATCTAATGGCCACATGAAGTTTGGCGCAAACATAATGTGTCCTTCCACACCTTTGCTGATGACATTCAGATCTACCTCCCTCTGAGGTTAGACTGTAAGGACTCTCTGCAGCCGTTATTCTCCTGTTTGTCTGACATTAAGACTTGGATGGCTCTTAACTTTCTACATCTAAATGAAAGTAAAACTGAAGTCATTGTGTTTGGGCTTCCTAAAGACCCCAACCTTTCCTTTGATTTTGTGGGACCCCTAACTTCTGAATGTACTTCCTCCATTAAGAGCCTCGGTGTTACTTTTGACAGTGCTTTTAAATTTGATAAACAAATCAGCTCCGTAGTCAAGGGATCTTTTTATCATCTACGGATTTTAACTAAAGTCAAGTCCTACCTGTGCAGGAACGATCTAGAAAGGGTGGTCCATGCTTTTATTACATCACGGCTGGACTACTGTAACTCCCTTTATGCTGGTTTAGATCATTCCTGTCTGCATCGCCTCCAACTGATGCAGAACGCTGCTGCTCGCATGCTGACCGGTTCCAAAAAGAGAGACCACATCACTCCGGTCCTCTGCTCTCTCCACTGGCTCTCAGTTGCTTTTAGGATTGATTTTAAAATTTTATTGCTGGTTTTTAAGGTTCTTAACGGTACTGCACCTCCTTACCTGGCAGAGCTTCTTAGCATTTACCGCCCCAGGAGATCTTTGAGGTCAGCAGACCTGATGCTTTTAGATGTTCCCAGGTACAGACTAAAGACTAGAGAAGAGAGGGCTTTTGCTGTGGCTGCACCCAGACTGTGGAACAGTTTACCTCCTCACATCAGATTCTCCACAAGCCTAGGAACTTTTAAAACTGCTCTTAAAACTCACCTCTTCTCATTGGCTTTTAGCAAGGTTTAACTTATTGTTTTAATTTATTGTTTTATCAGTGAGGTGTTTTATGTACTTGTGTTTTATTGTATTTTATATTTGTATTTTATTGTACAGCACTTTGGTCAGCCTCGGTTGTTTTTAAATGTGCTTTATAAATAAACTTGACTTGACTTGACTTTGGAGGTCTGTACTGACTGAATCTGAAAAAAGTTGGCAACCTCTGTGCCACAGTATCTGTTGAGCCCGCTCTGTGATGTAATGTGGTCTACCACTTTGTGCCACTTTTGAAATATTTAATATTGAGGACATTTCAAGACTGGACTTGTTGCACAGGTGGCATCCTATCATAATACCACGCTAGAGTTCACTGACATCCTGAGAGCAACCCATTCTTTCACAAATGCTTATAGAAGCAGTCTGCATGCCTAAGTGCTTAATTTTATACACCTGTGACCATGGAAGTGATTGAAACACTTGATTTCAATTGTTTGGATGGGTGAGTGAATATGTTTGACCATATAGTGTATGATACGTCCATTGTGAGATTATTATACTATTTTATGCCATGTTATACCTCTAATTAAAGCTTGTGAAATCATTATGTAGTTTTAGGTTGCATTATTCTCCTGACTTAGAAGAAGGTGATAACTATTACATTTATTAGAATGATTTGTATTACATTAGACTGCTGATTTATTGTGAATGAATGACATTGTTTTATGATGCATTATACTGCTGATTTGTAAGAAATACTGTTTTCAGAGAATCATGGCCTTATTTGTCTGATTAGAAAGAACAGAACATACTGCACAGGAAGCCAAGGTCATAACTTAGGCTCACTGAGAGAGAAAGAATGTGGATGTTTAGGTTTTATGACTTTGGAGGGGGGCTGAAGCTATAAGAGTTCTGGCGGACACCCTCCTCTCCATATCTCCCGTCCAGATGGTAATGCTCAAAAGTGTTGTATGGAACAATGAGAATTGTATGGAATAAAGAGACTGTTGATTGAACATTTATGTTGTTCTTCCTTCAGCCCAAAGATCAAAGATTGGGATATTTAACACCATTAAACAGATGTAAGTGTTCAATGGATCAACATCGACTGACAGTAGGAAGAGCATTGCATGATGACAACTTGCATCAGGATGTAGCTAGCACCTAAATCTGGACCCACAATTATTACCCAGCATAACATTGATATGATGACAATGTAGGAGCATGAAGACAAAGGTGTCATGATCCTCTAGTCCTCCTGTGCCAACACACCTTCTATCTTTCTCTTCTATATCATTGTGTGTGTGTATGTGTGCATGTGAGTAATTCTGCTGTGTGCAATCCTACGATCACTCACCTTCTAGTTAAGGCTGAAGATTTCTATGTCTTGCTTGTGTTTGCCGCTCTGTTGTACTTTTTAGTGAGGCAGATGTCCTGTTTCACTGGTATTCATGGATGCAGCTGAAAGTCAATAAACCTTTGAAAGTTTAGAACACATTTGAATGGTGTCTATTAGTTTTAGTCATTAATTCATTAATTAGAATATGGTTGCTTTGTCTATGCCTCATTTGAGGCTAATATACTATACTAGACTGCATAAATAATAGATTATTCTTACTTTAAGTTTATCCTCTAATGCAGTGGTTCCCAAACTCACGTCACGCTGTGCACCACGTTATTGTTTACATGAGATGAATTGCAGAATGGCAGATAGAGACAAAATACTGTTAATCTGACTATCTTCTGTTTTTATGCGCTTACATTTACACACGCACCTATTGTCACTCTGTTTAGAAAGGCAGAGGCGTCACGGTGTGATTATTTTACGTATAGTTGTTTTTTTTCCTGTGTAATAATATTCAACATTGCTATCAAATCAAAAAATGCCTCTCTGTGCAAAATGGGCTTAAAAACATAAACAACTGTGGAATGCCGTTTTTCCGTGATTTCGACAGGGGGAACAAATCAGCCTGATATTATTTGTATCCCACTGTAACTTTACTGTATAAAGAGCTAACATCTCCAAAATGTCAGGAGTAGTTAGTCATTACAACAAGTGTTTGTGAACTAAAAATCAAGAATGTGGGATACTGTTTGTCTGTGATTTGGAGAGCCCAGTGCTGCTCCCGACAAAGGGAAAACCAATTCTGCAGGGGAGACCTACCTTGGCACTTGTGCAGGTGAAGCCAAAGGGAAGACATGCTTCACCATATTCTCTAGTCTTTGGAAGTTAGTAGAAAGAAAACTTTAGTTTGAACTTTAAACTCAAATGTTCTCTGGCTTGCACATAAATCCATCATAAATGAATGGAATGCTGCAAATAACTTGCTTTACTTAACATGTTTATCCTCTGAACAAAACAGATGCCCTATTTCTGATTAATCAGACTCAACTTCAGAGTCACAATTCTGGCACACATAAATTGCCTGGCCTGAGGTGCAAGCATCATGGGCCCATTAGTTGCATTTTACGCATTTTACCCAGGTCTCTTTTGGACAACTGTTTGAAAATGGCTCCACACAGACAAGGCAGAAGCACTCTTCATCATCTGATGATGACTCTTGAATTATTTTTCTTCTTTTAGCTGCGTTGTTCTTCATAGGTCCAGATGTTTCCCCCCCTCGCGTCCCTCTCTTTTGAAACAGCTTTTTGCTAGATTCAGCCTTATTCTTTTCTTTTTCTAGTTGCTGCTTCACTGGCGTGTCGGTTAGAATTGCTGATTTGCGTTGTTTTCTTCCTTTGCTGGATGGTTTTCGGCGGCCAGCTTTTGGATATGGCCGGATGTCCTCTGGAGTTGGTAGTCCGCTGTCAGTAATTGCAGTGCTGGGTAAGGGTGAGCTCGTGATAGAGATGGTGCTGGAGCTTGGCAGTTCAGAGTTGGTGCTGGGGCCTAGCAGTGCAGAGTTGGTGCTGGGGCCTGGCAGTGCAGAGGTAGTGCTGGGGCCTGGCAGTGCAGAGGTAGTGCTGGGGCCTGGCAGTTCAGAGTTGGTGCTGGGGCCTAGCAGTGCAGAGTTGGTGCTGGGGCCTGGCAGTGCAGAGGTAGTGCTGGGGCCTAGCAGTGCAGAGTTGGTGCTGGGGCCTGGCAGTGCAGAGGTAGTGCTGGGGCCTGGCAGTGCAGAGTTGGTGCTGGAGCCTGGCAGGGCAGGGTCCGGAATAGGGCGATCTGTGATGTAGGATGGTGCAAACTCGGCTTCCAGAAATACATTTCTGTTGTAAGGTTGAATCCCAGCCACCCTAAAACCAGCCTGAATGTTCAATGGGGTTGCAGCCAGAGGATATGCAATTGCCACAATCCCAGGAATGTCATAAATAGACATTGTCTTCCCAGGGTTGTTCCTCATCCAGGCATCACACGTGCTGTTGATGTGCCTCTTTAGTGGCCCGTAGACAGACCTGTCTAATGGTTGGAGCCGATGTGAGCAGTGCGGTGGGAATGACAGCATGATTATGCCATTTTCTTTGGCATAATTGAGTCCATCAATGGACAGATGAGACTCGTGGTTGTCCAAAAGGAGTAAACAGGGCTTCTCCTTTGAACACTTTGTATGTTCATTGAAATGTTGCAGGAAGTCAACAAAGTGTGTGTCTTTCATCCATCCAGAGGAATTTGCCCCTCCTTTGCTGCCGGGTGGCCCGTTGATCAGGAAATGGTCACGGAAGTGGACACGTGGGAAAATAAAGTATGGAGGTAAACTATTCCCTATGGCTGAGACAGAACAGGCCAGTGTGACAAGGGTTCCCCTTTCAGCAGAGGTCAATGACCCTACTTGTTTGAATCCACGTCTGGCCAACACTTTGTCTGGTTTATGTACAGTGGTGACCCCAGTTTCATCAACATTCCAAATGTCTCCTGGTCCAAACTCATATTTGCATAACACTTTCTCTAAGTTGTCAAAGAAAGCACTGACATTCTCTCTGTTGAAGCTACTTGCCCTGGCAAGACTAGTTGCTTCTGGCTTTCTCAGTGACAATGTTGTATGCTGCTTTAAAAAGCCTGTAAACCACTCTTTGCTGGCCTTTTCTTTTTCTGCCCACAAAGGCACAAACTTCAGTTCGTGTGCCACAGCAAACTGGTAGGCAAGCTTTCTGACCTCACTTGGTGACAGACCAAAATAAATGTCAGCTGACCTAGTAATATATTCAACAAGCTGCTTTTCCAAATCAGGGGAAAAAATCTTCCTTGGCGTTGTATAACCAACCATTGTTGTTGGCATGGCTGTCTGACTTTCAATTTCTTCTCTGGTAATCTTTTGACAATACCGAGTTAGAGTACGGTAATTTATGTCAAAATCCTTTGCTGTACTTCTGATTGATTTGTTCTGCATCTTTACCTGCCTGACTGCCTTTAACATAATGTCAGGTGGTGTTCTGCCACGCTCTGTCTTTCGTTGATAATTTCGAACCATCTTACTTTCTTCCTTCCTTCCTTAATTCCTGCCTCTCCTTCCTTTCTTCAAAAACCTTATTACAAATACAAATGAATTACAATATCAATTTTTTGGAGCATTTATTTGTACTGGGGCAAGTTGTCACATGTGACGACTTGCCCCAAAGTTAATGAGACAACTTGCCCCAAACTGACATTTATGCTAATTTTGGCTAAATGTCAGGGTTAGCTCAACATAGCACATCAGCTGAAGTATCAAAAGACACGTTAATGTCTCCTCTATTTTGTGTAAAATAATAATTTGTAACATCTATACCTAACAAAGTTGTACTGATGAAAATTTAAAGTGATTTATTTTTCCTTTTAGGTCAAAAAAATAAAAAAGATGTGCTCACCTCAGATTAGAGCAGTCTTGACTACATGTGAACAGGAGGTTGACTATAGAAGAAGAAGTCACACAAAGTGGCTATTTCATTTTTGAGATAGAGCCTCTAGTGTTGGAGTTATGAACAGTGTGACAACTTACCCGTGTGACAACTTACCCGTGTGACAACTTACCCCGCTCTCCCCTACTACATGGAAGCTCCTGTCAGGCATCATATCGGCTAAGATGAACAGGCACATGGGTCAATACATGAGCGGGACACAGAAAGGGATTGGCAAGAATACCAGAGGCGCAAAACACCAGCTACTGGTAGACAGAACAATCAGCCGAGACTGCAAGACCAGACTGACCAACCTGTGCACTGCCTGGATTGATTACAAGAAGGCCTATGACTCAATGCCCCACAGCTGGATACTGGAATGCTTAGAATTGTACAAGATCAATGGGACCCTAAGAGCCTTCATCAGGAACTCAATGGGGATGTGGCGTACAACACTAGAGGCCAACTCCAAGCCCATAGCACAAGTCACCATCAAGTGCGGGATCTACCAAGGAGATGCTCTGTCCCCACTGCTGTTCTGCATAGGCCTGAACCCCCTCAGTGAGATCATTAACAAGACTGGCTACGGATACCGACTACGGAACGGAGCAGTTGTCAGCCACCTCCTGTACATGGATGACATCAAGCTGTATGCCAAGAGTGAACGAGACATCGATTCACTGATCCACACTACCAGGCTATACAGCAATGACATTGGAATGTCATTCGGACTGGAGAAGTGTAGTCGGATGGTAACAAAGAGAGGGAAGGTAGTCAGAACTGAGGGGATTGAACTACCAGAAGGCAACATTGCAGACATAGAGGACAGGTACAAGTACCTGGGGATCCCGCAGGCGAATGGGAACCATGAAGAGGCCGCTAGAAAAGCTGCAACCACCAAGTACCTGCAGAGGGTCAGGCAAGTCCTGAGGAGTCAGCTGAATGGTAAGAACAAGATCCGGGCCATCAACACGTACACCCCGTGATCAGGTACCCTGCTGGGGTAATAGGCTGGCCAAAGGAGGAAATAGAAGCCACTGACATAAAGACAAGAAAGCTCCTTACCATGCATGGAGGGTTTCACCCCAAGTCCAGCACCCTGAGGCTGTACGCTAAGCGCAAGGAAGGGGGCCGGGGACTGGTGAGTGTCAGCACCACAGTCCAGGATGAGACAACGAACATCCAAGAATACATTGGGAAGATGGCCCCAACTGACCGAGTGCTCAGTGAATACCTCAGGCAGCAGAAACCCAAGAAAGAGGAGGGAGACGAGGAACCATCATGGAAGGACAGGCCCCTGCACGGTATATACCACCGGCAGATAGAGGAGGTGGCTGATATCCAGAAATCCTACCAGTGGCTGGACAAAGCTGGACTGAAAGACAGCACAGAGGCACTAATCATGGCAGCACAAGAACAAGCTCTGAGCACAAGATCCATAGAGGCTGGGGTCTATCACACTAGGCAAGACCCCAGGTGCAGGCTGTGTAAAGATGCCCCAGAGACAATCCAGCACATAACAGCAGGGTGCAAGATGCTAGCAGGCAAGGCATACATGGAACGCCATAACCAAGTGGCCGGCATAGTGTACAGGAACATCTGTGCCGAGTATAATCTGGAAGTCCCGAGGTCAAAATGGGAGATGCCCCCAAGGGTGGTGGAGAATGACCGAGCTAAGATCCTGTGGGACTTCCAGATACAGACGGACAAAATGGTGGTGGCTAACCAACCGGACATAGTGGTGGTAGACAAACAGAAGAAGACGGCCGTAGTGATCGATGTAGCGGTTCCGAATGACAGCAATATCAGGAAGAAGGAACACGAGAAGCTGGAGAAATACCAAGGGCTCAGAGAAGAGCTCGAGAGGATGTGGAGGGTGAAGGTAACGGTGGTCCCCGTGGTAATCGGAGCACTAGGTGCGGTGACTCCCAAGCTAGGCGAGTGGCTCCAGCAGATCCCGGGAATAACATCGGAGATCTCTGTCCAGAAGAGCGCAGTCCTGGGAACAGCTAAGATACTGCGCAGGACCCTCAAGCTCCCAGGCCTAATATATATATATATATATGTCCATTTAATATGCCCATTTCACTTTTCCATTGCTAAACTGTAACATCTACAGTTACCGGTAGCAGTTTTAGAAAGATATAAAATTAGTATTTAGCAGAATTGAGTTTAGCTTATCGGTGTGCCCCTCCACAACAGTCCCAATTTCCCTTTGGGGTAAATTAAATTCCCACCCCTGCTCTTGACTGAAGGTGGCACTTGGTTTTTCCACTTTATGCAAAGAATGGATCAAATTGCTAAAACTGTCTTCATGAAGCTCTGACTGGGGTTTATCCCAGCTAACAAAAAAAGAAAAAGAAAAAAAGAAAGAAAACCCTTGGCTGTGCTAAACTTGCTTTGCAGTCTGGTGTGGTGACAAGAAATATTTATATCAAAACTTGAATTACCTCCAGCTCTGATACATTGTTATCAAATTTAGCTTCCATAAACACTCGTGTGCAGAGATTTCTGCCAAACTGGCTGAACCCTTTTCATCTTCTTCTCTCTAAACATCAGACCATGTGTCCCGTGTGTGGGCGCTGAGACACCTGTAATGGATCACAACAATTTACATATCACAGCTCACTTCAAGCTGCTCCTTGCTGTCTAAAAATAAATAACTCCAAGCTATGGTGGTGATGGAAATTAATATCAGGCCTAAATATAAACATATAAATTGGGGCAGGGTATAGGGGAGAGGCAGATCATGCGTGCACGGGGAGGCCTCCCAGATCCTGTGTTTAGAAAGAGAAAAACGTGCCGTACCTTGTCCGTCTGAGCTTCATGCTCAAATGAGGACTTACCATAAATATTTCCGACAACAGAAATGGGAGAATGTTATCAAACGCAAAGGTTGAATGCACACACATGGCACACGCATGTTCAAAATACATGGGTCTTTAATGTGGCATGTACAGTCTTAAAAATAAATAAAGACAAGCTTTAAAATGTTACATGTCACAGCTATGCTTTCCTCCACTGGGACACTTTGACTGTTTATCTAAAAATAACAGTCTTCACAATTCGCACGGCAATAGTAGCCAAGCTCACACGGGAAACATTTTTCTTCTGTTTTCCTCACAGAAATGATCACAAATCTTAAACCCACAGAATCTGTGATCTAAACATTTTAGGGAGTTGTTCTAAATGTTGAACAACCCAGAGGACATTTTAGATTCTTTCAGCTAATTGTTTTGGTTTCACCTCGTCTTCACTCTCACTTTGCTTATCAATTTCCAGCAGCTGAGCATGTTTGGTAAATTCAGCATATACAGTAGTATACCTACCCAGCTCCAAAAAGAGTTAGCATTATACTTTTTAAAAGAGAAAGTGTGCACACAATGTCTCACTTCATGCTTGCTCTTCACCAACCTTTGGTGTCACTTTGTCATCACTCGTGTTGTTGTTATTGTCTTATTTGTTACGATTTAGGGTCTGTGAGCATAAGCAGAGGTTTTTGCTGAGGTAGTAACTGTGACCTCTTTTTCAGAGGCTTCTCTAACATTTAATGGTTGTAAAATATGTCAAACTTTTTGATAAGGGGTTGCACTGAGGATTTTGGACGATGGTGTTTAAGTGTTGTCACTGCCCAATTTCGTGGACACAGATTCTTGTTCACTTAGCCGCTGTTTACAGTTTAAAAGTCTCCATCAGAACAAACACTTCTAACTGTACTTTGCTCCTCATTGTCTTTGAAAAGCAAGAGCTGATAAAACAGTTAATGCCCTTTTATCTTTAAGTTTGGTATAGTATTCTGTCTTAATCTATTTTGTGTTTTATTTACTATATGGGGAAAAGTCCTGTCAGCCCTGTGCTGAGAGGGCTGTGGTCATCAATCCATCCTGTTCTAATAAAGCCAAATTTCCGGAAGACTTTTAGATGTGTTCAGTTTTATTCATATAGCACCACTGTCAACAAATCTTTTATCAAGGCACGTCATATTGTAAGGTAAAGACCCTACAGTGTTAATCTAGGACAAATGTTCACTCTGATTCATTGATGAAGCGAATGCAAGTCAGTAATCAAAGGAGAGTTTTTAGCCATAACTAACTACATATGTATAGTATATCATGAGTGGACAGACATGGATGTAAAGCACACCTTAACTGTTTGGCTGAGCCAAAACAAGCACAGCAGTGGTCTGGATATTGTTAAATGTGCAAATATTGTTTCACTTTTTTGTATGTCAGGTGTCATGTTTGAAGAAAGCACTTTGAAGCCACTTGAATGTATATGAACACATTTACATGAGCACAAACTGACAAAAAGGTTATGCTGTCATTATGTTTTAGTATAGTTTATGAGTTGCGGACAATAAAAGAATATTAAAAATCAAATGTATCAATGCTCTTGTGTACTACTTGTGCACAGATAGTTTTAAGTCGTTTTGGGGGCATAAAGTGTAGGAAATACACGTGTAAAAGTTCAGGTATCCCTTTAACAAGGCTTTTTCTATTGCTTGTGCCTTGATGTGGTAGAGATATCTCATTATAATTAAAAAAGAGAAAGCTTTTAATCACTGTAAAATCTGAAATTTCTATAGTTGTGAAATAACAGGAAGATTTCTATCATTTAATCATTTATTTATTACTTTGGTATAATTTAAATAGCTGTGAGGAAGGTCTTTATCAGCAGAGGAAAATGCAAAACTTATAAAACACAGTTAAATGTCCAACATTTGTGTTCTCCCTCACATTTTCCTTTGGGCCGGATTAGTCCTTGCTTGGCCCCTGGGCCTTACACCCCTGCACACACACACCTTTTTTTTTTCTTGCTGTGCACCAACCAACTGATGTTATTTTAGCCAAAGGGACTAGTTTTTATTTGCCACTATTTTTCAGCATTTATCTCATTTTCACAATAAACACTTAAACAGTGAACTTGCAAACTAATCCTATGAAGACTAAGAGGAAAAAAACAAAAAGGTCTTGGCACATGCTATTTTAAGACTTATTTCCTGCCACTAGAGGGAGACAACACTACATATTTGTTACCTTTCTTGATCGCTGTACTGGACTGTATGACAGCCCTCTGTCATATTACACATAATCATTGTTAGGGTGATGGAAGACATGTCCTAACAAGCCAGGTTTAGAGGAGTATTAGGTATTAAAGCAACATACTGTGATAATCTGTTTATTGGAGGCTGGATTTTATTACTCTGTAATGTTCTGTAATGTTCAATAACTGGTATTGTAACTGGTATGTGGCTTCCTGCTGTCATTCTGTTGTGTCATGAATTGATGTGCACAACAGTTCATGTTCAATAACTGGTATTGTATATATTCTATATTACATACAACACTTCGGTGTAAGCAAAACAATTGTCAAAAATTGAAAGTGAGGAGATAAGAGCTAAGATGGTTATCGTTAGCAAGAGTTTGGATGTTTGTTTGTTTTTTTATGTACAAAGGCAAAGTAAGTAAGTAAAAGTAAAGTAAAATCTATTTATATAGCACGCTTCACAGATAAAAATCACAAAGTGATTCACAATACAGAGAATGAAAATGAATAAGAATGAAAATATAAGAAATAACAATGTAAAACAACATAAAAACAACTAATTAGTTGACAACTTGTGTATATAAAAATGTCTTTAGCTGCTTTTTAAAAGAAACAATGGAGTCAGTGCAGTGTGAAAACAGTGGAAGAGAATTCCACAACCGTGGTGCCACTGCCTGAAAGGCCCGATCACCACGAGCTAGCAGACTCTGACCTGATGACCTTAGAGCTCGGGAAGATGAATGAGGTTTCAGCAGGTCAGACATATACTGAGGAGCCTGACCATGTAGGGCCCGAAAGGTTAAAACTAAAATTTATGTAATCAGCAAACAGCTTCATGTAATGTCAGTGTAGGTTCTCAGTCATCCAGGTCACAGTAGTCTAAGAGCATGAAAAAAACAACAACTGGACTCCTCTATGTTTCACCTGGTTCAGAAGGCTTCTTCTCTTCTAAGACCAAATGGTGCAGAGTCCCGTGTATTTAAACGCTAGTGGGGATGGTCACTTAAGAGGGTCTTTAACCCACTATTCAAAGTCTAGTTGCTTTCTTTTCAAAGCTCCTTAGACAACTTCATGTGATCTTCAACTGTACTTATTTGATTATTCTGATTTTTAATTATAATGTGATAAGACATTATTTTACCATTAAATACCACGTGTTGTATTTTGTCCCCATTTATCCTTTGTCAGGCATCCAATAGCTTCACATCAGTGTTTGTAATCATTTTCAAGTAATGGTTTTACCTGTGTAAAATTATTACTTGAAACAGTAAAGAAAGAAAAAAAAAGCCACCTCTTTCCTATTGGTGGAAAAATGTACCATGTTGAGCAATAAAAAAAATGGCAACACGTGAGATTTGGTTGTTTAGGAAGAGGGGAAAGTTTTGGGAGTGATGGCAGTGAGAGAGAGTTTTGAGATGTGAAAGATTTGTGACGTTTAGCGTGGAGCTTATAGTTAGTGTGTTGTGTGTTCGTTGCTTTGTTTTGAGTGTCGGTGAGGGTACTAATGAATGTCACAAAAGCAGATTGCAATGTAAACACTGTCTCCAAATGGAAAACTGGATCCCTGTGGAGTTCTCTTCTGTCTTGTGGCGGACAAACTATTTTTTTATTTTTTTATTTTTTTACAGGCACAAATAATTTGTGTGGCATCTTATTGTGACACTTGATCGTTCTCTCATTTTAGCTATCGTAGTACTTTTTAATGGTTGTCCAAAAAAACCCCACTACATGCACTGGCTGCATTTTTAGATAAATAGTTGTATATAACTTTATTGTTTACAAAGTTTGTGCACAAGTTTTCAAAATTTACAATTTATATTTGCATTTCAAGTTATGAAAATAATTCACTAAACGTGTCTGTGGTACTACTAACTACTACTCGGATTTTTTGTTTTTCTGTGATTTCAGATCAGTTGTGTTAATACACTGCGCAGGTGACCAAAAATTACACAAGCAGCTCATAATTGCATAATTGGGAATGTAATGGCAGAAGCCTGCAGGCCTTGAATATTTTCAACATGCTAATGGGAGTATGTTGAGCACAAAGTAAACAAAAACAACAACAACAACTTCTCTGATCTTATCAATTAAACGGCCTCCTTCGCTGTCACCTCATGATTCGCTGATTGAACAATCACGTTTCTCAGTTGGGTATAAGAAGAGCTGCTTGCAGTCGTAGCTGTGTGTGCAGTTTGGACCTGAGCAGCATCCTGCTGGCACAGCTGGCTGTGGTCCGTATCATCAAAGTCATGTTTAAAATATGTTGAATGACAGAGCTGCCACAGTGAAGAGGCATTTTTAGTAATAACATCACCGTCATGCATTTAGGATGTCAAACTGTTTCACAGTTTAAGGTTTTTATAATAAAACAGAGATGCCCTGACGATGATACCAATGGTTGATTTTCATTGTTATACAAGACTTCCACCTGGTGGTGAAAGAGTTTCAATGAGTTCTTTGACTTTTTTGGCTTTTTCTGACGACGCATCTCCCCACACACAGCTTTAATGTCAAATCAGGCTAACAACCTAATTGTTAACCTTAGTATAGAGACGTCTTCATCTCTGTACTAAAGTACAGACACAAACTTGTATTGCTGTTGTCTCAATCACAGGAAGAAAGCTGACTATAACTCATTCATTTAAGAAGAACCATTAAGTTTATTCCTACAAGAAAGTTACAGCCGTGTAATCAAATAGGCTTTGATAAGATAAGATAAGATAAGATAAGATAAGATAAGATAAGATAAGAGGTAATCTATCTTCAATGTGGTTTTACATAAATGGGCTTCTTGTTGCACCAATCTCCATAAAGTGAGGCGTCATACTAAGAATAGTTGTCTTGCTCTGATTTGTCCATGTTGTGGCTGCTTTGATCATTGCCAGAGCCCAGGTACAGTTCTCCTCACAAAGTCCCCACATCTTTCACCCAGCACAAACAGCACCTGGCATGTAATGTACAAAAATGTAATGTACAAAAGCAGCAAGCTGTCAAAATTCAATAAAACTTTACCGTTGTATACTCCTGGATGAATTGTAGTATTTAAAAAACTCGTATATATCCAAAAGCTGATGAAACAATTTCCCAGCAGCAGCTCTGAGTGAATAAATGACTGTTTACAGACTTAACGTGTCTGTATTTGTCAGTTCATCAATGAAAATATGAATAACGAATTTAAAAATATTCCAGCTGATGACAGGAGCTGACGAGTAGCCTAATTTACACCGACAAGTTGAATCAGCTGACACTTGCACCAAAGATCACAAAAAACTATCAGCTTCATTTATCACAAAGTCCTACTTTGTGATTCTCTGAGACAGTTTGAAAAGCAGCCTCTAAGAAGGCATCCACACAGTGATCTTTCTGTGCTGATAGAAGAAATGTTAGTTTAAAGAGTCTTCACATTACAACCCAAAAAAGAAAATAACAGAACTATTTCTGAATGAAATAAGCCTGTTGTTGGGCAGCATCTTTCATTTTTTGACTACTAAGTAGTGATGTGACGTTCTGTATCGAGGCTTCGAAGCTTGTGTCGAGTAATGGAGGGGGCGTTTCCGCGATGCGCGTATCGAGGCTTGCTTCATTTATGGGAAGAGCTGAAAATGATGACGTCCGAAGCCTCGCTGCCCGGCTGTACCACGTGACTGGTTCATGAAGTGGTTCGAACTTTGCCGCGAGCTATGACAGCGATATAAACCCCTCAGACTTCATTCAAAATGTGGGTGTTTGATGGAGAGTTGCGGTTAGTGAGAGTTTGGAGGTTTAGAGAGAAAGTCAGGAGAGAATGGAGCCAGCTAAGAAGAGGAGGATGTCCTCCGCTGTGTGGGAACATTTTGATCTTATATCTCCCAACAAGGTATGTAAATTTCCACAGAAGATGTATTTTCATAATACTGATGGTGCAATACAATTTATGTTAAGCTGTCTGTACTTTTGTACAAGGTGAAGTGTTTGCTATGTGCCAGGGAGCTGGGCTATAACAACAACACCTCATCCATGCTTAGGCACTACAGAGCTTTGCATGAGAATAAGGGGAACACCGATTGTGGAGCAAGACCAAGTGAGCCATCAAATGTCATGATAATATAGCATGCAGTAATGTTACTAAATGATATAACAATATTATACAACTGTAATAAGTTACGTGTGTGATATTTATATTTGTGCTTTGTCTTTATTGTCTTTCCTCAGGAGAACAATCTCAAATAGATGAAGACCTGGTTAGCATGGTGATTGAGGACTCCCAGCCATTTAGCATTGTGGAGGACAAAGGATTCAAAAGATTTGTGAAATCATTAAATCCTAGCTATGTTCTCCCCACTAAAAGGTCATAAAAGCAGTGAAAATTTAGTTTTTACAGAATAAAATGTGAACAGGCAGGACTGAGGCTCAAAGCCTCAGTGTGTAGCTGTCCATACCTCAACGTTACAAAAGCACAACCACTGTCCACACCCCCAACCACACCTAACAGTAAATGATCATTTCCATTTTAAGCATTTCCAAATAATCATTTTCCATACTGCCAGTATAAATATACACAGTATGCTGCCATCACTACAATATACATGTTTTACACACTCCTTTAGTTGTTGACATTTACAGGCTGTGTGCAAAAGGCCACACTCTTCAAATTCATGCCAACTAATATTTTTACGTCCAGTAGGTGTCCTACTAGAGCAAATGAAGCTTCAAGAAGCTTTGCACTGGGGTGAACCAATTGGATGAAAAGCTTCAGTGCTTCATGAAGCTTCATCTGCCCATCACTACTACTAAGAGTTTAAAACTAAAGACGACTTGAATAATTTTGACTCACGTAATGAAAAGAGAGGTTTGTTTTACTTACCCTGAAGGCTCTGAGGACTGCTAATGGGTCATCAGCTGTGAGTCTCTGCAGGAGTGCTGGCCAGCAGTGATGAGCCACAGGCAGCAGTTCATTTTCCCTGTCATTCAGCACCTGAACGCACAACTCCAGCACGTCCAGTACCTAAGGACAAAGAAACACAACACACCTAACAATTATCTCTGTTTTGATCCTGATTATATGTGAGCTGAAACTAATTATTGAGGTCTTCATTGAGAGCCCAAACTCCTGAGCAGGCACGACTTCAGCACAGACTTATTTCTGTTTCACTCCTGGACCAGACTGAATGTTTTTCCTTGATGAGCATTACACCACTGAACAGTCCTCCACACAGTTCTGACAGGATGAATTGTACCAACGCTGGCGGTCCTACCTTCACAAGAATGATTATTTTTGTTATTAGTCCAACAGTTGACTCTACATAAAACTACTGATACAGTACCTTGAGTCGGAGCCTGAGGCTGGGATCAGACAGCAGATGAATGCAGCGCTCCATAACATCCTTAGTGATGCTGAGGTGGGAGGGAAGCTCTGCTTTCACATCAGGACTACCAGTATCTTCAACATCCTCACACTCAAGGGGAAGGACCTCTGCAATGGAGCACATGTACAGTTAGACCGCCAGTTTAGCAGTGAGGTTCAGATTTCTATGACTCTTAATTACAATGATCCATCTCCTCTACACTCTGAATCTAAAATAGGGCTGCCGCAAACGATTATTTTGATAGTCGACTAGTCACCGATTATTTTTGCGATTAGTCGACTAATCAGATCATGCATCCATTGGACGTAAAACGTACAGCTTATTCCACCAGCAGCATCTGCTCTTATATAACTATCTTTAGCTTACAGCTTTAAGTGTTTAAGGTCTGTGCTAACTAAAAATAAAGACAAGATGATAGTTTATTAAATTTTAATGAAATTTGCAGATTGTTTCGGTGAAGTTTAATAAACTCAGCCGTCTGCTCCTTGCTATCTAAAATATAACAGGACACTGGAGTATATTCTCGAGCATCTCACACTTCTGATAATCAGTTGTCTGCTTGACGTTTATTCAGCTGTGTAAAAACTATAACTTTAATCTCAGCCAAACCGATTTACTCAGGAATAAATAAAATTATCAAAAAAAGCCAAACAATAACATGTTTAAGTTATCTAAGTGACTTATATATCATGTTTAACCTGAGTAGCGAAAGGGTTTGAAAACGATTTGCAGGAGTCCGGTGTTCTCACAGGCTCTAGGCTGTAGTGATGTGCGGATCAATCCTGAAATATCGATTCCTCCGATACCAGTCATTTATGTTCTAGAATCGATTCTCACATTAAAATATCGATATTTTTTAGTAATTTAGGGTAAATTTGTAGTTTATCATTAACAGCAACACAGTGGAAAGAAACTATAACATTCGGATTGTCTACATTCAAAGGAACTACTTCCTCTTCCGCCTTTCATAGTCATGTGCGAAATACGGCTGTATAAATGTCTCGCAGCCCCTTGGCGCGCGCACTCACAACAATGGCAGAGCGTAATTGTGCGGACGTATTTTACCTCCACAAACAGCTGAGACATGGTTTGCAATACATGTGGCAAAAAAGTGCTCCAACAGTGAGGTGTGGTGGCTATACTTTCCCAACCTTGAGACCTCAGAATTAGGGAGACATTCAAAAGGGCTGTTGGGGGGGTGATAAATACATTTTACAGGGTTTATTTATCGGATAAAATACGTTAAATGTCACCGTTATTATTAGCCGGCCCGGAAACAGCGGGGGTGTCGAAATTCAGAGGCTGCTTCCACCTGAGGACCCGCCCTTCGCGGTCTAAAGAAAGCCGGGTAGTACGTCATGAGTTCCCTCAGTGGAGTGAAACTGCCGTCTGCTCCTTGCTATCTAAAATATAACCGGGCGCTGGCGTAAACTCTCGACCGTCTCACACTTTGTTTAATTAGTTTTCTGTTTGATGTTTATTCAGCTGTGTGAAAACCCCGGAGGAACCCTCCCGAGGGATTAATAAAGTTAAATTTAATTTGATCTAATCTAATAACTTTAATCTCAGCCAAACCGATTTACTCACGAACAAATAAAACACTGAAAAAGCCCAACAATAACATTTTTAAGTTATCAAAGTGACTTATATATCATGTTTAACCCGAGTGGTGAAAGATCGCGGGGGTTTGAAGACGATGTGTCGATCGGCTCAGATATTTGAAGTTTACACAGCTACATTCTCACCTGAAAATATGTTAAAAGTTTTGTTTTTGTTTTTTGCGACCCAGAAAGAGAAATAAGAGTAATATTAAAACTAAGTTGCTGCCGCCATTGTTGTAAACTGGAATTGGCTGGGCCGTGCTATGAATGCTGCAATATGGTTTTTCAATGTTGTTGTCCAGGTGGAAATTTGGGAGAATGGTGGCTCCGGGATTCTCCCGGAAAAATCGGGAGGGTTGGCATGTATGGTTGTGGCAACATCACTAACCTTGTCAAACACCTCAGAGTAAATCATATCACAGAATATGAGGTGCGTATGTTGAGACGAACTGAAGAGGAGGAGAGGGACAGGTGCTGCTAGGGCGAGACAGACCTCTCTCATGGAGTCCTTTAGTGCTGCAGGCAGGCAAGGTGTTCAAATAGCGCACAACTTCAGTTTTTTTTATTTCTACATGATAATTCTGCATTATTAAGTGATAAGAACAAGTAATCTGATATCCTGTAATCATTATGATGCTATAATTTGAGATACAATAAATAAAATACGTTTTTGTATAAAGTATCGGTATCGGATCAGTATCGTCGATACCACCCTGAATATTACTTGGTATTGGATCGGAAAGGAAATCAGTGGTATCGCACATCACTACTAGGCTGTATCCCAATTCAGGGTCTGCAGCCTTAAAGGCCGCATTTTAAGGCCGATTACGTCACCGCGACGCGACGAAGGCTGTCCCAATTCGAAGGCTGCTCGAAATGCGGCCCTCAAATGCGTCCTTCATTTCCCTGAATTTTAAGGACGTGGCGGTGTAGACTTCGTTGGCCCAACATATCCCAGAATGCATAGCGCGGCGGTGGGTGTGGATAATTTTGCCGAAAAAAACAGCGGATGAGGGGCGCCCGAAGAGTAAACTTTAAGTACTGAATATTATGTCACTTATTTATGTGCAAATGTTTAATAACGAAGAACATTAAAACATTACTGTTGGCCACATGTCGGCAAAGTTATGTGACATTAGTGACGTTTGTACTAACTTGGTTTTAAAGCCTTTACTTTAAAATATACGCCGTTCAATAGCTGAGCTTAATCTTACAGAGAATGATCAAAGCTCATGTAGAAACAAACAAACAAATGAACAAAAGATTTTCTCCTTCATTTCTGTCAAACAAAGCTGTATGAAACGTTTCCAGCTGTTAGTATCATGGTTGCTAGGAAACCTGGGCTAGACCGTCCCATTTCACAAGCCTCGCACTTCCGGCCTTAGCAGTCTTTAAGTACGCGGCCCTTGAGGATCGTTGAGGCTGCGTACTTTGGCTGCAGACCCTGAATTGGGATACAGCCCTAGTGAGCCTTGCCCCCAGTTAGCTATCGAACTAGTGGGTAACAGACGTCTCCGAAAACGTGTGGTGTCTTGATAAACTGAGCAAATATTTGAGGTTTACACAGCTACATTCTCGCCTGAAAATATTTTAATCGTTTATTTTGTGACCCAGAAAGAATAATAAGAGTAATATTAAAACTAACTAGCTGCCGCCATTGTTGTAAACTGAGCTGCGCTGCGCTATGAATTCTGGGATACAGCTTCTTCTTCTTTGGGGTTTAACGGCAGCTGGCATCCTTGTACATACAGTGCTGCCATCTTCTATTTCAGTCCGTTATTACACTCTTAAATCCTACTACTTATTCCTGAGTCTTTTGTGATGCTTCAAACGAGGCGTCGACTATTAAATCAGTCGTCGACGATTTTGATAGTCGACGTAATCGTGACTAGTCGACTAATCGTGGCAGCCCTAATCTAAAATAATCACCACTACAACATATAGCTTATATTCCACTGGCCCTTAGACAGACCTATTACCTTGGTCTTCAGTGTTATAATCATCCTCTATTCCAATGCCCTCTGTCAGTTCTTTCTGTTTGCGGTAATTCAGCAGGAATTGGTGAATGCTGAGGTCTTCCTGGTCACTGGAGCTCTACCTGGAGCTGGCAGACGTACTGGTACTGCTACAATTGGAAGGAAACCACCTCGCTAAAGGAAAAACAAGACAACAATATCAAAATAGGTTTGATTACAATAAAATAAGTCAGTTAATCAAAATCAGTGTGACACAGACGCTGATTTTTTTGAGAAGAGCCCATTAGTGACATTTAATTCCATATTTTTACCGTGAGGGCTTGTAAAACTGCAAAAACTGCCAACACCTATAGTGCCGCTGTCTAAATATTATTATGAATATGAATTCTACAAGAGAAAACGACTGAGCATTTAAACCATCACAATGTATTAAATGTTTCCAGAGATACTGATAATTTGATAACGAGCAAAGTTATTTCTCCTCAAAAAAGTGGGATCAACCAGTACATATAATATTCATCCTGCTACATTTAGAAAGTGGCAACAACAGTAAACATGAGTAACTTCACCGTGTGTCTATCCGGTCTTTAAGTGATGACGTGATCAATCCTACTTCTGGGCCCAAACTACTCTGCGTTTAATAAGGCTGTTGTGTTTTTAACATGTTTTAATGCTTTGTAACTTGTTCTATTTAATCTCAACAAGCCCCTTACAAAAAGTAAGCGATCACTGTCGGCCTCTCTCAGTTTTCTAGCGCATCTGTGGCTGTGTACCATTCGTGGTGCGTTGGCTCCCTCTACTGGTATGCGCCTCATTCAAATGTCGCCACACATTTAAAATTGCAGGGTGTCTTTACACTGTCATAGCTCCTAGATAGATTTCTTCAGAGACCTGAAAATCGCTGTGATTATTCACCATAGCCTGCTGAGTCTTACAGTGAAAGAACGATGTCAACGTATAGCATCGTTGGTTACTTTAATTATGTTTGGTTTTTTTTAATCAAATCCTCCAAAACAGGACCATTGTGACACAAAACCTCTCACACACTAACACAAACTCTTTATACAGATACAGAGCTTTACATGTATAAATAAGGCAGACAAAAATGCATAAAACACAAGCTATCCACAGACTGTCGGTGGACGCCATGTCACTTTATTTTGTTTTTATCTTGTTTCTTTTTGGTGTAGCCTCATTAAACAAAATGTTTATAAAAATGACCACTTTTATTATGAATTATTAGGAAATTAATAATTCATTATTAATTATTTATTATGAACACACCTGCCACCCTCAAGTAGAGGTGGCAGAGAAAGTGTCCGTGTGACTGAGTCCTGTCCCAGCTCTGCTTCAAGGTCTGTCGGTCCAGCTTGTTGAGGGCCTGAGAGCAAAGACGGATATCCTGGACCAGCTCTGACAAACTGTCCAGGTCTTGACTCTCACACACGCACACCTCGCCAAGGTAGCTACACTGCTGTCTGTCAGCCCATTTGCAGCCAGGCTGAGGTGGGTCAGAGAGCACTCGTCCTGCAAAAACACAAAAGTCTTAACCTGATTGCACAATTATATCTTTCGACAATAAATGACATTGCATGATTTTTGCATGCACACCTGTGACAGGACTTTGGCGAGGTGTTCCAGTGCCGGGTAATCAGCAGGCCCTCTGCAGACAGCTGACAGGTCCACGTGTGGGAGGCAGTGGAGGGGCAGTCTTTTTAACACCAGCTCAAAGCCGGTGGAGCCTAGGGGATTGAGGGACAGGCACACTGCTTTCAAATGGCCTGTGCCTGAACGTTCAGAAGATGTAAAGTTAGTTGCAGTTTTGCTTATGGGTGGGAGTTCAGTGAAGCTTAAGGCTTCAGTCAGCTGCTTGTTAGAGTCACCTGTGAGCGCGCTGGCTAGCAGCAGTCGATGCTGCTGAAGGAAACGAGCAGTGAGGCCGCAGGCCTGCAGAGACCGCTTGGCTAGCACAGGGCAGCAGGACAGCAGACAGGACAGAGACTCAGACATGCCGTCCCCCAGTGGGTTCATACTGAGGTCCAGCTCCTCCAGGCACTTTGAGTGGAAACGAGCAGAAAAAGCAAATGATCACGAGAGCCAATTCTCTCTGACAGATATCATTGATATGAATCAGGTTAGCTTGTTATTAAGATCTAAGGTAGTTATTAAGACCAGAGGTACTTAAATACAGGTTAGATGGTAAACCTGGAGCTGCCACTATTGGCTAGCTGAGGCCCTTACCGGGAATGCAGGTGCACTCTGTCCCTTTAAAGCATTTACAGCCTTCTCCAGGCCGTCCCCTGTAATGCAGTTGGCAGAAATGTCCAGCAGCTGCAGACGAGGCATGTGAGCGTTGTGGCAATCAGCTCAGGGAGAAGGTCGTCAGACATACGGTTTCCAGAAATTCGCAGCTCCGTGAGGCTGGCCTGAAGTTTTAGGGCACGGAGGAGCGGGCCGAGGGAAGAGGCGGCCAAACCGAGACACTTGGAGTCCTGACACGGAGGAACCCCGGTCCCGAACCTCATAGCCGGGAGACACGCTTGTTCTCATCTACAGGTAGAAAGAGATGGTACTTCATAACAGAATACAAAAATGCACTTGTGTGCGTTTTATAATGCATTACCTCTGTGTTGCTCACCCACTGCCAGACTTTGACAGGCCTTCTTGTATCGCTCAGGGAGAGGAGGGAGATCCCCACACTCTCAGAAATAGGGGTACCAAAGTGTACCAAAAAGGGTACAAATGCTTGTCGCTGGGGGTGTTCCTTTTTGAAGGACATTTTTGTACCTTATGAAGTTGTACCATCTGAAGTACAATCATGTACTTTCCTAAGACATAAATGTACCTTGAAACTATAGTACAGAAATGTTCCCTTGAAAAGGGTACAGTAGGGTACCTATGAGGGTACCCCCCCAGCGACAACCTATTTCGTACCTAAAGAGACAAAAATGTACCCCCAATATTCCAAAAGATTTGGTTATTTAACCATTTATTCTCGATAATAGAATCACATCAAAGCATTTAAACAACCACAGGAATACATCCTTGATTACTTTCGTATATTGCCATAGGACATGTCAAGAAAAATACATTCATTTAAAAAAAAAAAAGTAAACAATCACATAAAGACATTAAACACCTGAACACAATGGAAAATGTGCTTGCAATCACGTCACACAGAATACCTCAAGGACACAAACAGCCTATCATCTACTAAATACGTGTCTAGAGCTTGAAAGTCTAATTCATTTCCTGGATTGAACAGGATCCAGTCATTGTCAACTGAACTTGGTAAGCATGGAAATGACATTCATAAGTGCAAGGAAGTAACAGTTTCCCACACAATACCCAACAAGTATCAACATTCAAAATATACTTGATTTTAAGGAATATAGGTATGGCTTCAGTGTGTGTATGGCCAACTACAAAAACATCCTCAAGTTCATATTTGACACTGCTGACTAGGGCTGGGCGATATATCGAGTTTTTTAAAAATATCGATATATTTTCATGCGAGATATAAGATGCGACAATATCGTTTATATCGATATAGTCTATGTTACGTTATAATTATACTTGTGGAGCCGCAGGTTTGCCTCTCTTTCGTCCACTTTTGTCTCTACGCTGCGTTACTCGGCCTCGCCTCTCCTTCACTGAACACAACTGCCCCTCCGCCATAGCTTCATCTGCAGGCAATGACAAGATGAAAGCGGAAAATCTCCGTTAGCGAGTTACCGCGGATCGCCCCGTGCGTGGGGCTGGACGGCGTCAACGTGTTAGCGAGCTAACCGCGCTAACCGGGCTGCACGGCCTAAAATCCTTTCATTTTCTCAAAACTCGACAGTGCGCCCTATGTATGAATTCTGGTTGTGCTTACTGACCGCGAACCGATTTTATGTGGTACACAGCGCTCAGCAATCTGTCAAAAAATGTTTTAATATGACTTTGCTAAGCTACGGAGCTGCACCGCTTGATGGATTGTCGGATGATTACGGCTACCGAGGAGGAGCCTCGCGGAGTGATACATACTGTGCTTCAACGTAATATTACTGTACTGTGTGTGTATAAGGACCACAAATGGCACCTGTTCAGAGACGTGGTGCAGCTGTGAAATCTGTCTCTTTGTTATTATGCTCAGCGTCTGTTAGTTTACATTTTGACTGCACAATTGTGAGCTTTTTGTTATGCACAAAAAGAACATAGTTTTCTTTTATTTATGGACCATGATTATTTAATAAATGCTGAGAATTTATTTTTGAGTAATTTTTTCATGTACATCTACGCTGTATGTAAATAAAAGTGCCCGTGTGACATCTGGGACACAGTGTGACTAAGAACTCTCTTTTTGTTCTTAACTTATGGCTTTAAAAAAAAAAAAAATTGAGATATATATCTTATATCGCCATCCAGCTAAAAAATATCGAGATATGAATTTTGGGTCATATCGCCCAGCCCTACTGCTGACAGATATAGCAGACACACACTGAAGCACTTTATCCTGAAAATGCACATCTGTAAAACTTTTGTTCATTTCCAGAGCATTCTGTAAGTCACCTGGCAGAGATGAAAATGGCACACTGACACTTGTGCTGAGTGAATGTTCAAAGTCAACAAGCAACTTATCTGAAGAAAACTCCCAGCACTGTTTCATTTGATGACGATTGTTAAGAGTTGCAGTGATGTTTACAAAGTTTTTGCATTTACTCGCTAGATTTTTGAAATATTGATGCTTGCTTTCATATCCCATACACCACAAAGGGCGAAGAGGACCATACATCAAAATCAGCCTTGGGTAGTGAATAAGGTAGTGACACTTGGGTGGGGGCATATTTAATAGAGTTGGTTAAGTACCCTGGTGACACTTACTGGCAGGGGTTTGTCTCCCTGGTCTCCTATGTTGACAATGCAGTTCTGAAGAAAGACAAGTGTTTTCTTGAAGTATGCAGGGTAGGTCATGTTGAACACGAAGAAGGTGGAGAATGCTGAGATGTAGGCCTCATCCAGCGAGCGGCACGAGCAAACATCCACTCCTTCAACTGTCACAACACAGCGAAACTGTCTTAAGAGGGCAGTTGTCCAACTCTTATCCTTCATTCGAATGGTTGGGTATGGACTCGTGGGAGTATTCTGCAGAAGAGGAAGAAAAACATTAGTATACAGTATGTTTAAGCAATATGTGCCAAGTGGATTTTCAACAGATTCCTCAAATTACCTTCTTTATTTGCAGCAAAACAAAACTGTCTATTCTGATAACCTGTAAACATGGCCCCTACTCCAAACAAAAAGCTTCTTGACCAATGACTGTCGTGGTAGTGTTTGATAAGCTGCTAAAGTTTGACATAATATTCAAGGGCAAAAGCAATCACCCCTGACAGTGACAGTACCTGTGAAGAAGAATTTCCCTAAGGGGACTGATAGGTTTGTAGCATAAACCTATTCGCTGGAACGTTAAGACAATATAATTACACTGCAAGCAAGACACAAGTAGGCAAACTTCTTCATGGTACTCGTGCACGGGAGAGACCGGACAGGCACCGTTCCTTCGCTTGACCCCAGTAGCTCTCGTCCGTTCTCCCGTATCACTGTCCTTTTATTGAGGTTACATGAATATGCATAAGTTCATTAACATATGACGTCTACATACACAAAGAGTACCTTGCCTGTGTGTGTGTGTGTGTGTGTGTGTGTGTGTGTGTGTGTGTACTGCTGATCAAAGGGTCAAACATCCTTGGTCAGGAAGAGGGTAGCCTCCCCCTCACCCTAGATGGTTCATCCTAGATAACACGGTGAGGAAGTCCTGCAGTTCATCTAAACAAAGAGCACTTAGACTAGAACAGACGCAACTACGTTAATCCTACCATAAAATAATAAGACACGGTATGACCTCTCATGCTCCCAAAGTGCTGTCTAATACACACAAAGTTTGCAGACTATCAAGGATCAAAACCTCTACCAATCTACAACTAATTACAAAACTCTAAGCATATATAAGTAAATATTTCTAAGCATAAATGACAATCAACAATACAAATCTAACATTTCCCCCCTTTTTGACCTTTATGCCTGAAAAGTTCCCAGGTATGAATACCTCATGTCTGACAGTTTCAATGCAAACATTTTTATACTCAGCATATGTCAAATCACCCTAAATTACTGAAAAGGTACACAGTTCAACAAATGTATTAGCAGTTATCCCATTCATTGAGCTCATCTCATGGCAAACTGCATCTTACGAGCAAACAAAGAAATTGTTAATTTAATAGTGAAAATAAAAAAGTAACATTTTCAAAAACATCTCAGCTTGGTAATGCTTCCTCCAGGTGTGCACATCACATGTCTCTCTGCAGAGTGGTTTGAGTTCTGCAGGGCGTCATGAATGTCTCTTCCAGTTGTTTCCATCGTTGTCCATAGGACCAGAGTCCAAATGTATGTAGAATAAACATTCAAACATACCAGTTGGTTTTGTTGTTTGTCAACATGGTTCTCAGCTATTTCCAAAGCTGCAGACCTCTCAGCACTCTAGTTTTATGGCCTCCCATTACCTCACTTCAGGCCTTCGTCCTGTGAGGGGGATATTTATGACTCCTTCATTGTCCTTCATTGTCCATACTCTGCAGAAAACACCTCTGTGGAAAGGGTGCAGGGTTGTCTTACTGCTATTATGATCCCAGCAGCCTTCAGAGTGTCATCGTATGCACAGTACAGTGGCACAGCGTTAGGTGATGTTCATAGGAAACTGCTGTTATCACCACCATAGCTTCTGGTTCCTGTGCTTTTCACAGAATCATGATGTCATCCTCGAACTCCTTCTACGCTGTCGATGGAGCTTGGCACGCTCCTCATCCCCTGAGTGTTTATGTTCCAACGCTGCTGAAGGTTTAAGGCAGAGCACGTCGTACACCTTAGTCGTCTTCCTCAGCGTCAATATTGAATCTTTCATTGTATTTAAAATCTTGCTGTGGGAAGTCTCCTCTTGATTTCCTGGAAGCTTAGTAGCACAGCTCTCTGTGTGATGTCTGCTGTGCTGAAGATGATCTCTGATCCTCCTGAAGCCTCTCTCCCATCTTGTGGACGATCCTCTCCTCTATTTTGCAGGCAGTTTCATGGTCCTTGCTGTGGCTCCAAGGTCTGATTTCATGATGGGCCCCAACCAGCTTGATCTTTGACCTCAACCACTGCCTGGTCCTGTCAGCTATGCGCTTCTCACTGGGCCTCTGAAGATTTCTCAGGAGATTACTGCTGCACCTGTATTTCCTTGCTAGGAAGACAAACTATTTGGAGAGTATGTCAACAATCATCAAACCACATTCTTTAGTTCAGTGAACTTCACTTATAGGCCATCAAAGCCTCATCTGAACATGGGTGCACCACTTGCATAGGTTTAATATTTGTAAATAAAACGGCTAATCACACAAATCACTGCAACAATAATAAAAAACATTGTTTAATGTTAATCCTTGGACCCCTCCTCTTGACGCATGGACACACCCATGCGTCAACTCACCAAACCTGGATTCCAGTCTTAAAGAAAAAGATTAGCTAGATCATATCCCAGGCAACATCAGGGCATCTCCTCCCCTGGAGCAGCACCACCCTGGACCCATAATCCTGCAATGAAAATGTTAGTGTGCTTTGCATATTAAGTTTGCTTAACACCTGGCTCTCCCAGGAGCCTGCAGACACACCATCATGGCCTGGAAAACAAAATCTGGAAGTAAAATCAAACTTCATACCTGTAAACAATTGTATCATAAGGACAAGAAGCATTCAACATCAGCAAGACAAGTGTCATGTGCAGGTTTTCTCAAATCAGTAAACTACAATTATTTTCATAAGTCGCCTCAGACATGGATCATCCCATGTACTCAGGCAACATTAATGTAATCGGTGACTGCTCTTAAGCAAAGTCACTCCACTTATATATTACTATGGGCTCAAAAGTGGCCAGCTAATGAGCCCATATCAAACTATCCCAGAAACACTGTATCTCTTATTTGTTTTACTCATGTCACTTGTCCGTTTCAGCTGAATCTTCCACAGCATTCTCAAAGAAACTAACATTAGCAATACACATTGACTGTAGTCAGACAGAGGTCAGACACAGGTCAACAGGTTCCAGAGGTGCCATAAAAACACCACAAAGTCAACCCTAGCTGTGGAAAGAAGTAACACCAGTTCTCAACACAGGAAATTTCACACAGGTTATTCACATTATCAAAGTAACCTTCACATTTTCCCATCAACACAATGCAACAGCATCACCACTCATAACCTGTAAACACAGTTTTCCTCACACATAAACCCAGAAATCCTGTAGTAGGAAAAAACATCAACCAGTTGTCCTGGTATAAATCGCATCATCAATTCACATGAAGAACTGGCATGCTGTAAGAAAAGAAAATGCAAATATTAGCGCTTGCGCAGGCGTATGCATACTTTGTCACAGTTATCTCTGTGAGCAACACAAGCCTATGAATAACACACCTGATAAATGCACAGACACAGAAAATGGCATTTAAAAGGTTAAATCATCATGCAACCTCGAGTGTTGCTGTCATCTTTCTGCTCCTGTAAAAGGAAACACATGGGTTCATCTGCACCTTTGTCAGGTGGGGGTTAGCTTCACACAATCATGTTCAGTCAGTCAGTCAGTTATTTTAAAATTCTTACTCATTCACTCAGTGGTCCCTTCTTTTGCTAATTGTGGAAATTATCATCGCATTCGTTTCCACGCTCAGCAAAACGACGTTATTTCAAAAAGAAAAATAATTTAGACTGGATTTCCTCGTTGAATCCTTTTTGGGGGGGACTCTCATTTCCTAATTGTCCCAAATAAGTGGCTTTCTCCTGAACCCATTTTAAATGTGGAGAAACTCACTTGCAACAATTGTCTTGACGACGTGTAACGCTTTTAATTCCCAACTTGCAGATCTGCTCAAAGAAAAGAAATTCACAAGCAAAAATCAGTGCTTGTTCAAAAATGAAAAATAAAAAATAACAGAGATTATCAAACCAAACTTTCAGTGCACTGTGAAAGTATCAAAATAAAAAGGCCTTGTTAAGTCATGACACAAACTCCTCATCATCTTCACAACAGGAGAAGAATCATCAGCTAGATTCACTCCAAACCAACCATCAACTGCACAACACACAACATAACCCTAATGTCATATTAGCTATGAGTTTAATCACCCGGTCTGTGCTCTTCACTCATTTAAGCCACAGATCTATTTTATTCAATTTTCCTTTTTTCCCTTCATCATAAAACATGTGACATGCTGTCATGCACTTCACAAAAGACGTTTGTTCTGATGTATTCAGAGTTGTGTATCTAAATACAGGATTCACTCGCACATCAAAACAGGAAACTCAGTGTTTTAGAGTCTCCACTCAACACACAACAACTCCAACACATCTCATTCACTCATACTAGAATTCAGTCACCTTTCATTAATCTAAAACCGATCAACTAATTTGCATATCAGCTATTAACCCACTAAGTTGACAGGACGACAGAAAAGCATGTTCAAAATAGTATCACAAAAGACAATTTCCCTCATACAGTAAATTACATGTGCTGCCTCAATCAAGCAGGAAGCTTCTCCCAATTTACCATTTTAACAACTAAATTTATTGTCTGATCACTGGTTGGTCAAACCAGGACCTTTGTCCCACAAAAGTTAAACTGTTGTCCTGCAACCTGGAGAGTCAATTTTTTGCATTGGATAAATTCAGTATTTAATAACAAGTGTCTGCTAAATTGACACTATTTTAACACTGATGAAAGATAACAAGCTAATTTTCATTGCATGGGTTTGTGTTATTAGGCAGGTCTAATGCATGTCTGTGGAGCTGCATCTCCAGCAGAGCATGTTCTTAAAGCTGCCTTTCCTACACACTTCTCTGCTATTATTTAATCATTTCTTAACTAATGTGCTATGAGTCTTCATGAGTCATTTTGTGTTTGGAATTGTTAGTAGGGTTAATGCATGTTCTGCTTGTGTGTGTGTGATTTTGTATATGTTTCTATTTTCGCAATGTTTCAGACTCCGTCTCAATTTTCCAACTTAAGCAGTCAGTTTTCTTTTCCCCAGGTTTGCTAACCCAAATTTTGATTTCCCACATTAAATAATTCCTATGTGTTCTCACCTAGTCTTCTCACTCTGTTGTCCTCTCACTCTTTTGTCCTCTCCCACTTCAACAGTCCCGGCAGTTCTCCTTCAGCTTTGTCCTGTCTAGTAGCTGAAGTGCTGCTGCTGCCTTCTTGGGCGACTTCTTAGCAGCTGCTGCCGGTTTCTTGGCTTTGGCCGCGGCGGGCTTCTTGGCTTTGCTCTCAGTAGCCTTGTTCATCTTGAAGGATCCGGAGGTCCTGGTGCCCTTGGTCTGCACCAGAGTGCCCTTCGCCACCAGGCTCTTGATGGCGGTCTTGACACGGGCCTTGTTCTTGTCCACATCGTAGCCTCCGGCAGCCAGAGCCTTCTTGAGAGCGGCCACAGACAGGCCGTTGCGCTCCTTGGAAGCGGCCACGGCTTTCACAATCAGCTCGCCCACGCTGAGGCCGACCTTCTTGGGCTTGGAAGTCATCGTCTTCTTCTTCTTGGCCTGAACCTCGGCGCAGGGCGCAGGGCGTGTTTATGATGGAGCCTTTCCCACCACAGCGCTGGCACGTTGAACGCATCATGAAGGGTCCATTTCTTTCATGTCGCTAGCCGCATGTGGCTTGCCCAAGTCACTCAGTCCTTTTTGAGCATTTCAACATGCTGCCGCCGCAGACCCTGGCCTCAGATCCAGCAAGTTTAGCGCGCTGATCTCCAAAAAAGTCCCGAAGGCCAGAAAGACGTCAAATAAGTGTCTCGTGCTGAGAACTCAAACAAAAACTCCTCTTCACGCTGCCATCTTGCTCGCCCCTCCGTGAAATTCAACCAATCAGACAGGAAGATGGGTTTGCTTTCTTCTTCTGCTGCTGCTGTTTATCCACATTGCTGCTGCTTTGCTGGGACTTTTTGTGCTCAGGACTTGCTGCTGTCTCTTTATCATGTTATTGCTTTGGAGCTGCATTCCTTATCTTCAGGGAGGAGTGAGCTCGCTTGTGAGGTTGAGAAACACATGGCACTGTAAATAAGTCAGCCAGAAACTTGGCCTGCATGTTTCCAATGATGTTAAACTATAACTTTCTTCCGACTGCTGCATGTGGAAAATTGATTCAGGTCTGCTTTTCACCTGAAAGTGACAAACTAAGACATTTCATTATTATCATCACTGCTTAATCAACACACATCTCTCTCTCTCTCTCTCTCTCTCTCTGTCTGTGTTTGTGTGAACAATCCTTTCTTAAAAGCAGAAAATGACATTGTAGTTGTTTTTCGGCTGATCATATGTGCCATGGTGATCCATAAGCATGATCACCAGTTTATTTAATTATTTTTAATCCAACAAAACAAATAAACAAAAACATGATGCTGATGCTACACACACACACGAGTCAAGGTGCAGAAAAACTGCTCATGGAAACGCTGCACACTCTCTGTTTCCCTCTCTTTGAGTAGTTCTCAGACAGCTCTTGATCTGATAATGTGTAGCTTGCTCATCAGCTCAAAAAACAAAACTGCAACGCGACATCACACAGTAGTTGCATGCTCTGCCCACAGTGGCAAAGTCTTACACTTACATATTCAACACAGCTTCTCCATCATGTATTTTTAGATGTTTCATACAGGGTTGAGCATATTAGTTGTTTTCACAGATGTGCTCTATATCTCAACAATGGCTCATAATAAGACGACCGTCTTCCACACAGGTCAAGTGCCTCTATGCACTTCATGAGTTTAAATATTTACCTATATCACTTCACCTCACATGTCATTGTACTGAATTTAAGCAACCACAAGCTTAATGTAGATTACTTTTAACAACTATCCACCTCAATTAAATCTATGGTCTGGCACACAGGCTGCTGTCGATCAGGGCAAGCTAAAGAATAAACATTGTGTCAGCAAGGGGTGGGGGGAAAGCCATTCACCAGAGCATATCTTAAGTGCTGCTGATGTGGGCTGGCCTTCTCCACAGCTCTCCAAGGCTGGTGTGTTTTCTGAAAACTTCTAACATTTGAATCTCTTCCATTTATAAGCCTGCGATTAACCGCACGGCTCAGGTCCGCGTGACCGCGCTCGCGTGAACCCGCGCAGCTGTGGAGCCGTCGCTCTCTCTTTTTTTTACATAAATACTTTGTGCTGCCAGGAGCAAAGTCCAGCACAAACGTCTGTCTCCCTCCGACTCACTCTTGGTTGCTTAGAAACCCATGATAACAACAACAGTCGGTGTCACAGACCACATGTTCTGCTCCGCACACACAACAACAACAACAACGACAACAACGACGACGACAATGACAACAACACAAAATAGGCCTACTGTCCAGCACAATCTGGACCCCGCGGAACTTCTCAACACCCCACTGAGCGGTGGAGAACTCACTACAGTACCCCACACAGCGGTCTGTATTTCGCCCCACTAAGACGGCGAACCAAAAAAAGTTCGAACTGCGCAACTCTGCGACTTAATGCTTCTGTACAAAAAACCCCACTGAGCGGCCTTGTACATCGCCCCACTTAGACGGCGAATTTTAGCCCCACTGAGCGGCCACGGACAACGCCCCACTGAGCGGCGAAGACGTACAGTTATAGAGTTGGACTCTAAACTTACTCGGTGTTGCTTAGCGTGTAATATCAGCCTCGAATCCCGCCAATCACCATTCATCGAGGAGAAAAGACATACAGCGAATCCACAGGAACTTCCTGGCTGACGTCAGACTTTCAGCGTGCCTCTCCTCCCCTCGGTGAATGCGATTCCAGGGCTCCGGCATCGAAGGACCAATTAATGATAGGTTTGTAGCATAAACCTATTCGCTGGAACGTTAAGACAATATAATTACACTGCAAGCAAGACACAAGTAGGCAAACTTCTTCATGGTACTCGTGCACGGGAGAGACCGGACAGGCACCGTTCCTTCGCTTGACCCCAGTAGCTCTCGTCCGTTCTCCCGTATCACTGTCCTTTTATTGAGGTTACATGAATATGCATAAGTTCATTAACATATGACGTCTACATACACAAAGAGTACCTTGCCTGTGTGTGTGTGTGTGTGTGTGTACTGCTGATCAAAGGGTCAAACATCCTTGGTCAGGAAGAGGGTAGCCTCCCCCTCACCCTAGATGGTTCATCCTAGATAACACGGTGAGGAAGTCCTGCAGTTCATCTAAACAAAGAGCACTTAGACTAGAACAGACGCAACTACGTTAATCCTACCATAAAATAATAAGACACGGTATGACCTCTCATGCTCCCAAAGTGCTGTCTAATACACACAAAGTTTGCAGACTATCAAGGATCAAAACCTCTACCAATCTACAACTAATTACAAAACTCTAAGCATATATAAGTAAATATTTCTAAGCATAAATGACAATCAACAATACAAATCTAACAGGGACAATAAAGGTTTATCTATCTATATAAACACCAGACAAAACCCAAGAGCACAGCAGCACTGTGGATTAACAGCAGTGTTTCCCCTACATTAGCTTAGCTGTGATGCTGAACCGCAGCTGAATTCAGCTCCATGCCAACAAAACACCGAGAATGAAACTTGTGGCCAAAGGCTATGCATTGCATCATGCATTTACCTCTCCAAGGATGATGAAATCTTCTATCTTCTCCTTGAAGATGGATGGCAAGAGAAGTGCCCCCTTGAAGTCAATTCCTAGGTCATACAGATGCAAATGCACTTCATTAGATTTTGATAGCATGCAAATTCCCATTAACATGCTCTTCACATGACACTATGGTACATCAATTATCTTTGGAAGAGAGAGCAAATGAATTGTCACAAAATTTACTATTTGTATGCGGTCAAATTAGCACCTGTAATGTCTTCAGCCAGTGCATTCTCCCTCCATGTAGACCTTCTTCAGTGGCAAATCCTTGGTCATTTGAAGAACAGCAGTGAAGTTTTTGCTAAAGCGGTGACAGATGTTGTCTTGGCAGGGATGCATTAAATCAACCTCATCACACAACTGGAAATGAAAAGAGCAGAATAGACAAAAGAATGACATTTTACATTGAGGATTTAAACTTTTGACATGTTTAAAGACACAGACTGGAGATAAATGTAAAGTACTTTAACCCTTGATCAAAAAATTCTAAAGCTAATAAACAGATTGATTAATCAGCTAGTACAGAAAATAATAATAATAATCAGATTTAGAGACAAAAAAAAAATCATTAGCTGTTTCCCCAATCATCTTAACAATTCTTGGGTTGCAGACAGTGTCCCTGCGCAGAGCTTACAGCTCTCAGATTCGAAAATCCCAAATCCCACTAAGTAGGTGGAATGGTGCAAATGTGTACCTTCCATTGTTTAAAATCCCTTTGAGCGGGAAACAAGTTAGATGCGATAAATTTTGCTTAGAAAACGTTTTTGTTAATAGCTATATTTACATACAAGCATGTTTTGAGAAATTATTGATTTTTTTACATTGTTGTACAAGGTTAGTGACTATTTATTGATAAAGCACTGGAATACGGCGGGAAGACAGACGTTGACGATTCCACCAACAGTCTAAATAGTCCACATTTGTACCTTTCTTTGTTTAAAACTTAGCTAACTGCTAGCATTCACCCATGTTAAAGCTAGCTCTTCGGACTTTTGCTAACTCTACTGTAAAATTACTAGGGCTGCACGATATTAGGAAAACCTGCGATGTGCGATAACTGTGATCAATACTGCGATAACGATATGACTTGCGATAAAATAAATAGCAAAAAAAAAACAAAAAACAAATACATAATTTCCGTTTTACTGCACAGTTTTATTTAATGAAAGCTGCTGTATTAGCAGTGTAACAACAAAGTGCAGTCAAACATTGAAACATTGCCCCCATAAAAAAATTTCTGAGGCTTGAATTCTGAAAGACATCCTTCCCGGTCTCTATAATTAGTTTTAAATAAACATAACTTAAATTATACTGCAAATTATCTCTATGCAGTTGTTCATCATTTTACCACTCACCAAGTAGTTATGATGCAAGTCAAAACTGGAGTGGAAACTTTACTAGATTAAACTATAGGTAAGAACTTGTCTGCTGTGGGAACACACCAAAGAACAATTGTCTACCTTTGTGGTCGTACTGGCCAAGACTAATATTATCAACAATTAAGAACAATGTAGGTAGTGTATTTTTGTAATTTTTTGAAAAAAAAAAAAGGTTTCTCTATCTTGCATTCATCCTTCCTGAGTGAATGTTTTTTATGGCAAGTTCTTGTTAAGGAAAACCAACATGTTTACTCTCCAAGGTTTTAAACATGTGCGCTGACATGTTACTATGTTTCCTGATGTACTAAAAAGTCTCTCTGAAGGTGAGCTACTTGCAGGTATGCAGAGATACTTCCTTGCAAGCTTGCTTAGCTGTGGGAATGTCATTTTGTGGAGTTTCCACCATGCCAAGGGGTCTTCCTCACTGTCTATGGCCGTGGATAGCAAGTAGCTGTTAAGCTCAGCTTCAACAGCTTGTGAGAGATGCATAAAAGAGGAGGTAGGGATTGGAGCTGCCTTGAAGAAACTGCCCAGGGACTTTTTTGCCTTCTTCAGGGGACGACTGGGTGGATCATCTGTCTGGGCCTCTGGTTCAGCGGAGCTTCTCTCCTGGAACAGAAAGCAGATTATAAGAAAAGTAAACATTTTGGACTAAATATGAATTGAAAGGTTTTATATATAAGCATGCATGAATACCTTCTGTGCCACTGCTTCCATTTCTGACATCACTCTGGTCTTGATGTCTGAGACTCGATCAGTGCTGGTGTAGCTGACTTTAAATCTGGGATCCATGAAGCACGCCATGTCCATAAGTTCCTGGGTAGCTGGATTTTCATATTTAGTAATCAGGTACTCGAGGATTTTCTTCTTAATTGATTTTGTCAAATCACTGTCTTCTTCCTTCTCTGCAAGCACCGACGTCTTCATCAGATGAAGGACTGGTTTTACATATGAAACACTAACGTAGCTCTCACCAGACAGGGCATCTGTAAAGTCTTGCAGGGGGTGTAATGCCTGGTTGACAGACTCCAGTACCTCAAGATCCTGCCAAGTAGGAATCAAGTGTCTTGATTTCTTGTCTGCTGAGATGACATCAGAAATGGCCCGCTGCTGCTCCAGGACTCTCTCAATCATCTTCTGCCTGGAACCCCACCTGGTTGGGCATTCTGTGATCAGTGTGTGCTCTGGGAGGTTGAGCTTCTGCTGTGCTTTTTTCAGAGCCATCTTTGCTTTCCAGCTGTGGCAAAAATGTCCAACTAACTTTTTGCAAAGTCCAATGGCTCGGGCAATGCGGGCATCATCTTTGATAGAATTTTCTGGAGAAATAAGAGGAAACAAAAAATCTGTCATGTTTAAAACCTTTTTTTTTAAAAAAAAAAAACTAATTGAAATTTATAACTAAAGTTGTCTAAAAAGGTAACATTATCCTTATCAATATCAATTTGATAATAATGTATAGCACATTTTCATTGCTAAAAAGATCTGCCTTGAATAAAACTTACCGATTGCAAGGTGCAGCCTGTGTCCAAAACACTGAAGTCTGACCCAGTTGTTTAGCTCCGTGGCTCTCACAACATTGGCACCGTTGTCTGTGGTGATGCACACTTGTCGATCTTCTTTAAGATCCCAGCTGGCTAACACCTCACGTAATACATGGGCTATATTTTCACTAGTGTGGGAGTCTGGAAAATACACAGTCTCTAGACACCGTGTTTTCAGTTCAAAGTCTTCGGTGAGGAAGTGCACTGTGAAACTCATATATGGTTCCGTTGTACGACTTGACCATAGGTCTGTAGTGCTTGCGTAGTTTTCAGCTTGGCTCAGTTCAAACATGACGGTCTTGCGGCATGTTTCATACATTTGTGGAATGGCGACATGTGAAAAGTAGTTTCGTGAGGGGATGCGGTATCTCTGGTCCACTTTATGTATCAGACTGGTGAAGCCCTCTCTGCTAACTGTATTTATAGGCATCATGTCTTTAGCCAAAAAATGTGTAATGGCCTCTGTTATTTCTTTGTACCGCTTCGACGTTTTCTCATAAGGAATTCCACTTGAAAAACTCTGATACAGAGACGGCTGTTGGACTGCTGCGCTCTTTGTCTTAACATTAGCAACCTTTGTTTGGCTAGCCCTATCTTTCTGGAACTCTTCAAACAGTTCTCTGTGGTTGTATTGAAGATGATGGTGGAGATTAGTCGTGTTTCCTCTGGTGGTTGCCACGAGTGTTCGGCAAGTTTTGCAGAGTACCTGTGTTTGGAGAACGTCGTCTTTATCAAATCCAAAGTACCTCCAAGTAAGTGAGGTACTATTTTTTTTTTTAGCCACGAGTTCAGTAGCATTCTCGTCACGCGTCTCGCTCTCAGCCATTACAACTCTGACTCGTTGCTGCAGCGTTGTTCGCGCCCGACCTGCGTAGGAGGCGGGCCTCTAATCCATTTGATTGGTTAATGCCGTGAAGGGCTCTATTCGACTGGTCAAATGTGTAAATGGATTTCTTTGATTGGTAAATTCTTTACAGCACGTGTGTAAACATTTTAAGGTACCCAATTATCGCAGTTTACGCCGTCTTTTGCGATGGGCCCATCGCGCAGGCTGATATCGCGATGACAATAAATTTTCGATTTATCGTGCAGCCCTAAAAATTACACGTTGTAATTTTTATAACAACACAAAATCACACCCGACTTACCTCTAAACCTTTGCGCCTCGTCGTCTGACACATCAATGCCTTCTTCCATCAACTTTATAAGGAGCTCCTCCATCGATAACCCCCTGAGAGTCATTTTCTGCGTCAACGTTAGTCAGCGCGGAGGCGGAGCACTCATCGCTGCTGGCTTTTCAGCCTTTGTGATTAATGCGCGTTGCGAACTTGATACATGGAAATACAACATTGTGGTATTAATGCACAGTTGTTTAGAAACCGTTATGCTGTCTTGGCGAACTATATTTGTAACTTACAAAATGTAGTCACCGTAACATAAAAATCTGCTTGACATTTTAACTTCCAAAGAACCTCGGTTTAACTTGATGTTGCAAATTCCATAAAAACCTCCCAATTAATGAACAATTCTAGGATGTAGTAAAAGCGAAAAAGTAAATGGCCAAACATAACAGTAATATGATTTCACGTTTTTGAAGGCTACAACCAAGATTTAAAACATTAAAAATTATAACTGGAACTTAATAAAATGGAAATGGACCAGTTTTTTTTAACATCATTTGGTTGTGCCTGCATGTCATTGTGTGTTTTTTTTTAAAATATAATTTAACATAACTTACACAAAGGTAGGTTACAGATATTCTTTGCATCATAGGATAATTTACGTACAGAGGAGAGGACCAACAGATTTGATTATAACATGTAGCTTTTATGAGCACACTCACATCTCATATGAATTTTACAATTAACCAGGCCCATCCAGATTTTCCCATGCTGACCCATTACCACATTCTGCCACTGTCACTGCAGTACAGGTCAAAATGGTACAGATTTGTACTTTAAATTGTACCTTTAAAGGGGCATTTCTGGACTTTTAAAGGCCAGTATTATACTTTTAAGGGAACATTTTAAAAAAATGTACCTATAGGTACAAAAATGTTCTTCTCTCATACCTCTATTTCTGAGAGTGCACGAGCAAACTTCAGCCAGAACCTGCAATACAAACCCATCAGTTATCCTGCACTGGTGCAGGAAAGTGAAGCCAAGGATTCAATCCCAAAAACTGTGATTCCTTCAGTGTCTTCTGGAAGCTGGCTCCAAAAGCAAGTCAGCATCCAGTCTGGTAATAGAAATGGTTCTAATCTTTACAGTTTCTCAGATTGTAGTTTCTCAGGCAGCTTAACATAATCAGCCCTTCACCTTCTTACCAGAATCATACAGTCTAAAACCTGCACGCCTCATCTGGGTAATGAAAGATGAAGTCATTGTGGAAGGACCTAGAACCTCCATTCCTTCTATCAGTGATTTAAAAAAGACCTCTGTGTCTATGAGAAAGTCTATTTTATGAATTTGGGCCATACTTTGCCTAAGAAAAGGAGTATGCTCACTGGCTGACATGCAAGCTGTTTCACAGTCATAGCCATCCTCTTGTCACTGTGGGTTTTTTTAAAAAAAAATCCAAGATAGCAACAGTGACAACATTTGTCTTAAACACTCGTGATCAGACTTCATCAACCAATCATGGTAGTCTTCAGCATCTTTTAAATTGTCTGTGGTCCAAGTATGGTCACTTCTGGCTCTCCTCAGTGTCACCTCACCTCTTCATTTGTGTGCAGGACGGCCAGTAGCTGGTCCTGCGGGGAGAGCAGAGCGCCTTCTTTCTGCAGAGAGAGACGAGGCAGGAGGCCACATTTCTGGTAGTAATGCTGAGCTGCCTGCTCACACAGCCACGACACAGAGCAGGAGTTGGCCTCACTGGGATGCAGAGCAATGACCGGCGATTAAACAGAAATTAAAAACAAAACAACAACAACAACAAAAAAAAAACACTATACCAATCAGATTGGGATTTATTTTTATATACTGCTCAAACTTAAAAGTTTTCACCGACCTTTGTGGAACTGGGATCAGGAAGACGTCTTCCTGAACCCGGACCCTCATTCTGATTGGTGGAGGAAGTGACGTGGGCATAGGAGCAACCAAAGTTTGAGTTGGAGGCTAGAGTAAACAAAATAAAACATTCAAGCACTGTTAAAACATCTGTATTTAATGTCATCAACTCTTTGTAGAAAGACAAAGCAGAGTCTGTACTAGAGAAATCAGGAGACCTGACGAGGGCAGTATTACGCCTTTTATACCTCCAGCCTACCGTAAATTCAGTAGAAGAAGAATAGCAGCAATGGCGCCATTGAGAGATCCCATCGCGATCCTGAATTAAGTTTGAAGATGTTGGTTTGGCCGTGTCGGTTGTTGTTGCAATAATGTCTTCAGTTCAGAATCTTAGAGAGTTTATCAAGGAGAGATTAACTTCTGCTGCAGAAGAAATCTTCTCAGAGTTTGAAAAAACGATCGTCCGGTATGAGGAAGAGATCCGTCAGCTAAGACTGCTTGATATCAGACCCGGGATAAAGTCACACAATACAGGTGTGGAGGTGTGAGGGTTGCGGGATCATCGTGTGATTCACGTGGGCATGATCTAAATGCATTGAACTAGTAATACACCACAGTAAAGTGTATGAAGTTATATCTGTGCAGTGTTGAGAAGGTTACTTTTAAAATGTTTTCCACGAAAGATTACAGAATACATGGCCCAAATGGAGTTTGTAACTATTCCATTAAGTTACTCAATGTGAATAACGTATTCTGAATACTTTGGTCCGGATTACTTTATTACTTGCTTGTTACAACTACTTGAATGTACTATTGCTGTGTGAATTATTGCTATAACTGAAGGCTACTAGCCACCGAGCTAACATTGTTAGCTGGCTTTAGCTAAAGTTATTTCATAGACTAAAGACTGTTAGACTTGATTCATAGCATTAACATCCTGCTAGCTACAAACAATCATGTGCAGTTCTGAAAGCAATCTCAAGTAAATTTTTAAATCGTGATGTAAAATGAGTAACAGTAGGGTGGACATTAGGCAAGGCTGCAGTTTTTGCAGCGATCTCGTATAGAACACAATTTCTGTATCAGTAATAGGTTTTCTTTCTGTTTGCTTTCAGAACTGCACATAATTATTTGCAAGTAGCAGGTTGTAATGCAGCCTTCAGTAATAGTAATGAGTCACACAGCAATAGTACATCGAAGATTCTGAAGTGAGACATAACCTAGATAGCTACATAAACTAATACAAGGTAGTTGTAGTAGGCTTACGTTAGGGCTGTACAATCAATAAAGATGAGGCAGAACCTGGTAGCTCCAAACAGAAGGACCAGTCAAAACAAATTGAGGATGTTATTCCTAAATGAGGGGCTCCCCCTGTTGCATGGACATGGTTTGGTTATGAAAAGTCTGACACGGATCAGAAAACTGTACTATGGAAATTATGCCCAGACTGGTTCCCACCACGGACTCAAACACGACAAACCTCTTCGACCACCTACGCATGAATCATGTGAAAGTTTGTGGAGAGAGTTTATAGATGAGAAGCAAAAAAGAGCCATCAGGTGCTCAAAATAAACCTTAGACTCATACGTTAGAACAGGCTTTTCCCCCACGTGTAATAAATACTCAAAAAGAAAATGGCGGCCGTTACAACATATATCTAAAAATATATAGTGCATTGGTCAAAATACTCGACTCCAGGTACACGACACCCAGCTGAAAACACTTCATGAAAGTCAAGTTGCCCGATATTCACAGAATTTACAGAAAAAGCACTATTTTGTCATATATATCATTATCGGGACGAGAAACGTCTTATATTGGGATATGAGATTTTGGTCATGTCACACAGCCCTAGCTAATGTTAGTCTTTAAAAAAAGAATGTACTTCCAGATGTTTCTTTCGGGTGGAGTCTTTATAGTTGAGAGCAGCTCGGTTTCTGGGTCCATTGTATAACTGACGCCACCAACATTACCAAGACACTTACACTAGAGCTTCTTGTTGCGTGTTTTGTTTGGGTTTCCGGTAATGCGTGAAATCAACAAAATTAGAGAGGGTATAGCCTGACATATGAAACAGGAAAAGACCATCGTGTAATCCATTTATTTAGAAGTAACTGTATTCTAATTATTACCAAATTATCGGTAACTATCGGCGGCACGGTGGTTAGCACTGTTGCCTCACAGCAAGAAAGTCCTGAGTTCAATTCCACCATCAGGCCGGGGTCTTTCTGTGTGGAGTTTGCATGTTCTCACCGTGTTTGCGTGGGTTCTCTCCGGGTACTCCGGCTTCCTCCCACCGTCCAAAGACATGCAACTTGTGGGGATAGGTTAATTGGATAATCCAAATTGCCACTAGGTGTGAATGTGAGTGTGAATGGTTGTCTGTCCCTATGTGTTAGCCCTGCGACAGACTGGCGACCTGTCCAGGGTGTACCTCACCTTTCGCCCTATAACAGCTGGGATAGGCTCCAGCGCCCCCTGCGACCCTGAAAAGGATAAGCGAATGGATGGATGGATATCGGAATACAGTTACTCATGTTTTGTATTTTAAATGCATAACGCCGGTACATGTATGCCGTTACTCCCTAACACTGCATCTATGTAAACATACTTACGGCCACTTTGTTAACTACACCCGTTCAACTACTCTTTAATCCAAAATGTAATCAGCCAATCAGATGGCAGCAGTCCATGCATTTCAGCATATAGCGATCAGTGACGGTGATTGAAATCACTTTGATCATGGTGTGGGTGTTGGTGCCACATTGGCTGATCTGAGTATTTCAGAAACTGCTGATCTGTTTAAATTTCCAGCACAAACATCTGCATGATTTACAGAGAGTAGTCCAAAAAAGAGAAAATATGCAGTTCCCTTAAAATGACATTGAGTTCTCTGTACTCGGGTCTCCAGAGTTACCAGCTCTCAACCCAACAGAGCATCTTTGGAATGTAGTGGACCATGAGATTTGCATCATATTTATTAGTAAAATGTTAAAAGATTAGCATTAACAGCATATCTTACCTGCCGTCGTAAAATACTTTAAGCTTTCATGATCATATTCAGATCATGCTGCTGTTCATTTGTTTGTTTATTCACAGTGTGTGATGATCACTGGCAGTCACATCTAAAAATCAGACCCCAGACAGCTGTAAGGTTATCAACATCATCCAGTGAACAAATGACTATCAGTGAATGTTTCTGTGGCAACATAAAACGCAAGCTAAATTCTCAATAGGTGACCGTTTTCATCCTTCTTGAGCTTTCTTATCATCACATTAGTCACTATTTTCTTGTGTCCTTTTGTTGAACACGAAGGTCTGGATGATCAGCAGTTCTGTGACCATGAGAGGAGCTCCAGTCTCAACCAGGAGGACCCAGAGCCTCTACAGACTAAAGAGGAACAGGAGGAAATCTCCACCAATCAGGGAGGAGAGCAGCTTGCACTGAAGCAGGAGGATGAAGGGATTAATGTCTGGACCGGAGAACAGCTGGATTTGTTGTGGAAACCTGGATCACGGCTGACCAGATTTGGTATGTAAAAGTGTAATAAGCAGATTTCATAATATAGAAATGAATATGACTTATAACAAAATGTCACAAAGACACATGGCGTGCATTACCGCCTGGGATACTGCCTCACTGGAGACATGTTTTCTGTTTCAGATTTAAGTCATGTTAGCCCAGAACTGTACGCAGAATGTAGAAAAATGTTGAGACAATGAAAACTGTGGATTATTGGCCACAAGGACCAAGTTGGAGTAGTGAGCTGTACGCCTCATAAATGATGACTTTCTGCATGTAAACAGAATTCTTCTCTGTTCGCTGCATGAGAGAGAATATTTAAATATCGCTCACATATCTGAGAGACCTGCTCACAGTGTGACTTTTTTCTTGTGTGTTCTGTCCATCAAGACCTCCCACAGCAACATGATTGTAAGGAAAATGAGGATCTGGATGACCCGCAGGTCTGTAGCCAGGAAAGGAACTCCAGTCTGGACCAGCAGAACACAGAAACACTATAAAATAAAACTACAATATAAGACGAGAAACGTCTTATATTGGGATATGAGATTTTGGTCATGTCGCACAGCCCTAGCTAATGTTAGTCTTTAAAAAAAGAATGTACTTCCAGATGTTTCTTTCGGGTGGAGTCTTTATAGTTGAGAGCAGCTCGGTTTCTGGGTCCATTGTATAACTGACGCCACCAACATTACCAAGAGACTTACACTAGAGCTTCTTGTTGCGTGTTTTGTTTGGGTTTCCGGTAATGCGTGAAATCAACAAAATTAGAGAGGGTATAGCCTGACATATGAAACAGGAAAAGACCATCGTGTAATCCATTTATTTAGAAGTAACTGTATTCTAATTATTACCAAATTATCGGTAACTATCGGCGGCACGGTGGTTAGCACTGTTGCCTCACAGCAAGAAAGTCCTGAGTTCAATTCCACCATCAGGCCGGGGTCTTTCTGTGTGGAGTTTGCATGTTCTCCCCGTGTTTGCGTGGGTTCTCTCCGGGTACTCCGGCTTCCTCCCACCGTCCAAAGACATGCAGCTTGTGGGGATAGGTTAATTGGATAATCCAAATTGCCACTAGGTGTGAATGTGAGTGTGAATGGTTGTCTGTCCCTATGTGTTAGCCCTGCGACAGACTGGCGACCTGTCCAGGGTGTACCCCACCTTTCGCCCTATAACAGCTGGGATAGGCTCCAGCGCCCCCCGCGACCCTGAAAAGGATAAGCGAATGGATGGATGGATATCGGAATACAGTTACTCATGTTTTGTATTTTAAATGCATAACGCCGGTACATGTATGCCGTTACTCCCTAACACTGCATCTATGTAAACATACTTACGGCCACTTTGTTAACTACACCCGTTCAACTACTCTTTAATCCAAAATGTAATCAGCCAATCAGATGGCAGCAGTCCATGCATTTCAGCATATAGCGATCAGTGACGGTGATTGAAATCACTTTGATCATGGTGTGGGTGTTGGTGCCACATTGGCTGATCTGAGTATTTCAGAAACTGCTGATCTGTTTAAATTTCCAGCACAAACATCTGCATGATTTACAGAGAGTAGTCCAAAAAAGAGAAAATATGCAGTTCCCTTAAAATGACATTGAGTTCTCTGTACTCGGGTCTCCAGAGTTACCAGCTCTCAACCCAACAGAGCATCTTTGGAATGTAGTGGACCATGAGATTTGCATCATATTTATTAGTAAAATGTTAAAAGATTAGCATTAACAGCATATCTTACCTGCCGTCGTAAAATACTTTAAGCTTTCATGATCATATTCAGATCATGCTGCTGTTCATTTGTTTGTTTATTCACAGTGTGTGATGATCACTGGCAGTCACATCTAAAAATCAGACCCCAGACAGCTGTAAGGTTATCAACATCATCCAGTGAACAAATGACTATCAGTGAATGTTTCTGTGGCAACATAAAACGCAAGCTAAATTCTCAATAGGTGACCGTTTTCATCCTTCTTGAGCTTTCTTATCATCACATTAGTCACTATTTTCTTGTGTCCTTTTGTTGAACACGAAGGTCTGGATGATCAGCAGTTCTGTGACCAGGAGAGGAGCTCCAGTCTCAACCAGGAGGACCCAGAGCCTCTACAGACTAAAGAGGAACAGGAGGAAATCTCCACCAATCAGGAAGGAGAGCAGCTTGCACTGAAGCAGGAGGATGAAGGGATTAATGTCTGGACCGGAGAACAGCTGGATTTGTTGTGGAAACCTGGATCACGGCTGACCAGATTTGGTATGTAAAAGTGTAATAAGCAGATTTCATAATATAGAAATGAATATGACTTATAACAAAATGTCACAAAGACACATGGCGTGCATTACCGCCTGGGATACTGCCTCACTGGAGACATGTTTTCTGTTTCAGATTTAAGTCATGTTAGCCCAGAACTGTACGCAGAATGTAGAAAAATGTTGAGACAATGAAAACTGTGGATTATTGGCCACAAGGACCAAGTTGGAGTAGTGAGCTGTACGCCTCATAAATGATGACTTTCTGCATGTAAACAGAATTCTTCTCTGTTCGCTGCATGAGAGAGAATATTTAAATATCGCTCACATATCTGAGAGACCTGCTCACAGTGTGACTTTTTTCTTGTGTGTTCTGTCCATCAAGATCTCCCACAGCAACATGATTGTAAGGAAAATGAGGATCTGGATGACCTGCAGGTCTGTAGCCAGGAAAGGAACTCCAGTCTGGACCAGCAGAACACAGATCCTCCACAGACTAAAGAGGAACAGGAGGAAATCTCCACCAATCAGGAAGGAGAGCAGCTTGCACTGAAGCAGGAAACCAAAGGCATCATCATCTGGACCGGGCAGGAGCTGGGCATCATGTGGAACCCTGAAGTAAAGTTGCACAGAATAGGTATGCAAAACTTTAATAGATAGATTCAGTTTTGTATTAAGAAATCTAACTCATGTTGGGTCCTAATCAGACCTCCAATATACTTTATAGAGGCACATGAAGAATTTAAAGACCGACTGCAATAAGGAAACTGACGTAATATTCTAAGAGCCAAAATGTCTAGCCCTCCCAGTGTCGCCCCTGTCAGGACTGTCTTATGTTGAAAATAATTGAGTACAAGAGAGAGGAAGACACCCTACAATGAGTTGAAACGTCAGCTTGTTATTTATTCCTCCATATTCATATTTGTCATTCATATGGTCACTTTGTTTGTCCCTCCAAATTGCAGTCGTCACTCCTTCGCCTGTGCTGCGCCCCTGCACCTGCAGGCACACTTACAGTGAATATCAAATTTAATAACAGGAAATTAACTAGGCATGTACTTTTCTTTCTTTTTTTGGCCACATTTTTCAAGTGACTTATATTTGACAACAGCATATAAAAAAATAAAACAAAAAAAAGAACTTTAAATTATGTTTTTGGTGTGCCATCTCAATGTTTTCAGTGGCCCCCATATGGCCACCCATATGAAAAAATTCTGGAGCCGCCCCTGTACATTATGACTGAGTACATCCACTAAACCTTTTGTGGATAACATAACAATCCCCATGAGGACTGAACGATCAATTTAAAAATAAAATATATCGATTTGAAACTAAGCTTTTAGCAAACCACACAACACTATGATAGGTGTGTCCTTGTGCCATGTGTTTCTGGGTCTTTCTTCTTCTTTCCCTTTGGATTCCAGCACAAGGCCTGTGTAGTGATGTTATTGGTGGACTTCCTGATTGTGTGGCCAATCCAGCACCACTTTCTCTCAGAACTGTATTGCTATTGGTTTCTGGTTTGTACTTGTCCACAGTTTGTAATCCTCTCTGGCCACTGGATACGGAGGATTTGTTTTAAGCAGCTGCTGATGAATGTCTGCAACATACAAAGCGCTGTCTTTGCTTCATGTTTACGAGCTATAGAGAAGTATAGGTGTGACCCTGATTTTAAAAATGCTCAGCTTCAGAATCAGAATCAGAATACTTTATTCATCCCGAGGGAAATTAGGGTTACAGCAGGCAGCACGCTAATGGCGCATGCGCACTTACAAAGGAACCTTCTGACCAACTTTACACAAACATCACATTGGGCAGACATGGACATTATGGACAATGCTGGGCATCCTCTGCACACGGCCATTAACAACCAGAAGAGTCTGTTCAGTGACAGGTTGCTTCTCCCAAAGACAAGAACTAACAGACTTAAAAACTCCTTTGTCCCACACGCCATCAGACTGTTTAACTCCTCCCTGGAGGGGAGAGGGAGGGGAAACAGGAGGACAAAGGAGGGGGGAACAACTAAGCTGTAGTGCCTCTTCACCTCACTGTGCAATACCTTTTGTGCAATACTTTTGTAAATAGTCAACGGTGCAATAGACTCAATACTTGAAATGTGCAATTCACTTGTATTTTTATTTTTATTCCTATTTATTCTATTTATCCCCTTCGTATATTTTATTTATATTGTCTCTGTATTTATATATATGTGTGTGTGTGTGTGTGTGTGTGTGTGTGTGTGTGTGTGTGTGTGTGTATATATATATATATATATATATAATATTCTGTAACTCTGTAACTTCTGTCGGTGCTGTGCTTTTTTGGAAATCGAATTTCCCAGAGGAACCCACCCGAGGGATTAATAAAGTTCTATCTAATCTAATCTAATCTAACATGTCAGAAAGGTAGGCTGATAGGAAAAAACAACGAAAATACACTACATGAGGTAAGAGGAGGAGAAAAAAAACTCCACTCAGACTGAGCTCCTAGTGGGAGAACAGTTTGATAACAGAAAAAACACCTCAGCACAAAAGCACATGACTATCAATACACCATAGAAACACAAGACAAGCAACAGGGGCGGGTAAAGGGTAAGAGAGAGCCGGTGTAGACAGCGCATCCGGTCCTGCAGCATCTGTGCTGGTCCAGTTGACTGCTATCTTCCCCGGTAGGGCACAAGCATCGAAGGCGTTGGAAAGGGAGAGGGGATGAGTGAGTGCTTATCAGTGTAAGTGTGTGTGTCTGCGTGTCCATAGTTTAGCTGAGACAGTGTCCTTCGGCCTATCAGGCTAAGTAAACAGTCCTCCAGCCAATCCAGGTGTCCTTGCATGGGATGGGAAGAATAGCCGTAACACAGCTTGGTGAAATTTCTGACCTCTTGAGTTTCAAACATTTTTTAAAATGATGTTGTTTATTTTTTCTTACTTTTTTTTACACTAAATTTACTAACCCAAGGTGTTATTCACCCCTACTGAGATTTTCAAAGGTCGTCAGCTCAATTCTCCTGCTTTTGTTGTGCAAACCACCCATTATCTTTGAGGCCTGGCACGTTTACTCAGAGTAGCTCAGATCCAAGGCAGGCCAAACCTCTGTGTTACAACCTTCAGAAATGCCTGCCGTATCTATACAAAATATCCCACACATTGACTGACCTGCAAATGTGTAAGACACATTCACAATATATGGAAACACAAGTCTGTTTTATTTATAAAAAATTGTGTGAAAACAGAATGAAAAGTTGCTAATACAATGACATGAGTGACATGTGTGATCTCCCCAGCGTTGCATGTTCTCTCCTTTGCCTGTTCATGTAAAAATAGCAAAACATAAAAAATTAATTCTGTCCCTCAGTTCCAGGTTGGTTCATCTCTTCATCTTTCTGCCTTTTGTCTTAGGTTACTCTCCCACACAGTCTGTCTGTCTGTGTCATAGTCTGTTTGCAGCATTCAGCAATGCAGTTCCTTGACTCTCACCACAGATCTTCCATTGTGACTGTGTATGTGAGGGAGTGGCATTGCATTACTTCAGCACAGTGCTGTGCATAAAAGCAGACAGCCCAGGCTGGAGAATCATTTCTTCTTCGCATTTCTGACAAGGCACATCAGGATGGCCTCTGTATCACTGCCTCACAGGAAGAACATCTGCGCGCAACAGGCGCGCATCCATTTCCTTGCTTCAGGAAATGGATGAAGCAGACTCTGATGGAGGAGAGGTTTCATTTGTCCAGCAGGCCACTGATACCTCCTCAGAAGAATCTAAAAAGGAGACGGAACAAGAACCCAACATGCCTCCATGGAAGAGGCACCGTGGTACTGGGAAGCCCAGTCTGAGCCACACGGCAAAAGACGGCACTGTGTGGGTAGAGGAGGACATTGGAATGCCCAGTGCAGTAGCAAATCGCTCGTGCTTCACTCGTGCTGGACCCACAGAGTCTGCTAAGGTCTGTCATTGCCATAGTACGTAGGGCTGCTCAATTAATCGAATTTTAATCACGATTACGATCTGGGCTTTCAACGATCATTAAAAATGACTGAGCCGATTATTAGCCCCTCCCTAATTTATCCGCGACACCTTAAAGGCCGGTCCGTGAAAATATTGTCGGGCATAAACTGGTCCGTGGCGCAAAAAAGGTTGGAGACCGCTGATTAAGAGGACCCGAGGGAAGCTCGGAAAGCTAAGCAGAAGTTATTTGGAGAGTGACTGCCGTTGGTTGAAAAGAGAGTTTAAAAAAAAACAAACTTCAGTGGTGTTGCACACTATTTTATATTATTTTTTTAAAGTCATTGTTAACCCTTTAAAGCCGGTCAGAGCAGCACGCTCCGTTTTGCGTAACTATTTTTAAATCCCTGTAGAACCTGAACCGTGTAAGCTAGCGCAATAATTTGTTTTGCATATGAAACCGGAGGAGTTGTACTTACATCTGATGCCATCAGCTTGTCCTCGGTCACGGTTTCGTTCCACATATAGCTTTGCAAAAATTGCATAAAAAGCGCTTGCAGGAACAAAAACATAATATTCCAGAAACACGCTTTGCCGTTCCTATCAGCTGTTCGTAACACTTCCCACAGTGAAATGATGCACATGCTGTTTTCTTTGCAAATTTGCATCATAGGATTGTTTTTTGTTTTTCCTGCAGTATATAAAAATTGCTGTATCTCCAAAATAAAACTATGAAGACACTCAAAATAAATTTCCTGTGGTGGGAAACTATTTTTTGCAACTTTATTGTATTTAAAGTTTTGAGGGATAAGCCCCTTAAATTTCTCCAAGTAGAAATATACAGTGGGGCAAAAAAGTATTTAGTCAGCCACCGACTGTGCAAGTTCCCCCACTTAAAATGATGACAGAGGTCAGTAATTTGCACCAGAGGTACACTTCAACTGTGAGAGACAGAATGTGAAAAAAAAATCCATGAATTCACATGGTAGGATTTGTAAAGAATTTCTTCGTAAATTAGGGTGGAAAATAAGTATTTGGTCACCTCAAACAAGGAAAATCTCTGGCTCTCACAGACCTGTAACGTCTTCTGTAAGAAGCTTTTCCGTCCCCCACTCGTTACCTGTATGAATGGCACCTGTTTGAACTCATCATCTGTATAAAAGACACCTGTCCACAGCCTCAAACAGTCAGACTCCAAACGCCGCCATGGCCAAGACCAAAGAGCTTTCGAAGGACACCAGGAAAAGTATTGTAGACTTGCACCAGACTGGGAAGAGTGAATCTACAATAGGCAAGCAGCTTGGTGTGAAAAAATCAACTGTGGGAGCAATCATCAGAAAATGGAAGACATACAAGACCACTGATAATCTCCCTCGATCTGGGGCTCCACGCAAGATCTCATCCCGTGGGGTCAAAATGATCATGAGAACGGTGAGCAAAGATCCCAGAACCACACGGGGGGACCTGGTGAATGACCTGCAGAGAGCTGGGACCAAAGTAACAAAGGTCACCATCAGTAACACACTACAACGGCAGGGAATCAAATCCCGCAGTGCCAGACGTGTTCCGCTGCTGAAGCCAGTGCATGTCCAGGCCCGTCTGAAGTTTGCCAGAGAGCACATGGATGATACAGCAGAGGATTGGGAGAATGTCATGTGGTCAGATGAAACCAAAGTAGAACTTTTTGGTATAAACTCAACTCGTCGTGTTTGGAGGAAGAAGAATACTGAGTTGCATCCCAAGAACACCATACCTACTGTGAAGCATGGGGGTGGAAACATCATGCTATGGGGCTGTTTTTCTGCCAAGGGGACAGGACGACTGATCCGTGTTAAGGACAGAATGAATGGGGCCATGTATCGTGAGATTTTGAGCCAAAACCTCCTTCCATCAGTGAGAACTTTGAAGATGAAACGAGGCTGGGTCTTCCAACATGACAATGATCCAAAACACACCGCCCGGGCAACAAAGGAGTGGCTCCGTAAGAAGCATTTGAAAGTCCTGGAGTGGCCTAGCCAGTCTCCAGACCTCAACCCCATAGAAAATCTGTGGCGGAAGTTGAAAGTCCGTGTTGCTCGGCGACAGCCCCAAAACATCACTGCTCTCGAGAAGATCTGCATGGAGGAATGGGCCAAAATACCAGCTACTGTGTGTGCAAACCTGGTAGAGACCTATAGTAAACGTTTGACCTCTGTTATTGCCAACAAAGGTTATGTTACAAAGTATTGAGTTGTATTTTTGTTATTGACCAAATACTTATTTTCCACCCTGATTTACCAATAAATTCTTTACAAATCCTACCATGTGGATTCATGGATTTTTTTTTCACATTCTGTCTCTCACAGTTGAAGTGTACCTCTGGTGCAAATTACTGACCTCTGTCATCATTTTAGGTGGGGGAACTTGCACGATTGGTGGCTGACTAAATACTTTTTTGCCCCACTGTATTTGTGTGGGCTGAGATTTTACTTTCAAAGAAAACACAGTAATGATCAGATAAGCCCACATCAGACACAGTAATGTTTGAAATGCTCAGGCTCTTGGAGATCAGTAGGTCAAGAGTGTGTCCTCTATTATGTGTGGCCTCTGTTACATGCTGAGTCAGCCCAAAGTTGCCCAGAGTGTTACTCAGGTCTTTAGTCCCTTTGTCCTGAGGGTTGTCCACATGGATGTTAAAATCCCCAACAATAATTACACAGTCGAAATCAACACAGATCACAGACAGCAGTTCACTGAGGTCATTAAAAAAGTCTGTGCAGTATTTGGGAGGCCTGTAAACATTAAGAAACACAACTTTGGACGGGGCCTTCAGCTGTAAAGCCACATATTCAAAAGACTGAAAACTTCCAGGAGATAGCTGCTTACATTGAAATGATTCATTAAATAAGACAGCAACCCCTCCTCCTCTCCTGCTCACCCTGGCCTCACTGATAAAACTGTAGTTAGGAGGGGTCGTCTCGATGAGAACAGCTCCACTAAGCGAGTCATGGACTAAAGTAAAACAGTATGTTGGATGTGCCATGCAATGCTCAATTACATGGGTGGGAACTAGTGTGTTAGCGCAGTTAGCTCGTTAACGTGTTGGCCGTCTAGCCCCATGCACGGGGCGATCGGTGGTAGCTCGTTAACGGAGATTTGCCGTGTTGTGGCGTTAAGGTCATTTCAACGAGATTAACCTGAAAGCACTAGTGGGAACACAACGACTATGACTGCACATTTACGCCGACATCATCCTAGTGCAAAGACAAAAACAACAAGCATGCTACTAACTATAGCCGAGTCATTTAGACAGCTGTTAGCACATGATTCTCCTTATGGGGACCTGATATGTTTAATATGCTGCTGAGAATATAGCCCAGAAGAAGCGGATAGTATAGCTTTTATTTTGGAAAGAGACATTTCTCTGTAATAAACTCTCTTTTCCAAAGATGAGTGATTCCTCAATCAGATACAGGGCTCGCAAAATCGCTAGCCCGACATCCTGGGGCTAGCAATTTTTTCAGTCGGGCTACCAAAATCTATCTCTGCCCTGCCCGTCGGGCTATTGTAGGAAGGAAAAATATATGTCAATGCTTTTGCATTCTTTCAGAAATGTAGCTGGGTAATTATGTCATTGGCATCGGTGAGCCACTGTCAATATGTGACATATTGAAATCCCGTTTGAATTTGCGCTTGTTTTTTTGCTTTCACTTTGCAATTTTACAGGTCACCAGAGAACTTCAATCTATACATCTAAAAACCACAGACCAGGCGAGAAATTTGGGTGTAGTGATGGATGCAGACCTAAACTTAGAAAAACACATTAAGACAATAACAAAATCAGCTTACTATCACCTCAAGAATATTTCAAGGATAAAAGATCTGATGTCTCAACAGGACCTGGAAAAACTAGTCCATGCATTCATCTTTAGTAGGCTTGATTACTGTAACAGCATCTTTACAGGTCTACCTAAAAAATCAGTCAGACAACTACAGCTCATTCAGAACTCTGCTGCTCGAGTCCTCACTAAGACCAAAAAAGTGGACCACATCAGTCCAGCTCTGAGGTCTTTACACTGGCTGCCTGTCCGTCAGAGGATAGACTTTAAAGTTCTGATGCTGGCCTATAAAGCTCTGAATGGTTTAGGACCAAAATACATCAGTGACCTCCTAACCCAGTATGAACCTTCCAGATCCCTCAGGTCATCTGGATCCGGTCTTTTATCAGTTCTCAGAGTCAGAACCAGACACGGAGAAGCTGCATTCAGCTTTTATGCTCCTTATATCTGGAACAAACTCCCAGAAAGCCTCAGATCAGCTGAAACACTCAGTTTATTTAAATCCAGGTTGAAGACTCACCTGTTCTCAGCTGCATTTGAATAAAGCACCAAATCCACACTTTTAAGCTTAAATTTCAAAACTTACACTAACTACTGATCTTATCTATTTCTGATTTTATCTGTCTTGATTTTATATACTGTTTTGTTTGTTTGTTAATTAGTTAAGCTTAAATTTCAAAACTTACATTAACTACTGATTTTATCTACTGTTCTGATTTTATCTGTTTTGATTTTATATACTGTTTTGTTTGTTTGTTTGTTTGTTAAGTGGGATTAGAGCTCTGGGTAGCTCCCCAGCTGGGTCTAGACTGGGTCTAGAGAGTATTTTAAATTCGGGGAATTTAAAATAGAAAGTAGCTCGTCCACAGAAGGACTGGTAGCTCCCCTTACGATAAGGGTTCAGATCGCGCGAACAGGTGTGAAATGTGTGTGTTTAGTTAGTTTGTTTGTTTGCTTGTTTTAATCAATTTTAAATCATGCTTTTTATTTGTTTTTGTTTCTAATGTCTCTGTAAAGCACTTTGAATCACCTTGTTGTTGAATTGTGCTATACAAATAAATTTGCCTTGCCTTGCCTTGCCTTGCCTTGCTTACCTTCAGGGTCATACGTCACATGAAAACCAAAATAATTCCAAACGCCAGATCTGAATGAGGGTGGGGGAGGTTCATGTTGCAAGGAGAGCTTAACTTCTGTCTTGCTAGCTTGCCCTGCGCTCTTCATTCTGACTATGCTGTCTGTGTTGAGCGCTCAGTGGATCTGCGTTCGACTACTCCGCCTAGGCTGCACTGTCGAGCGCAGATCCACTGAGCGCTCCACACAGACAGCATAGTCAGAAGGAAGAGCACAGGGCAAGCTAGCGAGACAGAAGTTAAGCTCTCCTTGCAACAGGCAAATTGACCCTCATTCAGATCTGGCGTTTGGAATTATTTTGGTTTTCATGTGACGTATGACCCTGAAGGTAAGCGAGTCATGGACTAAAGTAAAACAGTATGTTGGATGTGCCACGCAATGCTCAATTACATGGGTGTGAACTAGTGTGTTAGCGCAGTTAGCTCGTTAACGTGTTGGCCGTCTAGCCCCATGCACGGAGCGATCGGCGGTAGCTCGTTAACGGAGATTTGCCGTGTTGTGGCGTTAAGGTCATTTGAACGAGATTAACCTGAAAGCACTAGTGGGAACACAACGAATATGACTGCACATTTACACCGACATCATCCTAGTGCAAAGACAAAAACAACAAGCATGCTACTAACTTTAGCCGAGTCATTTAGACAGCTGTTAGCACATGATTCTCCTTATGCTGCTGAGAATATAGCCCAGAAGAAGCGGATAGTATAGCTTTTATTTTGGAAAGAGCCATTTCTCTGTAATAAACTCTCTTTTCCAAAGATGAGTGATTCCTCACCAATTCCTCTGACATCGTCTTATTAATCGTTAGCTTACTATGCAAACATGACAAGTGAAATCTCCCGCAGCTTAAACATGTGAGAGGTTGATCGCGCAGAGAATCGCTGAGCTTATGTGAGTGCGCGTGTAAAAGCATTTCAGTTCTGCTGAGCCAAATAAGACAGGTCAGGGTGAAGAAGTGACAGCCAAATAAAAGCTTACCACAAAACGGAGAAGTTATGACAAATCAGACTATAAGGCAAAAAGAAAGTGCAGCTTTATGGTTTCATGGACAAAATAATTTCTGTGGCTGCAATATGACGAGCTATATAACCAGGGCTGCACATAAGTGGTCCACAGGTGCGCATTCGCTGTCAAAATAAAAAACGCGCACAAGGGTTAGGGTTAAATTTAAAAACTGTACTTTTGAGTTAAAATATATATTTATAATTTTAATAAATGACAAATTAAAAAGGCATGAACATTTTTTTTGTATCGAAAAAATATCGAACCGTGACACCAAAGTATCGAACCGAACCGAACCGTGAATTTTGTGTATCGTTGCACCCCTAATATATATATATTGGGGGTGCTAGTAGGTGTTAGGTTCAGGGAATTTACGCAAATTTGCACGGGGTTAGTAAATCTAGTGGTAGGGACTTGCACCAAGAAAAAAGTCAGTATTTCTAGTGTTAACCATAATGTAAACCAACAAGAGGCCACCAGACAGGAAAACATACAAAGAGACTTTAAGAGAATGCTAACTGCCCCAACAGTACTGACCTAAGCCTAATCTTAAAAGTAGAGAGGGTATCTGTCTTCCGAATCCAAATTGGCAGCTGTTTTCACAGAAGAGGGACCTGAAAGGTGAAGGTTCTACCTGCCATTCTCCCCAACTTTCAGGCAATGAATGGTTAATCTAAAAAATAAACAAAAAAATACTGCAGTGAGTGTCCTGTAAAGTTTTTAACTAATTTTAAATAAACTTTTAAATGTTTTGTGCACTTTGATTAAAAATTTTCAGGGATACGACTTTGTTTTGTTTGATTATATATCGTCTTTATTTTCTCATCGTAGATGGTCTGTTTATATTATTTGTAGAGTTTGTAAATGAGCAGCCAAAATGGTTTTCACTGAGTCAGCAAAACTGTTTCTCCCCACAACATGATTTTCATTGGTATATCTAAGCAACATGCTTACCATGTGGAGATTTGCTAATGGTTAAGGCAAAAAATGTATGCTTTTTGATCTGTCCCTTCAGATTTTCCACAACATGACTGTAAGGATGTGGAGGGGCTCACAAATCAGCAGGTCTGTAACCAGGAGAAGAACTCCAGTTTAGGCCAGGAGGATCCTTCACAGATTAAAGGGGAACAGGAGGAACTCAGTACCACTGAAGAGGAAAAACCGCTTGTACTAATGCAGGAGACTGCAAATTTTCCATCTCGTGAAAAAAGTGACCACAGTGAATCAGAACCATGCTGTGACCAGTGCCTTTCTCACAACTCTTCTGACACAGATGAGGATGAAAGCAAGGATGGTAACTCACACAGAAATAAGTCGGAGCAAATCGTATCAGGCTTGTCAGTTCAAAATTCCAAGACAGCTAAGTTATGTAGAACCTGTGGGAAAAGATTTATTTGGAAGTCAGACTTAACTAAACACATGCGAATTCACACAGGCGAGAAGCCACATTGCTGTAGTAGTTGTGGGAAAAGATTTACTAGGAAGAGTCACTTGAATATGCACATGCAAATTCACACAGGTGATAAGCCACATTGCTGTAGCACCTGTGGGAAAAGATTTACTAGGAAGAGTCACTTGAAGAGACACATGCAAATTCACACAGGTGATAAGCCACATTGCTGTAGTAGTTGTGGGAAAAGATTTCATGTAAAATCAAATTTGAAAACACACATGCGAATTCACACAGGCGAGAAGCCACATTGCTGTAGCACCTGTGGGAAAAGATTTACTGTGAAGGGTCATTTGAATATGCACATGCGAATTCACACAGGCGAGAAGCCACATTGCTGTAGTAGTTGTGGGAAAAGATTTCATGTAAAATCTAATTTGAATATGCACATGCGAATTCACACAGGCGAGAAGCCACATTGCTGTAGCACCTGTGGGAAAAGATTTACTAGGAAGAGTCACTTGAATATACACATGCGAATTCACACAGGTGAGAAGCCACATTGCTGTAGCACCTGTGGGAAAAGATTTACTAGGAAGAGTCACTTGAATATGCACATGCGAATTCACACAGGTGAGAAGCCACATTCTGTATTACTTTAGTACAGTTGAAAATGCATTTCGGAAACCATCCTACATGCTAAGTTTCATTCTTAGAAAATGGTGATGGCAGATCACATAAACAGTGTTTGGATCATTTAAAAATGAGCATTCGGAAAAAAAAACTTCATTTTGAAAAGGTTTTCAGAAGCTCAGTTTCTTTTTTCACACATGGACAAGAAAAAGTGTTTGTCTCGCAACATGAAATGTTTGCACCTTTATCACATTTGTCTTCACTCATATGTTCAATAAAACTGTTGGCATCACACTTCACTCATCTCCTGTAGATTTTGTGTTTTGGTTTCAATTGTGTTCCAAAAGCCTGAATCAACATCTTTCCAGCCTATAGAAATTCTGCAAAGCCTTTAAAATTTGCGACCCCACAATCCTGCTGCTCTTTGAAAAACTAACAGTACTTCCAAACGAGGAACAGTGGCACAGAGTGAAAATGATGAATTAATAGTGTAAGTTTAGGTCGGAGTACGGCATTTTCTGTGATTGAGTTTTAATTCAAGGAGGAACAAAAGGTGTTACGGCACCTGAGGTTCTCATTCCCACACAATATTGTCCCGGCAGGAAGCAAAATGTTCCTGTGAATTTCTGGTTGATTGTTTGGTTTTGTTTAGCGCTAGCTTGATTTTATCAGTGAGCTTTGGCTTGTGTTCTTTCTCGTAAGCGAGAGAGGGATAGTTTTATGCTTGGACATGTCTGCAACGGGCCCTAGTTTGTGTTATTTTAGTAGTATTTTGTTGGTTATGTCTGTTTTCGTTTTTGTTACAGTGCACTGAGATAAGAAAATCTGAGAGGTGTGATCCACCGGTGGTGATATGGTGATATGGTGATATGTTGATATTTTGTGAGTTCATGATTTAACAATCAGCTCTTTAAACAAGGCCTGAAAGATTGAAATTTAAAGCGCTATAAAATATTCTTACAAAAACAGTTGCAAAGTGTGCTTCTCCATGATTGTAATTGGCTTGGGAGAAATTCACTTATAGGGAACACTGAGAAGTTCTGAGTCTAAAAGGATTGCACCGAGTCAATCCGGCCCAAAAAACAACAAGGAATTGTTTTCCTTTAAAATGATGACGTCATCTTGCTGGTGATGAAGGCTCGAATAGGTTGCGCGGGAGACTCCATTATCAGCAACATCTGGTATGAATGTGTATGGAGGTATGCATGTGAATGGACTGTGATGGACTGACGACTAAAAGTTTTGACTGACTTGATACTGAGACAATGACTGCACCAACTTTAGGGTTCGTAAATGCCAATAAACAATTCACCCAGCCGACAAGAGAAGGGTGGATGCTTCGCTTTGTTTTGTTTTGTTTTTTCAGGAGCAGGAGGATAAGAGAGACTGGAGGAGGAGACTCTAGCTTCACATAAGTATGAACTGCAGACTTAACACTGTGGTTGCTGATTTTGAGTTACCGATGTTTGCATTAAGAAAACTGTGCTATATTAGCTGTGTTTTGAGTAAGGTATCATGTTATATTATTGGGAATGCCAAATGCTACAGTGGAGAAGACTTTTGATACCACTCATGACTGGAATATGTTATTATTAACCATAGCAGGCCACTGTAAAAAGTCAATTAAATTTTATAGAGGAAAATCGCCAAAATTGAACAATACCTATGAATGACTGGCCACATTCAGAATAGAGATATGCAATAATAAACATTGGTCCACGTGATTTAGGTTCTCACTTGAAATAGTAAGTTATTAAATGTAGAATATAATCGACAGGGACATTTGATAGGATGTGGTACTGAAAAAGAACAAGAGCAAAGTAAATAAAGAAAATATTGTGTTTAGTTTGGATAAATTCAAATTAAAATGTACCATTACACTCAGAGGATCAATATGAAATAAAACATATGCAAAATTTGTAGGAAGTACATGACTGATAACTGTTCTGTCCTGAGCGTTTGTTTCTAGAGCACCCACTTGACCACACCAACAGTTTCTCGCCACCGAGGAGGGGTACTTGCAAAAAGAATAAAATAAAAATCTGAGTTTAACAAAACATTTTAAATGTAAATATCAAGCTTACCTTTCTTTTTCCATGAAATGTGCTTGTGGGCACGCCAGCCATTTTGAAAAGGTGGGCAAAACAATTGGCAAGGCCACACCCCCACACATGTGATATAATTTTAAAGGTACTGTTGCCCTCTCTAAGAAACATCAGGAATTAGAGGAGTGGCAAGTAGAGTATGCGAGCTACAAGCAAAAACTAAAATGTGTACTACAGTGTGCAAAAAATGAAATACTGGGTCATCAGGGGGTCATGAGGGACATTTATAAAACTAAAAGTCCCACTAACCTTAAAGTGCACTTGAAAAGCCCACACAAGAAGGTTAACCTAGCTTACCTAGAAGACCTCATCAGGGGGAGCACACTCCCCCTCCTTGAAGAGCTCACCCACTCAACCCGCATCCCCAGAAAACAGCTAACCCCAGATAAGGCAGCGTGATGTATCCCGAGACAACAGGACTGGGACATCTAAATAAAGGTGTGAAACAATCGCCTTCAAAAGGTTATCAATTCACTTCAACGAAAATTAGGACCACTCGGTGCGGCAAGAGTTAATAGTTATTAGTCTCAACACCCAAGGACAACCAGAAGAGCTTGACTGATATGATGGAACTGGGATTTTGTTACACTTAATTTTTTGCAAAACACAAATAAAACTAAATTGAAACTAAGGATTTTCAGAAAATAAAAACTAAACTAAACTAGCAAACAATTGGTAAAAACTGATTAAAACTGATGAAAATTGCAAAACTATTACAACCCTGGTCCAGACTAAGATGGTGTTGGACATCTTCAGGGCAGAAAAGGGTTGGTGTGACCAGGGTGTGGTTTGGCTTGTTGTATGTATATTTGAGATCATATGGCTCTGGATGGACCAGTTACCAGGGCATGGAAGGATGACAGACTTTATTACATGAGGAGAAGGGACATTTTCGGGATCGAAGATCCTCAGGGATGACAAGGCTGGAGCAACGGTACTCGAGAGAAGAATTTCTGATACTTTCTGAGATATGATGTCACCAACCTTCTCTTTTAAGTGTCTAGCTCCAATGAATTGACACATGGGAGTGTGTCAAAACGGGGGAGTTGAGTTTGAACATAATATGGTAAAACTTAAGCATATAATGGGTTAGACTTAGAGATGACTCATTAATTTTTGATTTCTTTTACACACACATAGATTATGATTAGAATAAGTCCTGAACATAATATTTTGAACCAAATTTGAATCATTAGAAGAACAATGGATAACAATATTAGATTATCAAGGCTAGGGAGAGAGGTGTTTTGGTTTTCTGTCTCTTGCAGAGAAAGGAACAGACACCAGACGGGGACCCGGAGATGTGAGGACCCTTCACAGCAGGGACAGATGTAGGGACTGCCGAGACAGCAACTGGGGTCAAGTGTCATGACGTTTGGGCTCCTGGAGAAGATGGATCCCACAAACACAGCAATAACCATGAAGGGGTTGGCGAAAACCAGGAACACCAGACCAACGAGGTTCAAGAGGCTCTTGGCAAAAAGGGGGACACGCCGGTGACCCCAAAATACACAGATCTTTGTTTGAAATCGGGGCAGAATAATCCCCAGAACTGTGCAATGACTAAAGGGTGGTCTAACCCCGGAGGTCGAAGAAAGAAGCTGAGAATCACCCAACTGGAAGACACTGGTAGCTGCAGCAATAAAAATAAAGGTTAAAAGCTCCTTAGACAGAGGTTCTAGTCTAAGTACATTTGAAAGGTATAAGGGGGCATTAAAATGGGAGTGGAAAACTGGAGCACCAAAATAAAGCTGTGGGAGAATTGGGGAGTGATGGGAGAGTCATCTGTAACTGCTGTTATGGTTGTAAATCTAACTTTGCTTGCATCTGAACTGCGTGAACACAGAGGTCATCCCACATATGGTCCACCCGTTAAAGGGGGACAGAGGGCCTCAGGATCAAGAAAACTTGGACCTTGCGACCCTGGAGTGCATGTTGTAAGTGATCTCTTTCAGAGATCAAAAGGGGGAATTATTAGATTATTCTGTTATTATATGTTACCTTATATATGTAATCAAAGTAGTTGAATTAGAATACTGCTGTAGATCATATTATACCCTTTAATATAGAGTGTGTGAGCTGTATGTAGTTTAGTTCTCATTATACTTTTGAGTTAACAGAACATATTCACATATTAGTTCATTAGATAAATGTGCATCACTCTGTATCCTTGATCTGCTGGGAATGTGTTACACTGTTTTCTTGACATGCTTAATTGTTGAATCATGAAGAGAAGGTTGTAAGCAGGAGACTCTGTGTCTAAAGACAGGGGAGATAGATAGACCACATTCCACACCCCCACCTTACAGAAAGCAGAGAAACAACTGCCGAGGTCATAACTTAGGCGCTGTAACAGAGAAAAAATGTGATGTTTTGGCTTTTACGACTAGCTGGGGGCCACTAGAGACTATAAAAAGCTGAGCAACCCGTCACCATTTTGAGACATGTGCCTGACCCTCTGGTAGCATCTCTCCCGTCCGGACGTTGTAATGCTCTGACTGTTGAATTATATGGAAATAAATGATTGTTGATTGAGCATTGATACACCGAGTATTGTCCCTCCTTCAGCCCAAAGATTCAAAGAATTGGGAGAATTCAACATCAAACAAATCTGCGATGGTATTTTCAGATTAAGTTAGCCAATTAAACATCAAAGTGGACTTAATTAATGCAGTCAACAATTCCTTAGGAGGTATCATGGCTCGTGGGGTGAGCTGTGTGGAATTTAACTAGGACCCAAGATGCTGGCAGCTGAGATGCAGGAGAGTTTTATTGAGAAGATGGAGATACAAACAGAAACGGCGGAGGTGTGTAGGAAACTAAGCATAACCTAAACTGTAGAAAACTAACAAAACGAACCTGAAGCGCTAACTGGAGACCCGGGAACATAGAAATATGCAGGGAGGAACACAGGTTGACACAGGGAATTAACGCAGACGAACTAGCAACAGGCAAGAGAACACACAGGGCTTAAATACACACAGCAGTAACCAAGGGATGGGAGACAGGAGGGGAACACACCTGGGACAAATCAGAGCTGACGAGACAGGGGAAACGTAAACTGACCACACTCACATGAGACAAAGACCTTCAGAATATAACAGGAAACTTACAGACACAAAGAACCAGACAAGACACTGAACTCAACAGACAGACTCACAAGCAGACACAGTAACACCATGGACAGACAGTCAATAAATAAATGTTTAAATGATAGAGATCTTTCTGTTATTTCACAACTATAGAAATTTCTGATTTTACAGTGATTAAAGAGCTCTCTTTTCTCATTATAAGACAGTTTGAGTAATGAGATATCTGAACCTTGACACATGTATTTACTGCACTTTATGCTGAAAAAGATTTCTTTCATTTACTAGAGCAGAAAAACTGACACTTGTGTCAGTAGTTCAGCCCACTCAAGATCACAGTCAGCTGTGGCACAAGGCATAACAGGAATCTGACGTCCATTGGTCTGTTGAGTGAGCTCAAATTCCAGCTTGAAGCCATTAGAGTGCGCTGTTTTTTCATTGTGGATCAAACTCCTGAGGTACAGAGAGATGAAAGAGAAAGCTGAAAGTACTGCAGTGATTGTGTTCATACTCAGGAGTCAAATTGGGCCGGAACGAGTGCAGTGTGTTGTAATCAGTGAAATAAACTGCAGATTTACACATGTAATGTGACAATGTAGAGCAGGATGTGGAAAGTAGTATGCATGCCAAATATCCTTGGGAAAGATACTAATCCCAAGTTGTTCTCCGATGTGTCCATCAGAGTATGAATGACATATACATGTGTGTGACTGTTAGATAGAAAGCACTTATGCAGAAAAATGAATTGGTGTGAATGAGGCAAGTTGTATGAAGCGCTTTGAGTACTCAGAGTAGAAAAGCGCTGTATAAGAACCAGTCCATTTACCATTAACGTGGAGAAATCACAGTGACTGTGGTGGTCAGCGAAAGGTTACATCAAGTGTAGCAGAGATTCATTTATATTTAAGTTCATACCAACTTCATACTGTCTGATATAAAGACAATATACAGAAAAATGTTGGAACTCAGCCCAGATGTGAAACATCTGCTTACATTTTGTTGAATTCACTTGTGTAAATCCACAAATAACAGCAGGTCAGCTGATCACAGCCCATTATTATTGTGAGCTATTAGTATTTTCCCCACGCTGAGCCACTACAACAGATCCTAGTGTTCCCCCACTTGTTAGGATGCCTGGGTCGTTGACCCAGGGGTTTTGAGTTTATTATATTATTTACACTTTCTAGTCTTTGGTTTCTTTGAGTTCTGTCTTATAGTTTATGTCTCTGTCTTCTCTAGCTGCTCTGTCTCCCCTGTCAGCTGTATCCCCTTGTCTAGTTCGCGTCTCTGTGTGTCCTTAGTGGCTATATCCCCGTGTCCAGTCAGTGTTTGTGTCTGCCCTGGTCCCACGTCTCTGTTCCCTCTGTTGCAGTGCGTGCGAGTCTGTGTCTTTGTTCAGTCTGTGTTATGTGTTTCCTGTTTTACTTTGAAAGTCTATGTCTGATGTTAATGTGTCTGGTTTTGCTTCCCCTTGTCTCGTTAGGCCTGATTTGCCCCAGCTGTGTTTCCCTCCTGTTACCCATTCCCTGATTGCTCCCTCTGTGTATTTAAGCCCTGTGTTTCTCTGTGTCCGTGTCGCGATCTACCGTTTATTTTGCTGTGTGTTTTGTCAATCCGCTGGTGTTAGTTTATTTTTGACCTTTTTTCCCCCAGTTATGTTATGTTTGAGTTCAGCATTAAAGCTAGTGATGGGCAGATGAAGCCCCATGAAGCACTGAAGCTTTTCATCCAATTGGTTCACCCCAACGCGAAGCTTCATGAAGCTTCATTTGCTCTAGCAGGACACCTACTGGACGTAAAAATAATAGCTGGCATGAATTTGAAGAGTGTGGCATTTTGCACACAGCCTGTAAATGTCAACAACAAAAGGAGTGTGTGTAAAACACCTATAGTGTAGTGATGGCAGTATACTGTGTATATTTATGCTGGCAGTATGGAAAATGATTATTTGCGGCAAAGTTCGAACCGCTTCATGAACCAGTCACGTGGTACAGCCGGGCAGCGAGGCTTCGGACGTCATCATTTTCAGCTCCTCCCATAAATGAAGCAAGCCTCGATACGCGCTTCGCGGAAACGCCCCCTCCATTACTCGACACACGCTCCGAAGCCTCGATACAGAACATCCCATCACTAATTAAAGCTGTTTTGGTTTAAGTTCTGTCTCCGGAGTCTGCACCTTGGGTCCTATTCCTGTCTGCACACAGCCACACCTAACACCACTTTGTTCTTTAGAACTAGAATTTAGCTTCGATGATCATTTGTATTGTCATGTACTAATATTATATTAGTTTTATATTTATATCGCTGAAGATCGAGTTACTTGAGCATAAAAATAGATGGTAGATGGATGGTAGAAGTAAGGACTTTCTTACTTTGATTTCAGAGACTGTATTTTTTCACTTTAACTTGAGTAAAGAAGTTGACTCAGTACTTTTACTGGATTATTTTTTTTAACACAAGTATCTGTACTTCTACTTAAGTGCAGGAGATGGGGTGGAGGAGGGCCAGACAGTAGACCAACTTTACCTTAATTCCATTATGGATGAGAAGTACTGTGTTAGCTAGGGCTCTGAAGTTGTGGGACTTGAAATACAAGACGCCGGCTTTTGAGCTTTCACCTTCCTGCTCCTATGTCTGGCCTTCCTGACAGCAAGAAGACTGACTCCTCCTTTACCATTTTGAGTAAAATCCTTTCTGCTTGACTCTGTCCTCTGCTTCCTGAAGTACAGAAAGGCTGAAAATGTTAGGTGGTAAATCCTCCTTTGCACTACAAAGGACACAGAATTCAGTTTTAGTAGCTAAGGTTATCAATGCTAAAATGAAAATTCCTCCAACTTTGAGAATGATGACAAGAGCAAGAGCAGTAGAACCATATTAAAAGCAGTATAGCTAATACTATATGCAAACACCACAAGCATGTTTCATGCCTTTGCACAAACGATAACAGCAGCAGGAACCATGGCTGCACACAGACCCATGAACACCGCTGACGGCTAGTGATGTGCGGATCAATCCTGAAATATCGATTCCTCCGATACCAGTCATTTATGTTCTAGAATCGATTCTCACATTAAAATATCGATATTTTTTAGTAATTTAGGGTAAATTTGTAGTTTATCATTAACAGCAACACAGTGGAAAGAAACTATAACATTCGGATTGTCTACATTCAAAGGAACTACTTCCTCTTCCGCCTTTCATAGTCATGTGCGAAATACGGCTGTATAAATGTCTCGCAGCCCCTTGGCGCGCGCACTCACAACAATGGCAGAGCGTAATTGTGCGGACGTATTTTACCTCCACAAACAGCTGAGACATGGTTTGCAATACATGTGGCAAAAAAGTGCTCCAACAGTGAGGTGTGGTGGCTATACTTTCCCAACCTTGAGACCTCAGAATTAGGGAGACATTCAAAAGGGCTGTTGGGGGGGTGATAAATACATTTTACAGGGTTTATTTATCGGATAAAATACGTTAAATGTCACCGTTATTATTAGCCGGCCCGGAAACAGCGGGGGTGTCGAAATTCAGAGGCTGCTTCCACCTGAGGACCCGCCCTTCGCGGTCTAAAGAAAGCCGGGTAGTACGTCATGAGTTCCCTCGGTGGAGTGAAACTGCCGTCTGCTCCTTGCTATCTAAAATATAACCGGGCGCTGGCGTAAACTCTCGACCGTCTCACACTTTGTTTAATTAGTTTTCTGTTTGATGTTTATTCAGCTGTGTGAAAACCCCGGAGGAACCCACCCGAGGGATTAATAAAGTTAAATTTAATTTAATCTAATCTAATAACTTTAATCTCAGCCAAACCGATTTACTCACGAACAAATAAAACACTGAAAAAGCCAAACAATAACATTTTTAAGTTATCAAAGTGACTTATATATCATGTTTAACCCGAGTGGTGAAAGATCGCGGGGGTTTGAAGACGATGTGTCGATCGGCTCAGATATTTGAAGTTTACACAGCTACATTCTCACCTGAAAATATGTTAAAAGTTTTGTTTTTGTTTTTTGCGACCCAGAAAGAGAAATAAGAGTAATATTAAAACTAAGTTGCTGCCGCCATTGTTGTAAACTGGAATTGGCTGGGCCGTGCTATGAATTCTGCAATATGGTTTTTCAATGTTGTTGTCCAGGTGGAAATTTGGGAGAATGGTGGCTCCGGGATTCTCCTGGAAAAATCAGGAGGGTTGGCATGTATGGTTGTGGCAACATCACTAACCTTGTCAAACACCTCAGAGTAAATCATATCACAGAATATGAGGCGCGTATGTTGAGACGAACTGAAGAGGAGGAGAGGGACAGGTGCTGCTAGGGCGAGACAGATGTCTCTCATGGAGTCCTTTAGTGCTGCAGGCAGGCAAGGTGTTCAAATAGCGCACAACTTCAGTTTTTTTTATTTCTACATGATAATTCTGCATTATTAAGTGATAAGAACAAGTAATCTGATATCCTGTAATCATTATGATGCTATAATTTGAGATACAATAAATAAAATACGTTTTTGTATAAAGTATCGGTATCGGATCAGTATCGTCGATACCACCCTGAATATTACTTGGTATTGGATCGGAAAGGAAATCAGTGGTATCGCACATCACTACTAGGCTGTATCCCAATTCAGGGTCTGCAGCCTTAAAGGCCGCATTTTAAGGCCGATTACGTCACCGCGACGCGACGAAGGCTGTCCCAATTCGAAGGCTGCTCGAAATGCGGCCCTCAAATGCGTCCTTCATTTCCCTGAATTTTAAGGACGTGGCGGTGTAGACTTCGTTGGCCCAACATATCCCAGAATGCATAGCGCGGCGGTGGGTGTGGATAATTTTGCCGAAAAAAACAGCGGATGAGGGGCGCCCGAAGAGTAAACTTTAAGTACTGAATATTATGTCACTTATTTATGTGCAAATGTTTAATAACGAAGAACATTAAAACATTACTGTTGGCCACATGTCGGCAAAGTTATGTGACATTAGTGACGTTTGTACTAACTTGGTTTTAAAGCCTTTACTTTAAAATATACGCTGAAGGAAATCTCTGTCATAGATCGAGTTTCCTCCTAAAGCGTGGGCACCAATAAGCAGAGTTCATCCTTTAACATATAACAAAATTAAAATATTCTCATGCATGATCAACGGGCAATCACGGTACCGGCCGGAGTACCGGGAGCAGTTCAGAAGAACAAGAAGACACGGAGACCGTTCTAGGTGTCATTCCAAACTGACTCAGAGGTTTATTTATCATACAACAGCTTATATAGAGGAAAAAAAAGGTTCGTGTGTCAGCAAGTTCCGGTACAGACCAAATAAGGAAACGTCTTCCTGCCTTGTGAGCAAAGAAGTATCCTGTGTGTAGTTTATCAGTTCAGCTACAATTTATGATCATCCCAGCAAAATACACTCCTAGACATAGAATACAGAGTTCTTTCATTAGTGAATTCTGAAACAAACCACCTGGCCTTTAACGAGCCTTTTTCTAAGAGATAAAGAAAAAGGGAGGATGGGAGTAAGGAAGTGGTCTCGTCTCTGTGGTGTTTTCGACCTTGGGGTACCAGCCTGTGATTCTTACACATCAATTCTTGGGTCAGAGAGAAAGAGAAAAACAACTATTAAATGGGCCTTATTGAGTAACTCTTTTCTGTATAATATCACAATAAAGCAATATCCTGTAAATGCTACCATGGTATCAAAATATCACAACAGTTCCCTCCTTTTATCATGAAATGATAACATAGTATAAAGACAGAATCTAATAACATAATCTAAGACAAATCATAAACTTAAAACAAATCATAAATGTAACTAGTCCTTCGAGTAAGCTTAATATCAAAAATTCTGAGAGCGTATACATGGTATCACACAACAGACAATAATCGTCGAAAACATGCTGCAACGGTTACAAAGGCTACAATTAGTTCCTTCCATCTTCCAAACGTGTCCTGTAGCCACTTATGTAGCCACTGACCGTGGCCTGTATTGGCAATTAGTTCTATCTTCAATGCTTCAAGTCTATTCATAGCTTGTGTGAATGAACCGTTAGGAGCGGTATTATTGGGAATGAAAGTACAGCATACATCAACGGTTACTAGACCACAGGTACCGGTCCAATTAACAGGTAAAGCTAATCTAAGGGTATTATTGCACATCCAATAAGCATGTGGGATTGGTCTAGTTAGGCGCGTGACCATGTGTGATTTAACTAACTCCCCCCAGTCAGTGTCATTTAATACACCCTCTGGGGGAACAATGATCGATTCTCCGCTCGAACTTGAACTGTGTGTGTGTTCCTCCAGATATGATACAACGTCAGCCACAGAGACAGCTAGCCATGTCTCATTACAGCGTGCACCTGGGGAGTCAGAGAAAAATGTATAGTTATCCTTTGTATAATCTATGTGTGTGTCTGGGCCAGTTAACTTTAGTCTGCGCAGACATATCATACTAGTATTAAAATGGAGAGGGATCTGTCCTAAGGGCAGTGAGGGCTTTAACCTATTCTTGGGGCGTTTCATTGGGGCGCAGGTCCCTGCGGTGTCATTAGATAACTTCAATAATTCGCCTAATGGAGTCTCAGGGTTAGTTGGTGTGTGTGTGTGTGTCTAAGTAGGCAGTCGAGAGGGCTCAGAGTCAACTGTAAAGTGTCTTTAAGGAGAGCATTATCTCCGCCGATTTTCTCTAGTCCCTCAGTGAGGGGGAAACCGGATATGGGGTATCCTACTATTACCTGTTCTGGATTAGCCTTTGAACAGACATAACAGTTACTGTTTCCTAAATCACGAGCGGCTATTCTGGCATTTTCATACCAGGCGTTAGCTCCTGCTCTATGGGGTGCATAAAATGGTTTATTAGTGGCGTCTATGTTGTCATTTACTGATTTTAGGGAACGTAATGAGTGCATTAAGTAGGTGTCTTGCAAAATAGAGCATGAGGTATCGTCAGCAAAATATGACCTGCAAAAATATGAACATGGTTGCAGTTTTCAATACAAAATAGCAAAGAAAAATCCTAAGGTTAATGCGATAGATATGATAGATAACCTAAATATATAAGAAAAACAGTTCTTCAGTCGTCTTCTGGCCTGGTCCCAGGTTCGAGAGACACAGAATAAGCGTCGTATGATGACAATGGGCATTTCATTTTCTCCATTATCAGGATGGAATGAGTCTGGCTTTATCAGGTTAGACATCATGTGGTACTTTTGGCTTTCTGTTCCTGCTGGATGTTTGAGTACCTTGTTGTTGTTCAGGTGAAGCATCAAAGAGCTCTCTGAGTCTTGGCTCTTTCAGGCGTTGTGTGTTAATCAGTGATTGTGTGTGTGTATGTACATTGGATCCTGGCGCTGGCCTGCCGGAGATGTCATCTGCTTGATCGACGCCTGAGATGGTCCGATTGGGCTGGTCTTAACCCTGCTGGCATGAATCCACTGAGGTTGTCCGTCTGTGAGGATGCTGGTTCTTCGTCACTGCCAGTACAGTCTGGGGCTGGAAAACGCGCGGCCTCCCAGAGTGTCCTTGGTTTTAGCGGCTTCACCAACACGCATCTCCTTGTCTCCACTTGTAGCTGTGGAGGGGAGAGGCTTAGAGAGACAAACTTTCTGATAGTTATTATTCAGTGTTTCTACCAAATTGTGGACATAGTGTGTGTGTGACCCCATAAATAACTTCCCCAAACCTGCCAAGAGTTCACCTAAGCAAATAGCACTTACGTCCTACCATAAAACAATAAAACAAGGCACGAACTCCCTCATGCTCCAGAGTGCTCTCTGATACACACAAAGTTTGCAGACTATCAAGGGTCAAACCTTTACCAATCTACAACTAATTATAAACCCTAAGCATATATAGATATTTCTAAGCATAAATGACAATAAACAGTACAAAACCTAACATTCTTTAGTTCAATGACCTTTCACTTATAGGCCATCAAAGCCTCATCTGAACATGGATGCACCACTTGCATAGGTTTAATACCTGTTGAATGAATTGTTAATCACACAGATCGCTGCAAAAATCATATAAAACAAATTTTAATGTTAATTCGTTGCTTCATATTAATCCTGGATCCCTCTCTTTTTGACACATGGACACTCCCATGAGTCAACCCATCAAAATCAGATTCCTGTCTTAAAGAAAAAGGTTAACTAGATCATATCCCAGGCAACATCAGGGCATCTCCTCCCCTGGAGCAGCACCACCCTGGACCTATAATCCTGCAATGAAAGATGTTAGTGTGTTTTGCATACATACACACCATCATGGCCCGGAAAGCAAAATCTGGAAGTGAAATCAAACTTCACACTTGTAAACAATTCTATCATAAGTGTAACAAGCATTCAACATCAGCAAAACAAGTGTCATGTGCAGGTTTTCTCAAATCAGTAAACTACAATTATTTCCCTAATTTGCCTCAAACATGGATCATCCCATGTACTCAGTTAACATTAATGTAATCAGTGACTTCTCTTAAGCAAGGTCACTCCACTCATCTATTACTAGGAGCTCAAAAGTGGCCAGCAGATGAGCTCCATGTTAAACTATTCCATAAACACTGCATCTCTTATTTGTTTTACTCATGTCACTTGTCCGCTTCAGCTGAATCTTCTAAACACAGTCTCAGAAAAACAAACATTAGCAACACACATTGACTATCCTGGTGGGCAGGCATCGGCTATCCACATTCCAGAGGTGCCATAAAAAGACCATAAAGTTATCAAACCCTAGCTGTGGAAAGAATGTCAGTCACATGTAAGCCCAGAAATCCTATAGTAGAAAAACATTAACTAATCCTCTTATAAACCACATGATCAAACACATGAAAAACTGTAATGCTGTAGAAAAGAAAATACAAATGTTAGCGCTTGCGCAGATGTATACAATTTCTCACAGTGATCTCTGAGCAACACAAAATAGGGAATAGCACCCTTAGTAAATGCACAGACAGAGAAAGTGGCATTTCACAGGTTAAATCATCATGCACCCTCGAATGTTGCTGTCATCTTACTGCTCCTGTAACAAAAAACACATATAGATTCATCCACCCTTTGTCCTGTCTAGGTGGAGATTAACTTTGAGTCGTGATCAAGTCTTGTCAGCTTTTACCAGTCGGTCAGTCAGTTTGTTTTTATTTTATTTCCATTCATACATTCATTCATTCTTTGTTTCTTTCTTTGCTGATAGTGGAACATGTCGTCGCATTTTAGTTTCCACTTCCAGCAAAATGACGTCATCTCAAAAAAGAAAAAGAACTTTAGATAGGATTACATCGCTGAATCCAGTTTTAGGCTGGGACACTTATAATAAGTGGCCTTCTCCAAAGCCCAATTTAATGTGGAGAAAACTCACTTGTCACAATTTTCTCGACGACGTGTAGCACTTTTAATTCCCGACGTGCGGATCTGCTTAAAGAAAAGAAAATAGACAACAAAATCAGTGCCTGTTTAAAAGATAAAAATGGAAAATAACAGATTATCAAACAAAACTCTCAGTGCACTGTAAAAGTATCAAAATAAAAAGGCCTTTAAGTCATGACACAAACTCCTCATCAACTTCACAACAGAAGAAGAATCATCAGCTAAATTCACTCCAAATCAACCATCAGCTGCACAAAACAACATAACCCTAATGTCTTATTAGCTATGAGTTTAATCACCAGGTCTGTGCTCTTCACTCATTTAAGGCCACAGATCTATTTTATTCAAAATTGTGTATCTAGATACAGAATTCACTCGCACATCAAAGCAGGAAACTCAGTGTTTTAGAGTCTCCACTCAACACACAAACTCCAACACATCTCATTCAGTCACCTTTCATTAATCTAAAACCAATCAACTAATTTGCATATCAGCTATTAACCCACTAAGTTGACAGGACAACAGGAAAGCATGTTCAAAATGTTATCACAAAAGACAATTTCCCTCATACAGTAAATTACTTATGCTGCATTAATCAAGCAGGAAGCTTCTCCCAATTTACCATTTTAACACTAAATTTATTGCCTGATCACTGATTTATCAAACCAGGATTTTTCTCCCACAAAAGTTAAATTGCTGTCCTGCAACCTACAGAGTCATTTTTTTTTTTTGAATAAATTCGGTTTTGATAACAAGTGTCTGCTAAATTGACACTATTTTAACACTGATGAAAGATAACAAGCTAATTTTCATTGCATGTGTGTGGGGCTGTATATCCAGCAGAGCATGCAATGTGCTATGAGTTTCACTGGTCTTTACATCACACGAGGTGACTTGGACAAGATAATAAACAGACTCACACACTTAAAATGTTGTCTAATCTTCATGAGTTCTCTTGTGTTTGGAGTGTTAGTATGGTTAATGCATGTTTTGTTTTTGTGTGATTTTGTATATGTTCCTATTCTCGCAGTGTTTAAAACTCCGTCTCAATTTTCCACTTAAGCAGTCAGTTTTCTTTTCCCCAGGTTTGCTAACCCAAATTTTAATTACCCACATTTAATAACAAAATTTGTGTTCTCACCACTCTCATTCTATTGTCCTCTGATGCGGTTGCTGAAGTGCTGCTGCTGCTGCTTTCTTGGGAGACTTCTAGCAGGTCCTGCCGGTTTCTTGGCTTTGGTCTCGGTAGCCTTGTTCATCTTGAAAGATCCGGAGGCCCCTGGTCTGTACCAGAGTGCCGTTCGCCACCAGGCTTTTGAAGGCGGTCTTGACACGGGCTTTGTTCTTGTCCACATCCAGAGCCTGCTTGAGAGCGGCCGCGGACATGCCGTTGCCTTGAAAGCGGCCACGGCTTTCACAATCAGCTCGCCCACGCTGGGGCCGACCCTCGGCTTGGACCTCTGCACAGGGCGTGTTTATGATGGAGCTTTTCCGACCACAGCCGGCACGTTGAGCGCTTTCATGTAGCTATGGTCGCTAGCCACATGCTAGCGGCATGTAGCCTGCCGAGTCACTCAGTCCTTTCTGAACATGTTGACATGCTGCCGCCGCCGAACCTGGCCTCAGATCCAGCAAGCTCAGCGCTCTGATCTCCAAAAAAAGAGTCCCGAAAGCCAGAAAGACGTCAAATAAATGTCTCGTTCTGAGAGCTCGAACAAAACTGCTCTTCACGCCGCCATCTTGCTCGCCCCTCCGTGGAATCCATCCAATCAAATAGGAAGATAGGTTTTGCTTTTCTTCTTCTCTGGTGCTTTTTTTTTTAAGTTCGCTTCTGCAGCCTCTGCTCCAATACTGCCGCTGCTGATCAGTTTTTTTTTTTTCAGGTAAAAGTGAGAGTTTTGAGACAGATCGTGCTATAAATAAGTCAGCCAGAAACTTGGCTTGAACGTTTCCAATTATTGAACTATTGTTTAACAACTATTATTTAAATTTTCGTCCAACCGCTGCATGTGGAAAATTGATTCGGGTCTGCTTTTCACCTGAAAGTGACAAACTAAAGACATGTTCATTATTATCATCACTGCTTAATCAACACACATCTCTCTCTTTTTGTTTGTATTTTTTTTTTTAATTGGTTGTGATCTGCAGTATCACAGCTCTCACAATCAAAAACAATTATTTTTACACAGCGCACAAAAACACCGTGACGTCAGACACACTCACACTCACTCTTTCCTCTACGTAGAGTTTACACACTTGAAAGATGGCACATCTAAGGTTAATTTAATTATTTGCTAGCTTTCTCTGAGTGAGCAACTTCTCACTTTTTAACGTACGTTTCAAGACAACAGGCAACTTCCTGTGTCACTTTTTGGTGAGCAACTTCTCACTTAACGAGCAACTTCTCGCTTAACGAGCAACTTCTCGCAAAACAACAGGCAACTTCCTGTGTCACTTTTTGGTGAGCAACTTCTCACTTAACGAGCAACTTCTCCCTTAACGAGCAACTTCTCGCAAAACAACAGGCAACTTCCTGTGTCACTTTTTGGTGAGCAACTTCTCACTTAACGAGCAACTTCTCGCTTAACGAGCAACTTCTCGCAAAACAACAGGCAACTTCCTGTGTCACTTTTTGGTGAGCAACTTCTCACTTAACGAGCAACTTCTCGCTTAACGAGCAACTTCTCGCAAAACAACAGGCAACTTCCTGTGTCACTTTTTGATGAGCAACTTCTCACTTAACGAGCAACTTCTCGCTTAACGAGCAACTTCTCGCAAAACAACAGGCAACTTCCTGTGTCTTTCTGCTTTTAATTTGCTGCTTTTAACCCTTGTATGGTAATCGGGTCTGTGAGACCCGTGTTCAGTTTTCTTTTCTTTCGTTTTTTTTTTTTTTTTTTTTAAAGAAAAGTTAAACAATTAATTATTCTTTCACGTGTAAATGTGTTGTGTCTTTCCACTTGATTATAACTGATTTATTCATAACATTTTATATAAAAGAAAAACGAGAAGCACATTAATTCATAGTAATTTAACATAAAATTGTTTGATAGTGTTAATTTGGAAAGCCACAACTCTAGCGGGTCCACCAACACCACACAAGGGTTAATTTACTTTATTCGGGGACTGAGGAAGTCGTCAGTGTATCTCTCTGGATCACTAAGTGAAACTTCGTCAGCATATCCCGTTTTTTTTATGGATCAATCACTGAGAGAGGTATAATACGGTCTTTATATAAATATGAAAGACGCATATTTACCTTCTGTCAGCCAATCCCACTTCTGACACCAAAATTGAAGGAAATCTCTGTCCGTAGATAGAGCTTTTCCTCCTAAGGCATGGGCACCAATAAGCAGAGTTCATCCTTTAACATATAACAAAATTAAAATATTCTCATGCATGATCAACGGGCAATCACGGTACCGGCCGGAGTACCGGGAGCAGTTCAGAAGAACAAGAAGACACGGAGACCGTTCTAGGTGTCATTCCAAACTGACTCAGAGGTTTATTTATCATACAACAGCTTATATAGAGGAAAAAAAAGGTTCGTGTGTCAGCAAGTTCCGGTACAGACCAAATAAGGAAACGTCTTCCTGCCTTGTGAGCAAAGAAGTATCCTGTGTGTAGTTTATCAGTTCAGCTACAATTTATGATCATCCCAGCAAAATACACTCCTAGACATAGAATACAGAGTTCTTTCATTAGTGAATTCTGAAACAAACCACCTGGCCTTTAACGAGCCTTTTTCTAAGAGATAAAGAAAAAGGGAGGATGGGAGTAAGGAAGTGGTCTCGTCTCTGTGGTGTTTTCGACCTTGGGGTACCAGCCTGTGAGTCTTACACATCAATTCTTGGGTCAGAGAGAAAGAGAAAAACAACTATTAAATGGGCCTTATTGAGTAACTCTTTTCTGTATAATATCACAATAAAACAATATCCTGTAAATGCTACCATGGTATCAAAATATCACAACAAATAGTAGTAAGAAAGAAAGAAACAAAACACATATATACACTGTATGTATAGTACAAGACTGTTATAATGACGGTGCTTGACAGTATTACCTCAGACAGGTGCAAGCAGTCACCTGTCTGAGCACAGACTGCAGATCTGTTGTTGAGCAATTTCTTTCCATTCATAGATAAATGCAGCATCCAGCTGCAATGGGTTCTGGTTGCCTCTAATGAACATGCCAGCCCAAAATTACCCAGGCATATTCAGTGGGAGAGACATCAACACTAAATGCTGGCCAAGGAAGTGTCTGGATATGCTAGTGATCTCTGGCAATGTGGAGGCGACACGCAAACTGCCACAGGCCAGGTTGTTGTACAGGTTAGAGAACTTCATCTCGATAGCTCTGTCAAGTCACTTCCACCAAGAACAGTCAGATGGTCATGCAAGGGATCACGCGGGATCATGCGTCATGCATGCTCAGCCTGGCATCAGGATGCTTCAGTCAGTTGCAGCAGGGTGGCAGTGATGACAGTATAAGGCATAGGTGTCAAACTCTGGCCCGCGGGCCAAATTTGGCCCGCAGCCTAATTACATTTGGCCCGCGAAGCCATACCAAATTATTATTAGAGCTGGCCTACTGGTATTATACAACTAATATACATATTGTTTAGTATTAAACTTTGCTTGTTCCATATTCAGTTTTTCAGCAAAACTTGTTTGAGTCCATAAGAAGAGATTCATTCTTAAATCTGGAGGAAGATTTTTTTTTCAATAAATATTAATGTTAGCCCGCGACCTTGTTCCAGTTTTGAATTTTGGCCCACTGTGTATTTGAGTTTGACACCCCTGGTATAAGGCATACACCAGAGAAGTCATTCCTTTGTCACTATCAGTGGCTTCATCCACCTGCAGAGGAAAGCAGCTACCATGCACCTTATCATTAAGCACTCGATAGGCAACTTTACAGGGGTAGAGCACAGACGCAGTTTTAGCAGAGACACTGTTGAGCACGACGGTTTAGAAGTGTGTGTCTGAAAAAGCCCTCTGACTTGTCTTTGTGCTCTGGATGTTTGGCGTCTTAGCTTGTTAAGCTTTAAACTGTCACAAACTTGCACTTTAAGACAGACACGCTGCGGCCTCTCCTCATCACCCACCGCTGCGCAGGTATGCTTCATCTTATCTTCTTTGGTTTGGAAACTGTAAGAAACTCCATTCCGGGTTTCTCTGAGGCGTGGGCTTTCATCATCAGAGTTCATCCTCCTATAACAATTAAAATATTCTCAAGCATGATCAACGGTTAATTACGGCACCGGCCGGAGTACCGGGAGCAGTTTGGAAGAACAAAAAGACGCGGAGACTGTTCTAAATTGTCATCCCAAACTAACTCAAAGTTTATTCTTTGTGCAGCAGTTTTTATAGGCAGAAGGGTTTGTGTGTCAACAAGTTTCAAGTTACAAGTTACAAGTTACAAGTTTCTGTTGTGATATTTTGATACCATGGTAGTAGAGCTGGGCAATAGAACGATAACGATATGTATCGCGATATAACTTTTACTCGATAGAGAAATTAAGCTATCGCGATAGACCTCGCCGCTCTTGTCCTCTTAAAATAAAAAAATTAAAAAAATTTTTTTAAAAAAGGTCAGCCAATCCAAACTAAGTAGCGCAGAGCCGAACCAATCACAGCCGCAGCGTCACGTCGCGTGACTTGTTCAGCACAAGTGCCAAGCCGCACGTGTTTGTTTGGGAAGCAGCCAGTGCGTAATGGAGGAAATGAGTGTGCCGACTAGAAAAATCAACCGAGCGTGACCGAAGAGAAAACAGATGATGGTTCCAATGCCGGAGAGATTGTCGAACGGAAGAGCCATAGAAGTTCCGTAGTGTGAAGGTATTTCGGCTATTTCAAGTCTGACAAAAAACAGAGCAGCGTGCACTGTAAATTGTGCCGAAAGCAAGTCTGGAAATACAATAAACTGGTGCATGCGTCACACTGTGCGCCACGTTATTGTTTCGGTGAAATGAATTTCTACAATACTGTTAATTCTACTCTCTGCAGTGTTTAAATGCTTACATATACACACAGTTACTGTCCCTCCACACATACGACTCGGTTCTGCTTCTATGCCGCAGCTTTGTTTACTTTTTCCCACCGAGGCTTCTAGACTTCTGATTGGCCAACATTTCTGCACAGTTAGGAATCTAGCGCCACCTGCTGCTTTGGCATGTTCATAGCAGCGTTTTTCTTCATTTCTGCCTTTATGTGTGGACGGGATTATTTTTTAAAACGAAAACGGAAAATCTCCGTTTTCAAAAATACCCGTGTACGTGTGGACGTAGCCTCAGTCTCTGACTGGAAGCGCTAATTCGTCATTCGGCTTTTGTCAGACTAAAGTAACTGTTAAAACTCAAATTCAAATTTCAAATTCAAATTTTATTTGTCACGTACACAGTCATACACAGTACGATATGTAGTGAAATGCTTGGACAACTGCTCGTGACCTAAAGAGAACAAAAAAGGAAAAGGCTATGAATAAGATAGGAAATAAATATGAAAAATTAAAAAGGGTAAATTTAACTAGGAAGGAATAAAATATAAATTAAGGTTAAAAATGAAATAACTGTACAACACAAATTAGAATGAAGGGTAAATTTAACTGGGAAGAATAAGATAAAGATAAATATATAAATTAAAGTTGAAAATAAAATAACTGTACAACAAAATACACAATACACAATATAGAACTATATAAGAATGTATGAGGAAATCTAAATATAAATAAATATATACACAATAACAGCAGCTGTACAAGTATTAACCGGAAATGAAGAATATAGTGACCAGTGTTGTGCAAAACCGAAGTCCAGTTCATTGCACAAGCTTGTGAATGTGTGTGTCATTTCTCAGTGAATTGAATCAGCATTTCGATTTGTGCACGTGTGTGTGTGTCATTTCTCACTCAATCAACGAGTGCATATGTGTGTTTCACTTCATTCTGAGTCAGTGCATGTGGATGTGTGTGTTTGTGTGGGTGTTTGTGTTTGTGTTCATCACTTTCCTGTTCTGGTGTTCTGGGTAAACCACGGCCTGAAGCGTGCCCTGGGGTCCTGCCCTCCTCCTTTTCAGTCCGTTTGCATCCGTTGGTGCTGCTGCTCAAAGTTCTGTCCATACTGGTTCTGGCCCCAATTGAGGCAGTGCTTTTCTCCAGTGTCCTGCATCTTCTCCTTGTTCCGCTCCTCCTTAACTTGACCCTTTTGCTTCTGTAGCTCCTTCAGGGCTTGCTCCTGCTGTTGGAGCTTTTTCGTCAGGTTTTTGCGACCTCCTGCTCCAGCAAGCTCCGGCCTGATTTCAAGTCCTGTGTCTGGGACTCCAAGCCTGATGGGTTCGATTATCAGCCAGCTCCTTCTGAGCCATGCTCAGTTCCTGCTCTGATGCCTTGAGCTCTTACTGAGGGCAGAAACCTCAGAGTCTTTTCCGTACAAGTCAGACTGAAGTCCATTGATGTTTCCCTTGCTTTGCTCCACGGCCTTCTACAGCTCTGCTGTTCGGCTCTTCTCAGAGGTCAGCTCCTGGCCAAGCCCCGACACCTGTGCCTTCAGCTTATTTTCTCCTGGTGCTTTTGTTCATTCCGAGGTGCCTCCTGACCTCAGTTACTCCTCCTGTCTCTGGCACGCCCTTTTTGCTGCCCGATCATCCGTGTTGGTCCGTCACTGTCCTGCACAGTTTTAATGCAGAGTTGTTAAGGTCAGCATTGTCTTGCTCGGCCTCACTTTTCCTCCGGGCTTAATGGGCGTCTCGTCACAGCTCTGTCAGCTGAAGCTGTCTGGAAATCTCCCCCGTGTAGTGAAACGGGCCTTGGATTTAACGCTCTCCGTCTCCGCTGCATGAGATCGTTTTCCTGCAGCACTGTTGACATTTTCAGGTTGTTGTTGTGGGTCCAGCTGCTGTAGCATTTGGTCAGGGTCACATTAAGGAAGAAGACATTAGAGGTTACTTTGGGCAGTCACAACAAAATGAGATTTCAAAGTAAGAGCCTTGCAATCCCCAACAGATTGAAAACAAAGAAAGAAAGAAACTTACCTGACATGGATCTCCTTGTGACAAATCCAACATGTGGAAGAGGAAGCCGAGTTCACAAGCCAAACAAAACTCCTTGTGGCACAAATGATTCTGAACAAGGCAGCGAACTGGCTCCAGGAAGTATAACACCTAAGATGCAAACATAAAAGACCCATGGAACATTTGACAAATTGTCTCATATTAAAAATTAAATGTACACATTGTGAATCTTCAGCTTCTTACCTGGATCATGCAGTTACAGTAGGCGTTGGGAATCTGCGGCTCCAGGCCAGCAAACAACGTCCTGTTGTAATGTTTGAAGTCAAAATCTTCCCGTCCACGTTTAGAGTATTTAATTGTCACCTGAAGCACAACAAACACATCTTCGTCACATGTTTGGGAAATCAAAGCTTGTAGCAACACTCTAGAAATTGTTACATATCATATTTAACTGTATCTCTATGAACACCAGGGTGAAACATAACAAGTCCAACCTTTCTGTACTTTTCGGGAACAGTGTGAAGGAGCGGCTCTTCATCACTCTCTGTTAGAGATTCAGGGATGTGGTTGTAATAACCAGGTGACTCTTCTTTATTTGCAGGGACCTGCAAACAACAAACAGGAAAAAAAAACTTAAAATACACCACGTGGAGATGGGTTTAACTTTTTTTGTAAATTTATTACAATATTGTAGAAATTACAGTTTAAAAGAGCAACAAGTTTTTTTACATACCTGGTTACAGGGGCAGGCGGAAGGATTCTCCACAAAACTGTTGAAGCCAACAGTTTCAATAGTTTGTGGGATTTCTGGGTCCATCCCAGAAGCCCACCTGTTGAAAAGAAACATGTTTTAGATCGGTGGACAAGGAAGAGAAAGACGAGAGAAGTTGGGAAGAGGCTCCACAAAGGAGATGGAAAGAAAATAGATGGAACAGAGAGAAAAGACACTAAAATTAACTGGATCACCTGCCAGGGGAAAAACATGCAAGAAGAGAACAACAAAGCAGGGAAACTACAGCAACAACCAACATAACCGTACATTACAGTGAATGCAAGACCGACAAGTTCAGCTCAGTTTTGATGTTCCATAACTGATCAGAATTATTCCTGATGAGCAGAAACAGAGAGACAGAGAGGGAGCGCAACCTTTCGATCATTATTATTTCGATACCTCTCTCATATTCAAAACATCAATGAAAGAATATCTGATTGGGACCTGATTGAAAAGCTGAGTAAAATGAGAAATGTATAAACAATTTGTTTCATTGTGCATATGGATGAAATATAATGTAGATAAATGGGACAAAGGTTGAACTGAATGTTAACATTCATCAGATCACAGCTCAGGTTGTGTCAAACCAGCAAGTAAAAACATTTTTGAGACACTAGAGGATGTTACCCTTCAGAGGTCCTAAATGTACTAAATGTAATTGATAAATATAAGTTATTAGCCAGTAAATGACTTGGCAATGTTCATGTAATACAAATTTATGTATTATATTTTTCCTGGAGGGCAACAAGATGGCAGCTGCAGTGTAAGTCAGACTGTGAAATAAAAGATCAAAGAAGACTTAAACAGTATTTAAATATTCAGGCTTTTTCAACATTTAGACAAATTGTGTTTGAAACTCAAACTAATCTGCTGCACACTTTCTCTAACTCTGCTGTCACAAGGACAGATACAGGAAGTCGCTCAAACCACATGAAACTAATCTTTATAGTATTTGTTTTATTTTACTCCAGAAGCAAAAGATGTTTTCCAAAAATGGGACAAACTGTTGTTTAATTTTATGGTTAGTGTGGTCCTGAGAGTCGTTGAGCTTGTCTTTGTTTTTTAGGGTCACAGGTTTCAAGCTGGTATCAAGGTGTGAATCAGAAGGGTTAAATGAGCCCCGCCTGGTCTCCAACGAGCCTGCCCCATAAAAGACTTTTTCTTTTGTTTCGGCCCAAATCATGTCTGTGGATCTTTTCTTTGTTAGTAACACTAAACATGTTAAAAGCTGAATTAAGGCTACACAGGGTTTATTTCCTCGCCCGATGAGTTAAATTCGTTACTAAAAAAGTTAAAAAGCTTAAATTTTCATGTTCTATTGCTGTGACACAGGTGAGTGGGTCAAACATGAAACAGGAAGTTGACCCAGAAAAGCACAGGCTGAGGAAAATGACTTAAGTGTCTTTATTGTAAGATCATAAACTTGTTATAACTAGTTTGTTGAATAAACTGATGGAAACAGGAACATGATGAAATCAATAAAAGTGCTCATTTTTGTGTTTTTGAATGTTGGTTGTCATTTATTTTATTCACACAAATGCAGTTTGGATAAGTGCTGATGGTCCTTTGTTAATTAAAACCAAACAATCACCATTCCAAGGTTAATCAATACCACTGAAACAGATAACAGACAATAGCTGAAACTATCTTTAATCAACAGTCAACTATTAGCTTCAATTAAACTGACTCAACCAATGAGAGCATCAAATTTGGATTATATGGTTTCAGCTAGGACTAAACCAAAAGTTGTATTTTTCATTAAGTGGATGAGAAAATAAAGCCTGTAAAGTTTAAAACTTTAATTTCATTTAATCAATGTTGAACTCTGAGATTAATCCAGTCAATTTTTATTTTAATTGTTACTGAAATGTTGAATTCACCACTGATGATAATGTTTTTCATCTATATGGATCCATTTCCACAACTTTTTGATCACCACTTCAGAACAACAACTACCTGGATACACAGGATCAAGACTGAACTCTGACATTAATCCAGTGAATTTTAACAACAGTCACGCTAAAGGACCATTTAATTGATTAAATCATGGTTAGTTTGTTACAATATGTGTAACATAACTGTTGTCCAACATGCAGCAAATTTGTTGGAGAAGCTCAGAAGAATCAAACTCAACATCTGGTGCATCTCGGACACCAAGGAATTTGGTGCTTTTGACGACCTGTTGACGACGGCTGTTAATCAAGGTGTGGATTAAGCGTGCTAAACGAGGTCCTCCCAGTCTGATCAAACTCATTATCTTGGTGCAATTCAGAAACAATACGCTCAGGCAAAAACTGGGTCGACCCCCCTCTGACACCTTAATGTGGGCTTAATGATGATATGATGCCCACGTCTCCTAAAGAATTCACACCTGTATTCATGTAAACTCAGCCGCACCCACCTTGTTTCAGACCCTGAAACCTGTGAGCCTAACGTTTAATGCAGGGACAGTCAACGACTCTTAGGACCGCCTTGAATCCCAGTGGAGGTTAAATACGTGGCTCTATCCATCAGACTTTAGATCTGGACTCCAGTTTTCTGCATTTCAAGAGATTGGGATTAAACCTGCAAGTACTACTATTTACAGAAGTTCCAGTTCCTCTGCAGGCTGATTTAGCTGAAGAAGATTTTTGAAGCTCTCAGCACAAGATTAGGTGAATACTGGGCCAACCATCACAGGACTATGAACTCTCTTCACTGGACTCCTCACTGGTCTCCTCAGTGGACTCCTGGGGGACTGGAGCCCTCCATGAACTCATATCTGAATCCAAACCTCCACCAAGACGTGGGAGTGTACACACAGGAGCTGGCTGTGACCGTTCCTGAGCCTGTGCACGTAAGGAAGGGGATTTTTTCTGAGCTGCACAGTAAAGTTTCAGAAGCTGGCATCCCCGTCACTGCAACACATTTTGACCTGCAGCGGGAAATGCTCTGGATGGGAAACTACACGGTAAGAGCCAAAATGATGCTTCAGCAGAGTTTGTTTCTTCTACATTCACCTTAAACGTTGCACTCTGTAATAATATTTGTGCCCTTCTCTTAGGGTCATGTAAAATCCTTCCTTGGACCTACGATGGCACACTACTCTTCTTTCCAAGTGCACGCAACTGATGCCATCAGACACATACAGAGTTTGGAAACAGGCGTGCTGTTCCTTTCTGAGTGCAACCTCAGATGTTACACTCGTGGAGGCCTCGTCATGTTTGATTATCGGTAAGTGTTACATTGACTGTTGATGATCTGAAGCTGTGAAATTATTCCTTATGTTATTGAATTAATGGCCATTTTTGGTGCTTTGCAGGATGGAAGAAGGAGCTGATATGCACAGTCTCCTCATGACTGATAACATGCTGCTCATGGGGGGATTACAAAACTATGTGGTTGAAATTGACATGAACACACTTCAAGAAACTCAAAAAGTAAGACACCAGGCTTATGTTTATCAAAATCCACAACTATCTATGCTTACACCACTGGCACATCATACAACTGACTTCACAGCGAGTGTCTGACTGTCTGCTGTCTTGATTGTCCTTTCAGTTCACAGTGGAGGCACCTGGAGTGACAATAATGCGTCAGACCAATCGTTTCTTCGTCTTTGGGCATCCTTCTGGCAAAGTAAGTATCCCCTGATTGGATCAGTTTGATGAGGTTTGGTTTATATCTCTCTAACACTGACCCTCTGCTGATAACAGGTGACCCTTCGAGACTTGCGCACATTTAGGACACAAAAGTTTGACGCATTTCCTGGCGGCCTGTCAGACTTTGATGTTCATGGAAACCTTTTGGCTGTGAGTGGGTTCTCCAGCCGAGGGCTGAATGAACGTTTCCTGATGGTGTATGACCTCCGCATGATGCGAGCTGCAACCCCCCTTTGGGTGCATGTGGATCCATTCTTTGTGCGCTTCATTCCTACCTACACGTCACGGCTCGCAATCATCTCACAGACAGGTATGAAGCTGGCTTCAGGATTCTTTAGTCCAGTTTTCTGTAGCATAGTCTTACTATGTTTGGCCAATAAATGTGACATACAAAATCTTTGTGTGATTTGTGGCTTTGCTATAACTGCCTGCATTCTGTGTCTTTTTCCAGGTGAGTGTCAGTTCTGTGAGCCCACTGGCCTCGCCAACATGGCGGATATTTTCCACGTCAACACAAACGGCCACTTTCTCACAAGTTTTGAGGTCTCATCCAGCAAACAAGCCTTAGCCTTTGGAGATTCGGGGGGGGGGGGTGTGTGCGTCTCTGGTCCGATACTCGGGACGTTATGTTTAACGTCTACTCCAGAGAGCCCTGCGTTGTGGATGCACAGCCTCAGCTGGCCTGGAATCATAACCTGCAGCCCTGCTCTCCCATCCCCACTGCCCAGGCTACACCCAGCTCAAGGTAACACAATCACTAACGAGACTGAAGAGTTTGCATTAGAGCGTTCATACATATTGTTTTCAGATTCAATAAAAGTTTGTAAGATAATGTCGAGTCTTCCCCAGTTGATATAAATGGTTAGAGTCTCATGTAGTTCCCATTAAAGGTTTCCATCTAAAACATGTTTCTTTTTAACAGGTGGGCTCCTGGGATGGACCCAGAAATCCCACAAACTATTGAAACTGTTGGCTTCAACAGTTATGTGGAAAATCCTTCCGCCTGCCCCTGTAACCAGGTATGTAAAAAACTTATTGCTCTTTTAAACTGTAATTTTTACAATATTGTAATAAATTTACAAAAAAAGTTAAACCCATCTCCACGTGGTGCATTTTAAGTTTTTTTTTCCTGTTTGTTGTTTGCAGGTCCCTGCAAATAAAGAAGAGTCACCTGGTTATTACAACCACATCCCTGAATCTCTAACAGAGAGTGATGAAGAGCCGCTCCTTCACACTGTTCCCGAAAAGTACAGAAAGGTTGGACTTGCTACGTTTCACCCTGGTGTTCATAGAGATACAGTTAAATATGACATGTAACAATTTCTAGAGTGTTGCTACAAGCTTTGATTTCCCAAACATGTGACGAAGATGTGTTTGTTGTGCTTCAGGTGACAATTAAATACTCTAAACGTGGACGGGAAGATTTTGACTTCAAACATTACAACAGGACGTTGTTTGCTGGCCTGGAGCCGCAGATTCCCAACGCCTACTGTAACTGCATGATCCAGGTAAGAAGCTGAAGATTCACAATGTGTACATTTAATTTTTAATATGAGACAATTTGTCAAATGTTCCATGGGTCTTTTATGTTTGCATCTTAGGTGTTATACTTCCTGGAGCCAGTTCGCTGCCTTGTTCAGAATCATTTGTGCCACAAGGAGTTTTGTTTGGCTTGTGAACTCGGCTTCCTCTTCCACATGTTGGATTTGTCACAAGGAGATCCATGTCAGGTAAGTTTCTTTCTTTCTTTGTTTTCAATCTGTTGGGAATTGCAAGGCTCTTACTTTGAAATCTCATTTTGTTGTGACTGCCCAAAGTAACCTCTAATGTCTTCTTCCTTAAGGCCAGCAACTTCCTCAGAGCACTTCGAAACGTCCCTGAAGCCAAAGAGATGGGCCTGATCCTCTCAAACTATGAGGAGACGACAGGAACAGTCGAGCTAGGTCGCTTAATCCAGAGATGGAATCACTTCATCCTCTACCAGCTCTTCCAGGAGACACAGGAGCAGGAGGATCCACGGGCCTACAGGACGACCAGGAGCAGGTAAAACACATCGTTGTTGACCTGCATTCTTACTGGACACTGTCCCAGTCTTATCATTATGTTTGTTTATAAATGCAGAGTTTTCCTTCTGGTTTCTGAAACTGTGATTTGTGTTTGTGTTGCAGTTCTCTGGGCTCCTCTGGCGACTCTGTCATTAGAGAGCTGTTTTGTTCTGAAGTTGAGAACCGCAGCCCGTGTCTCTGTGGCATAGAAACAGTCTACTCCTCCCTCATGTTGCTGTTCAACATGCATTACCCTGACTCTCAAGGTGAGTCTGAGAGCACTGAGAGCATGGATATCTGTGACTGTGAATTACTCTGTCTTTGAAACTTGAACTATTAATGATTACATAATGGTTTGAATTAATTTAGTTTTTGAATGAGCAGAGGGAAATATCTGCTTGATTTGATGTATACACTGATATTCATTGTACTTTGACACTTCAGGAGAAAGAATAAAGGAGCACGACTTTGCTGAGATCCTGAAGAAAAGCATCTGCCTGCAGCAGAGATCTCACACATGGTGTGGAAACTGTGACAAGTATCAGCCCACAGTGAGTTACAGCTTTCATTCACTCATAATGACAATTCATTTATGGTTGATTGTTGCCTGTTGTGCAGGGTAATCATTTCTTTGTGTTACACTGTAGGTGCAGACACGCAACATTCGACGTCTCCCAGATGTTTTGGTGATAAACTGTGAGGTGAACAGCAGCAAAGAGGCCGAATTCTGGAAGGTTCAGGCCGAGGTAAGCCACTGATTCACTGTGTTTAAATACAGTTAAAAGAAAGTAATGATTTATCTGTTCATTATTTACATGATTGCCCATGTTTCTGTTTTTATAGTACACCTTCAACAAATCCATGCAGAAGACAGATCAGGATCAGCGTCACGTGTGGATCCCCGCCACTCTCAAGATGTCCCTCAGCAAAAGTCAGAGACTGGAGATCAGCAGCTGGCCTGAGGGCGAGGAGGTGAGGACTTTAGATTTTCAGCTGATCTTTGCACTTGAAGAAATAATTGAGTAACTTTTCATCACCAAGTTAAAATTTCACTTCAAGATTAAAACCATATTTCCAGGAGCAATATTTTTAAAACATTATTACACTAATCTGTAGATATTGAACTATAGGTTGGTTTTAGTGTTTTTGTTTCTGTAACACATGAATTTTGTGAAATGAAAAAGTTTATCTTACAATTATTTGCACTTTCTGTTACTAGTTAAGTGCTGCTGAACAGGCGGAGGGAGCTTCTCTGTATGACTTGGTGGCCACGGTGCCGCACATCCTGGACGCTGGCGCGGGTGGTAATATGGTCGCACACATCAAAGTGGGTGAGACCTACCATCAAAGAAAAGAGGTGAGCGACGCTTAGATAAGAAAAGTTTGACATCTGCTGACTACAAAAAGTTTCATTTTTAACATTCAAAATGATTTTATTATTTCAGGGAGTCTCTCGCCAGCAGTGGTACCTCTTCAATGACTTCCTCATTGAGCCGATTGAGCAGGTAAGGATCCTAGATAAGATTCCTGCTTGTTTATTCATGCTAACTTTAATGTGTGCAGTCATTTAAAAATGTTTCTCCTTTTGTTTTCAGACTGAGGCTGCACAGTTTGATGTGAGCTGGAAAGTGCCAGCCATCCTGTGTTACGCCAAGAGAAACTACCACACCAAATACGACCTCCGCAGTGAGTGTCAGCACAATCAGTCTGAAGTCAAATCCGACTTATATCGGACTGAGAAGCATAGCAAGACAGACGCCACTTTCATCCCACTCACAGTCAGTGAGATGCCGCAGGCTGGTGACCTGGTGGGGCTGGACGCTGAGTTTGTAAAGCTCAGTGAGGTAAGTCTGGCTATGATACCATCATTTATTATAATATAGGATCAAAAACAATTTTAAATATTCCTAGTACATATTTTCAGTAGTTCAGCTAATCTGACTCAAGTATTTAAAACAAATTTGACCCCTGAATGTGTGCGTTTGCAGGAGGAAGCAGTGCTGCATAGCGACGGCACCAAATCGACCATCACGCCCAGTCAGATGTCTGTGGCCAGGATCACCTGTGTGAGGGGTCAGGGGCCCAACGAGGGGGTCCCCTTCATCGATGATTACATCTCCACTCAGGAGCAGGTGAGAAGCTGCAGAGAGAAAAGACCACGATGACCTGAAAGAATGAATATATAATGTTTCAAGGATCCACCCGCTAACTTGTCAATTTGTTCTTCCAGGTGGTCGACTATTTGACAAAATACTCTGGAATCGAACCTGGAGACCTGGATGCCACAGTATCCTCTAAGCACGTGACCACGCTGAAGTCGACCTACCTGAAGCTACGCTTCCTCATCGATGCAGGAGTTCGCTTCGTCGGCCACGGCCGGCAGAATGACTTTCGTGTCATTAATTTAGTGGTACGTTATTTCATCAGTTTTAAATTTCAAATTAGTTCATATCGTTTAAAGATGTGATTTTTTTTTATAGATGTGCTTTGATTTTAATGTTTTTTATTTTCTGTTTCTTAAGGTTCCCAAAGATCAAGTTATCGACACCGTGCACCTCTTCCGATTGCCCTACAAGAGGATGATTTCTCTGAAATTCCTTGCTTGGTATTTTCTTGGTAAGTTAGTAGAAACAAAAAAAACAAAATCAAATCCAAATAATCCAAATATGAGTCTGTAATCGAATTAAATCACATTATTACAGCGAGAGGGATTAGGATCCAAATATGTAAACTGGATAATCCGCTCATATTACTGTCAGTATTAAGTTAAGTATTCAGTATTAAGTCAGTATAGTTCATGATGTTTTAGTTGTCATCAAACTCATCTTGGAATTAAATCTGAACAACAAAGTATTTAGAGGCTTTTTTGAGTTCATGCACTAAAGCGTACGTGTCAATTCCTCATATCCACACTGTAATCTGAAGCTGAACACTTTCATTTTAATCATTCCTGACCTTTTTTTCATGTCCACAGGCCTCAACATCCAGGGAGAAACCCACGACAGCACGGAGGACTCATGCACGGCCCTGAAGCTTTACAGGAAGTACCTGGAGCTGTATCAGGAAGGAGGGAATCATTACGTGACGAAAGTGCTCTACGAAGTCTACGACAAAGGCTTCCAGCTGAACTGGAAAGTCCCGGATTCGGACATGAGCTAGTCCGTCTGAGTGGACTGAATGCACTCTCCTTCCATCCACGGGTGCTGCTGTGCTTCCCTCTGTGATGGGACTGTGAGCAACACCATGACCTGAGGATGCTCGGGCTGCTTATTTTGTATCATATTTTATAGTTATTTGCTTTGAGTCAGTGACTCAGTTGTTTTTATCATATCTAAATATAAGCTTTTTATTTCAGAGAGGTTTACAGGGGGGAAAGTGATCATTCAAAATATGAATTTGAAGCATTTTGTTTTTGTTTTAAAGGAAAAAGTCAAACTTGTTGCATGTAAATGAAGTCATCCTGAGCACTGTAAAATGTTTGTTGTTTGATACCAGGAAGTGGAGAATGTGCACGAATCCATGAAAATCTTGATTAAAACAGATTCCAACCACAATGAATTTAGTTTGTTTTTTTTCACCAGATTCTGTGAAATCTGTTGCACTGTTCATTTTCCAGCTAACTTTTTGCAGCTTTCTCAGAATTCAGATCAACGTTCAATTTTTCAAAAGCTGTTATTTCTCTTCTATAAATGACACATTTAGCAAGTTTGAAAAAATTGTCCTCAATATTTCACCTCGACATCTTTAAAATGCTCTAACTGGTAAGGACTGTGCTTCAAGTGCAGCATTTACAGCCACCACCAAAAGTAGTAACTATACTTTAATAGACGTGCTTCATTTAATAAAGCTTTAAGTCACATTTGAACGATTTTTTGATATAATGGTGCCCTCTGCTGGATAATATGCACACTCTTACCGTTCACTCTTACAGTTGTTTTTAAAGGTTTATGTCATTATTTTCATTGTTTTTCGGCTTGTTTTGTTTTGGGAACCATAAAATGAAATTGTTTGAACTCCTTGTCTGGTCTTACCAACAACTCTACAAGTAAAACTAAACATACAGTTAGTAATGATCCAGGAGATATGTTAAAAAACTACACAACACAGTTATTTCAATGTTCCACGAAAGAATGTGTAAATCTACACAGAGTATAGTAATCCTGTTCAGCTGGATATGTGGAGGTCAGGGATGAATGTGTTGTGTAGTCTCAATAATATTAAAGCAATAGTGTGATCACAATACTGATAACTGGGAGGCTTAAAAACGAGCTATTACAGTCTCAGAAATATTGTAATATCGACAATAATACTAAAATAAATCAGTACGAATATTGTTGTCAATATGTGGCGAGTAAGACAGTCAAGGCCTTTGAACCAGTTCAAGGCTCCGAAATCAACAGATTCTGTGAGAGAGAGGAAGCATTTTTTCAGGGGTATAAAAGTCCAAAGAAAGTTGTAACCTTTTCCGTGCCAGAGTATTGTTTAAACTTAAAAGTCAGTCAGAAGTCACCAAACACTCGGGACTCTTCAGAAGATCGTGAAGTAGACTTATAACACTACGAATGGCTGGTGTGAAGCTGATATCCAGGTCCAGATTTAGTAAGTAGAAATTTCCTTGGGGTGATGCACAGTGCGCTAATTCATGTGATTCATATACGAAGATGTAAATATTTAATTTCAACAATTCCCAGCCAAACGCAGCGCAAAGCAGCGGCTTACACATGAGCACATCCGCATCCACAGCAACAACCAACATAACCACAAGTAACAGTAAATAATAAATATTGAATGTTACTGAGCAGCACACAAGTCCGACAACACACACCTGTGTGCGTGTAGATCCATATATTCACAAGGGTTCTCCGTGTAACTGTCTAATAGTAGGTGTGGGGAGCCCTGCCCCCCAGGACATGAAGCAGGAATGGAGGAGATCAAGGCCCCAGACATCTACAAGCCCCCCAGAGCACGAGAGCAGTGTAGCAAAGTAACTGCGCGAATTGCTCGTTATTTTCTGCAGGCTGTGTGAGGCTGTGTCTTACTGGAGTCTGACACCGACAAGGTCACACTAACAGCTGCATTTTGATATTTGAATATCGTGGTTATGTTTTGACTGAGAGAAGAAAAAAAAACGAAGTAGACGAAAATCGCTCCAATTTCAATTATGGGTCGATCTGTGTGAGGATATTAAAAAAGAAAAGTTCATCTCAGTTTTGCTGTTCCATAAAAGATCAGTATTATTTCTGAAGAGCAGAAACGGAGAGACAGAGAGGGAGCACAACATTTTGATCCCAACCCTCATATTTACCTATTAACAATTAAAGAATGCCTAATTGGGACCTGACTGAAAAGATGTTTAAATTGAGAAATGGACCCTTTCATTCAAAGCAGGACACAAATGTGTTCAGTTAGTCACAGCTAAACATAAAAGTACAATAACAAAAATATGAGCAAAGATTGATGCTTGACTTTAATGGCAACTTTGACAATTAATTCTCATGGATTTCTGTCAATTTGCAAATTATATGTACTATGTATAAAATTTGTCTGTTTAATAAAAACAATTTGTTTTATTGTGCATATCTATGAAATATAATGTGGATAAATGGGACAAAGGTTGAACTGAATCTTAACATTTATCAGATCACAGGTGAGGCTGTGTTAAAGCAGCAAGGAAAACATTTTTTGAGACACTAGAGGATGTTGAATTTCAGAGGTCCTAAATATGCATTATTTAAAGGTCTTAAAGGTCTTCTGAGTTTTTGCTTTTTGGTTGTGCAAACAAACTAAATACAGGTATGTCTGTGAAGGTTCTCAGTCATCCAGGTCATCGTAGTCAAAGGAGCTTGCAAAGAAAAGCGTCTGGACTTCTTTAAGTTACTTGAAGACTGTGATGGCTGCACTTACAGCCACACAGTGGTAATACCCACCATGTTAGTGTAGAGGCTTATAAGTAACATTGCATTCACATTTCTTTCTTTAAATATAGGAATTTATTTACAGGACAATAAATAACTGGTTTTGGTTTAGTTAATTAATATATCCACATAACGCTGCATTCTAAAATAAGTGCACACATTTTAGTTTACACTGTTATGTATGATTAATCTTTTGTTTTCTGAGTTACCTTAGTTGCAGCTGTTCCAGTCCCTTGATTAAGGAGCCAAGAGGTGGAAAAGGGGCAGAGCGAGCTTTAAAGGAAGGCTACAAATTGGTTCACGCCATAACTCAGGACCATGGGGGGGATTGGAGTTCATTATGTTTGGTTTAGTTAGGTTTTGTGTGTTTTACCCCTTTTCCTGTTTTTGTGGGCTGATCAGCCACTATTTAAGTTTCCCCTTTGTCTCATTAAGTTAGGTCAGTTTGTTTGAGTTATCAGTTGTGTTGTTAACTTTGAGTAGAGTTTTGTTAGTTTGACCTCTTTTATGGGCCCAAGATTTTGATTCTTTTTGCATGAGTTAACCAATTATGTTTTTTGGGTTAAATAAAAAATCATTTTTTGGACTTTAACCTGTGCCTAAGTTTCCTTCACTGCTCGGTCCATCACAAAGACGTTGTAGCCGGTGTATCAGAAAAACTCAGGAGAGTTTTCTCCAAGCATGACATCCTGGTGCATTTCAGACCCAGCAACACGCTCAGACAAAAACTGGTTCACCCGAAAGACAAAACGCCAAAACATATGAGTGTACAATGTGGTGTATGCTGTACAGTGCAACGAGGAATGCCGAGACCTCTTCATTGGAGAGACCAAACAGCCACTTCACAAGCGCATGGCACAACATAGAAGAGCCACCTCCACAGGACAAGACTCAGCAGTCCATCTGCATCTTAAGGATAAAGGACACTCTTTCGAGGATGCCAATGTTCACAGTTTGGACAGAGAGGACAGATGGTTTGAAAGAGGAGTGAAAGAAGCCATCTATGTCCACTGTGAGCGACCATCTTTGAACAGAGGCGGGGGTTTACGACACCAACTCTCTGCCATCTATAATCCAGTTTTGAGATCCCTTCCCAGATGCGTTAACGCCCACTCACATCCTTTTTTATTTATTTATTTATTTTTTGTCCCGTTTGGATCTATAGCCATCAGAATTGTTGTCTTAATTGGCCTTAAGAAAGATGCCAAGCAGATTTATTTTACCAAGTGGATCATCATGGCCTTGCCATATTGGTCCATTTGATTGACCTTTATTATAATTATGAATTTATTTTATTTTCAGTTGCTACAAAAGGGACAGACATGACTGGGGGATAGGACAGGGAGAAAGAATGAAAGAAAGAGAGGGAGAGAAAGAAAACCAAAGGGGAGAAGAGACGGGGGGAAGAAAGAAAAAAAAAACCAAACAAACAAAAAAAAAAACACCTGGGTCACCTGTATGGAGAAAAAAAACAGAAGAGAAAGCAAACAACAAAGAGCAACATAATAAAAAAAAAAGCACCATCACAATAAACTAGCTAGCAGTAGATATCAGTACTTACTAAATAATAAACGATAATGTGCAGCACGCAAGATAGAAAGCGCACAATGTGCTTTGAGGCAGCAGCCAAGAAAGCTGTAGTCCACGTCTGTGAATATCCAACACCCACTCACATCCTGGGCCATCTGATCTCAGGAATTCGCATGATAAGGTGGGGCCAGGTTTCACAATGAACTCACCCGAAACTCTGGCTGATTGGGACCCACACCCAGTTTCACACCTTGGCTCAGGCATTTAGAGGATCATCAGGGGGTCCTTTTGTCCCTCTGTGGGGGGTTAGTCCCACTAGGTTTATATCTGGGACTCTCCACCATTTGACCTTAGAACTGAAGAAGCTTCTCGGATGAGAGGTGAAACGTCTTCAAGCAACTTAAAGAAGTCCAGACGCTTTTCTTTGCAAGCTCCTTTGACTAAATACAGGTATGTTACTTTTCCTGGAGGGCAGCCATTTTTAAAAACAAGATGGCAGCTGAAGTGTAAGTCAGACTGTGTCAGACCTTCGTCCCGTAATGATTCTCTCCTTCCTGAAACAGTTCCAGGAACTTCCTGTAAAGCTTCAGGGCCGTGCATGAGTCCTCCGTGCTGTCATGGGTTTCTCCCTGGATGTTGAGGCCTGTGGACATGAAAAAGAATGATCAGAAATTATTCTCCTTTCTTTCTCTCTCAGTCTATCTTCCACAAGCTCTTCTGGAAGCTTTGCTGATTTCAAATAACCCTTATCTTCACCTTACACTCTCTTGTTCGTGAGCATGGAAGAGCCTTTGCCTGCCCTGGATCAATTGTTTGGTCTTTTTCACTTATTTTCCTAACTTAGTAGAGTTGAAATGCCTGCTCAACGAGAGAAAGGTAAGATGACATTTTTCTTGCAGACATGCTTGTGGCTCAAGAAAAAATGAGTATCTGTGTTGCATCATTTAGACATATAATGCTTATGAAACTACACATTGTGAATTCAAGAGGGAAATTTGTGTCACACGCTGAAGAGTATTTCATGGTTCTCATGGAGTGGTCACTTTTATCATGAAAGGCAAATGAAACTATGCGGAGAGCAGCATCTGATGAAGGCAGTAGATTCCATGTTGGTTGGTGGAGAAAGATCCTGAAAGACGTCCACTGTTAAAAATAAGCATAAGTGGAGAGACCTGAGTATGGTTTTCATCTAAAGCTAGTCCACCTTCCAGAGGTCGTCTAACTTCCAGGATTATTAATGGTAAACCAAATCAACAGTCAAGTATCTTTTGTCATTAAGTGTATTTTAAATGAAATTCAGCTTTCTGTTGGCTAAACAGCATATAGTACAATTCAGCACCTGGAAACACAACACTTACCAAAGAATCAGTACAGTGGTAGCTTAAGTCAAAGTGAGCCTGCTCAGCACATCTGTGAAACATCCAGCAAAAATCAGCAGCACAATCACATTCAGCCAAAGAAATATGTCTAGTATCTCGTGAACATGGTGGCAGAGTCTTTTTGGTGGCTGCCACTAATCTTTAGGATAACCTCCCCGATTAACATAAGAGCTGTCTGATCATTTTAAGACTCTGTTAGAAATCAGTTTACTCTGACTGGCTTTCAGCTTTAGCTGTTTCAGCTGTTTTATTGAGTGTTATGTTTTTATTGTGTATTTCTGTGCATGTTTGTTGATATAGTGATCATAAATGTACATTTTTTTATAGCCTGTACAGCAGGTATTTTAAATGAGCTTAAAAAATAACCCTAGTCTTGACTTCTCACTGAGTAACAAAGGCTTCCCCTTAGAGTTGTTTTTCCTGAGCAGTAAAACCTGGGCTGTAAAGAAAACATGGCAGGGAAAAAGAAAAGTGTCTGACTGCTGTCAAGTGCTTTGCAAAAAGTTTTATTATGACAAGTTTTATTCAGTTTAATCAGCAGCTGGATTGAAAACGTTATATTTGCTTGTAGGAGCTGCACTGAGATCAGAATAAACGCTGAATTTGTCTGTGTTGATGTGGTTTGGTCTTAGATTTTTCTTTCTAAGTTTTAAGAGGCGCTGATCTTGACTATTAAAATAATGCAAGAAGCTCTTTTTAGATACTGTTTTATTATATAATTTAATTTATGGTTGATTTTCACATTTGCTTCATTTAAAATGTAAGTGATTCTCTTGCTTCAGACGTTATATCGGTAACAATAATAGATCGTATTAAAGATGGATGTGTTTTAGGTTTTTAATAGTGAAGCTGACACAGAAGTGTCTTAAAGCTGCATTCTTTCTTATGCTACCAAGGGGCAATACCTGGCTGAAAGATTTGTTGTCCTGTCTGAAGTTGTTTGTTTGATGTTGTTTGAAGTTTCCAGATCCAGATGCTCCTTCAGTCCCCACAGTCAAAGCAACTGAGGCACCTCTGAGAGTTAAAAACGGTCTTTCAATGTGCAGCTGTTCTCAGAGGTGTTACAATAAGGACTTCACCAAGTTCAGTGGAGTTAGAAGTTCACATGAATTTAGCAAGTTAGTTTCAACCTAAATATGATAAACCATGTTCTAACTAAAATGTACAGCTCTACCCTCATCATACGACAGGGAGAAGACACCAAAAACCAATATCACTCACTCATGAAAGGGAACAGCCATGGAATTTATCCATCAGGGTCAACTTTATTTAGCATCAGTAGGAATTTGAATAATGGAGGAACCTTCATTTGATTTTAATGTTATTGAAACACAAAAACTCCCAGGGCTTATGTGGCTGGTAAATTAGCCAACTAAATTAGCCAACTATAAAATTATAGCTTGCAAAAATGATTGCTAGCTAAACCATATCCTTTTATTCTCTTAACTTGTGTTTTATGCAGTCACCAACACATTGAAAAAACACAAAAGTCTCCTTTCTGCAACGTTACAAGCTGTCAGGAGAGATATGTTGAATTTTAACATCCTCCTGGATGTCCAGCAGTTGGTTGTCCTGTCAACCGCAGCATAAACAATGTGGCCAAGAGAGGAAGCAGGAAAGAAAAAGAAAAAAAAAAAAAAGGAAAGAAAAAACCCCACGTTGCATGTGACAACTTAGTTCAAGCTATGCTGCTTCTTCACAATACGGTTATCTTCAGAGAAGCGGGTGTCACCATGAAGGTATCAGCCTCCTGCTTCAGCCCAAGCTGCTCTCCCTTCTGACTGCTGCCAAGTTCCTCCTTTTCCTCTTTAATCTGTGGATTCTCTGGTTTCTCCTGGTTCAGACTGGAGTTCCTCTCCTGGTTACAGACCTGCTGGTCTGTAAGAACTTCCTCTTCCTCAAAAGCATGCTGCTGTAGGGCATCTGAATGCACAAAGGGGAAAAGATGATAGTAAAACAAACATTTGAGAAAATATTTACTGGTCTGAACCATTAGCAGGTCTCTACATAGTGAGCCTGTTGCTCACATATACCACTAAAATTAAAGTCTACAAACGTGACAAATTATTTGGGCACTGATGCAAATGTTTAGTTCTGACACTCTTATTAGCAAATTTCAAAGTTCAGCTTCTTATGTCTTTGATATATAAAATAAATAGATGTTGTTTTTTGTTAAATGAATGTGGATGTCTGAATTGGCCGCAGTTACAAGAAGGCATGCTGGGGAAGAGCTCTCTTACACAGTAGTAACCGTTTTGGCTGTGCTTGAAATGCCATGAAAACACTCTTCTTGTCTAACAAATTTAACTTTAGAAACTCTGAATTCCATATTTTCCAAAACAGAATAGAAATATTTATTCATATTACCCAGACCTGTAAACTGTTCAAATGTACCATTTCCATGCTGCAGAGGAAACATAATTCTTTAACTTAAACTGATAACAGAACAAAATGAAACTTGTGTTGTTGACTTTGTGTCTCTGTGTAGATTTTGTCTGACCAGTGAGTGGAAATTTGAAACCCAGATGTTTCACGTCTTTCATTCTGGTGAATTTTTACGTACTAATTTTCACCGTTTTGCACAGGTTAATGGTGGAAATGTGTTTAAATAAAGAACAGAAAATCAGGCTGAAGAGATTCATTCATGTTGCTTATTACTTTTTGACCTTCAATTCTCTGACAGTTCATCAGTCTGTCGGAGGGTCAACACAGAAACACAGACAACTATTCACACTCATATTCACACCTATGAGCAATTTAAAATCACCAACTAACCTAACCCGGCTGTTCGTATGTCTCTGGATAGTGAACAAGGGGAGAACATGCAAACTCCACACAGAAAGGCTTGGCTACTTGGTAGAGTCAAACTCAGGACCTTGTTGCTGTGAGGCAACAGTGCTAACCACTGGTCCACTGAGCTGTCTGTGAGTTATATTCACTTTTATTAAATCAACATAGTTTTACATACCTATTCTGTGTAACTTTATCACAGGTTTCCAGATGGTCTCCAGCAGTCTGAGCTGCTTTTTATCAGTCCAGACAATAATGCCTTCAGCCTCCTGCTTCAGCCCAAGCTGCTCTCCCTTCTGACTGCTGCCAAGTTCCTCCTTTTCCTCTTTAATCTGCGGAGTCTCTGGGTCCTCTTGGTCCAGACTGGAGTTCCTCTCCTGGTTACAGACCTGCTGGTCTGTAACCAGTGTACAGTGTGTAGTGCATAATGTTGAAGTTCCAGTAGTGAAGCTGAGGTGTCTATGATGTGTTTTAACTTCCCGTTCAGTGTTCTCGTTTCTAAACACTACTTTACCCAGAGTTTGTACAAGGCTTCATTCTCACCCCCGAACAGTTAATAAGGTGATAACGAGCAAAAGAAGTTGATAGAAAAGTTAACATCATTTTATCCGTTAGTAAAAATCAGTGTGTTTGGACTCGCTGGCAGATATTTTAGGGAATCGAGCTCATTCGTTCCCTTGCAGAGAGCTCAGTGTGGTATCATTCATCAGTTCGAGCAGCCAGTTTGGTTCTAAAGAACATGCAGCTGACTGAATGAGGCGTTTCATGATATTTAACCCACCGACAGCATAAAACAGAGTCGTTAGCTGATGAGCAGACTCTGGATTTTCTGTTGTTTGAGACTCGGTCATAGCAGCGTTTCATGTTAAAGTAAAACATGTTAGACTGGACTGACCTTGACCTTTGAGAGGTCAAACTGAAGGAAGCCTTTGTGTTTTACCTTCATTTTTCTGTTTATGAACAAAGACACGAGTCTGCAGAACATATCGTCGATCAGGCCTCTGTTCCCTAGATTTAGACACATTTCACACCCCTTCAGTGAGTCTTGATCATTTCAGCTGTGTTCTGAAATGAGAAACTGAACCCTTGAACACATCAGGGAACTGTTCACAGAGGTCCCAGAGACCTCTATAGGGCCAGAAGTCTTTTACAGACGCAGGGGTCGCCCCCTGGTGGCCTGTAAATGGAGTACAGTTTTTTTGTTTTGTTGCTTCACTTTTCCAACCTGGCAGCTGTGTCAATGTTCTGATGTCTGTGGTCCTTTTTGGCAGTGACGTCATTCCCGAGTTTGTGCATTCCAGCAGGAAAGTCAGAAAAGCAAAGTAAGATGGGATTTATTTTAGCTGCAGCACGTTCATTGATAGAATGTGGTAAGTGCTTAGCATGTGGCTTATATCATGAGTCACAAATACAGGTGAGTGACAGAGCAGATTATGTTTATGTTCTCTGTCACCATCTTGGATTGTTGAGGCTGCCTGCTCTGACTTTCCAAGAAGGAAATACTAGTTGAGGGGGAGTTCCAGATGAAAATTACTACTGGGAGCTCAGGAATTCCGACTTCCGACTCAATCTGGAATGCACCGTAAGCCAAGGGCCAACAAGACAACAGCAGATATTTTGACGTCGCCCCCTGGTGACAGGACAAGGTTACAGCACCATTGTACAACCACACCGCTGCCTTCAGTGACCTTGCTTTTTAGGTGTAACCACTTTTCTGTATCTCTGTTGACACTTAATCGTAAAAAAAAATGTTGTTTGAAGTCAAAATACAAAGAAATTGTGAGCAGTAATCGGCAAAAATAGTCTGATAATTATGGGGCGCCGTTTGTAAACTGAAACATGCTGAAATTAACGGCAACATTTTTCCACATTTAGCTCAAAACCTTACAAAAACATGTTTTTTCGAGTAATTTTTTACAACATTTAGTAAAATATTTGTAACTTTTCATCAAATGTTAAATATTAAATCTAAATGTTAAATATTAAATCTAAATATTATATTTAAATCTAAATGTTAAATGTTAAACCTAAATGTTTAGGCTAATATGCAAATTTATTGTACGAATCAACGGAAATACCAAAATAAAAGCTTCCCGAAAACCTCCGGTGCAAAATTGTGTCTGTTCTCACCCCTCATTTCTCCCCGCCATGTGCTGTTTCACTTCTTGCCTACGAGCATGTCCAGCGATTTTGCTGGACATGCTTGAGGATTTTGTTTAAGTGTGGTAATGAGATGATGATTCTTTTTTCTGTATAGCTGAACAGGCTCTTGAGATCCTACATGTGCTGCCATCACTCTTCCCATCCACCTCTGCTCCTCCAAAGAGGGCACGGGATGCGAGTGAGGCTCTGGTGCATGTCCTTGAGGTGAGTTGTGTAAAATGTAGTAGTTGTTTTTTGTTTTTGTTCTTTTTGGGACAACAGTATTAAAAAATGCTTCTGATGAGTGCCAAAGTATTTTATATTCACATATTATATGTTCTAAGCCTTCAAAAGGCACCTAAAACACATTTTTGGAATGAGGGTTCTCACAGGTTAGATCTCTGTGACCAGTAAATACAAACATGGATGCATTACGTGGTAGCACATTTTTATCACCTCAATGATACCTAATTAAATGTAGCCTTGGTTTTCTGTTTTTCAGGAAGGCTAGACAGATGTGAACAGTAATTCCATCGAGAATAATTAAAAGTAGCAATTTCAGATGTGTTTTCTCAGAACCTCAACTTTTGTTGTAATTTAGCTTTAGTTATGTGTTTGAAACAAAAGTGCATCATCCTTACAAAAGTATGTCTGTGTTATGTGTTAAAGGACCAAGAAGACCCTAATACCTATCTGATGAAACGTCCTCTCTCCTGCCCAGTCCTGATTGTGAGTCCATCCAACTGCATCCTAGCGGTAGGAGATGTGCCAATAACCACATTTCCAAAAGACTTGGTTACCGAGGGTGCTTTATACCTTATGGCCTACTATTACACCCTTCACCTTACATACCCAAAGTGTGTAGCCACTCTGCTTTCCGTCATACAGACGGAGGTTCTCTTGGACAAAATCCATGAGAGAGATCTCACATCATCTTACAAGAAGAGCATGGCTGAGTGGACTGCTTTTATTGGCCAGTAAAGCCAATATGGTCAGATGGACTATAGGAAAGGACTTCCTCTCTCCTTCCACGGCTACTACAGTCCATGTTGGTTGTGATTGATTTTTGTTTGTAATTTGGCCAGGTTAGCCCAGTGTTATAATTAAGGGTGCACGATAATATTGGCTAACATGCCGACATTTTGTGTTTGGTTTGTGCAGTGCAGAGACAGCCTCGCTTTTAGTTAATTTTAAGATTTTTTTTTTCTTTAATCTTGAGTTTAGACAGAAGACTATTCAGAAAATAGGCTCTACTGTGAAAGAGTAAATTGACTAAGCTGAGACTGACTAGTTTGGTATAAAAGTAAGAATTGCTTTATTGGGTATTGGCTAGTACAACTGTAAAATATTGGATACATCCTTACTCAAACCTATAGACTGTTACCAGACAGAACCGCAGCTGAAATAACAAGGGAGAGTGAAAACTTCCCTTTATTCTTATGGTGTTTACCTAGCAAGAGTTGAAAAGTCCGACATGCGGCTTATTGTGATCTGGTCACCCTGTGTGCATGTCTGGTATGGCTGCTCAGCAGCCATACATTACAGGGAATGAAAAAATCTTTTCAATTTGTTATTGTTGCAATTGCATTCTCTTAATAAAACCCAGTATCTACAGTGCAGGCTCTCCTACTGAAAGTTTTTGAGATACATACATAAAATGTCCAGTTCACCAGCAGTTTAATGCTCTAAAGATTTATTTCAGTCCTTCATGTTCGAGACTCAGATGTTGACACATGGCAGTACTGCACTTTAAAGATTTTACGTGGACTCTGCTGACTCCATTGCTAATTTCAGAACATCCTCAAGTGGCAGGAAGTCACGAGGAAAGGTGTACTCAGTCAGGTTGGAAAGTCCGGACATCACACAGCAGCTCAAGTCTGTGCGGAAAATATCCATGTCGCACGCCTCATACCACTCATTGGTTAAAGCGGTGTAGTACTCGACGTCCGAAGTGGTGGTGAAGCCATTGAAACCCCCGACGACAAAGAGGCGATCATCAATTACCTCAATGCCAAAGTTGCTGCGGGGGGTCAGCATAGAGAACACGAGGTTCCACGTGTTGGTATGCGGGTTGTAAGCCTCAGCGGTGCGCAGATAGTTGTTTCCATCGAAGCCACCAACCTAAAAGTAAATACGTGGCTCAAATGATTGAATGTAAGTGTAACCAGCTTCACCGTACCCCTGTAAGAAAATGCACCTGCTATATGTCTTTAGCTGCTTTTGCACAGATACTCCAGAAAGTGACGGAAGAATTAAGTTGCAATATTGTCCAAAGTTGCCCTTAATATGTAGCAGATACAAGGAAATTGTTTACCTTAGGTGTGATCTGACTACTGGAAATACTCTGATTGGTTTAGGGTTTTACCTGGATAAAGCGAACAGCTACCTGACATATTCTCATGCTGTTATATGGAGTTTACACATAAAAGTTGTTTAAAAAAGGCCCATTAACGTCCCAGTATTTGCATTTTCACAGGCCCGCATTTGTTGGGAATGTCTAGAAAAGATCAGGGTGCAGTGGTGTGTGAAAATGACTTCTGAATTAAAAGGAGAAAGTAAAATAAAGTAGAAGCCAGCTGTTGTGGAAGTCTGTATGAGACCTTTTTTCACTCAAGCCTCAACTACAGCTATTAAAGTGCTGTTGTCTATTACACCACGCTATTATCAACAAAGATGAATAGCCCTCGACAAAAAGTATTTGTGTTTTCAGTATAAATGTCTTCACAGCTCTTTTGCCTTTAGTCCAAAAAGGAACACTGAGTTCCAGTCCTTTCTTCCTATAACAGATTAAAGTAGCCCTGACAGGCTATAAGTGCCTATAAGCCTGATCAAAGACCCTGAGGTCAGCACCAGGGTAAGGTCACTGCATTCTGCTGATGATAACTTTTCCTTTTTTTGAATAGAGACTTAGTCTGAATAGAAAATAAATACTAAACGGTAGCTAGCTAAATAAAGAAGTGTGTCTCAGAAGGTGAGACTAAAATCTTTGCTTTTTACCAAAGGGTGCAGCTGCAAAACAACTAAATAAGTGGTTTTAAGGCAAATAGCAAGATAAATTTACAGCTAAAAGGCCTACCGTCCCCAGAGGATGAGTTCTAATCACTTGGCTTATTCCCTCATTTTTCTAAAGGTATTGCAGGATAAGTTTGAAATTGTCTCTAACATATGTCCTCTATGGAACGATGAGGATGACAATGTTGGTTTTGAATAAGTATTTCTGTTGTACTGAGTGAAATGTGAAATCATCAAAGACACAACATTTTGGGAATGAGGCACATGAAAAAAAAAAGAGAGGCAGAAACATCACTAATCAGTTAAATTAATACATAGAATGAGTAAGAATGCCTTCTCTGAACCTGTGGTCAGGATAGGAATCTGATCATTGATAAATACAAAACAAAGTTAGCCAAATTCTGTGTCAGCCAAATCTGTGTTAAGCCTTGCTGATCAAAGCACATTACAGATTTGATTTGTATGTTACGTGAGTGTCAGCACTACTTTGTGGTCTTACTGCAAAGACATGATCCGCATATGCAATGACACCTATCCCGCTGCGGCGGCTGTTCATGGGACTGATCATCGTCCACTGGTTGCTCTCTGGGTTGTAATATTCAGCTGTCTGCAGACACTCGTTGCCATTGAGTCCACCACAAATGTAAATCTGAAAACAAAAAAGGGACATTAAAAATTTTTACATTTCTTAGATTTCAGTTGGAAACAATGTTACCTGTAAGTGAAATGTTTCCACATCATTTGTGAAGTAAGACCGATACTCAGTACCCAAGTGTCCAACTGAAAAATATGACAATTAACAAATGTGTGTGTTTTACAATTTTTTTAATATCTGTTATATTTTAGTTGACAAGTCAACTCAAATAAAGTACTGTACATAAATGCAAAGATGCACTTGTGATCAGTTAGAAACAAAATAGATATATATTAGTATATTTTTCAACTTTTTAAACTATACTTTTAAATTTGAAAACATGAACATAGAAACCAGTTTGTGACCTATCTTGCACCTCGCTTCACTGTAAAAATGTGTATTCCCTGACTGGTTGGCAAGTGGTTGCTGGAGGTTGATGGCTGTCACTACTGTGAAATTGTAACCAGGAAGGTTTTGCACCACAAGCCTCCTTGTGTTTCCTTTGGTTGTAAGCAGACTGTTGAGGTTTGCATGGAGTACTCTGACTTACTGCAAATACTCAAACTATTTGCTGTAGAAATCTGTAGAGTCTTTCATACAACCACTGCCTAACCAGCTGAGGAGTACACATTTTCCCCTAGCAACTGGTTGTTACCAAAGGTTGCTGACAGGTCTCTAGGCCTGTGTGCCTTAGACCCTACTCTATTTCTCTGCTACTGTTTTACTTCACCCACCCGGTTGTTAAGTGTTGTGCAGCTGGCGTGGCTCCTCTGTTCGTGCATCGGTGCAATAAGACTCCACTGGTTGATTTCAGGTTGATAGCGCTCTGCACTGCTGAGTCGTACATGCCCGTCGTGGCCTCCCAGGGCATAGATGAACCCGTTCAACACAGTCACGCTCACATAGCAGCGGCGGGAGTGCATGGGCGCCACCTCATTCCAGGCGTGAGTGGTCAGGTCAAACCTACGGACGCTGTTGAAATGCTCCACCCCGTCGAAGCCACCAACGGAGTAGACGTACCCGTTGAGGAAGGCGGCTCCATGATAAGCACGAGGACACTCGAGGTTGTTCGTTACGTTGACCCAGCGGTTAGCCCGGCAATCGTAGGCCTCGATGCCGTTAGTTGGCTCACCACCACTCCACCCCCCAATGGCCAGCAGGATGGAATGAGGCAGGCGGGGACGAGCAAGAGGGTGATACAAGGCAGACATGAAGGGTCTGCTTCCTAGATCATGTATGTCTAAGATGGCATTACTTATCATGGACAGGCACTCAGAATTGGCCTCCACCAGCTCACTAGACAGCACATTGTCCTTTAGGTAGTCTGACGTCATCAATCCCAGTCGGACCTATAGAGAGATGACAGAAGAGAATGTGACTATGAATTTCAACTACATCAGTTTTAGTAAACTCAAGCTTCTTTAGGATAATGCTCCTAATGTTGTTTAATTTTCTTATTGCTAGCAAGAGAGCGACCAAAGTCAGACACCATTAGCCTTTTCGTCAACAGGGACAGTTTTTAGTCATAGCCCTAGCAACTATACTTAATAAATATAATTTATTCTATAGTATGTGTGTAGAGATCTGATACGGTTTTAATGCTCTTGAAGAGAATTTCTTAAATGTGGTTTGGCTACACCTGAAAAGAGCAACATCTCAAGATATTAAAGCATCCTTATACCCAGATGGATCGACTCAATCTATGACTTAAATACTGAAGATTTAAGTCCAAACTAAATGTAGTAATGAAAGTTTATAGACCTTGGACAACAGAGCGGTGAGGTGTTGTTTCCGTTGTACAGGTACATGGCTAATCCACTTTGTAAGCGCTTCATACAAAGTGGTCTCCCACACATTGAGGTCCTCTCTATCAAGGATGTCAGCAAGTTCCTCCACAGTTAGGTGCAGGAACTCCTCCTCAAGAACAACCTGCTCAAAGTTACTGATGATGTAGTGGTAGGCCTTGGTGCGTAGTTCGGGTGATAAGCATACTTTTGTGAACTGCCAAATGCCAACGCAGTTCTCTGGGCACAGTTGCTCCCCGAGGAAGTCAGAGCAGAGTTTCACAATGTCCATTGCATTGAATTGATCAGCTGCCATGAGAAGTTCCACTACATTTTCCCCCGTTATGGAAACTGAGCCGGTGTATGCAAAGTTAATGATGAGTGCCATCATCTCAGAAGACAAGCCAGGTATGTTGAAGACCTGTTTGTCTGGGTCGCTGCAGTGGGTGAAAAGAGCCCTGAGGGTAGAGATGGAGACAGAGTAGAGAATATTAAAAGGTGTGGAGGCAACAAGATAATAAACTATGTCATGCACAAGTACTCCAAGTAACTCCAAAACAGAGTTTGTACATGTTTAGTGCACTTGATTGTTGGGTTTTCAATGTCTTTATTACATTGGCAGCATGTTTATGAAGCTATTGCCAAACACAATGCAGTCCCACACCATGACAGAGCCTCCACCGTGCTTTAAAGTTAACTCTAAACACTCACTGTTGTACCTCTATGACAAATATTGAAATCAACTCCATAGGGCCAGTTTACCCTGATATTTAGTCTAGTTATTGCGTAATTTGGCATACCTCAGTCTGTTTCCTTTCCTTATGGAAGTTCCAGTGCATGTTGCTTAATTACAGTCTCTGTTTCCCTTCCACAACCATTTCTTTTCTTTTTTTTTCTTAACATTTATTTATTGGTTTTAACAGGTTTTACATGAACCATGAAACCATTTCTGATGAGGATGAGGAAACCATTCCTCTGAAAATGATCGGGTACAAGCACTGGACTAAAAAGGGTGAAAAATGTCCAAACCAAACCTTTATAAGTCTTCAAAAAAAACACAGAACTATTGCTCAAGTGGACTTTTAAAAAATCATCTGTTTCAAAGCAAAATATAAAAAAATGAGAGGCAACTCAAAACTTTTGCTCAGCGTATAACTGTATAACACAGTTCAACCTTTTTAGTATCAGGAAGTCTGGTGTGTCTTACTGTCTCAATAACAGTGGGGAAGATATTAATGTAACTTAATAAAACACTTCAATTAGACTTCACACAATCACCAAGTGATTCACAGTGCTTTTTAAATGGCACATTTACTGAAGTGGAATCTGGAGCTCTGTGAAGGTAATGATGAAATCTGCAAATGTTTGCATTATGTTTTGGGTGTATCTGTCAGTTGACCGTGACAAAGTCTTTCTATCAGAAAAGTTTTATGATTCAACCTGTTCCTTTTGGTTGGCACTGTTTCACCAACTAAGACCATGAATTACATTTTTCACAGGTATAAATCAGTCAACTGTCCTTCACATTATCAGGTAAGCAACTCACCTGAAGTACGGCGTACAGTTACATAGGATGATCCTGTGGACCGGAAATTCAACATCCTCCACTTTGATGATTGCATCACAAAATTGTCCCTCCAAACAGAGTTCATTATTTACTGAGCTCGACTTGTATGGCAGCTGGCCTTCTTCACTCATCTTGAGTTTTGTGACTGCTTTTCTTAGTTTTTTTGTCTGCAGTTTGTCTTGAAGTGTTCAAAATCAAACCTAACTGTGGAATTTGGGGAATGGAGCCCATGACATCATCATGACTTGGCAACTGTTGCCATGAATTGTTTTGAAATGTATATTTACATTGCATAAAAAAAAAGCTTTGTTTTGATTTGATTTGGATTTAAGAAATTGCATATGAGCCTCACAGATAGCATACAGCATTTTGTATGTTTGCCTCACAGAGGTCACCTAGTAAAATAAGCACTTCAAAACACTCTTACGAATGGACTACAATATCATATTTAGCTCATATTTAACCTTAATAGGCCATTTTGTTTAATAAAATCACTTTGTAATATCCAAACACAGATATTACAAAGTGTGATTCATGGCTAAGCTGTTTTCTTGGGTTGTATTAGACTTTTATCTAGTTGGAAAAATGGGCTCCTGCACTTTACTGATGTACAATAGTGAAGGAAATCTCTGTCCGTAGATAGAGCTTTTCCTCCTAAGGCATGGGCACCAATAAGCAGAGTTCATCCTTTAACATATAACAAAATTAAAATATTCTCATGCATGATCAACGGGCAATCACGGTACCGGCCGGAGTACCGGGAGCAGTTCAGAAGAACAAGAAGACACGGAGACCGTTCTAGGTGTCATTCCAAACTGACTCAGAGGTTTATTTATCATACAACAGCTTATATAGAGGAAAAAAAAGGTTCGTGTGTCAGCAAGTTCCGGTACAGACCAAATAAGGAAACGTCTTCCTGCCTTGTGAGCAAAGAAGTATCCTGTGTGTAGTTTATCAGTTCAGCTACAATTTATGATCATCCCAGCAAAATACACTCCTAGACATAGAATACAGAGTTCTTTCATTAGTGAATTCTGAAACAAACCACCTGGCCTTTAACGAGCCTTTTTCTAAGAGATAAAGAAAAAGGGAGGATGGGAGTAAGGAAGTGGTCTCGTCTCTGTGGTGTTTTCGACCTTGGGGTACCAGCCTGTGAGTCTTACACATCAATTCTTGGGTCAGAGAGAAAGAGAAAAACAACTATTAAATGGGCCTTATTGAGTAACTCTTTTCTGTATAATATCACAATAAAGCAATATCCTGTAAATGCTACCATGGTATCAAAATATCACAACAGTTCCCTCCTTTTATCATGAAATGATAACATAGTATAAAGACAGAATCTAATAACATAATCTAAGACAAATCATAAACTTAAAACAAATCATAAATGTAACTAGTCCTTCGAGTAAGCTTAATATCAAAAATTCTGAGAGCGTATACATGGTATCACACAACAGACAATAATCGTCGAAAACATGCTGCAACGGTTACAAAGGCTACAATTAGTTCCTTCCATCTTCCAAACGTGTCCTGTAGCCACTTATGTAGCCACTGACCGTGACCTGCATTGGCAATTAGTTCTATCTTCAATGCTTCAAGTCTATTCATAGCTTGTGTGAATGAACCGTTAGGAGCGGTATTATTGGGAATGAAAGTACAGCATACATCAACGGTCACTAGACCACAGGTACCGGTCCAATTAACAGGTAAAGCTAATCTAAGGGTATTATTGCACATCCAATAAGCATGTGGGATTGGTCTAGTTAGGCGCGTGACCATGTGTGATTTAACTAACTCCCCCCAGTCAGTGTCATTTAATACACCCTCTGGGGGAACAATGATCGATTCTCCGCTCGAACTTGAACTGTGTGTGTGTTCCTCCAGATATGATACAACGTCAGCCACAGAGACAGCTAGCCATGTCTCATTACAGCGTGCACCTGGGGAGTCAGAGAAAAATGTATAGTTATCCTTTGTATAATCTATGTGTGTGTCTGGGCCAGTTAACTTTAGTCTGCGCAGACATATCATACTAGTATTAAAATGGAGAGGGATCTGTCCTAAGGGCAGTGAGGGTTTTAACCTATTCTTGGGGCGTTTCATTGGGGCGCAGGTCCCTGCGGTGTCATTAGATAACTTCAATAATTCGCCTAATGGAGTCTCAGGGTTAGTTGGTGTGTGTGTGTGTGTCTAAGTAGGCAGTCGAGAGGGCTCAGAGTCAACTGTAAAGTGTCTTTAAGGAGAGCATTATCTCCGCCGATTTTCTCTAGTCCCTCCGGATATGGGGTATCCTACTATAACCTGTTCTGGATTAGCCTTTGAACAGACATAACAGTTACTGTTTCCTAAATCACGAGCGGCTATTCTGGCATTTTCATACCAGGCGTTAGCTCCTGCTCTATGGGGTGCATAAAATCGTTTATTAGTGGCGTCTATGTTGTCATTTACTGATTTTAGGGAGCGTGAGGAGTGCATTAAGTAGGTGTCTTGCAAAATAGAGCATGAGGTATCGTCAGCAAAATATGACCTGCAGAAATATGAACATGGTTGCAGTTTACAATACAAAATAGCAAAGAAAAATCCTAAGGTTAATGCGATAGATATGATAGATAACCTAAATATATAAGAAAAACAGTTCTTCAGTCGTCTTCTGGCCTGGTCCCAGGTTCGAGAGACACAGAATAAGCGTCGTGTGATGACAATGGGCATTTCATTTTCTCCATTATCAGGATGGAATGAGTCTAGCTTTATCAGGTTAGACATCATGTGGTACTTCCGGCTTTCTGTTCCTGCTGGATGTTTGAGTACCTTGTTGTTGTTCTTTCAGGCGTTGTGTGTTAATCAGTGATTGTGTGTGTGTATGTACATTGGATCCTGGCGCTGGCTCGCCGGAGATGTCGTCTACTTGATCCGACGCCTGAGATGGTCCGATTGGGCTGGTCTTAACCCTGCTGGCATGAATCCACTGAGGTTGTCCGTCTGTGAGGATGCTGGTTCTTCGTCACTGCCAGTACAGTCTGGGGCTGGAAAACGCGCGGCCTCCCAGAGTGTCCTTGGTTTTAGCGACTTCACCAACACGCATCTCCTTGTCTCCACTTGTAGCTGTGGAGGGGAGAGGCTTAGAGAGACAAACTTTCTGATAGTTATTATTCAGTGTTTCTACCAAATTGTGGACATAGTGTGTGTGTGACCCCATAAATAACTTCCCCAAACCTGCCAAGAGTTCACCTAAGCAAATAGCACTTACGTCCTACCATAAAACAATAAAACAAGGCACGAACTCCCTCATGCTCCAGAGTGCTCTCTGATACACACAAAGTTTGCAGACTATCAAGGGTCAAACCTTTACCAATCTACAACTAATTATAAACCCTAAGCATATATAGATATTTCTAAGCATAAATGACAATAAACAGTACAAAACCTAACATTCTTTAGTTCAATGACCTTTCACTTATAGGCCATCAAAGCCTCATCTGAACATGGATGCACCACTTGCATAGGTTTAATACCTGTTGAATGAATTGTTAATCACACAGATCGCTGCAAAAATCATATAAAACAAATTTTAATGTTAATTCGTTGCTTCATATTAATCCTGGATCCCTCTCTTTTTGACACATGGACACTCCCATGAGTCAACCCATCAAAATCAGATTCCTGTCTTAAAGAAAAAGGTTAACTAGATCATATCCCAGGCAACATCAGGGCATCTCCTCCCCTGGAGCAGCACCACCCTGGACCTATAATCCTGCAATGAAAGATGTTAGTGTGTTTTGCATACATACACACCATCATGGCCCGGAAAGCAAAATCTGGAAGTGAAATCAAACTTCACACTTGTAAACAATTCTATCATAAGGGTAACAAGCATTCAACATCAGCAAAACAAGTGTCATGTGCAGGTTTTCTCAAATCAGTAAACTACAATTATTTCCCTAATTTGCCTCAAACATGGATCATCCCATGTACTCAGTTAACATTAATGTAACCAGTGACTTCTCTTAAGCAAAGTCACTCCACTTACATATTATTATTATTATTATTATTATTATTATTATTATTAATTATTATTATGGGCTCAAAGTGGCCAGCAAAGAGCCCACAATAAACTATTCCATAAACACTGCATCTCTTATTTGTTTTACTCATGTCACTTGTCCGCTTCAGCTGAATCTTCTAAACACAGTCTCAGAAAAACAAACATTAGCAACACACATTGACTATCCTGGTGGGCAGGCATCGGCTATCCACATTCCAGAGGTGCCATAAAAAGACCATAAAGTTATCAAACCCTAGCTGTGGAAAGAATGTCAGTCACATGTAAGCCCAGAAATCCTATAGTAGAAAAACATTAACTAATCCTCTTATAAACCACATGATCAAACACATGAAAAACTGTAATGCTGTAGAAAAGAAAATACAAATGTTAGCGCTTGCGCAGATGTATACAATTTCTCACAGTGATCTCTGAGCAACACAAAATAGGGAATAGCACCCTTAGTAAATGCACAGACAGAGAAAGTGGCATTTCACAGGTTAAATCATCATGCACCCTCGAATGTTGCTGTCATCTTACTGCTCCTGTAACAAAAAACACATATAGATTCATCCACCCTTTGTCCTGTCTAGGTGGAGATTAACTTTGAGTCGTGATCAAGTCTTGTCAGCTTTTACCAGTCGGTCAGTCAGTTTGTTTTTATTTTATTTCCATTCATACATTCATTCATTCTTTGTTTCTTTCTTTGCTGATAGTGGAACATGTCGTCGCATTTTAGTTTCCACTTCCAGCAAAATAACGTCATCTCAAAAAAGAACTTTAGATAGGATTACATCGCTGAATCCAGTTTTAGGCTGGGACACTTATAATAAGTGGCCTTCTCCAAAGCCCAATTTAATGTGGAGAAAACTCACTTGTCACAATTTTCTCGACGACGTGTAGCACTTTTAATTCCCGACGTGCGGATCTGCTTAAAGAAAAGAAAATAGACAACAAAATCAGTGCCTGTTTAAAAGATAAAAATGGAAAATAACAGATTATCAAACAAAACTCTCAGTGCACTGTAAAAGTATCAAAATAAAAAGGCCTTTAAGTCATGACACAAACTCCTCATCAACTTCACAACAGAAGAAGAATCATCAGCTAAATTCACTCCAAATCAACCATCAGCTGCACAAAACAACATAACCCTAATGTCTTATTAGCTATGAGTTTAATCACCAGGTCTGTGCTCTTCACTCACAAAAAAGTTTGTTCTGACGTATTCAAAGTTGTGTATCTAGATACAGAATTCACTCGCACATCAAAGCAGGAAACTCAGTGTTTTAGAGTTTCCACTTAACACACAAACACCAACACATCTCATTCACTCGTGCTAGAATTCAGTCACCTTTCATTAATCTAAAACCAATCAACTAATTTGCATATCAGCTATTAACCCACTAAGTTGACAGGACAACAGGAAAGCATGTTCAAAATGTTATCACAAAAGACAATTTCCCTCATACAGTAAATTACTTATGCTGCATTAATCAAGCAGGAAGCTTCTCCCAATTTACCATTTTAACACTAAATTTATTGCCTGATCACTGATTTATCAAACCAGGATTTTTCTCCCACAAAAGTTAAATTGCTGTCCTGCAACCTACAGAGTCATTTTTTTTTTTGAATAAATTCGGTTTTGATAACAAGTGTCTGCTAAATTGACACTATTTTAACACTGATGAAAGATAACAAGCTAATTTTCATTGCATGTGTGTGGGGCTGTATATCCAGCAGAGCATGCAATGTGCTATGAGTTTCACTGGTCTTTACATCACACGAGGTGACTTGGACAAGATAATAAACAGACTCACACACTTAAAATGTTGTCTAATCTTCATGAGTTCTCTTGTGTTTGGAGTGTTAGTATGGTTAATGCATGTTTTGTTTTTGTGTGATTTTGTATATGTTCCTATTCTCGCAGTGTTTAAAACTCCGTCTCAATTTTCCACTTAAGCAGTCAGTTTTCTTTTCCCCAGGTTTGCTAACCCAAATTTTAATTACCCACATTTAATAACAAAATTTGTGTTCTCACCACTCTCATTCTATTGTCCTCTGATGCGGTTGCTGAAGTGCTGCTGCTGCTGCTTTCTTGGGAGACTTCTAGCAGGTCCTGCCGGTTTCTTGGCTTTGGTCTCGGTAGCCTTGTTCATCTTGAAAGATCCGGAGGCCCCTGGTCTGTACCAGAGTGCCGTTCGCCACCAGGCTTTTGAAGGCGGTCTTGACACGGGCTTTGTTCTTGTCCACATCCAGAGCCTGCTTGAGAGCGGCCGCGGACATGCCGTTGCCTTGAAAGCGGCCACGGCTTTCACAATCAGCTCGCCCACGCTGGGGCCGACCCTCGGCTTGGACCTCTGCACAGGGCGTGTTTATGATGGAGCTTTTCCGACCACAGCCGGCACGTTGAGCGCTTTCATGTAGCTATGGTCGCTAGCCACATGCTAGCGGCATGTAGCCTGCCGAGTCACTCAGTCCTTTCTGAACATGTTGACATGCTGCCGCCGCCGAACCTGGCCTCAGATCCAGCAAGCTCAGCGCTCTGATCTCCAAAAAAAGAGTCCCGAAAGCCAGAAAGACGTCAAATAAATGTCTCGTTCTGAGAGCTCGAACAAAACTGCTCTTCACGCCGCCATCTTGCTCGCCCCTCCGTGGAATCCATCCAATCAAATAGGAAGATAGGTTTTGCTTTTCTTCTTCTCTGGTGCTTTTTTTAAGTTCGCTTCTGCAGCCTCTGCTCCAATACTGCCGCTGCTGATCAGTTTTTTTTTTCAGGTAAAAGTGAGAGTTTTGAGACAGATCGTGCTATAAATAAGTCAGCCAGAAACTTGGCTTGAACGTTTCCAATTATTGAACTATTGTTTAACAACTATTATTTAAATTTTCGTCCGACCGCTGCATGTGGAAAATTGATTCGGGTCTGCTTTTCACCTGAAAGTGACAAACTAAAGACATGTTCATTATTATCATCACTGCTTAATCAACACACATCTCTCTCTTTTTGTTTGTATTTTTTTTTTAATTGGTTGTGATCTGCAGTATCACAGCTCTCACAATCAAAAACAATTATTTTTACACAGCGCACAAAAACACCGTGACGTCAGACACACTCACACTCACTCTTTCCTCTACGTAGAGTTTACACACTTGAAAGATGGCACATCTAAGGTTAATTTAATTATTTGCTAGCTTTCTCTGAGTGAGCAACTTCTCACTTTTTAACGTACGTTTCAAGACAACAGGCAACTTCCTGTGTCACTTTTTGGTGAGCAACTTCTCACTTAACGAGCAACTTCTCGCTTAACGAGCAACTTCTCGCAAAACAACAGGCAACTTCCTGTGTCTTTCTGCTTTTAATTTACTGCTTTTAACCCTTGTATGGTAATCGGGTCTGTGAGACCCGTGTTCAGTTTTCTTTTCTTTCGTTTTTTTTTTTTTTTTTTTTAAAGAAAAGTTAAACAATTAATTATTCTTTCACGTGTAAATGTGTTGTGTCTTTCCACTTGATTATAACTGATTTATTCATAACATTTTATATAAAAGAAAAACGAGAAGCACATTAATTCATAGTAATTTAACATAAAATTGTTTGATAGTGTTAATTTGGAAAGCCACAACTCTAGCGGGTCCACCAACACCACACAAGGGTTAATTTACTTTATTCGGGGACTGAGGAAGTCGTCAGTGTATCTCTCTGGATCACTAAGTGAAACTTCGTCAGCATATCCCGTTTTTTTTTATGGATCGATCACTGAGAGAGGTATAATACGGTCCCTATATAAATATGAAAGAGGCATATTTACCTTCTGTCAGCGGATCCCACTTCTGACACCAAAATTGAAGGAAATCTCTGTCATAGATCGAGTTTCCTCCTAAAGCGTGGGCACCAATAAGCAGAGTTCATCCTTTAACATATAACAAAATTAAAATATTCTCATGCATGATCAACGGGCAATCACGGTACCGGCCGGAGTACCGGGAGCAGTTCAGAAGAACAAGAAGACACGGAGACCGTTCTAGGTGTCATTCCAAACTGACTCAGAGGTTTATTTATCATACAACAGCTTATATAGAGGAAAAAGGTTCGTGTGTCAGCAGATTCTCAGTTCAAACCGGTACAGACCAAATAAGGAAACGTCTTCCTGCCTTGTGAGCAAAGAAGTATCCTTTGTGTAGTTTCTCTCTTCAGCTACAATTTATGATCATCCCAGCAAAATACACTCCTAGACATAGAATACAGAGTTCTTTCATTAGTGAATTCTGAAACAAACCACCTGGCTTTTTAACAAGCTCTTTTCTAAAAGATAAGGAAGGGAGGATGGGAGTAAGGAAGTCGTCTCGTCTCTGTGGTATTTTCGACCTTGGGGTACCAGCCTGTGATTCTTACACATCAATTCTTGGGTTAGAGAGAAAGAGAAAAACAACTAGTAAATGGGCCTTATTGAGTAACAGTTTTCACTACAAAGCAATATCCTGTAAATGCTACCGTGGTATCAAAATATCACAACAGTTGCCGTTCAATAGCTGAGCTTAATCTTACAGAGAATGATCAAAGCTCATGTAGAAACAAACAAACAAATGAACAAAAGATTTTCTCCTTCATTTCTGTCAAACAAAGCTGTATGAAACGTTTCCAGCTGTTAGTATCATGGTTGCTAGGAAACCTGGGCTAGACCGTCCCATTTCACAAGCCTCGCACTTCCGGCCTTAGCAGTCTTTAAGTACGCGGCCCTTGAGGATCGTTGAGGCTGCGTACTTTGGCTGCAGACCCTGAATTGGGATACAGCCCTAGTGAGCCTTGCCCCCAGTTAGCTATCGAACTAGTGGGTAACAGACGTCTCCGAAAACGTGTGGTGTCTTGATAAACTGAGCAAATATTTGAGGTTTACACAGCTACATTCTCGCCTGAAAATATTTTAATCGTTTATTTTGTGACCCAGAAAGAATAATAAGAGTAATATTAAAACTAACTAGCTGCCGCCATTGTTGTAAACTGAGCTGCGCTGCGCTATGAATTCTGGGATACAGCTTCTTCTTCTTTGGGGTTTAACGGCAGCTGGCATCCTTGTACATACAGTGCTGCCATCTTCTATTTCAGTCCGTTATTACACTCTTAAATCCTACTACTTATTCCTGCGTCTTTTGTGATGCTTCAAACGAGGCGTCGACTATTAAATCAGTCGTCGACGATTTTGATAGTCGACGTAATCGTGACTAGTCGACTAATCGTGGCAGCCCTAATCTAAAATAATCACCACTACAACATATAGCTTATATTCCACTGGCCCTTAGACAGACCTATTACCTTGGTCTTCAGTGTTATAATCATCCTCTATTCCAATGCCCTCTGTCAGTTCTTTCTGTTTGCGGTAATTCAGCAGGAATTGGTGAATGCTGAGGTCTTCCTGGTCACTGGAGCTCTACCTGGAGCTGGCAGACGTACTGGTACTGCTACAATTGGAAGGAAACCACCTCGCTAAAGGAAAAACAAGACAACAATATCAAAATAGGTTTGATTACAATAAAATAAGTCAGTTAATCAAAATCAGTGTGACACAGACGCTGATTTTTTTGAGAAGAGCCCATTAGTGACATTTAATTCCATATTTTTACCGTGAGGGCTTGTAAAACTGCAAAAACTGCCAACACCTATAGTGCCGCTGTCTAAATATTATTATGAATATGAATTCTACAAGAGAAAACGACTGAGCATTTAAACCATCACAATGTATTAAATGTTTCCAGAGATACTGATAATTTGATAACGAGCAAAGTTATTTCTCCTCAAAAAAGTGGGATCAACCAGTACATATAATATTCATCCTGCTACATTTAGAAAGTGGCAACAACAGTAAACATGAGTAACTTCACCGTGTGTCTATCCGGTCTTTAAGTGATGACGTGATCAATCCTACTTCTGGGCCCAAACTACTCTGCGTTTAATAAGGCTGTTGTGTTTTTAACATGTTTTAATGCTTTGTAACTTGTTCTATTTAATCTCAACAAGCCCCTTACAAAAAGTAAGCGATCACTGTCGGCCTCTCTCAGTTTTCTAGCGCATCTGTGGCTGTGTACCATTCGTGGTGCGTTGGCTCCCTCTACTGGTATGCGCCTCATTCAAATGTCGCCACACATTTAAAATTGCAGGGTGTCTTTACACTGTCATAGCTCCTAGATAGATTTCTTCAGAGACCTGAAAATCGCTGTGATTATTCACCATAGCCTGCTGAGTCTTACAGTGAAAGAACGATGTCAACGTATAGCATCGTTGGTTACTTTAATTATGTTTGGTTTTTTTTAATCAAATCCTCCAAAACAGGACCATTGTGACACAAAACCTCTCACACACTAACACAAACTCTTTATACAGATACAGAGCTTTACATGTATAAATAAGGCAGACAAAAATGCATAAAACACAAGCTATCCACAGACTGTCGGTGGACACCATGTCACTTTATTTTGTTTTTATCTTGTTTCTTTTTGGTGTAGCCTCATTAAACAAAATGTTTATAAAAATGACCACTTTTATTATGAATTATTAGGAAATTAATAATTCATTATTAATTATTTATTATGAACACACCTGCCACCCTCAAGTAGAGGTGGCAGAGAAAGTGTCCGTGTGACTGAGTCCTGTCCCAGCTCTGCTTCAAGGTCTGTCGGTCCAGCTTGTTGAGGGCCTGAGAGCAAAGACGGATATCCTGGACCAGCTCTGACAAACTGTCCAGGTCTTGACTCTCACACACGCACACCTCGCCAAGGTAGCTACACTGCTGTCTGTCAGCCCATTTGCAGCCAGGCTGAGGTGGGTCAGAGAGCACTCGTCCTGCAAAAACACAAAAGTCTTAACCTGATTGCACAATTATATCTTTCGACAATAAATGACATTGCATGATTTTTGCATGCACACCTGTGACAGGACTTTGGCGAGGTGTTCCAGTGCCGGGTAATCAGCAGGCCCTCTGCAGACAGCTGACAGGTCCACGTGTGGGAGGCAGTGGAGGGGCAGTCTTTTTAACACCAGCTCAAAGCCGGTGGAGCCTAGGGGATTGAGGGACAGGCACACTGCTTTCAAATGGCCTGTGCCTGAACGTTCAGAAGATGTAAAGTTAGTTGCAGTTTTGCTTATGGGTGGGAGTTCAGTGAAGCTTAAGGCTTCAGTCAGCTGCTTGTTAGAGTCACCTGTGAGCGCGCTGGCTAGCAGCAGTCGATGCTGCTGAAGGAAACGAGCAGTGAGGCCGCAGGCCTGCAGAGACCGCTTGGCTAGCACAGGGCAGCAGGACAGCAGACAGGACAGAGACTCAGACATGCCGTCCCCCAGTGGGTTCATACTGAGGTCCAGCTCCTCCAGGCACTTTGAGTGGAAACGAGCAGAAAAAGCAAATGATCACGAGAGCCAATTCTCTCTGACAGATATCATTGATATGAATCAGGTTAGCTTGTTATTAAGATCTAAGGTAGTTATTAAGACCAGAGGTACTTAAATACAGGTTAGATGGTAAACCTGGAGCTGCCACTATTGGCTAGCTGAGGCCCTTACCGGGAATGCAGGTGCACTCTGTCCCTTTAAAGCATTTACAGCCTTCTCCAGGCCGTCCCCTGTAATGCAGTTGGCAGAAATGTCCAGCAGCTGCAGACGAGGCATGTGAGCGTTGTGGCAATCAGCTCAGGGAGAAGGTCGTCAGACATACGGTTTCCAGAAATTCGCAGCTCCGTGAGGCTGGCCTGAAGTTTTAGGGCACGGAGGAGCGGGCCGAGGGAAGAGGCGGCCAAACCGAGACACTTTGAGTCCTGACACGGAGGAACCCCGGTCCCGAACCTCATAGCCGGGAGACACGCTTGTTCTCATCTACAGGTAGAAAGAGATGGCACTTCATAACAGAATACAAAAATGCACTTGTGTGCGTTTTATAATGCATTTCCTCTGTGTTGCTCACCCACTGCCAGACTTTGACAGGCCTTCTTGTATCGCTCAGGGAGAGGAGGGAGCTCCCCACACTCTCAGAAATAGGGGTACCAAAGTGTACCAAAAAGGGTACAAATGCTTGTCGCTGGGGGTGTTCCTTTTTGAAGGACATTTTTGTACCTTATGAAGTTGTACCATCTGAAGTACAATCATGTACTTTCCTAAGACATAAATGTACCTTGAAACTATAGTACAGAAATGTTCCCTTGAAAAGGGTACAGTAGGGTACCTATGAGGGTACCCCCCCAGCGACAACCTATTTCGTACCTAAAGAGACAAAAATGTACCCCCAATATTCCAAAATATTTGGTTATTTAACCATTTATTCTCGATAATAGAATCACATCAAAGCATTTAAACAACCACAGGAATACATCCTTGATTACTTTCGTATATTGCCATAGGACATGTCAAGAAAAATACATTCATTTAAAAAAAAAAAAAAGTAAACAATCACATAAAGACATTAAACACCTGAACACAATGGAAAATGTGCTTGCAATCACGTCACACAGAATACCTCAAGGACACAAACAGCCTATCATCTACTAAATACGTGTCTAGAGCTTGAAAGTCTAATTCATTTCCTGGATTGAACAGGATCCAGTCATTGTCAACTGAACTTGGTAAGCATGGAAATGACATTCATAAGTGCAAGGAAGTAACAGTTTCCCACACAATACCCAACAAGTATCAACATTCAAAATATACTTGATTTTAAGGAATATAGGTATGGCTTCAGTGTGTGTATGGCCAACTACAAAAACATCCTCAAGTTCATATTTGACACTGCTGACTAGGGCTGGGCGATATATCGAGTTTTTTAAAAATATCGATATATTTTCATGCGAGATATAAGATGCGACAATATCGTTTATATCGATATAGTCTATGTTACGTTATAATTATACTTGTGGAGCCGCAGGTTTGCCTCTCTTTCGTCCACTTTTGTCTCTACGCTGCGTTACTCGGCCTCGCCTCTCCTTCACTGAACACAACTGCCCCTCCGCCATAGCTTCATCTGCAGGCAATGACAAGATGAAAGCGGAAAATCTCCGTTAGCGAGTTACCGCGGATCGCCCCGTGCGTGGGGCTGGACGGCGTCAACGTGTTAGCGAGCTAACCGCGCTAACCGGGCTGCACGGCCTAAAATCCTTTCATTTTCTCAAAACTCGACAGTGCGCCCTATGTATGAATTCTGGTTGTGCTTACTGACCGCGAACCGATTTTATGTGGTACACAGCGCTCAGCAATCTGTCAAAAAATGTTTTAATATGACTTTGCTAAGCTACGGAGCTGCACCGCTTGATGGATTGTCGGATGATTACGGCTACCGAGGAGGAGCCTCGTGGAGTGATACATACTGTGCTTCAACGTAATATTACCGTACTGTGTGTGTATAAGGACCACAAATGGCACCTGTTCAGAGACGTGGTGCAGCTGTGAAATCTGTCTCTTTGTTATTATGCTCAGCGTCTGTTAGTTTACATTTTGACTGCACAATTGTGAGCTTTTTGTTATGCACAAAAAGAACATAGTTTTCTTTTATTTATGGACCATGATTATTTAATAAATGCTGAGAATTTATTTTTGAGTAATTTTTTCATGTACATCTACGCTGTATGTAAATAAAAGTGCCCGTGTGACATCTGGGACACAGTGTGACTAAGAACTCTCTTTTTGTTCTTAACTTATGGCTTTAAAAAAAAAAAAAAAAATTGAGATATATATCTTATATCGCCATCCAGCTAAAAAATATCGAGATATGAATTTTGGGTCATATCGCCCAGCCCTACTGCTGACAGATATAGCAGACACACACTGAAGCACTTTATCCTGAAAATGCACATCTGTAAAACTTTTGTTCATTTCCAGAGCATTCTGTAAGTCACCTGGCAGAGATGAAAATGGCACACTGACACTTGTGCTGAGTGAATGTTCAAAGTCAACAAGCAACTTATCTGAAGAAAACTCCCAGCACTGTTTCATTTGATGACGATTGTTAAGAGTTGCAGTGATGTTTACAAAGTTTTTGCATTTACTCGCTAGATTTTTGAAATATTGATGCTTGCTTTCATATCCCATACACCACAAAGGGCGAAGAGGACCATACAGTTGTCCAACTCTTATCCTTCATTCGAATGGTTGGGTATGGACTCGTGGGAGTATTCTGCAGAAGAGGAAGAAAAACATTAGTATACAGTATGTTTAAGCAATATGTGCCAAGTGGATTTTCAACAGATTCCTCAAATTACCTTCTTTATTTGCAGCAAAACAAAACTGTCTATTCTGATAACCTGTAAACATGGCCCCTACTCCAAACAAAAAGCTTCTTGACCAATGACTGTCGTGGTAGTGTTTGATAAGCTGCTAAAGTTTGACATAATATTCAAGGGCAAAAGCAATCACCCCTGACAGTGACAGTACCTGTGAAGAAGAATTTCCCTAAGGGGACAATAAAGGTTTATCTATCTATATAAACACCAGACAAAACCCAAGAGCACAGCAGCACTGTGGATTAACAGCAGTGTTTCCCCTACATTAGCTTAGCTGTGATGCTGAACCGCAGCTGAATTCAGCTCCATGCCAACAAAACACCGAGAATGAAACTTGTGGCCAAAGGCTATGCATTGCATCATGCATTTACCTCTCCAAGGATGATGAAATCTTCTATCTTCTCCTTGAAGATGGATGGCAAGAGAAGTACCCCCTTGAAGTCAATTCCTAGGTCATACAGATGCAAATGCACTTCATTAGATTTTGATAGCATGCAAATTCCCATTAACATGCTCTTCACATGACACTATGGTACATCAATTATCTTTGGAAGAGAGAGCAAATGAATTGTCACAAAATTTACTATTTGTATGCGGTCAAATTAGCACCTGTAATGTCTTCAGCCAGTGCATTCTCCCTCCATGTAGACCTTCTTCAGTGGCAAATCCTTGGTCATTTGAAGAACAGCAGTGAAGTTTTTGCTAAAGCGGCGACAGATGTTGTCTTGGCAGGGATGCATTAAATCAACCTCATCACACAACTGGAAATGAAAAGAGCAGAATAGACAAAAGAATGACATTTTACATTGAGGATTTAAACTTTTGACATGTTTAAAGACACAGACTGGAGATAAATGTAAAGTACTTTAACCCTTGATCAAAAAATTCTAAAGCTAATAAACAGATTGATTAATCAGCTAGTACAGAAAATAATAATAATAATCAGATTTAGAGACAAAAAAAAAATCATTAGCTGTTTCCCCAATCATCTTAACAATTCTTGGGTTGCAGACAGTGTCCCTGCGCAGAGCTTACAGCTCTCAGATTCGAAAATCCCAAATCCCACTAAATAGGTGGAATGGTGCAAATGTGTACCTTCCATTGTTTAAAATCCCTTTGAGCGGGAAACAAGTTAGATGCGATAAATTTTGCTTAGAAAACGTTTTTGTTAATAGCTATATTTACATACAAGCATGTTTTGAGAAATTATTGATTTTTTTACATTGTTGTACAAGGTTAGTGACTATTTATTGATAAAGCACTGGAATACGGCGGGAAGACAGACGTTGACGATTCCACCAACAGTCTAAAATAGTCCACATTTGTACCTTTCTTTGTTTAAAACTTAGCTAACTGCTAGCATTCACCCATGTTAAAGCTAGCTCTTCGGACTTTTGCTAACTCTACTGTAAAATTACACGTTGTAATTTTTATAACAACACAAAATCACACCCGACTTACCTCTAAACCTTTGCGCCTCGTCGTCTGACACATCAATGCCTTCTTCCATCAACTTTATAAGGAGCTCCTCCATCGATAACCCCCTGAGAGTCATTTTCAGCGTCAACGCTAGTCAGCGCGGAGGCAGAGCACTCATCGCTGCTGGCTTTTCAGCCTTTGGGATTAATGCGCGTTGCGAACTTGATACATGGAAATACAACATTGTGGTATTAATGCGCAGTTGTTTAGAAACCGTTATGCTGTCTTGGCGAACTATATTTGTAACTTACAAAGTGTAGTCACCGTAACATAAACATCTGCTTGACATTTTAACTTCCAAAGAACCTCGGTTTAACTTGATGTTGCAAATTCCATAAAAACCTCCCAATTAATGAACAATTCTAGGATGTAGTAAAAGCGAAAAAGTAAATGGCCAAACATAACAGTAATATGATTTCACGTTTTTGAAGGCTACAACCAAGATTTAAAACATTAAAAATTATAACTGGAACTTAATAAAATGGAAATGGACCAGTTTTTTTTAACATCATTTGGTTGTGCCTGCATGTCATTGTGTGTTTTTTTAAAAATATAATTTAACATAACTTACACAAAGGTAGGTTACAGATATTCTTTGCATCATAGGATAATTTACGTACAGAGGAGAGGACCAACAGATTTGATTATAACATGTAGCTTTTATGAGCACACTCACATCTCATATGAATTTTACAATTAACCAGGCCCATCCAGATTTTCCCATGCTGACCCATTACCACATTCTGCCACTGTCACTGCAGTACAGGTCAAAATGGTACAGATTTGTACTTTAAATTGTACCTTTAAAGGGGCATTTCTGGACTTTTAAAGGCCAGTATTGTACTTTTAAGGGAACATTTTAAAAAAATGTACCTATAGGTACAAAAATGTTCTTCTCTCATACCTCTATTTCTGAGAGTGCACGAGCAAACTTCAGCCAGAACCTGCAATACAAACCCATCAGTTATCCTGCACTGGTGCAGGAAAGTGAAGCCAAGGATTCAATCCCAAAAACTGTGATTCCTTCAGTGTCTTCTGGAAGCTGGCTCCAAAAGCAAGTCAGCATCCAGTCTGGTAATAGAAATGGTTCTAATCTTTACAGTTTCTCAGATTGTAGTTTCTCAGGCAGCTTGTTAACATAACCAGCCCTTCACCTTCTTACCAGAATCATACAGTCTAAAACCTGCACGCCTCATCTGGGTAATGAAAGATGAAGTCATTGTGGAAGGACCTAGAACCTCCATTCCTTCTATCAGTGATTTAAAAAAGACCTCTGTGTCTATGAGAAAGTCTATTTTATGAATTTGGGTCATACTTTGCCTAAGAAAAGGAGTATGCTCACTGGCTGACATGCAAGCTGTTTCACAGTCATAGCCATCCTCTTGTCACTGTGGGTTTTTTTTTTTTTAAATCCAAGATAGCAACGGTGACAACATTTGTCTTAAACACTCGTGATCAGACTTCATCAACCAATCATGGTAGTCTTCAGCATCTTTTAAATTGTCTGTGGTCCAAGTATGGTCACTTCTGGCTCTCCTCAGTGTCACCTCACCTCTTCATTTGTGTGCAGGACGGCCAGTAGCTGGTCCTGCGGGGAGAGCAGAGCGCCTTCTTTCTGCAGAGAGAGACAAGGCAGGAGGCCACATTTCTGGTAACGCTGAGCTGCCTGCTCACACAGCCACGACACAGAGCAGGAGTTGGCCTCACTGGGATGCAGAGCAATGACCGGCGATTAAACAGAAATTAAAAACAAAACAACAACAACAACAAAAAAACACTATACCAATCAGATTGGGATTTATTTTTATATACTGCTCAAACTTAAAAGTTTTCACCGACCTTTGTGGAACTGGGATCAGGAAGACGTCTTCCTGAACCCGGACCCTCATTCTGATTGGTGGAGGAAGTGACGTGGGCATAGGAGCAACCAAAGTTTGAGTTGGAGGCTAGAGTAAACAAAATAAAACATTCAAGCACTGTTAAAACATCTGTATTTAATGTCATCAACTCTTTGTAGAAAGACAAAGCAGAGTCTGTACTAGAGAAATCAGGAGACCTGACGAGGGCAGTATTACGCCTTTTATACCTCCAGCCTACCGTAAAGTCAGTAGAAGAAGAATAGCAGCAATGGCGCCATTGAGAGATCCCATCGCGATCCTGAATTAAGTTTGAAGATGTTGGTTTGGCCGTGTCGGTTGTTGTTGCAATAATGTCTTCAGTTCAGAATCTTAGAGAGTTTATCAAGGAGAGATTAACTTCTGCTGCAGAAGAAATCTTCTCAGAGTTTGAAAAAACGATCGTCCGGTATGAGGAAGAGATCCGTCAGCTAAGACTGCTTGATATCAGACCCGGGATAAAGTCACACAATACAGGTGTGGAGGTGTGAGGGTTGCGGGATCATCGTGTGATTCACGTGGGCATGATCTAAATGCATTGAACTAGTAATACACCACAGTAAAGTGTATGAAGTTATATCTGTGCAGTGTTGAGAAGGTTACTTTTAAAATGTTTTCCACGAAAGATTACAGAATACATGGCCCAAATGGAGTTTGTAACTATTCCATTAAGTTACTCAATGTGAATAACGTATTCTGAATACTTTGGTCCGGATTACTTTATTACTTTATTACTTGCTTGTTACAACTACTTGAATGTACTATTGCTGTGTGAATTATTGCTATAACTGAAGGCTACTAGCCACCGAGCTAACATTGTTAGCTGGCTTTAGCTAAAGTTATTTCATAGACTAAAGACTGTTAGACTTGATTCATAGCATTAACATCCTGCTAGCTACAAACAATCATGTGCAGTTCTGAAAGCAATCTCAAGTAAATTTTTAAATCGTGATGTAAAATGAGTAACAGTAGGGTGGACATTAGGCAAGGCTGCAGTTTTTGCAGCGATCTCGTATAGAACACAATTTCTGTATCAGTAATAGGTTTTCTTTCTGTTTGCTTTCAGAACTGCACATAATTATTTGCAAGTAGCAGGTTGTAATGCAGCCTTCAGTAATAGTAATGAGTCACACAGCAATAGTACATCGAAGATTCTGAAGTGAGACATAACCTAGATAGCTACATAAACTAATACAAGGTAGTTGTAGTAGGCTTACGTTAGGGCTGTACAATCAATAAAGATGAGGCAGAACCTGGTAGCTCCAAACAGAAGGACCAGTCAAAACAAATTGAGGATGTTATTCCTAAATGAGGGGCTCCCCCTGTTGCATGGACATGGTTTGGTTATGAAAAGTCTGACACGGATCAGAAAACTGTACTATGGAAATTATGCCCAGACTGGTTCCCACCACGGACTCAAACACGACAAACCTCTTCGACCACCTACGCATGAATCATGTGAAAGTTTGTGGAGAGAGTTTATAGATGAGAAGCAAAAAAGAGCCATCAGGTGCTCAAAATAAACCTTAGACTCATACGTTAGAACAGGCTTTTCCCCCACGTGTAATAAATACTCAGAAAGAAAATGGCGGCCGTTACAACATATATCTAAAAATATATAGTGCATTGGTCAAAATACTCGACTCCAGGTACACGACACCCAGCTGAAAACACTTCATGAAAGTCAAGTTGCCCGATATTCACAGAATTTACAGAAAAAGCACTATTTTGTCATATATATCATTATCGGGACGAGAAACGTCTTATATTGGGATATGAGATTTTGGTCATGTCGCACAGCCCTAGCTAATGTTAGTCTTTAAAAAAAGAATGTACTTCCAGATGTTTCTTTCGGGTGGAGTCTTTATAGTTGAGAGCAGCTCGGTTTCTGGGTCCATTGTATAACTGACACCACCAACATTACCAAGACACTTACACTAGAGCTTCTTGTTGCGTGTTTTGTTTGGGTTTCCGGTAATGCGTGAAATCAACAAAATTAGAGAGGGTATAGCCTGACATATGAAACAGGAAAAGACCATCGTGTAATCCATTTATTTAGAAGTAACTGTATTCTAATTATTACCAAATTATCGGTAACTATCGGCAGCACGGTGGTTAGCACTGTTGCCTCACAGCAAGAAAGTCCTGAGTTCAATTCCACCATCAGGCCGGGGTCTTTCTGTGTGGAGTTTGCATGTTCTCCCCGTGTTTGCGTGGGTTCTCTCCGGGTACTCCGGCTTCCTCCCACCGTCCAAAGACATGCAGCTTGTGGGGATAGGTTAATTGGATAATCCAAATTGCCACTAGGTGTGAATGTGAGTGTGAATGGTTGTCTGTCCCTATGTGTTAGCCCTGCGACAGACTGGCGACCTGTCCAGGGTGTACCCCACCTTTCGCCCTATAACAGCTGGGATAGGCTCCAGCGACCCTGAAAAGGATAAGCGAATGGATGGATGGATATCGGAATACAGTTACTCATGTTTTGTATTTTAAATGCATAACGCCGGTACATGTATGCCGTTACTCCCTAACACTGCATCTATGTAAACATACTTACGGCCACTTTGTTAACTACACCCGTTCAACTACTCTTTAATCCAAAATGTAATCAGCCAATCAGATGGCAGCAGTCCATGCATTTCAGCATATAGCGATCAGTGACGGTGATTGAAATCACTTTGATCATGGTGTGGGTGTTGGTGCCACATTGGCTGATCTGAGTATTTCAGAAACTGCTGATCTGTTTAAATTTCCAGCACAAACATCTGCATGATTTACAGAGAGTAGTCCAAAAAAGAGAAAATATGCAGTTCCCTTAAAATGACATTGAGTTCTCTGTACTCGGGTCTCCAGAGTTACCAGCTCTCAACCCAACAGAGCATCTTTGGAATGTAGTGGACCATGAGATTTGCATCATATTTATTAGTAAAATGTTAAAAGATTAGCATTAACAGCATATCTTACCTGCCGTCGTAAAATACTTTAAGCTTTCATGATCATATTCAGATCATGCTGCTGTTCATTTGTTTGTTTATTCACAGAGAGTGATATTATACCCCTTTCGTCAAAAAAAAGTGACAGGTTACTTCCGGAGCTCCGGAAGTAATTAAATTATTCATGAGCTCCGGAAGTCCGGAAGTAATTAAATTATTCATGAGCTCCGGAAGTAGGAAGTAATTAAGTAATAAAAATATGATATTCATAAAAATATGATATTCATAAAAATATGATATTCATAAAAATATAATTGATTATTTAGAAAGTTTCTTATATATCAAAATAGCATTCTTTTATTTCTTTAAGCAATTAAATTTTATTTTTATTTTTTTTTATGCTCAAAAAACGCCATCTGGTGGCGGGTCAGTGTGTGTGGGCACGCGGGGGCGCGCCCGTGTCTCCGGACCGTGCTCTCTCGGGCTCCGTGCTCATGTGTTTAAAAATGTATTAAACCATATTAAAATTGTTTAGTTAAACTTGTGCTTTTGTAACGTTCAGTATGGCCACAAACACATGCTGCATGCCTTGGGGGAAAACTTTATTTAGATTTATATGCATTTGTAGATTTAGAATAAAACTCATACTCAGAAAAAACTCGCGATCCCCTAACCCTCCTTAGATACATAAGCAGGGAAAACTCCTTAAAAAACCCTCCGCGATTTCTCCAAAACCCTACAATAACTTGTTAGGGTACCCCCTCTATTCCCAAAACCTTATATTCGATAACAGGGAAAATCCTGAAAAAATCCTTAGTCTTTTTTCTCAAATTCAGCGCCCCGCGGCTCCCTTCATGCTCAGCCAAACAAAGCCAAAACTCCTTTTAAAAATTTCTCCGCGATTTCTCCAAAACCCCTAGAATAACTTGTTAGCTACCCCTCTATTCCCAAAAACCTTATATTCGATAACAGGGAAAATCCTTATTCTTTTTTCCTTCAAAAACTTCCCTCTTACTAGCAAGCTCTAAAATTCAACCCACACTCTAAGTTCTACCTCGCTCTTAATCTCCGATCCACAACTTCTTGCAGAGCACAATTTTTTCCTGCTTGTTCGCTCCCCGCTCTGCTCCCTAATGCGCTGCTTACCTCGTTTGAAAATTCCCCCCTTAGACCAACTCCGCCTCACTGCGCCCCGCTGCCAATCACATAACCCTTGCACCGCTCCCTTCGCACCCCGGTTAGCCAATCCGCTCCAGGTCTGATTTTACGATCTCCCGCTGATGTTAAGACTATCTTCGAACCCCCAGAAGACATCTGACTTCAGACGTATCAACAACTGGAACCGCTCAGACTGCTTGCGAGCTCAACAGCCATGAAACCAGGGATCAACAACTACCTTCGCGTGCCCTATGTGCATATCACTCGGTAAGTGTTAATCTTCCTCTCTAACTACATTTTCGCATTTTCCTTTTTACCATTCTGTCAATCCTTTCATCTTCAAAAAAGCCATGCAAATAGGCTCTGTAACACTTGGAATACACTTTTTAAAACATATATAAGCTCCCCTCTAACACTCAGAGCTAAAAAGTGCGTTTGTAAGTTAAACTATAGCAGCGATCATGGCCTCATCAGGTACCTCATTTTTTCTCACTCTTGTTCATATAATGTTTATATTTTTACTGTTTTTTCCCCGTTTGTAAATACTCGATGTTATTTCTTTTCAGACTCTGAGATAAACCTGCTCAACTCCTCTTTTTTTGAGTCTCTCGATCGAATTGGTAGGTTTGGTTCATTCTTGTTCCCCTTCTTAACAGCTAATTGTACAAGAAAAAACAAAACATTTACCCTCTTTTTTCATTTTTATCAAACTTTCTAGATATCTCTGACTTGGACACCTTTATTGGTACGAGTTCCCCGAATTCTTCACCACCAGTGCTTGTGCGATCCACAGGAAAGAATATTCGTCTCTCCACACGGGACAGACAGCATTTGCTCTCTACGCTAGGTCTGGCCCCAGTTCCATTCCCGTCGGAGCTTGTTCTCTCCCGCAACCCTCTGGGAAAAACTTGCGCCTGTCCGCCGGGGACAGGCAAGATTTGCTCTCCGAGCTCACTCCCGATGCTCCGGCCGATCGGAGCCCCAGAAACGCTTCTTATTCTCCGCCATCAGACACACGAAATGCACAGCGCCTGCCTTTGAGACCCAATCACGGTCAGTCTCTCTAGGTTCTCGCTTTTTTCTCATTTCTTTTTTAAAATAAAAACTAACCCTTTTCTATTTAACTTTACTAACTGTTTGTATCTTACCCTCAAATTCTCAGGGCGTCTCAGAAGGAGGAGCAGCAGGACCCGCAGGATCGCAAGGACAACGAGGACAACGCGAACACGCACCCGAAGGCAGCTGGCTTCAATCGCTCTTCGCGCGGTATCTCTGTTCGCTGAATTAGTTCAGCTCATCTTATAAAAACTTTGTTTTTGATTTTTTTTTCATTTTGCTTTTCAAACATACTCTCTTTTGTGGTTTTTTGTTCTTTTAATATATTCCTGTTAAACAATAATAATAAAATAAATGGATAACCAGGAACAAGATATTACAGACCCATTTCTTGCTTTAGAAACAGCGTTAGCTAGGTTAAATGAAAATATACACCATTCTCAGATTACATATTCACAAAACAGTGAGCAACCTGAGGTGATCAATAATAATGATCCTTTAGAATTGCTTAATTTAGCTCTTGCCCGATTAGCACCCAATGAAAGTGCCTTTCAAAATAATTCTTTGAGTTTGGGATTGGATCATGATGAGATCCAAACAGAGTCAGACGCGGTTCATTCACAAATGAGTCTGACACAAAACATCTCCTCTTCTGATCCGTTTTTAGCAATTAATAGAGCTTTAGAAGCTTTGGCTTTACTGAAGTTTCTTCATTTTCTTTGGCATGGCCTCAACAGTGCTTGAGATATTTTTGGGTCTTGACATAAAAGAACTATTTCTCAGAATCACACTTGGAAATATCAGTTTAAAAAAACTACCCGTGTACATGCGGTAGCCTTTATTGAAATCAGTTTTTTCTCTGAAGTTCACAGTTTGAAGGTGTTTAAAGCATGAGACAGTTTACTAACTGTACACTGTTCGCTAACTTGCACACTGCCAGAACTCCTGTTGGGATTTTTTTTTTTTTAATGAATTTATACACTAGATTGACATTAATGGGAAGTGCTTTGTAGATGGAAAGGGAATATTTTAGGGAATGACAATGTTAGGCGGTTGATTCAAGTTCTCGTATTGTTTACTAACTGTACGCGGTTCATTCACAAATGAGTCTGACACAAAACATCTCCTCTTCTGATCCGTTTTTAGCAATTAATAGAGCTTTAGAAGCTTTGGCTTTACTGAAGTTTCTTCATTTTCTTTGGCATGGCCTCAACAGTGCTTGAGATATTTTTGGGTCTTGACATAAAAGAACTATTTCTCAGAATCACACTTGGAAATATCAGTTTAAAAAAACTACCCGTGTACATGCGGTAGCCTTTATTGAAATCAGTTTTTTCTCTGAAGTTCACAGTTTGAAGGTGTTTAAAGCATGAGACAGTTTACTAACTGTACACTGTTCGCTAACTTGCACACTGCCAGAACTCCTGTTGGGATTTTTTTTTTTTTAATGAATTTATACACTAGATTGACATTAATGGGAAGTGCTTTGTAGATGGAAAGGGAATATTTTAGGGAATGACAATGTTAGGCGGTTGATTCAAGTTCTCGTATTGTTTGTGACCCATATACTTAGGTCATTTATTATTCATATTTTTAACATAGCTTGCACTACTGTTATGTGAACACCTGTTGATACCCAGCTGTTGTTTTGTAAAAGGACCTCAGAAGAGTCCCGGGAGTCTTCATCTTTATTTATCTTGATTGGTGTTTGGCCTGCATGTACTTATGGCGAACACCCTAGTGGGCTTTTCTTTCTTCTAAATCTTTGTTAATCTTGTATGTTCAATAAAACTGTTGGCATCACACTTCACTCATCTCCTGTAGATTTTGTGTTTTGGTTTCAATTGTGTTCCAAAAGCCTGAATCAACATCTTTCCAGCCTATAGAAATTCTGCAAAGCCTTTAAAATTTGCGACCCCACAATCCTGCTGCTCTTTGAAAAACTAACAGTACTTCCAAACGAGCTGTTAAACAGGGCTTCGTGTGATCTGCCTTTTGGTGATCAACTGGTCAGAAAGATTCAACGCATTCAAGTGGATAATCATGCTAACTTCCTTGATTCTCGTCCTCACTTTCCAGGTCCTCAACGGTACTCCATCAATGTCTCCTGAAGTTGTGTGTTTCAGAACAAAAGTGGAGCAAATAATAGCAAACACTGAACACACACCTCCCCTGTCTGCCAAGAGCATGTCTAAGACTTTTCTATACCACCATCAGTGACGTGAAGACAGATTGTTCAAACAAATCTGCGATGGTATTTTCAGATTAAGTTAGCCAATTAAACATCAAAGTGGACTTAATTAATGCAGTCAACAATTCCTTAGGAGGTATCATGGCTCGTGGGGTGAGCTGTGTGGAATTTAACTAGGACCCAAGATGCTGGCAGCTGAGATGCAGGAGAGTTTTATTGAGAAGATGGAGATACAAACAGAAACGGCGGAGGTGTGTAGGAAACTAAGCATAACCTAAATTGTAGAAAACTAACAAAACGAACCTGAAGCGCTAACTGGAGACCCGGGAACATAGAAATACGCAGGGAGGAACACAGGTTGACACAGGGAATTAACGCAGACGAACTAGCAACAGGCAAGAGAACACACAGGGCTTAAATACACACACAGCAGTAACCAAGGGATGGGAGACAGGAGGGGAACACACCTGGGACAAATCAGAGCTGACGAGACAGGGGAAACGTAAACTGACCACACTCACATGAGACAAAGACCTTCAGAATATAACAGGAAACTTACAGACACAAAGAACCAGACAAGACACTGAACTCAACAGACAGACTCACAAGCAGACACAGTAACACCATGGACAGACAGTCAATAAATAAATGTTTAAATGATAGAGATCTTTCTGTTATTTCACAACTATAGAAATTTCTGATTTTACAGTGATTAAAGAGCTCTCTTTTTTCATTATAAGACAGTTTGAGTAATGAGATATCTGAACCTTGACACATGTATTTACTGCACTTTATGCTGAAAAAGATTTCTTTCATTTACTAGAGCAGAAAAACTGACACTTGTGTCAGTAGTTCAGCCCACTCAAGATCACAGTCAGCTGTGGCACAAGGCATAACAGGAATCTGACGTCCATTGGTCTGTTGAGTGAGCTCAAATTCCAGCTTGAAGCCATTAGAGTGCGCTGTTTTTTCATTGTGGATCAAACTCCTGAGGTACAGAGAGATGAAAGAGAAAGCTGAAAGTACTGCAGTGATTGTGTTCATACTCAGGAGTCAAATTGGGCCGGAACGAGTGCAGTGTGTTGTAATCAGTGAAATAAACTGCAGATTTACACATGTAATGTGACAATGTAGAGCAGGATGTGGAAAGTAGTATGCATGCCAAATATCCTTGGGAAAGATACTAATCCCAAGTTGTTCTCCGATGTGTCCATCAGAGTATGAATGACATATACATGTGTGTGACTGTTAGATAGAAAGCACTTATGCAGAAAAATGAATTGGTGTGAATGAGGCAAGTTGTATGAAGCGCTTTGAGTACTCAGAGTAGAAAAGCGCTGTATAAGAACCAGTCCATTTACCATTAACGTGGAGAAATCACAGTGACTGTGGTGGTCAGCGAAAGGTTACATCAAGTGTAGCAGAGATTCATTTATATTTAAGTTCATACCAACTTCATACTGTCTGATATAAAGACAATATACAGAAAAATGTTGGAACTCAGCCCAGATGTGAAACATCTGCTTACATTTTGTTGAATTCACTTGTGTAAATCCACAAATAACAGCAGGTCAGCTGATCACAGCCCATTATTATTGTGAGCTATTAGTATTTTCCCCACGCTGAGCCACTACAACAGATCCTAGTGTTCCCCCACTTGTTAGGATGCCTGGGTCGTTGACCCAGGGGTTTTGAGTTTATTATATTATTTACACTTTCTAGTCTTTGGTTTCTTTGAGTTCTGTCTTATAGTTTATGTCTCTGTCTTCTCTAGCTGCTTTGTCTCCCCTGTCAGCTGTATCCCCTTGTCTAGTTCGCGTCTCTGTGTGTCCTTAGTGGCTATATCCCCGTGTCCAGTCAGTGTTTGTGTCTGCCCTGGTCCCACGTCTCTGTTCCCTCTGTTGCAGTGCGTGCGAGTCTGTGTCTTTGTTCAGTCTGTGTTATGTGTTTCCTGTTTTACTTTGAAAGTCTATGTCTGATGTTAATGTGTCTGGTTTTGCTTCCCCTTGTCTCGTTAGGCCTGATTTGCCCCAGCTGTGTTTCCCTCCTGTTACCCATTCCCTGATTGCTCCCTCTGTGTATTTAAGCCCTGTGTTTCTCTGTGTCCGTGTCGCGATCTACCGTTTATTTTGCTGTGTGTTTTGTCAATCCGCTGGTGTTAGTTTATTTTTGACCTTTTTTTCCCAGTTATGTTATGTTTGAGTTCAGCATTAAAGCTGTTTTGGTTTAAGTTCTGTCTCCGGAGTCTGCACCTTGGGTCCTATTCCTGTCTGCACACAGCCACACCTAACAGAAGATCGCGACCAGAACATGGACCCTGCAGACTCCTTTTTCTCAGAGTTCAGCGGCGAGATGGAGCGGCTGGTGAGCCTGCTCGACCGCATCGCCCAGTCCTCGGATTTAAGGACCATGGCAGTGGGGCTGAGCGCGGTGGAGGCCATCATTCGGCATAATCCCCGGCTTAGCCAGTTTGCTAAGGACACTTTTTTTTATTTTTTTTTTTTATTTATTCATTTTCAGGCACAACAAATACCTATATTGAACATAAAATACACAAAACAAAAAACAAAACTTGCCTGAAAAAGGAGTGGGACGAAGAAAACTTATTAAATCCCACCCCTATACTCACTCATCAACAAAAAAAAACAAACTTCCCGCAGCTACGCCCATCATTGCATACAGACCCATCAACAGCCCCGGGCAGATACAAGCATCTAAGCGGCAGCTCGCAACCAACAATTAGAGCCTTCATAACTGAATACAGAATATATAAATTATAAATTGCATTACCACAGGTAACAGGCAGTAATAACTACAAGTAACAGACACACATACATATACATACATATATATCTACACACACAAGTACATATATGTACATACATACGCACACTTTATTTTTTATTTTTTATTTTGGAATCCATACCAGCAATGGTAAGAGGACAGACATTACAGAGCACACTAAAACCCATCATTGAGTATACTGTGACCAGACCAACTGTTTGTAGAGAAATTTAAATCTATGAATATTTTTGCATTGTTTCAATTGTAAACTCAGACTGTTCCAGATTTTCACACCACATACAGACACACAAAAGCCTTTACGGGTTGTTCGAGTTCTGGGTAATTTGAATTCTCCAAAGCCTCTCACATTATAAACCTTTTCTCGAATTTCAAATCTAGTTTGTAAATTTGCCGGTAAAAGTTTAGTAAAAGCTTTATACAAAATTATGGATGTATTGTAATTAACCAGATCCTGGAATTTAAGTAACTTTGCCTGAAGAAAGAATTTGTGAGTATGATCTAGATAACCAGCCTTGTGAATAATACGCAGTGCTCGTTTCTGTACTGTGACTAATGGATTAGTTGTATTTTTATATGTATTTTACGGTGGCCCCTAGAGACAAAGCACGTACAAACTCCAAAACACTTACAAAATCCAAAACACGTGCAAAATCCAAAACACATGCAAGCTCCAAAACACTTACAAAATAAAAAACACATGCAAAAGACAAAACACGTACAAAATATAAAAAACATGCAAAATCCAAAACACGTACAAAATACAAAACACGTGCAAACTCCAAAGCACTTACAAAATCCAAAACACGTGCAAACTCCAAAACACTTACAAAATAAAAAACACATGCAAAAGACAAAACACGTACAAAATACAAAACACATGCAAACTCCAAAACACGTACAAAATACAAAACACATGCAAAATACAAAACACGTACAAAATACAAAACACGTACAAAATACAAAACGCGTGCAAAATCCAAAACACGTACAAAATCCAAAACACGTGCAAACTCCAAAACACATGCAAAATACAAAACACGTGCAAAATACAAAACACGTGCAAAATACAAAACACATGCAAAATACAAAACACGTACAAAATACAAAACACGTGCAAAATACAAAACACGTGCAAAATCCAAAACACGTGCAAACCCCAAAACACGCGCAAACCCCAAAACACGCGCAAACTCCAAAACACAACGGAAGTGCTCCAGGACGCTAGGGGCAGTGTTGAGCTTTTGTTACCTAGTAACTACACAAGCCAGGAAGTACCAATAACCGGATTTGGGGTCTGCAGCCTTAAAGGCCGCATTTTAAGGCTGATTATGTCACAGCGACACGACAAAGACTGTCCCAATTCAAAGGCTGCTCGAAATGCGGCCCTCAAATGTGTCCTTAATTTCCCTGAATTTTAAGGATGGGTCTGTGTAGCCTTCATGGCCCAACATATCCCAGACTTCATAGCGCGGCGGTGGTTTGGATAATTTTGCCGAAAAAAAACGGCGGAAGCGGAGCGGACGAAGAGTAAACTTCCAGAAGTAAGTACTGAATATTATGTCACTTATTTATGCGCAAATGTATTTATAATGAAGAACATTAAAACATTACTGTTGGCAACATGTCGGGAAAGTTATGTGACATTAGCGACGTTTGTACTAACTTGGTTTTAAAGCCTTCACTTCAAAATATTCGCCGTTCAATAGCTGACTTTAATCTTACAGAGAATGTGATGATTTTATGCGTAATTAAAGTCAGTCATGTCAGTCAGCTGACGGTTCACTCCTTAAGCTGAAAGAAAGATGCTTTAATCACAGGAGTCACACATGTGTCCACTGTACCATCTGGGAACTCTTCTTGTTTAGCACTCGTAATGACACAAACACTAAATCCTCCTTCTCTGGTGCTGTTTTGTAGCAGTGTGTACACCTGAGACTGTCACCTGTCTGTCCTGCACTCTCTCTCTGTTTCTTTCTCTCTGATTGTGGAATAAAAGTATGAACATGTATTTATAAGTCACACTTGTGTTTGAATCCTGCAGCTTATCACACATTTGATTTCTATGTGTGACACCTGCAAGTGTCCAGAGTGAGGACAGACTGAGGGACCCACTGCATTACATCATCTGTGAGGCTTTGCACCCCTGATGATCCACCAGGACAATCTCAGCAGTATGTGAGGAAGAGGAGGAGGAAGAGCCAGCAGCAACTGACAGATGGAGAGAATAGACAGACTGTTCCCTGTTTGTGAAGGACTGCTAGAAAAGTTTAAAATAACTAATTGTCTGTCCTGAATCAGTCTTATTAGGTAATGTTCAAATAATGTTATCATCCCAGTGTTTTCAGTGTGAGAGAAAGTACTCAGGGCCTTCAAGTTACACACTATGAAAGGCAGCAACAAGTTCAATGTTCAGAAACCTAAAGTATGTATCAGCAGCAGAATGGAGCTAAAAATAAATGTTTGTTTCAGTTCTATGAAGCTTTGAGGATTTTGGATCAGTAGCACTGCTGTGTTTGTTGCATCATATTGCTGTAATTGTTTATATGCTTTATATATTCTGAGCTAAGTTGATCTATAGTGTTACATCATATTCTATAAGGATGTTATGTGTTTGTATACTTTCTGCCCAGTTTGACCCATTTAGCAGACGTCAGCCTGTTTAAAGCTCTGATATCTATTCTGTATGACTTAAAGCAGTTATGACATGGTCTGATTTTCTCACCCAATAAAGGAATATTTAATACATCAGTCTACTCTTCATTTTATCAGAAACATATATATACTATTATATATTGTACATATATTTATTAGTTTCAGATGTAGCCATTCTTGTATTTTGCTTGTTTACATTATTGTATTTTGCACAACTCTGTTGCTTGTGAAGCTCGCACACAAGAATTTCACTCACATGTGCTGTACCAATGTACCTGCACATGTGATGTGACAATAAAAGTGATTTGATTTGAAACAGCTCACAGCTTGTACATTTTCTTTTTACACATGTATGTAAGCATTTGAGCCAAATTTAGTAATGCCAACATACTGAAGGAACAACATTTGTCTCTTATATATGATACACCTATGCACTGTCAATATACATTTTGAACCAGCTGCAGATGTCAGAGTAACAACTGACTGACCCCCACATAAAGTGCGTTACAGTAGTCCACAGGGGAAGAAAGAAAAGCATGGATCACGGTTTCAAAGTGCTGCCTAGAAAGAAACGATTTCACTCTTGCCAGTCGCCTTAAATGATAAAAATGGACTGGTCCAACTTAAAACCAAGGGCAGTAACAACAGGTTTAAAATAAACCTCCAGGGGTTCCAAATGAAAAGAAGAGGACTCACAGGGGCCACTGGGTCCAAACACCAACAAATCTGTTTTCTTTTCATTCAAATTTAAAAAGTTTAGAGCCAACCAAGCTTTAATGTCATCTAGGCATGTCAAGAGAGGTTTTATTCAGATGCCATCCTTCGGCTTCAGTGGCAAATAAATTTGGCAGTCATTCCTATATACTTGTCTTTGAGTGAAGATTTAAGGTGGTAAGACATGTAAATAACTGCAACTTGAATCTGTACTGAAGCTCAGTATTTGACAAAGAGTTCATGTTCACTGCTGTAATACCTAATAATGACTAATATAATAACCATAATATTGGCCATATTATATTTACATTACCAAAGTGATATGACTTTAGTCTCATGAACAACATTAGCTAATTGTTATTTACTAGCTAATCTTAAATGACTGTTCAGTACAGAAATGAAGCCCAAAAATCATGTTTTACTGTCCTGTGGTCTCAGCCTCAGATACTTATCAAATCACACAAAGCTCTTGTAGAAACAAACAAACAAATGAAAAAAAAAATGTTCTCCTTCATTTCTGTCAAAAAAAGTTGTATGACACGTTTCCAGCTGTTAGTATCATAGTTGCTAGGCAACCTGGGAAGCGCAACGGAGACTAGAGCCCATGTGTTTGCAACAAACTTGCCGTTTATTTTACAAATCGAGCTCAACACTGCCCCTAGCGTCCTGGAGCACTTCCGTTGTGATTTGGAGTTTGCATGTGTTTTGAATTTTGTACGTGTTTTGGATTTTGTACGTGTTTTGGATTTTGCATGTGTTTTGAATTTTGTACGTGTTTTGGATTTTGCACGTGTTTTGTATTTTGCATGTGTTTTGGAGTTTGCATGTGTTTTGAATTTTGTACGTGTTTTGGATTTTGTACGTGTTTTGGATTTTGTACGTGTTTTGGAGTTTGCACGTGTTTTGGAGTTTGCACGTGTTTTGGAGTTTGCACGTGTTTTGGATTTTGCACGTGTTTTGTATTTTGTACGTGTTTTGGATTTTGTATGTGTTTTGGAGCTTGTACGTGTCTTGGATTTTGTACGTGTTTTGGATTTTGCATGTGTTTTGGAGTTTGCATGTGTTTTGGATTTTGTATGTGTTGAGGAGTTTGTGCGTGCTATTTGGAATTTGTAAGTGTTTTGGAGTTTATACATGCTTTGTCTCTAGGGGCCACCGTAGTATTTCCCCACACTTCCACACAATATGTAAGATATGGAAGAACCAGGGTACAGTACAGAGTACGAAGTGCATCTTTATCAAGGAATTGTTTCACTTTGTTCAAAACTGCGAGGCTTCTGGAAATTTTGGTTTTTATGTGTCTGACGTGGGGTTTCCATGAAATTTTGTTATCAATTATAACTCCCAAAAATTTGTTTTCACTCACATTATCAATTGGTACACCTTCAATGATAATTGGTAATTCTATATTATATTTTAAATTACCAAAAAACATTGCTTTAGTTTTATTTATATTTAATGATAATTTATTTATGTCCATCCATTTTTTTTATTAATTTTAGCTCCCTGTTTACAGTCATTACAAGATCAGTATAATCATCGCTACTGAAAAATATGTTGGTGTCATCTGCGAACAGTATGAGTTTAAGTACTTGAGAAACATCAAAAATATCATTTATGTATACATTGAAAAGTTTTGGTCCCAACACTGACCCTTGGGGAACACCACATGTAATACCAAGTTTCTCTGAATGGCCCTATGCTAACATATTGTTCCCGACCTGTTAGGTAACTTTTTAACCAGTTACCAGCTTTCCCTCGAATACCATATCTTTCCAATTTATCCAGTAAAATTGAGTGATTGATTGTGTCGAAGGCCTTTTTGAGGTCAACAAAAATACCAACTGCATATTTATTTTTATCCAGTGTATCAGTAATTTCTTCTACTGCCTCAATTATCGCCATTGAAGTGGTTCTTTGCGTTCTGAAACCATACTGACCAACATTTATTATTTGATGTTTTTCAAGGAATTTTTCTAATCTTGAATTAAAAAGTTTTTCTAGGATTTTTGAGAATTGAGGCAGTAGAGAAATAGGCCTATAATTGGTAAAACTGTGTTTGTCATTACTTTTATATAGTGGTATTACTTTCGCAATTTTCATTTTTTTTGGAAAACAACCGGACTGAAATGATAAATTACAGATATATGTTAAGGGACTAGCAATATTCAGAATAACCTGTTTAACTACAGACATATTTATGTCATGATAATCCATTGAAGACTTACTTTTACATTTTAATGTGATATTTATTACTTCTTGCTCATTTGTAGCTGAGAGGAACAGTGAAAAGGGATTTGATTTTATATTACTGATATTTTCATTTTTATGACACGGGATGTCCGCTGCTAGTTCAGGGCCAACATTTATGAAGAATTTATTGAACCCATCGACAATATTACTCATGTTTCACCATTTGCATCAGTAAAATATTCAGGATATGATGTTCCAGAAGATCCTTGTTTAATTAAGTTGTTTAACACATCCCAAGTTCCGTTTATATTGTTTTTATTTTCATATAATCTTCTTCTATAATAAAGTTGTTTGCTCGTTCTTATAATATCAGTCAATTTATTTCTATATGCTTTATATCTTTGTTCCACTTCTTTTGTTTTTACTTTGATAAACTGTTTATACAGATTGTTTTTCTTTTTGCAAGCATTAATAATTCCTTTTGTGAGCCAAGGACTTTTTATCTTTTTTTTCTTTGTCATGTGTTCGTTTACAGGACAATGTTTATTGTACCACATAGTAAAAATATCTAGGAAATTATCATAAGCCTTGTCCACATCTGACTCTTCATACACCGAACTCCAATCTTGTTGTGCTAAATCGAAATTGAAGGCATGAATTGCTTCTTCATTTATTGTTCGCTTTGCTATCATGATCTTGGTATCTATTTTTTTTAAATCACAGTCACACAAAGTAAAAACTGGTAAGTGGTCAGTTATATCACAGACAAGCAGACCACTATTAATTTGGAAATCCATGACATTAGTAAAAATGTTGTCAATAATAGTGGCGCTATGTGAAGTTATTCTGCTTGGCTTTGTTATTGTTGGATATAGTGATAAGCTGTACATTGTGTCAGTAAAGTCATCAATGGCTTTTAACCTTGTTGGATTTAGCAAATCAATGTTAAAATCACCACAGATAAATAGTAATTTTTGGTTCACCGAAGCAAACGTTTTTTCTATCCATTCATTAAAAGTGTCAATACTTGAACTGGGTGTCCGATATATACAACTTATTATAACATTTCTCTTTTTTTCATTCATAATCTCAATAGTCAAACATTCCAAAATTCCATCAATAGCCATAGACATAGTTGTTACAACATTATATTTTATAGAGTTATGAACATATATAGCAACCCCGCCGCCCGCCTTATTTAATCTATTCATGTATTTTAAATCATATCCATTCAAACAAAAATCTATTCCTTTATCGACATTGAACCAAGTTTCAGTGATGGCTATAACACTAAAGGGGCGAGAAAATTGTTGCAAATAGTCCTTAATGAGATCAAAATTAGAGTACATACTTCTGCTGTTAAAGTGAATTAATGAGAGCTTCCCGTCTAGGTTAATTTCTTTTTCATATTGTTCCTGAGTGAAATAATTACAATTTTTAACAAAAGAAGAGAGAAAGTTACTTTCAGAATCTATTTCTGGATCTATTATATTATGCTCCTTATATTCACAATCTAGATCAATTACTTTCTGTTGAAGAACTAATTTCAACGTGTCCATGTCATTTCCTGGTGTAATTGATACATTGGTGTCAGTTATACTTGTCCAGATCCTCCATGTTCCTCACTATCAGTACTTTTGCCTCTTCTGGTGTCCCGTTTAGCTTAATGAAAATCTTACAGTTTGTTACCCATGTATGTTGTATTTTACCGTTCTTCTTCAGTTGCCTTGCCTTCCTCGCGATGTCTGCGTTTTTTCGTGTCAGATGTTCATTAATGAAAACGTCCGTGCCTTTCAGTTTGCGTCCTTGTTTCAGCAGTGCGACCTTGTTCTTCCGATTGACAAATCTCATAATGATGGCCGGCAGTCTGTCACTCCTCCTGGGCAGTGAGTGACATGCTTCTATGTGCTCCAGGTCCATCTCTATCCCCTTGCTTTGGAGGAAGGACGCCACCTGTTGCTCTACCGAGCGGGTCTCCTCGTCGCTGGGCTCCCCGACGTTCCCGGCCACCGCGCGCGCATACGAGCGCGGCTTGATTTTAATACCGCTGATGACCAGGTCGTTCGTACGGGTGTACTGCTCCAGCTCATCCACCCGCCGCTCGAGATCCATGATCCGTCTGTCCTTCTCGGCATTTTGGAGGCGTAGCTGTTTTACCTCCTCCAGAAGCCCCAGAAGCAGCTCCTGCTGTGCCCTGACTGCGGCCACGTCTCCGCACAGCGCTCCGAGGGAGGTTTTAATGTCCTCAACCTCCTCTGGTGTTGGGCCTTTCTTGGGTGGCATACTGAAGCGAGAGCACGAGGCGGCCACCACGAGGGACCCAGAAGCGGAATTTCTGATGATGGCGCCTGGCTAGGCCTGCTGGCTGATGGTGGAGCCTGGCTGTGGCCTGCTGGCTGATGGTGGAGCCTGGCTGGGTCTGCTGGATGTGGCCTGCTGGCTGATGGTGGAGCCTGGCTGTGGCCTACTGGCTGATGGTGGAGCCTGGCTGTGGCCTGCTGGCTGATGGTGGAGCCTGGCTGTGGCCTGCTGAGCCTGGCTGTATATGTAATTTGCAGCTCCTTTGTCTATAAATCAAAGTATTATCAGTTTCACGATGTATCGTATGTTTCCACAGTCTGTCTTTACGGCTGAATCGTCACTCTGAATCACTGTTGACGTCTTCCTCTACACCCCGAATGATCGGCATTTGATCTCCCCAGTCACTGCTCCGAGCGCAGCGGTACATATCTCTGTCACTACTGAATGTCAGTACCTTTTGTCTTCTCTCTCCAACAGAGTGCATTTTGTCTTCATCTCTCTATGCCAGAGATGGGCAACTCCAGGCCTCAAGGGCCAATGTGCTGCAGGTTTTAGATGTGAGTTGGGGAACACCATAACTGCCTGGAGAGAGCAAGTCAGGGCTAGTGAGCTTGCTCTCTCCCTCCGTTTTCTCCACCGGTTCCTGTTCCCTCGTCTAAAAGGAAGCGACGAACGAGAAACAAACACAGAGAGAGGAAAAAGTGGTTATACAGAACTTGAGGACATTATCTACATGTAATTATCTACATAATTACAAATTTGTTGTGTTTTCTTTAACAATGTCAGAAGGAGAGAGGCACTGAGGCACCGTCTTCCGCCCCCCGGCGCTCCTGCTGCGCCTCCTCCTTCTGACAGGAACTGCCTACAGAACAAGCATGAATGATGCCTGAGTGGACACACGCAACTCACAAGTTCCTGGCTCTGTCAGCTCCTCTGCAGAGGGTTTCCCTAAGAAGGTGGACCTAGCAGGGTCACCGGGGGACGGGGAGCTGTGCCTCACGGCCCTCACTTCGTCGGAGAAACCCTCATGCAGAGTTCAGAAACTTGTGTGTTGAGTATGTCGCTGTGAGCCTCCACCATTTAACTAGTGGGTGAAGCCTGAACTGTCTAGAGACAGACCAGACCAGCTGCACAACACAGACACTTCAAACCTGAGGACAAATCTGAGAGAACAGAAAAAGGAAAGGAAACTTAGCTTAGAACCATGCAGCGCTACAGGAGACGGCAGCACTGCAGAGGTGAGGACCGGCACCTGTTTGAAAGAGACAAATGCACACAAACACACACAACAACGAACGAGAAACAAACACAGAGAGAGGAAAAAGTGGTTATACAGAACTTGAGGACATTATCTACATGTAATTATCTACATAATTACAAATTTGTTGTGTTTTCTTTAACAATGTCAGAAGGAGAGAGGCACTGAGGCACCGTCTTCCGCCCCCCGGCGCTCCTGCTGCGCCTCCTCCTTCTGACAGGAACTGCCTACAGAACAAGCATGAATGATGCCTGAGTGGACACACGCAACTCACAAGTTCCTGGCTCTGTCAGCTCCTCTGCAGAGGGTTTCCCTAAGAAGGTGGACCTAGCAGGGTCACCGGGGGACGGGGAGCTGTGCCTCACGGCCCTCACTTCGTCGGAGAAACCCTCATGCAGAGTTCAGAAACTTGTGTGTTGAGTATGTCGCTGTGAGCCTCCACCATTTAACTAGTGGGTGAAGCCTGAACTGTCTAGAGACAGACCAGACCAGCTGCACAACACAGACACTTCAAACCTGAGGACAAATCTGAGAGAACAGAAAAAGGAAAGGAAACTTAGCTTAGAACCATGCAGCGCTACAGGAGACGGCAGCACTGCAGAGGTGAGGACCGGCACCTGTTTGAAAGAGACAAATGCACACAAACACACACAACAACGAACGAGAAACAAACACAGAGAGAGGAAAAAATGGTTATACAGAACTTGAGGACATTATCTACATGTAATTATCTACATAATTACAAATTTGTTGTGTTTTCTTTAACAATGTCAGAAGGAGAGAGGCACTGAGGCACCGTCTTCCGCCCCCCGGCGCTCCTGCTGCGCCTCCTCCTTCTGACAGGAACTGCCTACAGAACAAGCATGAATGATGCCTGAGTGGACACACGCAACTCACAAGTTCCTGGCTCTGTCAGCTCCTCTGCAGAGGGTTTCCCTAAGAAGGTGGACCTAGCAGGGTCACCGGGGGACGGGGAGCTGTGCCTCACGGCCCTCACTTCGTCGGAGAAACCCTCATGCAGAGTTCAGAAACTTGTGTGTTGAGTATGTCGCTGTGAGCCTCCACCATTTAACTAGTGGGTGAAGCCTGAACTGTCTAGAGACAGACCAGACCAGCTGCACAACACAGACACTTCAAACCTGAGGACAAATCTGAGAGAACAGAAAAAGGAAAGGAAACTTAGCTTAGAACCATGCAGCGCTACAGGAGACGGCAGCACTGCAGAGGTGAGGACCGGCACCTGTTTGAAAGAGACAAATGCACACAAACACACACAACAACGAACGAGAAACAAACACAGAGAGAGGAAAAAGTGGTTATACAGAACTTGAGGACATTATCTACATGTAATTATCTACATAATTACAAATTTGTTGTGTTTTCTTTAACAATGTCAGAAGGAGAGAGGCACTGAGGCACCGTCTTCCGCCCCCCGGCGCTCCTGCTGCGCCTCCTCCTTCTGACAGGAACTGCCTACAGAACAAGCATGAATGATGCCTGAGTGGACACACGCAACTCACAAGTTCCTGGCTCTGTCAGCTCCTCTGCAGAGGGTTTCCCTAAGAAGGTGGACCTAGCAGGGTCACCGGGGGACGGGGAGCTGTGCCTCACGGCCCTCACTTCGTCGGAGAAACCCTCATGCAGAGTTCAGAAACTTGTGTGTTGAGTATGTCGCTGTGAGCCTCCACCATTTAACTAGTGGGTGAAGCCTGAACTGTCTAGAGACAGACCAGACCAGCTGCACAACACAGACACTTCAAACCTGAGGACAAATCTGAGAGAACAGAAAAAGGAAAGGAAACTTAGCTTAGAACCATGCAGCGCTACAGGAGACGGCAGCACTGCAGAGGTGAGGACCGGCACCTGTTTGAAAGAGACAAATGCACACAAACACACACAACACCGAACGAGAAACAAACACAGAGAGAGGAAAAAGTGGTTATACAGAACTTGAGGACATTATCTACATGTAATTATCTACATAATTACAAATTTGTTGTGTTTTCTTTAACAATGTCAGAAGGAGAGAGGCACTGAGGCACCGTCTTCCGCCCCCCGGCGCTCCTGCTGCGCCTCCTCCTTCTGACAGGAACTGCCTACAGAACAAGCATGAATGATGCCTGAGTGGACACACACAACTCACAAGTTCCTGGCTCTGTCAGCTCCTCTGCAGAGGGTTTCCCTAAGAAGGTGGACCTAGCAGGGTCACCGGGGGACGGGGAGCTGTGCCTCACGGCCCTCACTTCGTCGGAGAAACCCTCATGCAGAGTTCAGAAACTTGTGTGTTGAGTATGTCGCTGTGAGCCTCCACCATTTAACTAGTGGGTGAAGCCTGAACTGTCTAGAGACAGACCAGACCAGCTGCACAACACAGACACTTCAAACCTGAGGACAAATCTGAGAGAACAGAAAAAGGAAAGGAAACTTAGCTTAGAACCATGCAGCGCTACAGGAGACGGCAGCACTGCAGAGGTCAGGACCGGCACCTGTTTGAAAGAGACAAATGCACACAAACACACACAACACCGAACGAGAAACAAACACAGAGAGAGGAAAAAGTGGTTATACAGAACTTGAGGACATTATCTACATGTAATTATCTACATAATTACAAATTTGTTGTGTTTTCTTTAACAATGTCAGAAGGAGAGAGGCACTGAGGCACCGTCTTCCGCCCCCCGGCGCTCCTGCTGCGCCTCCTCCTTCTGACAGGAACTGCCTACAGAACAAGCATGAATGATGCCTGAGTGGACACACGCAACTCACAAGTTCCTGGCTCTGTCAGCTCCTCTGCAGAGGGTTTCCCTAAGAAGGTGGACCTAGCAGGGTCACCGGGGGACGGGGAGCTGTGCCTCACGGCCCTCACTTCGTCGGAGAAACCCTCATGCAGAGTTCAGAAACTTGTGTGTTGAGTATGTCGCTGTGAGCCTCCACCATTTAACTAGTGGGTGAAGCCTGAACTGTCTAGAGACAGACCAGACCAGCTGCACAACACAGACACTTCAAACCTGAGGACAAATCTGAGAGAACAGAAAAAGGAAAGGAAACTTAGCTTAGAACCATGCAGCGCTACAGGAGACGGCAGCACTGCAGAGGTGAGGACCGGCACCTGTTTGAAAGAGACAAATGCACACAAACACACACAACAACGAACGAGAAACAAACACAGAGAGAGGAAAAAGTGGTTATACAGAACTTGAGGACATTATCTACATGTAATTATCTACATAATTACAAATTTGTTGTGTTTTCTTTAACAATGTCAGAAGGAGAGAGGCACTGAGGCACCGTCTTCCGCCCCCCGGCGCTCCTGCTGCGCCTCCTCCTTCTGACAGGAACTGCCTACAGAACAAGCATGAATGATGCCTGAGTGGACACACGCAACTCACAAGTTCCTGGCTCTGTCAGCTCCTCTGCAGAGGGTTTCCCTAAGAAGGTGGACCTAGCAGGGTCACCGGGGGACGGGGAGCTGTGCCTCACGGCCCTCACTTCGTCGGAGAAACCCTCATGCAGAGTTCAGAAACTTGTGTGTTGAGTATGTCGCTGTGAGCCTCCACCATTTAACTAGTGGGTGAAGCCTGAACTGTCTAGAGACAGACCAGACCAGCTGCACAACACAGACACTTCAAACCTGAGGACAAATCTGAGAGAACAGAAAAAGGAAAGGAAACTTAGCTTAGAACCATGCAGCGCTACAGGAGACGGCAGCACTGCAGAGGTGAGGACCGGCACCTGTTTGAAAGAGACAAATGCACACAAACACACACAACAACGAACGAGAAACAAACACAGAGAGAGGACAAAGTGGTTATACAGAACTTGAGGACATTATCTACATGTAATTATCTACATAATTACAAATTTGTTGTGTTTTCTTTAACAATGTCAGAAGGAGAGAGGCACTGAGGCACCGTCTTCCGCCCCCCGGCGCTCCTGCTGCGCCTCCTCCTTCTGACAGGAACTGCCTACAGAACAAGCATGAATGATGCCTGAGTGGACACACGCAACTCACAAGTTCCTGGCTCTGTCAGCTCCTCTGCAGAGGGTTTCCCTAAGAAGGTGGACCTAGCAGGGTCACCGGGGGACGGGGAGCTGTGCCTCACGGCCCTCACTTCGTCGGAGAAACCCTCATGCAGAGTTCAGAAACTTGTGTGTTGAGTATGTCGCTGTGAGCCTCCACCATTTAACTAGTGGGTGAAGCCTGAACTGTCTAGAGACAGACCAGACCAGCTGCACAACACAGACACTTCAAACCTGAGGACAAATCTGAGAGAACAGAAAAAGGAAAGGAAACTTAGCTTAGAACCATGCAGCGCTACAGGAGACGGCAGCACTGCAGAGGTGAGGACCGGCACCTGTTTGAAAGAGACAAATGCACACAAACACACACAACAACGAACGAGAAACAAACACAGAGAGAGGAAAAAGTGGTTATACAGAACTTGAGGACATTATCTACATGTAATTATCTACATAATTACAAATTTGTTGTGTTTTCTTTAACAATGTCAGAAGGAGAGAGGCACTGAGGCACCGTCTTCCGCCCCCCGGCGCTCCTGCTGCGCCTCCTCCTTCTGACAGGAACTGCCTACAGAACAAGCATGAATGATGCCTGAGTGGACACACGCAACTCACAAGTTCCTGGCTCTGTCAGCTCCTCTGCAGAGGGTTTCCCTAAGAAGGTGGACCTAGCAGGGTCACCGGGGGACGGGGAGCTGTGCCTCACGGCCCTCACTTCGTCGGAGAAACCCTCATGCAGAGTTCAGAAACTTGTGTGTTGAGTATGTCGCTGTGAGCCTCCACCATTTAACTAGTGGGTGAAGCCTGAACTGTCTAGAGACAGACCAGACCAGCTGCACAACACAGACACTTCAAACCTGAGGACAAATCTGAGAGAACAGAAAAAGGAAAGGAAACTTAGCTTAGAACCATGCAGCGCTACAGGAGACGGCAGCACTGCAGAGGTGAGGACCGGCACCTGTTTGAAAGAGACAAATGCACACAAACACACACAACAACGAACGAGAAACAAACACAGAGAGAGGAAAAAGTGGTTATACAGAACTTGAGGACATTATCTACATGTAATTATCTACATAATTACAAATTTGTTGTGTTTTCTTTAACAATGTCAGAAGGAGAGAGGCACTGAGGCACCGTCTTCCGCCCCCCGGCGCTCCTGCTGCGCCTCCTCCTTCTGACAGGAACTGCCTACAGAACAAGCATGAATGATGCCTGAGTGGACACACGCAACTCACAAGTTCCTGGCTCTGTCAGCTCCTCTGCAGAGGGTTTCCCTAAGAAGGTGGACCTAGCAGGGTCACCGGGGGACGGGGAGCTGTGCCTCACGGCCCTCACTTCGTCGGAGAAACCCTCATGCAGAGTTCAGAAACTTGTGTGTTGAGTATGTCGCTGTGAGCCTCCACCATTTAACTAGTGGGTGAAGCCTGAACTGTCTAGAGACAGACCAGACCAGCTGCACAACACAGACACTTCAAACCTGAGGACAAATCTGAGAGAACAGAAAAAGGAAAGGAAACTTAGCTTAGAACCATGCAGCGCTACAGGAGACGGCAGCACTGCAGAGGTGAGGACCGGCACCTGTTTGAAAGAGACAAATGCACACAAACACACACAACAACGAACGAGAAACAAACACAGAGAGAGGAAAAAGTGGTTATACAGAACTTGAGGACATTATCTACATGTAATTATCTACATAATTACAAATTTGTTGTGTTTTCTTTAACAATGTCAGAAGGAGAGAGGCACTGAGGCACCGTCTTCCGCCCCCCGGCGCTCCTGCTGCGCCTCCTCCTTCTGACAGGAACTGCCTACAGAACAAGCATGAATGATGCCTGAGTGGACACACGCAACTCACAAGTTCCTGGCTCTGTCAGCTCCTCTGCAGAGGGTTTCCCTAAGAAGGTGGACCTAGCAGGGTCACCGGGGGACGGGGAGCTGTGCCTCACGGCCCTCACTTCGTCGGAGAAACCCTCATGCAGAGTTCAGAAACTTGTGTGTTGAGTATGTCGCTGTGAGCCTCCACCATTTAACTAGTGGGTGAAGCCTGAACTGTCTAGAGACAGACCAGACCAGCTGCACAACACAGACACTTCAAACCTGAGGACAAATCTGAGAGAACAGAAAAAGGAAAGGAAACTTAGCTTAGAACCATGCAGCGCTACAGGAGACGGCAGCACTGCAGAGGTGAGGACCGGCACCTGTTTGAAAGAGACAAATGCACACAAACACACACAACAACGAACGAGAAACAAACACAGAGAGAGGAAAAAGTGGTTATACAGAACTTGAGGACATTATCTACATGTAATTATCTACATAATTACAAATTTGTTGTGTTTTCTTTAACAATGTCAGAAGGAGAGAGGCACTGAGGCACCGTCTTCCGCCCCCCGGCGCTCCTGCTGCGCCTCCTCCTTCTGACAGGAACTGCCTACAGAACAAGCATGAATGATGCCTGAGTGGACACACGCAACTCACAAGTTCCTGGCTCTGTCAGCTCCTCTGCAGAGGGTTTCCCTAAGAAGGTGGACCTAGCAGGGTCACCGGGGGACGGGGAGCTGTGCCTCACGGCCCTCACTTCGTCGGAGAAACCCTCATGCAGAGTTCAGAAACTTGTGTGTTGAGTATGTCGCTGTGAGCCTCCACCATTTAACTAGTGGGTGAAGCCTGAACTGTCTAGAGACAGACCAGACCAGCTGCACAACACAGACACTTCAAACCTGAGGACAAATCTGAGAGAACAGAAAAAGGAAAGGAAACTTAGCTTAGAACCATGCAGCGCTACAGGAGACGGCAGCACTGCAGAGGTGAGGACCGGCACCTGTTTGAAAGAGACAAATGCACACAAACACACACAACAACGAACGAGAAACAAACACAGAGAGAGGACAAAGTGGTTATACAGAACTTGAGGACATTATCTACATGTAATTATCTACATAATTACAAATTTGTTGTGTTTTCTTTAACAATATCAGAAGGAGAGAGGCACTGAGGCACCGTCTTCCGCCCCCCGGCGCTCCTGCTGCGCCTCCTCCTTCTGACAGGAACTGCCTACAGAACAAGCATGAATGATGCCTGAGTGGACACACGCAACTCACAAGTTCCTGGCTCTGTCAGCTCCTCTGCAGAGGGTTTCCCTAAGAAGGTGGACCTAGCAGGGTCACCGGGGGACGGGGAGCTGTGCCTCACGGCCCTCACTTCGTCGGAGAAACCCTCATGCAGAGTTCAGAAACTTGTGTGTTGAGTATGTCGCTGTGAGCCTCCACCATTTAACTAGTGGGTGAAGCCTGAACTGTCTAGAGACAGACCAGACCAGCTGCACAACACAGACACTTCAAACCTGAGGACAAATCTGAGAGAACAGAAAAAGGAAAGGAAACTTAGCTTAGAACCATGCAGCGCTACAGGAGACGGCAGCACTGCAGAGGTGAGGACCGGCACCTGTTTGAAAGAGACAAATGCACGCAAAAACACACAACAACGAACGAGAAACAAACACAGAGAGAGGACAAAGTGGTTATACAGAACTTGAGGACATTATCTACATGTAATTATCTACATAATTATAAATTTGTTGTGTTTTCTTTAACAATGTCAGAAGGAGAGAGGCACTGAGGCACCGTCTTCCGCCCCCCGGCGCTCCTGCTGCGCCTCCTCCTTCTGACAGGAACTGCCTACAGAACAAGCATGAATGATGCCTGAGTGGACACACGCAACTCACAAGTTCCTGGCTCTGTCAGCTCCTCTGCAGAGGGTTTCCCTAAGAAGGTGGACCTAGCAGGGTCACCGGGGGACGGGGAGCTGTGCCTCACGGCCCTCACTTCGTCGGAGAAACCCTCATGCAGAGTTCAGAAACTTGTGTGTTGAGTATGTCGCTGTGAGCCTCCACCATTTAACTAGTGGGTGAAGCCTGAACTGTCTAGAGACAGACCAGACCAGCTGCACAACACAGACACTTCAAACCTGAGGACAAATCTGAGAGAACAGAAAAAGGAAAGGAAACTTAGCTTAGAACCATGCAGCGCTACAGGAGACGGCAGCACTGCAGAGGTGAGGACCGGCACCTGTTTGAAAGAGACAAATGCACACAAACACACACAACAACGAACGAGAAACAAACACAGAGAGAGGAAAAAGTGGTTATACAGAACTTGAGGACATTATCTACATGTAATTATCTACATAATTACAAATTTGTTGTGTTTTCTTTAACAATGTCAGAAGGAGAGAGGCACTGAGGCACCGTCTTCCGCCCCCCGGCGCTCCTGCTGCGCCTCCTCCTTCTGACAGGAACTGCCTACAGAACAAGCATGAATGATGCCTGAGTGGACACACGCAACTCACAAGTTCCTGGCTCTGTCAGCTCCTCTGCAGAGGGTTTCCCTAAGAAGGTGGACCTAGCAGGGTCACCGGGGGACGGGGAGCTGTGCCTCACGGCCCTCACTTCGTCGGAGAAACCCTCATGCAGAGTTCAGAAACTTGTGTGTTGAGTATGTCGCTGTGAGCCTCCACCATTTAACTAGTGGGTGAAGCCTGAACTGTCTAGAGACAGACCAGACCAGCTGCACAACACAGACACTTCAAACCTGAGGACAAATCTGAGAGAACAGAAAAAGGAAAGGAAACTTAGCTTAGAACCATGCAGCGCTACAGGAGACGGCAGCACTGCAGAGGTGAGGACCGGCACCTGTTTGAAAGAGACAAATGCACACAAACACACACAACAACGAACGAGAAACAAACACAGAGAGAGGAAAAAATGGTTATACAGAACTTGAGGACATTATCTACATGTAATTATCTACATAATTACAAATTTGTTGTGTTTTCTTTAACAATGTCAGAAGGAGAGAGGCACTGAGGCACCGTCTTCCGCCCCCCGGCGCTCCTGCTGCGCCTCCTCCTTCTGACAGGAACTGCCTACAGAACAAGCATGAATGATGCCTGAGTGGACACACGCAACTCACAAGTTCCTGGCTCTGTCAGCTCCTCTGCAGAGGGTTTCCCTAAGAAGGTGGACCTAGCAGGGTCACCGGGGGACGGGGAGCTGTGCCTCACGGCCCTCACTTCGTCAGAGAAACCCTCATGCAGAGTTCAGAAACTTGTGTGTTGAGTATGTCGCTGTGAGCCTCCACCATTTAACTAGTGGGTGAAGCCTGAACTGTCTAGAGACAGACCAGACCAGCTGCACAACACAGACACTTCAAACCTGAGGACAAATCTGAGAGAACAGAAAAAGGAAAGGAAACTTAGCTTAGAACCATGCAGCGCTACAGGAGACGGCAGCACTGCAGAGGTGAGGACCGGCACCTGTTTGAAAGAGACAAATGCACACAAACACACACAACAACGAACGAGAAACAAACACAGAGAGAGGAAAAAGTGGTTATACAGAACTTGAGGACATTATCTACATGTAATTATCTACATAATTACAAATTTGTTGTGTTTTCTTTAACAATGTCAGAAGGAGAGAGGCACTGAGGCACCGTCTTCCGCCCCCCGGCGCTCCTGCTGCGCCTCCTCCTTCTGACAGGAACTGCCTACAGAACAAGCATGAATGATGCCTGAGTGGACACACGCAACTCACAAGTTCCTGGCTCTGTCAGCTCCTCTGCAGAGGGTTTCCCTAAGAAGGTGGACCTAGCAGGGTCACCGGGGGACGGGGAGCTGTGCCTCACGGCCCTCACTTCGTCGGAGAAACCCTCATGCAGAGTTCAGAAACTTGTGTGTTGAGTATGTCGCTGTGAGCCTCCACCATTTAACTAGTGGGTGAAGCCTGAACTGTCTAGAGACAGACCAGACCAGCTGCACAACACAGACACTTCAAACCTGAGGACAAATCTGAGAGAACAGAAAAAGGAAAGGAAACTTAGCTTAGAACCATGCAGCGCTACAGGAGACGGCAGCACTGCAGAGGTGAGGACCGGCACCTGTTTGAAAGAGACAAATGCACACAAACACACACAACACCGAACGAGAAACAAACACAGAGAGAGGAAAAAGTGGTTATACAGAACTTGAGGACATTATCTACATGTAATTATCTACATAATTACAAATTTGTTGTGTTTTCTTTAACAATGTCAGAAGGAGAGAGGCACTGAGGCACCGTCTTCCGCCCCCCGGCGCTCCTGCTGCGCCTCCTCCTTCTGACAGGAACTGCCTACAGAACAAGCATGAATGATGCCTGAGTGGACACACACAACTCACAAGTTCCTGGCTCTGTCAGCTCCTCTGCAGAGGGTTTCCCTAAGAAGGTGGACCTAGCAGGGTCACCGGGGGACGGGGAGCTGTGCCTCACGGCCCTCACTTCGTCGGAGAAACCCTCATGCAGAGTTCAGAAACTTGTGTGTTGAGTATGTCGCTGTGAGCCTCCACCATTTAACTAGTGGGTGAAGCCTGAACTGTCTAGAGACAGACCAGACCAGCTGCACAACACAGACACTTCAAACCTGAGGACAAATCTGAGAGAACAGAAAAAGGAAAGGAAACTTAGCTTAGAACCATGCAGCGCTACAGGAGACGGCAGCACTGCAGAGGTCAGGACCGGCACCTGTTTGAAAGAGACAAATGCACACAAACACACACAACACCGAACGAGAAACAAACACAGAGAGAGGAAAAAGTGGTTATACAGAACTTGAGGACATTATCTACATGTAATTATCTACATAATTACAAATTTGTTGTGTTTTCTTTAACAATGTCAGAAGGAGAGAGGCACTGAGGCACCGTCTTCCGCCCCCCGGCGCTCCTGCTGCGCCTCCTCCTTCTGACAGGAACTGCCTACAGAACAAGCATGAATGATGCCTGAGTGGACACACGCAACTCACAAGTTCCTGGCTCTGTCAGCTCCTCTGCAGAGGGTTTCCCTAAGAAGGTGGACCTAGCAGGGTCACCGGGGGACGGGGAGCTGTGCCTCACGGCCCTCACTTCGTCGGAGAAACCCTCATGCAGAGTTCAGAAACTTGTGTGTTGAGTATGTCGCTGTGAGCCTCCACCATTTAACTAGTGGGTGAAGCCTGAACTGTCTAGAGACAGACCAGACCAGCTGCACAACACAGACACTTCAAACCTGAGGACAAATCTGAGAGAACAGAAAAAGGAAAGGAAACTTAGCTTAGAACCATGCAGCGCTACAGGAGACGGCAGCACTGCAGAGGTGAGGACCGGCACCTGTTTGAAAGAGACAAATGCACACAAACACACACAACAACGAACGAGAAACAAACACAGAGAGAGGAAAAAGTGGTTATACAGAACTTGAGGACATTATCTACATGTAATTATCTACATAATTACAAATTTGTTGTGTTTTCTTTAACAATGTCAGAAGGAGAGAGGCACTGAGGCACCGTCTTCCGCCCCCCGGCGCTCCTGCTGCGCCTCCTCCTTCTGACAGGAACTGCCTACAGAACAAGCATGAATGATGCCTGAGTGGACACACGCAACTCACAAGTTCCTGGCTCTGTCAGCTCCTCTGCAGAGGGTTTCCCTAAGAAGGTGGACCTAGCAGGGTCACCGGGGGACGGGGAGCTGTGCCTCACGGCCCTCACTTCGTCGGAGAAACCCTCATGCAGAGTTCAGAAACTTGTGTGTTGAGTATGTCGCTGTGAGCCTCCACCATTTAACTAGTGGGTGAAGCCTGAACTGTCTAGAGACAGACCAGACCAGCTGCACAACACAGACACTTCAAACCTGAGGACAAATCTGAGAGAACAGAAAAAGGAAAGGAAACTTAGCTTAGAACCATGCAGCGCTACAGGAGACGGCAGCACTGCAGAGGTGAGGACCGGCACCTGTTTGAAAGAGACAAATGCACACAAACACACACAACAACGAACGAGAAACAAACACAGAGAGAGGACAAAGTGGTTATACAGAACTTGAGGACATTATCTACATGTAATTATCTACATAATTACAAATTTGTTGTGTTTTCTTTAACAATGTCAGAAGGAGAGAGGCACTGAGGCACCGTCTTCCGCCCCCCGGCGCTCCTGCTGCGCCTCCTCCTTCTGACAGGAACTGCCTACAGAACAAGCATGAATGATGCCTGAGTGGACACACGCAACTCACAAGTTCCTGGCTCTGTCAGCTCCTCTGCAGAGGGTTTCCCTAAGAAGGTGGACCTAGCAGGGTCACCGGGGGACGGGGAGCTGTGCCTCACGGCCCTCACTTCGTCGGAGAAACCCTCATGCAGAGTTCAGAAACTTGTGTGTTGAGTATGTCGCTGTGAGCCTCCACCATTTAACTAGTGGGTGAAGCCTGAACTGTCTAGAGACAGACCAGACCAGCTGCACAACACAGACACTTCAAACCTGAGGACAAATCTGAGAGAACAGAAAAAGGAAAGGAAACTTAGCTTAGAACCATGCAGCGCTACAGGAGACGGCAGCACTGCAGAGGTGAGGACCGGCACCTGTTTGAAAGAGACAAATGCACACAAACACACACAACAACGAACGAGAAACAAACACAGAGAGAGGAAAAAGTGGTTATACAGAACTTGAGGACATTATCTACATGTAATTATCTACATAATTACAAATTTGTTGTGTTTTCTTTAACAATGTCAGAAGGAGAGAGGCACTGAGGCACCGTCTTCCGCCCCCCGGCGCTCCTGCTGCGCCTCCTCCTTCTGACAGGAACTGCCTACAGAACAAGCATGAATGATGCCTGAGTGGACACACGCAACTCACAAGTTCCTGGCTCTGTCAGCTCCTCTGCAGAGGGTTTCCCTAAGAAGGTGGACCTAGCAGGGTCACCGGGGGACGGGGAGCTGTGCCTCACGGCCCTCACTTCGTCGGAGAAACCCTCATGCAGAGTTCAGAAACTTGTGTGTTGAGTATGTCGCTGTGAGCCTCCACCATTTAACTAGTGGGTGAAGCCTGAACTGTCTAGAGACAGACCAGACCAGCTGCACAACACAGACACTTCAAACCTGAGGACAAATCTGAGAGAACAGAAAAAGGAAAGGAAACTTAGCTTAGAACCATGCAGCGCTACAGGAGACGGCAGCACTGCAGAGGTGAGGACCGGCACCTGTTTGAAAGAGACAAATGCACACAAACACACACAACAACGAACGAGAAACAAACACAGAGAGAGGAAAAAGTGGTTATACAGAACTTGAGGACATTATCTACATGTAATTATCTACATAATTACAAATTTGTTGTGTTTTCTTTAACAATGTCAGAAGGAGAGAGGCACTGAGGCACCGTCTTCCGCCCCCCGGCGCTCCTGCTGCGCCTCCTCCTTCTGACAGGAACTGCCTACAGAACAAGCATGAATGATGCCTGAGTGGACACACGCAACTCACAAGTTCCTGGCTCTGTCAGCTCCTCTGCAGAGGGTTTCCCTAAGAAGGTGGACCTAGCAGGGTCACCGGGGGACGGGGAGCTGTGCCTCACGGCCCTCACTTCGTCGGAGAAACCCTCATGCAGAGTTCAGAAACTTGTGTGTTGAGTATGTCGCTGTGAGCCTCCACCATTTAACTAGTGGGTGAAGCCTGAACTGTCTAGAGACAGACCAGACCAGCTGCACAACACAGACACTTCAAACCTGAGGACAAATCTGAGAGAACAGAAAAAGGAAAGGAAACTTAGCTTAGAACCATGCAGCGCTACAGGAGACGGCAGCACTGCAGAGGTGAGGACCGGCACCTGTTTGAAAGAGACAAATGCACACAAACACACACAACAACGAACGAGAAACAAACACAGAGAGAGGACAAAGTGGTTATACAGAACTTGAGGACATTATCTACATGTAATTATCTACATAATTACAAATTTGTTGTGTTTTCTTTAACAATATCAGAAGGAGAGAGGCACTGAGGCACCGTCTTCCGCCCCCCGGCGCTCCTGCTGCGCCTCCTCCTTCTGACAGGAACTGCCTACAGAACAAGCATGAATGATGCCTGAGTGGACACACGCAACTCACAAGTTCCTGGCTCTGTCAGCTCCTCTGCAGAGGGTTTCCCTAAGAAGGTGGACCTAGCAGGGTCACCGGGGGACGGGGAGCTGTGCCTCACGGCCCTCACTTCGTCGGAGAAACCCTCATGCAGAGTTCAGAAACTTGTGTGTTGAGTATGTCGCTGTGAGCCTCCACCATTTAACTAGTGGGTGAAGCCTGAACTGTCTAGAGACAGACCAGACCAGCTGCACAACACAGACACTTCAAACCTGAGGACAAATCTGAGAGAACAGAAAAAGGAAAGGAAACTTAGCTTAGAACCATGCAGCGCTACAGGAGACGGCAGCACTGCAGAGGTGAGGACCGGCACCTGTTTGAAAGAGACAAATGCACGCAAAAACACACAACAACGAACGAGAAACAAACACAGAGAGAGGACAAAGTGGTTATACAGAACTTGAGGACATTATCTACATGTAATTATCTACATAATTATAAATTTGTTGTGTTTTCTTTAACAATGTCAGAAGGAGAGAGGCACTGAGGCACCGTCTTCCGCCCCCCGGCGCTCCTGCTGCGCCTCCTCCTTCTGACAGGAACTGCCTACAGAACAAGCATGAATGATGCCTGAGTGGACACACGCAACTCACAAGTTCCTGGCTCTGTCAGCTCCTCTGCAGAGGGTTTCCCTAAGAAGGTGGACCTAGCAGGGTCACCGGGGGACGGGGAGCTGTGCCTCACGGCCCTCACTTCGTCGGAGAAACCCTCATGCAGAGTTCAGAAACTTGTGTGTTGAGTATGTCGCTGTGAGCCTCCACCATTTAACTAGTGGGTGAAGCCTGAACTGTCTAGAGACAGACCAGACCAGCTGCACAACACAGACACTTCAAACCTGAGGACAAATCTGAGAGAACAGAAAAAGGAAAGGAAACTTAGCTTAGAACCATGCAGCGCTACAGGAGACGGCAGCACTGCAGAGGTGAGGACCGGCACCTGTTTGAAAGAGACAAATGCACACAAACACACACAACAACGAACGAGAAACAAACACAGAGAGAGGAAAAAGTGGTTATACAGAACTTGAGGACATTATCTACATGTAATTATCTACATAATTACAAATTTGTTGTGTTTTCTTTAACAATGTCAGAAGGAGAGAGGCACTGAGGCACCGTCTTCCGCCCCCCGGCGCTCCTGCTGCGCCTCCTCCTTCTGACAGGAACTGCCTACAGAACAAGCATGAATGATGCCTGAGTGGACACACGCAACTCACAAGTTCCTGGCTCTGTCAGCTCCTCTGCAGAGGGTTTCCCTAAGAAGGTGGACCTAGCAGGGTCACCGGGGGACGGGGAGCTGTGCCTCACGGCCCTCACTTCGTCGGAGAAACCCTCATGCAGAGTTCAGAAACTTGTGTGTTGAGTATGTCGCTGTGAGCCTCCACCATTTAACTAGTGGGTGAAGCCTGAACTGTCTAGAGACAGACCAGACCAGCTGCACAACACAGACACTTCAAACCTGAGGACAAATCTGAGAGAACAGAAAAAGGAAAGGAAACTTAGCTTAGAACCATGCAGCGCTACAGGAGACGGCAGCACTGCAGAGGTGAGGACCGGCACCTGTTTGAAAGAGACAAATGCACACAAACACACACAACAACGAACGAGAAACAAACACAGAGAGAGGAAAAAATGGTTATACAGAACTTGAGGACATTATCTACATGTAATTATCTACATAATTACAAATTTGTTGTGTTTTCTTTAACAATGTCAGAAGGAGAGAGGCACTGAGGCACCGTCTTCCGCCCCCCGGCGCTCCTGCTGCGCCTCCTCCTTCTGACAGGAACTGCCTACAGAACAAGCATGAATGATGCCTGAGTGGACACACGCAACTCACAAGTTCCTGGCTCTGTCAGCTCCTCTGCAGAGGGTTTCCCTAAGAAGGTGGACCTAGCAGGGTCACCGGGGGACGGGGAGCTGTGCCTCACGGCCCTCACTTCGTCAGAGAAACCCTCATGCAGAGTTCAGAAACTTGTGTGTTGAGTATGTCGCTGTGAGCCTCCACCATTTAACTAGTGGGTGAAGCCTGAACTGTCTAGAGACAGACCAGACCAGCTGCACAACACAGACACTTCAAACCTGAGGACAAATCTGAGAGAACAGAAAAAGGAAAGGAAACTTAGCTTAGAACCATGCAGCGCTACAGGAGACGGCAGCACTGCAGAGGTGAGGACCGGCACCTGTTTGAAAGAGACAAATGCACACAAACACACACAACAACGAACGAGAAACAAACACAGAGAGAGGAAAAAGTGGTTATACAGAACTTGAGGACATTATCTACATGTAATTATCTACATAATTACAAATTTGTTGTGTTTTCTTTAACAATGTCAGAAGGAGAGAGGCACTGAGGCACCGTCTTCCGCCCCCCGGCGCTCCTGCTGCGCCTCCTCCTTCTGACAGGAACTGCCTACAGAACAAGCATGAATGATGCCTGAGTGGACACACGCAACTCACAAGTTCCTGGCTCTGTCAGCTCCTCTGCAGAGGGTTTCCCTAAGAAGGTGGACCTAGCAGGGTCACCGGGGGACGGGGAGCTGTGCCTCACGGCCCTCACTTCGTCGGAGAAACCCTCATGCAGAGTTCAGAAACTTGTGTGTTGAGTATGTCGCTGTGAGCCTCCACCATTTAACTAGTGGGTGAAGCCTGAACTGTCTAGAGACAGACCAGACCAGCTGCACAACACAGACACTTCAAACCTGAGGACAAATCTGAGAGAACAGAAAAAGGAAAGGAAACTTAGCTTAGAACCATGCAGCGCTACAGGAGACGGCAGCACTGCAGAGGTGAGGACCGGCACCTGTTTGAAAGAGACAAATGCACACAAACACACACAACACCGAACGAGAAACAAACACAGAGAGAGGAAAAAGTGGTTATACAGAACTTGAGGACATTATCTACATGTAATTATCTACATAATTACAAATTTGTTGTGTTTTCTTTAACAATGTCAGAAGGAGAGAGGCACTGAGGCACCGTCTTCCGCCCCCCGGCGCTCCTGCTGCGCCTCCTCCTTCTGACAGGAACTGCCTACAGAACAAGCATGAATGATGCCTGAGTGGACACACACAACTCACAAGTTCCTGGCTCTGTCAGCTCCTCTGCAGAGGGTTTCCCTAAGAAGGTGGACCTAGCAGGGTCACCGGGGGACGGGGAGCTGTGCCTCACGGCCCTCACTTCGTCGGAGAAACCCTCATGCAGAGTTCAGAAACTTGTGTGTTGAGTATGTCGCTGTGAGCCTCCACCATTTAACTAGTGGGTGAAGCCTGAACTGTCTAGAGACAGACCAGACCAGCTGCACAACACAGACACTTCAAACCTGAGGACAAATCTGAGAGAACAGAAAAAGGAAAGGAAACTTAGCTTAGAACCATGCAGCGCTACAGGAGACGGCAGCACTGCAGAGGTCAGGACCGGCACCTGTTTGAAAGAGACAAATGCACACAAACACACACAACACCGAACGAGAAACAAACACAGAGAGAGGAAAAAGTGGTTATACAGAACTTGAGGACATTATCTACATGTAATTATCTACATAATTACAAATTTGTTGTGTTTTCTTTAACAATGTCAGAAGGAGAGAGGCACTGAGGCACCGTCTTCCGCCCCCCGGCGCTCCTGCTGCGCCTCCTCCTTCTGACAGGAACTGCCTACAGAACAAGCATGAATGATGCCTGAGTGGACACACGCAACTCACAAGTTCCTGGCTCTGTCAGCTCCTCTGCAGAGGGTTTCCCTAAGAAGGTGGACCTAGCAGGGTCACCGGGGGACGGGGAGCTGTGCCTCACGGCCCTCACTTCGTCGGAGAAACCCTCATGCAGAGTTCAGAAACTTGTGTGTTGAGTATGTCGCTGTGAGCCTCCACCATTTAACTAGTGGGTGAAGCCTGAACTGTCTAGAGACAGACCAGACCAGCTGCACAACACAGACACTTCAAACCTGAGGACAAATCTGAGAGAACAGAAAAAGGAAAGGAAACTTAGCTTAGAACCATGCAGCGCTACAGGAGACGGCAGCACTGCAGAGGTGAGGACCGGCACCTGTTTGAAAGAGACAAATGCACACAAACACACACAACAACGAACGAGAAACAAACACAGAGAGAGGAAAAAGTGGTTATACAGAACTTGAGGACATTATCTACATGTAATTATCTACATAATTACAAATTTGTTGTGTTTTCTTTAACAATGTCAGAAGGAGAGAGGCACTGAGGCACCGTCTTCCGCCCCCCGGCGCTCCTGCTGCGCCTCCTCCTTCTGACAGGAACTGCCTACAGAACAAGCATGAATGATGCCTGAGTGGACACACGCAACTCACAAGTTCCTGGCTCTGTCAGCTCCTCTGCAGAGGGTTTCCCTAAGAAGGTGGACCTAGCAGGGTCACCGGGGGACGGGGAGCTGTGCCTCACGGCCCTCACTTCGTCGGAGAAACCCTCATGCAGAGTTCAGAAACTTGTGTGTTGAGTATGTCGCTGTGAGCCTCCACCATTTAACTAGTGGGTGAAGCCTGAACTGTCTAGAGACAGACCAGACCAGCTGCACAACACAGACACTTCAAACCTGAGGACAAATCTGAGAGAACAGAAAAAGGAAAGGAAACTTAGCTTAGAACCATGCAGCGCTACAGGAGACGGCAGCACTGCAGAGGTGAGGACCGGCACCTGTTTGAAAGAGACAAATGCACACAAACACACACAACAACGAACGAGAAACAAACACAGAGAGAGGACAAAGTGGTTATACAGAACTTGAGGACATTATCTACATGTAATTATCTACATAATTACAAATTTGTTGTGTTTTCTTTAACAATGTCAGAAGGAGAGAGGCACTGAGGCACCGTCTTCCGCCCCCCGGCGCTCCTGCTGCGCCTCCTCCTTCTGACAGGAACTGCCTACAGAACAAGCATGAATGATGCCTGAGTGGACACACGCAACTCACAAGTTCCTGGCTCTGTCAGCTCCTCTGCAGAGGGTTTCCCTAAGAAGGTGGACCTAGCAGGGTCACCGGGGGACGGGGAGCTGTGCCTCACGGCCCTCACTTCGTCGGAGAAACCCTCATGCAGAGTTCAGAAACTTGTGTGTTGAGTATGTCGCTGTGAGCCTCCACCATTTAACTAGTGGGTGAAGCCTGAACTGTCTAGAGACAGACCAGACCAGCTGCACAACACAGACACTTCAAACCTGAGGACAAATCTGAGAGAACAGAAAAAGGAAAGGAAACTTAGCTTAGAACCATGCAGCGCTACAGGAGACGGCAGCACTGCAGAGGTGAGGACCGGCACCTGTTTGAAAGAGACAAATGCACACAAACACACACAACAACGAACGAGAAACAAACACAGAGAGAGGAAAAAGTGGTTATACAGAACTTGAGGACATTATCTACATGTAATTATCTACATAATTACAAATTTGTTGTGTTTTCTTTAACAATGTCAGAAGGAGAGAGGCACTGAGGCACCGTCTTCCGCCCCCCGGCGCTCCTGCTGCGCCTCCTCCTTCTGACAGGAACTGCCTACAGAACAAGCATGAATGATGCCTGAGTGGACACACGCAACTCACAAGTTCCTGGCTCTGTCAGCTCCTCTGCAGAGGGTTTCCCTAAGAAGGTGGACCTAGCAGGGTCACCGGGGGACGGGGAGCTGTGCCTCACGGCCCTCACTTCGTCGGAGAAACCCTCATGCAGAGTTCAGAAACTTGTGTGTTGAGTATGTCGCTGTGAGCCTCCACCATTTAACTAGTGGGTGAAGCCTGAACTGTCTAGAGACAGACCAGACCAGCTGCACAACACAGACACTTCAAACCTGAGGACAAATCTGAGAGAACAGAAAAAGGAAAGGAAACTTAGCTTAGAACCATGCAGCGCTACAGGAGACGGCAGCACTGCAGAGGTGAGGACCGGCACCTGTTTGAAAGAGACAAATGCACACAAACACACACAACAACGAACGAGAAACAAACACAGAGAGAGGAAAAAGTGGTTATACAGAACTTGAGGACATTATCTACATGTAATTATCTACATAATTACAAATTTGTTGTGTTTTCTTTAACAATGTCAGAAGGAGAGAGGCACTGAGGCACCGTCTTCCGCCCCCCGGCGCTCCTGCTGCGCCTCCTCCTTCTGACAGGAACTGCCTACAGAACAAGCATGAATGATGCCTGAGTGGACACACGCAACTCACAAGTTCCTGGCTCTGTCAGCTCCTCTGCAGAGGGTTTCCCTAAGAAGGTGGACCTAGCAGGGTCACCGGGGGACGGGGAGCTGTGCCTCACGGCCCTCACTTCGTCGGAGAAACCCTCATGCAGAGTTCAGAAACTTGTGTGTTGAGTATGTCGCTGTGAGCCTCCACCATTTAACTAGTGGGTGAAGCCTGAACTGTCTAGAGACAGACCAGACCAGCTGCACAACACAGACACTTCAAACCTGAGGACAAATCTGAGAGAACAGAAAAAGGAAAGGAAACTTAGCTTAGAACCATGCAGCGCTACAGGAGACGGCAGCACTGCAGAGGTGAGGACCGGCACCTGTTTGAAAGAGACAAATGCACACAAACACACACAACAACGAACGAGAAACAAACACAGAGAGAGGACAAAGTGGTTATACAGAACTTGAGGACATTATCTACATGTAATTATCTACATAATTACAAATTTGTTGTGTTTTCTTTAACAATATCAGAAGGAGAGAGGCACTGAGGCACCGTCTTCCGCCCCCCGGCGCTCCTGCTGCGCCTCCTCCTTCTGACAGGAACTGCCTACAGAACAAGCATGAATGATGCCTGAGTGGACACACGCAACTCACAAGTTCCTGGCTCTGTCAGCTCCTCTGCAGAGGGTTTCCCTAAGAAGGTGGACCTAGCAGGGTCACCGGGGGACGGGGAGCTGTGCCTCACGGCCCTCACTTCGTCGGAGAAACCCTCATGCAGAGTTCAGAAACTTGTGTGTTGAGTATGTCGCTGTGAGCCTCCACCATTTAACTAGTGGGTGAAGCCTGAACTGTCTAGAGACAGACCAGACCAGCTGCACAACACAGACACTTCAAACCTGAGGACAAATCTGAGAGAACAGAAAAAGGAAAGGAAACTTAGCTTAGAACCATGCAGCGCTACAGGAGACGGCAGCACTGCAGAGGTGAGGACCGGCACCTGTTTGAAAGAGACAAATGCACACAAACACACACAACAACGAACGAGAAACAAACACAGAGAGAGGAAAAAGTGGTTATACAGAACTTGAGGACATTATCTACATGTAATTATCTACATAATTACAAATTTGTTGTGTTTTCTTTAACAATGTCAGAAGGAGAGAGGCACTGAGGCACCGTCTTCCGCCCCCCGGCGCTCCTGCTGCGCCTCCTCCTTCTGACAGGAACTGCCTACAGAACAAGCATGAATGATGCCTGAGTGGACACACGCAACTCACAAGTTCCTGGCTCTGTCAGCTCCTCTGCAGAGGGTTTCCCTAAGAAGGTGGACCTAGCAGGGTCACCGGGGGACGGGGAGCTGTGCCTCACGGCCCTCACTTCGTCGGAGAAACCCTCATGCAGAGTTCAGAAACTTGTGTGTTGAGTATGTCGCTGTGAGCCTCCACCATTTAACTAGTGGGTGAAGCCTGAACTGTCTAGAGACAGACCAGACCAGCTGCACAACACAGACACTTCAAACCTGAGGACAAATCTGAGAGAACAGAAAAAGGAAAGGAAACTTAGCTTAGAACCATGCAGCGCTACAGGAGACGGCAGCACTGCAGAGGTGAGGACCGGCACCTGTTTGAAAGAGACAAATGCACACAAACACACACAACAACGAACGAGAAACAAACACAGAGAGAGGAAAAAGTGGTTATACAGAACTTGAGGACATTATCTACATGTAATTATCTACATAATTACAAATTTGTTGTGTTTTCTTTAACAATGTCAGAAGGAGAGAGGCACTGAGGCACCGTCTTCCGCCCCCCGGCGCTCCTGCTGCGCCTCCTCCTTCTGACAGGAACTGCCTACAGAACAAGCATGAATGATGCCTGAGTGGACACACGCAACTCACAAGTTCCTGGCTCTGTCAGCTCCTCTGCAGAGGGTTTCCCTAAGAAGGTGGACCTAGCAGGGTCACCGGGGGACGGGGAGCTGTGCCTCACGGCCCTCACTTCGTCGGAGAAACCCTCATGCAGAGTTCAGAAACTTGTGTGTTGAGTATGTCGCTGTGAGCCTCCACCATTTAACTAGTGGGTGAAGCCTGAACTGTCTAGAGACAGACCAGACCAGCTGCACAACACAGACACTTCAAACCTGAGGACAAATCTGAGAGAACAGAAAAAGGAAAGGAAACTTAGCTTAGAACCATGCAGCGCTACAGGAGACGGCAGCACTGCAGAGGTGAGGACCGGCACCTGTTTGAAAGAGACAAATGCACACAAACACACACAACAACGAACGAGAAACAAACACAGAGAGAGGAAAAAGTGGTTATACAGAACTTGAGGACATTATCTACATGTAATTATCTACATAATTACAAATTTGTTGTGTTTTCTTTAACAATGTCAGAAGGAGAGAGGCACTGAGGCACCGTCTTCCGCCCCCCGGCGCTCCTGCTGCGCCTCCTCCTTCTGACAGGAACTGCCTACAGAACAAGCATGAATGATGCCTGAGTGGACACACGCAACTCACAAGTTCCTGGCTCTGTCAGCTCCTCTGCAGAGGGTTTCCCTAAGAAGGTGGACCTAGCAGGGTCACCGGGGGACGGGGAGCTGTGCCTCACGGCCCTCACTTCGTCGGAGAAACCCTCATGCAGAGTTCAGAAACTTGTGTGTTGAGTATGTCGCTGTGAGCCTCCACCATTTAACTAGTGGGTGAAGCCTGAACTGTCTAGAGACAGACCAGACCAGCTGCACAACACAGACACTTCAAACCTGAGGACAAATCTGAGAGAACAGAAAAAGGAAAGGAAACTTAGCTTAGAACCATGCAGCGCTACAGGAGACGGCAGCACTGCAGAGGTGAGGACCGGCACCTGTTTGAAAGAGACAAATGCACACAAACACACACAACAACGAACGAGAAACAAACACAGAGAGAGGAAAAAGTGGTTATACAGAACTTGAGGACATTATCTACATGTAATTATCTACATAATTACAAATTTGTTGTGTTTTCTTTAACAATATCAGAAGGAGAGAGGCACTGAGGCACCGTCTTCCGCCCCCCGGCGCTCCTGCTGCGCCTCCTCCTTCTGACAGGAACTGCCTACAGAACAAGCATGAATGATGCCTGAGTGGACACACGCAACTCACAAGTTCCTGGCTCTGTCAGCTCCTCTGCAGAGGGTTTCCCTAAGAAGGTGGACCTAGCAGGGTCACCGGGGGACGGGGAGCTGTGCCTCACGGCCCTCACTTCGTCGGAGAAACCCTCATGCAGAGTTCAGAAACTTGTGTGTTGAGTATGTCGCTGTGAGCCTCCACCATTTAACTAGTGGGTGAAGCCTGAACTGTCTAGAGACAGACCAGACCAGCTGCACAACACAGACACTTCAAACCTGAGGACAAATCTGAGAGAACAGAAAAAGGAAAGGAAACTTAGCTTAGAACCATGCAGCGCTACAGGAGACGGCAGCACTGCAGAGGTGAGGACCGGCACCTGTTTGAAAGAGACAAATGCACGCAAAAACACACAACAACGAACGAGAAACAAACACAGAGAGAGGACAAAGTGGTTATACAGAACTTGAGGACATTATCTACATGTAATTATCTACATAATTATAAATTTGTTGTGTTTTCTTTAACAATGTCAGAAGGAGAGAGGCACTGAGGCACCGTCTTCCGCCCCCCGACGCTCCTGCTGCGCCTCCTCCTTCTGACAGGAACTGCCTACAGAACAAGCATGAATGATGCCTGAGTGGACACACACAACTCACAAGTTCCTGGCTCTGTCAGCTCCTCTGCAGAGGGTTTCCCTAAGAAGGTGGACCTAGCAGGGTCACCGGGGGACGGGGAGCTGTGCCTCACGGCCCTCACTTCGTCGGAGAAACCCTCATGCAGAGTTCAGAAACTTGTGTGTTGAGTATGTCGCTGTGAGCCTCCACCATTTAACTAGTGGGTGAAGCCTGAACTGTCTAGAGACAGACCAGACCAGCTGCACAACACAGACACTTCAAACCTGAGGACAAATCTGAGAGAACAGAAAAAGGAAAGGAAACTTAGCTTAGAACCATGCAGCGCTACAGGAGACGGCAGCACTGCAGAGGTGAGGACCGGCACCTGTTTGAAAGAGACAAATGCACACAAAAACACACAACAACGAACGAGAAACAAACACAGAGAGAGGACAAAGTGGTTATACAGAACTTGAGGACATTATCTACATGTAATTATCTACATAATTATAAATTTGTTGTGTTTTCTTTAACAATGTCAGAAGGAGAGAGGCACTGAGGCACCGTCTTCCGCCCCCCGACGCTCCTGCTGCGCCTCCTCCTTCTGACAGGAACTGCCTACAGAACAAGCATGAATGATGCCTGAGTGGACACACGCAACTCACAAGTTCCTGGCTCTGTCAGCTCCTCTGCAGAGGGTTTCCCTAAGAAGGTGGACCTAGCAGGGTCACCGGGGGACGGGGAGCTGTGCCTCACGGCCCTCACTTCGTCGGAGAAACCCTCATGCAGAGTTCAGAAACTTGTGTGTTGAGTATGTCGCTGTGAGCCTCCACCATTTAACTAGTGGGTGAAGCCTGAACTGTCTAGAGACAGACCAGACCAGCTGCACAACACAGACACTTCAAACCTGAGGACAAATCTGAGAGAACAGAAAAAGGAAAGGAAACTTAGCTTAGAACCATGCAGCGCTACAGGAGACGGCAGCACTGCAGAGGTGAGGACCAGCACCTGTTTGAAAGAGACAAATGCACACAAACACACACAACAACGAACGAGAAACAAACACAGAGAGAGGAAAAAGTGGTTATACAGAACTTGAGGACATTATCTACATGTAATTATCTACATAATTATAAATTTGTTGTGTTTTCTTTAACAATGTCAGAAGGAGAGAGGCACTGAGGCACCGTCTTCCGCCCCCCGACGCTCCTGCTGCGCCTCCTCCTTCTGACAGGAACTGCCTACAGAACAAGCATGAATGATGCCTGAGTGGACACACACAACTCACAAGTTCCTGGCTCTGTCAGCTCCTCTGCAGAGGGTTTCCCTAAGAAGGTGGACTTAGCAGGGTCACCGGGGGACGGGGAGCTGTGCCTCACGGCCCTCACTTCGTCGGAGAAACCCTCATGCAGAGTTCAGAAACTTGTGTGTTGAGTATGTCGCTGTGAGCCTCCACCATTTAACTAGTGGGTGAAGCCTGAACTGTCTAGAGACAGACCAGACCAGCTGCACAACACAGACACTTCAAACCTGAGGACAAATCTGAGAGAACAGAAAAAGGAAAGGAAACTTAGCTTAGAACCATGCAGCGCTACAGGACACGGCAGCACTGCAGAGGTGAGGACCGGCACCTGTTTGAAAGAGACAAATGCACACAAAAACACACAACAACGAACGAGAAACAAACACAGAGAGAGGACAAAGTGGTTATACAGAACTTGAGGACATTATCTACATGTAATTATCTACATAATTATAAATTTGTTGTGTTTTCTTTAACAATGTCAGAAGGAGAGAGGCACTGAGGCACCGTCTTCCGCCCCCCGACGCTCCTGCTGCGCCTCCTCCTTCTGACAGGAACTGCCTACAGAACAAGCATGAATGATGCCTGAGTGGACACACACAACTCACAAGTTCCTGGCTCTGTCAGCTCCTCTGCAGAGGGTTTCCCTAAGAAGGTGGACCTAGCAGGGTCACCGGGGGACGGGGAGCTGTGCCTCACGGCCCTCACTTCGTCGGAGAAACCCTCATGCAGAGTTCAGAAACTTGTGTGTTGAGTATGTCGCTGTGAGCCTCCACCATTTAACTAGTGGGTGAAGCCTGAACTGTCTAGAGACAGACCAGACCAGCTGCACAACACAGACACTTCAAACCTGAGGACAAATCTGAGAGAACAGAAAAAGGAAAGGAAACTTAGCTTAGAACCATGCAGCGCTACAGGACACGGCAGCACTGCAGAGGTGAGGACCGGCACCTGTTTGAAAGAGACAAATGCACACAAAAACACACAACAACGAACGAGAAACAAACACAGAGAGAGGACAAAGTGGTTATACAGAACTTGAGGACATTATCTACATGTAATTATCTACATAATTATAAATTTGTTGTGTTTTCTTTAACAATGTCAGAAGGAGAGAGGCACTGAGGCACCGTCTTCCGCCCCCCGACGCTCCTGCTGCGCCTCCTCCTTCTGACAGGAACTGCCTACAGAACAAGCATGAATGATGCCTGAGTGGACACACACAACTCACAAGTTCCTGGCTCTGTCAGCTCCTCTGCAGAGGGTTTCCCTAAGAAGGTGGACCTAGCAGGGTCACCGGGGGACGGGGAGCTGTGCCTCACGGCCCTCACTTCGCCGGAGAAACCCTCATGCAGAGTTCAGAAACTTGTGTGTTGAGTATGTCGCTGTGAGCCTCCACCATTTAACTAGTGGGTGAAGCCTGAACTGTCTAGAGACAGACCAGACCAGCTGCACAACGCAGACACTTCAAACCTGAGGACAAATCTGAGAGAACAGAAAAAGGAAAGGAAACTTAGCTTAGAACCATGCAGCGCTACAGGAGACGGCAGCACTGCAGAGGTGAGGACCGGCACCTGTTTGAAAGAGACAAATGCACACAAACACACACAACAACGAACGAGAAACAAACACAGAGAGAGGACAAAGTGGTTATACAGAACTTGAGGACATTATCTACATGTAATTATCTACATAATTATAAATTTGTTGTGTTTTCTTTAACAATGTCAGAAGGAGAGAGGCACTGAGGCACCGTCTTCCGCCCCCCGACGCTCCTGCTGCGCCTCCTCCTTCTGACAGGAACTGCCTACAGAACAAGCATGAATGATGCCTGAGTGGACACACACAACTCACAAGTTCCTGGCTCTGTCAGCTCCTCTGCAGAGGGTTTCCCTAAGAAGGTGGACCTAGCAGGGTCACCGGGGGACGGGGAGCTGTGCCTCACGGCCCTCACTTCGCCGGAGAAACCCTCATGCAGAGTTCAGAAACTTGTGTGTTGAGTATGTCGCTGTGAGCCTCCACCATTTAACTAGTGGGTGAAGCCTGAACTGTCTAGAGACAGACCAGACCAGCTGCACAACACAGACACTTCAAACCTGAGGACAAATCTGAGAGAACAGAAAAAGGAAAGGAAACTTAGCTTAGAACCATGCAGCGCTACAGGAGACGGCAGCACTGCAGAGGTGAGGACCGGCACCTGTTTGAAAGAGACAAATGCACACAAACACACACAACAACGAACGAGAAACAAACACAGAGAGAGGACAAAGTGGTTATACAGAACTTGAGGACATTATCTACATGTAATTATCTACATAATTATAAATTTGTTGTGTTTTCTTTAACAATGTCAGAAGGAGAGAGGCACTGAGGCACCGTCTTCCGCCCCCCGACGCTCCTGCTGCGCCTCCTCCTTCTGACAGGAACTGCCTACAGAACAAGCATGAATGATGCCTGAGTGGACACACGCAACTCACAAGTTCCTGGCTCTGTCAGCTCCTCTGCAGAGGGTTTCCCTAAGAAGGTGGACCTAGCAGGGTCACCGGGGGACGGGGAGCTGTGCCTCACGGCCCTCACTTCGCCGGAGAAACCCTCATGCAGAGTTCAGAAACTTGTGTGTTGAGTATGTCGCTGTGAGCCTCCACCATTTAACTAGTGGGTGAAGCCTGAACTGTCTAGAGACAGACCAGACCAGCTGCACAACGCAGACACTTCAAACCTGAGGACAAATCTGAGAGAACAGAAAAAGGAAAGGAAACTTAGCTTAGAACCATGCAGCGCTACAGGAGACGGCAGCACTGCAGAGGTGAGGACCGGCACCTGTTTGAAAGAGACAAATGCACACAAACACACACAACAACGAACGAGAAACAAACACAGAGAGAGGAAAAAGTGGTTATACAGAACTTGAGGACATTATCTACATGTAATTATCTACATAATTATAAATTTGTTGTGTTTTCTTTAACAATGTCAGAAGGAGAGAGGCACTGAGGCACCGTCTTCCGCCCCCCGACGCTCCTGCTGCGCCTCCTCCTTCTGACAGGAACTGCCTACAGAACAAGCATGAATGATGCCTGAGTGGACACACACAACTCACAAGTTCCTGGCTCTGTCAGCTCCTCTGCAGAGGGTTTCCCTAAGAAGGTGGACCTAGCAGGGTCACCGGGGGACGGGGAGCTGTGCCTCACGGCCCTCACTTCGTCGGAGAAACCCTCATGCAGAGTTCAGAAACTTGTGTGTTGAGTATGTCGCTGTGAGCCTCCACCATTTAACTAGTGGGTGAAGCCTGAACTGTCTAGAGACAGACCAGACCAGCTGCACAACACAGACACTTCAAACCTGAGGACAAATCTGAGAGAACAGAAAAAGGAAAGGAAACTTAGCTTAGAACCATGCAGCGCTACAGGACACGGCAGCACTGCAGAGGTGAGGACCGGCACCTGTTTGAAAGAGACAAATGCACACAAAAACACACAACAACGAACGAGAAACAAACACAGAGAGAGGACAAAGTGGTTATACAGAACTTGAGGACATTATCTACATGTAATTATCTGCATAATTATAAATTTGTTGTGTTTTCTTTAACAATGTCAGAAGGAGAGAGGCACTGAGGCACCGTCTTCCGCCCCCCGACGCTCCTGCTGCGCCTCCTCCTTCTGACAGGAACTGCCTACAGAACAAGCATGAATGATGCCTGAGTGGACACACACAACTCACAAGTTCCTGGCTCTGTCAGCTCCTCTGCAGAGGGTTTCCCTAAGAAGGTGGACCTAGCAGGGTCACCGGGGGACGGGGAGCTGTGCCTCACGGCCCTCACTTTGCCGGAGAAACCCTCATGCAGAGTTCAGAAACTTGTGTGTTGAGTATGTCGCTGTGAGCCTCCACCATTTAACTAGTAGGTGAAGCCTGAACTGTCTAGAGACAGACCAGACCAGCTGCACAACGCAGACACTTCAAACCTGAGGACAAATCTGAGAGAACAGAAAAAGGAAAGGAAACTTAGCTTAGAACCATGCAGCGCTACAGGAGACGGCAGCACTGCAGAGGTGAGGACCGGCACCTGTTTGAAAGAGACAAATGCACACAAACACACACAACAACGAACGAGAAACAAACACAGAGAGAGGACAAAGTGGTTATACAGAACTTGAGGACATTATCTACATGTAATTATCTACATAATTATAAATTTGTTGTGTTTTCTTTAACAATGTCAGAAGGAGAGAGGCACTGAGGCACCGTCTTCCGCCCCCCGACGCTCCTGCTGCGCCTCCTCCTTCTGACAGGAACTGCCTACAGAACAAGCATGAATGATGCCTGAGTGGACACACACAACTCACAAGTTCCTGGCTCTGTCAGCTCCTCTGCAGAGGGTTTCCCTAAGAAGGTGGACCTAGCAGGGTCACCGGGGGACGGGGAGCTGTGCCTCACGGCCCTCACTTCGCCGGAGAAACCCTCATGCAGAGTTCAGAAACTTGTGTGTTGAGTATGTCGCTGTGAGCCTCCACCATTTAACTAGTGGGTGAAGCCTGAACTGTCTAGAGACAGACCAGACCAGCTGCACAACACAGACACTTCAAACCTGAGGACAAATCTGAGAGAACAGAAAAAGGAAAGGAAACTTAGCTTAGAACCATGCAGCGCTACAGGAGACGGCAGCACTGCAGAGGTGAGGACCGGCACCTGTTTGAAAGAGACAAATGCACACAAACACACACAACAACGAACGAGAAACAAACACAGAGAGAGGAAAAAGTGGTTATACAGAACTTGAGGACATTATCTACATGTAATTATCTACATAATTATAAATTTGTTGTGTTTTCTTTAACAATGTCAGGAGGAGAGAGGCACTGAGGCACCGTCTTCCGCCCCCCGACGCTCCTGCTGCGCCTCCTCCTTCTGACAGGAACTGCCTACAGAACAAGCATGAATGATGCCTGAGTGGACACACACAACTCACAAGTTCCTGGCTCTGTCAGCTCCTCTGCAGAGGGTTTCCCTAAGAAGGTGGACCTAGCAGGGTCACCGGGGGACGGGGAGCTGTGCCTCACGGCCCTCACTTCGCCGGAGAAACCCTCATGCAGAGTTCAGAAACTTGTGTGTTGAGTATGTCGCTGTGAGCCTCCACCATTTAACTAGTGGGTGAAGCCTGAACTGTCTAGAGACAGACCAGACCAGCTGCACAACACAGACACTTCAAACCTGAGGACAAATCTGAGAGAACAGAAAAAGGAAAGGAAACTTAGCTTAGAACCATGCAGCGCTACAGGAGACGGCAGCACTGCAGAGGTGAGGACCGGCACCTGTTTGAAAGAGACAAATGCACACAAACACACACAACAACGAACGAGAAACAAACACAGAGAGAGGAAAAAGTGGTTATACAGAACTTGAGGACATTATCTACATGTAATTATCTACATAATTATAAATTTGTTGTGTTTTCTTTAACAATGTCAGAAGGAGAGAGGCACTGAGGCACCGTCTTCCGCCCCCCGACGCTCCTGCTGCGCCTCCTCCTTCTGACAGGAACTGCCTACAGAACAAGCATGAATGATGCCTGAGTGGACACACACAACTCACAAGTTCCTGGCTCTGTCAGCTCCTCTGCAGAGGGTTTCCCTAAGAAGGTGGACCTAGCAGGGTCACCGGGGGACGGGGAGCTGTGCCTCACGGCCCTCACTTCGCCGGAGAAACCCTCATGCAGAGTTCAGAAACTTGTGTGTTGAGTATGTCGCTGTGAGCCTCCACCATTTAACTAGTGGGTGAAGCCTGAACTGTCTAGAGACAGACCAGACCAGCTGCACAACACAGACACTTCAAACCTGAGGACAAATCTGAGAGAACAGAAAAAGGAAAGGAAACTTAGCTTAGAACCATGCAGCGCTACAGGAGACGGCAGCACTGCAGAGGTGAGGACCGGCACCTGTTTGAAAGAGACAAATGCACACAAACACACACAACAACGAACGAGAAACAAACACAGAGAGAGGAAAAAGTGGTTATACAGAACTTGAGGACATTATCTACATGTAATTATCTACATAATTATAAATTTGTTGTGTTTTCTTTAACAATGTCAGGAGGAGAGAGGCACTGAGGCACCGTCTTCCGCCCCCCGACGCTCCTGCTGCGCCTCCTCCTTCTGACAGGAACTGCCTACAGAACAAGCATGAATGATGCCTGAGTGGACACACACAACTCACAAGTTCCTGGCTCTGTCAGCTCCTCTGCAGAGGGTTTCCCTAAGAAGGTGGACCTAGCAGGGTCACCGGGGGACGGGGAGCTGTGCCTCACGGCCCTCACTTCGCCGGAGAAACCCTCATGCAGAGTTCAGAAACTTGTGTGTTGAGTATGTCGCTGTGAGCCTCCACCATTTAACTAGTGGGTGAAGCCTGAACTGTCTAGAGACAGACCAGACCAGCTGCACAACGCAGACACTTCAAACCTGAGGACAAATCTGAGAGAACAGAAAAAGGAAAGGAAACTTAGCTTAGAACCATGCAGCGCTACAGGAGACGGCAGCACTGCAGAGGTGAGGACCGGCACCTGTTTGAAAGAGACAAATGCACACAAACACACACAACAACGAACGAGAAACAAACACAGAGAGAGGAAAAAGTGGTTATACAGAACTTGAGGACATTATCTACATGTAATTATCTACATAATTATAAATTTGTTGTGTTTTCTTTAACAATGTCAGAAGGAGAGAGGCACTGAGGCACCGTCTTCCGCCCCCCGACGCTCCTGCTGCGCCTCCTCCTTCTGACAGGAACTGCCTACAGAACAAGCATGAATGATGCCTGAGTGGACACACACAACTCACAAGTTCCTGGCTCTGTCAGCTCCTCTGCAGAGGGTTTCCCTAAGAAGGTGGACCTAGCAGGGTCACCGGGGGACGGGGAGCTGTGCCTCACGGCCCTCACTTCGTCGGAGAAACCCTCATGCAGAGTTCAGAAACTTGTGTGTTGAGTATGTCGCTGTGAGCCTCCACCATTTAACTAGTGGGTGAAGCCTGAACTGTCTAGAGACAGACCAGACCAGCTGCACAACACAGACACTTCAAACCTGAGGACAAATCTGAGAGAACAGAAAAAGGAAAGGAAACTTAGCTTAGAACCATGCAGCGCTACAGGACACGGCAGCACTGCAGAGGTGAGGACCGGCACCTGTTTGAAAGAGACAAATGCACACAAAAACACACAACAACGAACGAGAAACAAACACAGAGAGAGGACAAAGTGGTTATACAGAACTTGAGGACATTATCTACATGTAATTATCTGCATAATTATAAATTTGTTGTGTTTTCTTTAACAATGTCAGAAGGAGAGAGGCACTGAGGCACCGTCTTCCGCCCCCCGACGCTCCTGCTGCGCCTCCTCCTTCTGACAGGAACTGCCTACAGAACAAGCATGAATGATGCCTGAGTGGACACACACAACTCACAAGTTCCTGGCTCTGTCAGCTCCTCTGCAGAGGGTTTCCCTAAGAAGGTGGACCTAGCAGGGTCACCGGGGGACGGGGAGCTGTGCCTCACGGCCCTCACTTTGCCGGAGAAACCCTCATGCAGAGTTCAGAAACTTGTGTGTTGAGTATGTCGCTGTGAGCCTCCACCATTTAACTAGTAGGTGAAGCCTGAACTGTCTAGAGACAGACCAGACCAGCTGCACAACGCAGACACTTCAAACCTGAGGACAAATCTGAGAGAACAGAAAAAGGAAAGGAAACTTAGCTTAGAACCATGCAGCGCTACAGGAGACGGCAGCACTGCAGAGGTGAGGACCGGCACCTGTTTGAAAGAGACAAATGCACACAAACACACACAACAACGAACGAGAAACAAACACAGAGAGAGGACAAAGTGGTTATACAGAACTTGAGGACATTATCTACATGTAATTATCTACATAATTATAAATTTGTTGTGTTTTCTTTAACAATGTCAGAAGGAGAGAGGCACTGAGGCACCGTCTTCCGCCCCCCGACGCTCCTGCTGCGCCTCCTCCTTCTGACAGGAACTGCCTACAGAACAAGCATGAATGATGCCTGAGTGGACACACACAACTCACAAGTTCCTGGCTCTGTCAGCTCCTCTGCAGAGGGTTTCCCTAAGAAGGTGGACCTAGCAGGGTCACCGGGGGACGGGGAGCTGTGCCTCACGGCCCTCACTTCGCCGGAGAAACCCTCATGCAGAGTTCAGAAACTTGTGTGTTGAGTATGTCGCTGTGAGCCTCCACCATTTAACTAGTGGGTGAAGCCTGAACTGTCTAGAGACAGACCAGACCAGCTGCACAACACAGACACTTCAAACCTGAGGACAAATCTGAGAGAACAGAAAAAGGAAAGGAAACTTAGCTTAGAACCATGCAGCGCTACAGGAGACGGCAGCACTGCAGAGGTGAGGACCGGCACCTGTTTGAAAGAGACAAATGCACACAAACACACACAACAACGAACGAGAAACAAACACAGAGAGAGGAAAAAGTGGTTATACAGAACTTGAGGACATTATCTACATGTAATTATCTACATAATTATAAATTTGTTGTGTTTTCTTTAACAATGTCAGGAGGAGAGAGGCACTGAGGCACCGTCTTCCGCCCCCCGACGCTCCTGCTGCGCCTCCTCCTTCTGACAGGAACTGCCTACAGAACAAGCATGAATGATGCCTGAGTGGACACACACAACTCACAAGTTCCTGGCTCTGTCAGCTCCTCTGCAGAGGGTTTCCCTAAGAAGGTGGACCTAGCAGGGTCACCGGGGGACGGGGAGCTGTGCCTCACGGCCCTCACTTCGCCGGAGAAACCCTCATGCAGAGTTCAGAAACTTGTGTGTTGAGTATGTCGCTGTGAGCCTCCACCATTTAACTAGTGGGTGAAGCCTGAACTGTCTAGAGACAGACCAGACCAGCTGCACAACACAGACACTTCAAACCTGAGGACAAATCTGAGAGAACAGAAAAAGGAAAGGAAACTTAGCTTAGAACCATGCAGCGCTACAGGAGACGGCAGCACTGCAGAGGTGAGGACCGGCACCTGTTTGAAAGAGACAAATGCACACAAACACACACAACAACGAACGAGAAACAAACACAGAGAGAGGAAAAAGTGGTTATACAGAACTTGAGGACATTATCTACATGTAATTATCTACATAATTATAAATTTGTTGTGTTTTCTTTAACAATGTCAGAAGGAGAGAGGCACTGAGGCACCGTCTTCCGCCCCCCGACGCTCCTGCTGCGCCTCCTCCTTCTGACAGGAACTGCCTACAGAACAAGCATGAATGATGCCTGAGTGGACACACACAACTCACAAGTTCCTGGCTCTGTCAGCTCCTCTGCAGAGGGTTTCCCTAAGAAGGTGGACCTAGCAGGGTCACCGGGGGACGGGGAGCTGTGCCTCACGGCCCTCACTTCGCCGGAGAAACCCTCATGCAGAGTTCAGAAACTTGTGTGTTGAGTATGTCGCTGTGAGCCTCCACCATTTAACTAGTGGGTGAAGCCTGAACTGTCTAGAGACAGACCAGACCAGCTGCACAACACAGACACTTCAAACCTGAGGACAAATCTGAGAGAACAGAAAAAGGAAAGGAAACTTAGCTTAGAACCATGCAGCGCTACAGGAGACGGCAGCACTGCAGAGGTGAGGACCGGCACCTGTTTGAAAGAGACAAATGCACACAAACACACACAACAACGAACGAGAAACAAACACAGAGAGAGGAAAAAGTGGTTATACAGAACTTGAGGACATTATCTACATGTAATTATCTACATAATTATAAATTTGTTGTGTTTTCTTTAACAATGTCAGGAGGAGAGAGGCACTGAGGCACCGTCTTCCGCCCCCCGACGCTCCTGCTGCGCCTCCTCCTTCTGACAGGAACTGCCTACAGAACAAGCATGAATGATGCCTGAGTGGACACACGCAACTCACAAGTTCCTGGCTCTGTCAGCTCCTCTGCAGAGGGTTTCCCTAAGAAGGTGGACCTAGCAGGGTCACCGGGGGACGGGGAGCTGTGCCTCACGGCCCTCACTTCGTCGGAGAAACCCTCATGCAGAGTTCAGAAACTTGTGTGTTGAGTATGTCGCTGTGAGCCTCCACCATTTAACTAGTGGGTGAAGCCTGAACTGTCTAGAGACAGACCAGACCAGCTGCACAACACAGACACTTCAAACCTGAGGACAAATCTGAGAGAACAGAAAAAGGAAAGGAAACTTAGCTTAGAACCATGCAGCGCTACAGGAGACGGCAGCACTGCAGAGGTGAGGACCGGCACCTGTTTGAAAGAGACAAATGCACACAAACACACACAACAACGAACGAGAAACAAACACAGAGAGAGGAAAAAGTGGTTATACAGAACTTGAGGACATTATCTACATGTAATTATCTACATAATTACAAATTTGTTGTGTTTTCTTTAACAATGTCAGAAGGAGAGAGGCACTGAGGCACCGTCTTCCGCCCCCCGGCGCTCCTGCTGCGCCTCCTCCTTCTGACAGGAACTGCCTACAGAACAAGCATGAATGATGCCTGAGTGGACACACGCAACTCACAAGTTCCTGGCTCTGTCAGCTCCTCTGCAGAGGGTTTCCCTAAGAAGGTGGACCTAGCAGGGTCACCGGGGGACGGGGAGCTGTGCCTCACGGCCCTCACTTCGTCGGAGAAACCCTCATGCAGAGTTCAGAAACTTGTGTGTTGAGTATGTCGCTGTGAGCCTCCACCATTTAACTAGTGGGTGAAGCCTGAACTGTCTAGAGACAGACCAGACCAGCTGCACAACACAGACACTTCAAACCTGAGGACAAATCTGAGAGAACAGAAAAAGGAAAGGAAACTTAGCTTAGAACCATGCAGCGCTACAGGAGACGGCAGCACTGCAGAGGTGAGGACCGGCACCTGTTTGAAAGAGACAAATGCACACAAACACACACAACAACGAACGAGAAACAAACACAGAGAGAGGAAAAAGTGGTTATACAGAACTTGAGGACATTATCTACATGTAATTATCTACATAATTACAAATTTGTTGTGTTTTCTTTAACAATGTCAGAAGGAGAGAGGCACTGAGGCACCGTCTTCCGCCCCCCGGCGCTCCTGCTGCGCCTCCTCCTTCTGACAGGAACTGCCTACAGAACAAGCATGAATGATGCCTGAGTGGACACACGCAACTCACAAGTTCCTGGCTCTGTCAGCTCCTCTGCAGAGGGTTTCCCTAAGAAGGTGGACCTAGCAGGGTCACCGGGGGACGGGGAGCTGTGCCTCACGGCCCTCACTTCGTCGGAGAAACCCTCATGCAGAGTTCAGAAACTTGTGTGTTGAGTATGTCGCTGTGAGCCTCCACCATTTAACTAGTGGGTGAAGCCTGAACTGTCTAGAGACAGACCAGACCAGCTGCACAACACAGACACTTCAAACCTGAGGACAAATCTGAGAGAACAGAAAAAGGAAAGGAAACTTAGCTTAGAACCATGCAGCGCTACAGGAGACGGCAGCACTGCAGAGGTGAGGACCGGCACCTGTTTGAAAGAGACAAATGCACACAAACACACACAACAACGAACGAGAAACAAACACAGAGAGAGGAAAAAGTGGTTATACAGAACTTGAGGACATTATCTACATGTAATTATCTACATAATTACAAATTTGTTGTGTTTTCTTTAACAATATCAGAAGGAGAGAGGCACTGAGGCACCGTCTTCCGCCCCCCGGCGCTCCTGCTGCGCCTCCTCCTTCTGACAGGAACTGCCTACAGAACAAGCATGAATGATGCCTGAGTGGACACACGCAACTCACAAGTTCCTGGCTCTGTCAGCTCCTCTGCAGAGGGTTTCCCTAAGAAGGTGGACCTAGCAGGGTCACCGGGGGACGGGGAGCTGTGCCTCACGGCCCTCACTTCGTCGGAGAAACCCTCATGCAGAGTTCAGAAACTTGTGTGTTGAGTATGTCGCTGTGAGCCTCCACCATTTAACTAGTGGGTGAAGCCTGAACTGTCTAGAGACAGACCAGACCAGCTGCACAACACAGACACTTCAAACCTGAGGACAAATCTGAGAGAACAGAAAAAGGAAAGGAAACTTAGCTTAGAACCATGCAGCGCTACAGGAGACGGCAGCACTGCAGAGGTGAGGACCGGCACCTGTTTGAAAGAGACAAATGCACGCAAAAACACACAACAACGAACGAGAAACAAACACAGAGAGAGGACAAAGTGGTTATACAGAACTTGAGGACATTATCTACATGTAATTATCTACATAATTATAAATTTGTTGTGTTTTCTTTAACAATGTCAGAAGGAGAGAGGCACTGAGGCACCGTCTTCCGCCCCCCGACGCTCCTGCTGCGCCTCCTCCTTCTGACAGGAACTGCCTACAGAACAAGCATGAATGATGCCTGAGTGGACACACGCAACTCACAAGTTCCTGGCTCTGTCAGCTCCTCTGCAGAGGGTTTCCCTAAGAAGGTGGACCTAGCAGGGTCACCGGGGGACGGGGAGCTGTGCCTCACGGCCCTCACTTCGTCGGAGAAACCCTCATGCAGAGTTCAGAAACTTGTGTGTTGAGTATGTCGCTGTGAGCCTCCACCATTTAACTAGTGGGTGAAGCCTGAACTGTCTAGAGACAGACCAGACCAGCTGCACAACACAGACACTTCAAACCTGAGGACAAATCTGAGAGAACAGAAAAAGGAAAGGAAACTTAGCTTAGAACCATGCAGCGCTACAGGAGACGGCAGCACTGCAGAGGTGAGGACCGGCACCTGTTTGAAAGAGACAAATGCACACAAACACACACAACAACGAACGAGAAACAAACACAGAGAGAGGACAAAGTGGTTATACAGAACTTGAGGACATTATCTACATGTAATTATCTACATAATTACAAATTTGTTGTGTTTTCTTTAACAATGTCAGAAGGAGAGAGGCACTGAGGCACCGTCTTCCGCCCCCCGGCGCTCCTGCTGCGCCTCCTCCTTCTGACAGGAACTGCCTACAGAACAAGCATGAATGATGCCTGAGTGGACACACGCAACTCACAAGTTCCTGGCTCTGTCAGCTCCTCTGCAGAGGGTTTCCCTAAGAAGGTGGACCTAGCAGGGTCACCGGGGGACGGGGAGCTGTGCCTCACGGCCCTCACTTCGTCGGAGAAACCCTCATGCAGAGTTCAGAAACTTGTGTGTTGAGTATGTCGCTGTGAGCCTCCACCATTTAACTAGTGGGTGAAGCCTGAACTGTCTAGAGACAGACCAGACCAGCTGCACAACACAGACACTTCAAACCTGAGGACAAATCTGAGAGAACAGAAAAAGGAAAGGAAACTTAGCTTAGAACCATGCAGCGCTACAGGAGACGGCAGCACTGCAGAGGTGAGGACCGGCACCTGTTTGAAAGAGACAAATGCACACAAACACACACAACAACGAACGAGAAACAAACACTGAGAGAGGACAAAGTGGTTATACAGAACTTGAGGACATTATCTACATGTAATTATCTACATAATTATAAATTTGTTGTGTTTTCTTTAACAATGTCAGAAGGAGAGAGGCACTGAGGCACCGTCTTCCGCCCCCCGACGCTCCTGCTGCGCCTCCTCCTTCTGACAGGAACTGCCTACAGAACAAGCATGAATGATGCCTGAGTGGACACACGCAACTCACAAGTTCCTGGCTCTGTCAGCTCCTCTGCAGAGGGTTTCCCTAAGAAGGTGGACCTAGCAGGGTCACCGGGGGACGGGGAGCTGTGCCTCACGGCCCTCACTTCGTCGGAGAAACCCTCATGCAGAGTTCAGAAACTTGTGTGTTGAGTATGTCGCTGTGAGCCTCCACCATTTAACTAGTGGGTGAAGCCTGAACTGTCTAGAGACAGACCAGACCAGCTGCACAACACAGACACTTCAAACCTGAGGACAAATCTGAGAGAACAGAAAAAGGAAAGGAAACTTAGCTTAGAACCATGCAGCGCTACAGGAGACGGCAGCACTGCAGAGGTGAGGACCAGCACCTGTTTGAAAGAGACAAATGCACACAAACACACACAACAACGAACGAGAAACAAACACAGAGAGAGGAAAAAGTGGTTATACAGAACTTGAGGACATTATCTACATGTAATTATCTACATAATTATAAATTTGTTGTGTTTTCTTTAACAATGTCAGAAGGAGAGAGGCACTGAGGCACCGTCTTCCGCCCCCCGACGCTCCTGCTGCGCCTCCTCCTTCTGACAGGAACTGCCTACAGAACAAGCATGAATGATGCCTGAGTGGACACACACAACTCACAAGTTCCTGGCTCTGTCAGCTCCTCTGCAGAGGGTTTCCCTAAGAAGGTGGACCTAGCAGGGTCACCGGGGGACGGGGAGCTGTGCCTCACGGCCCTCACTTCGTCGGAGAAACCCTCATGCAGAGTTCAGAAACTTGTGTGTTGAGTATGTCGCTGTGAGCCTCCACCATTTAACTAGTGGGTGAAGCCTGAACTGTCTAGAGACAGACCAGACCAGCTGCACAACACAGACACTTCAAACCTGAGGACAAATCTGAGAGAACAGAAAAAGGAAAGGAAACTTAGCTTAGAACCATGCAGCGCTACAGGAGACGGCAGCACTGCAGAGGTGAGGACCGGCACCTGTTTGAAAGAGACAAATGCACACAAAAACACACAACAACGAACGAGAAACAAACACAGAGAGAGGACAAAGTGGTTATACAGAACTTGAGGACATTATCTACATGTAATTATCTACATAATTATAAATTTGTTGTGTTTTCTTTAACAATGTCAGAAGGAGAGAGGCACTGAGGCACCGTCTTCCGCCCCCCGACGCTCCTGCTGCGCCTCCTCCTTCTGACAGGAACTGCCTACAGAACAAGCATGAATGATGCCTGAGTGGACACACGCAACTCACAAGTTCCTGGCTCTGTCAGCTCCTCTGCAGAGGGTTTCCCTAAGAAGGTGGACCTAGCAGGGTCACCGGGGGACGGGGAGCTGTGCCTCACGGCCCTCACTTCGTCGGAGAAACCCTCATGCAGAGTTCAGAAACTTGTGTGTTGAGTATGTCGCTGTGAGCCTCCACCATTTAACTAGTGGGTGAAGCCTGAACTGTCTAGAGACAGACCAGACCAGCTGCACAACACAGACACTTCAAACCTGAGGACAAATCTGAGAGAACAGAAAAAGGAAAGGAAACTTAGCTTAGAACCATGCAGCGCTACAGGAGACGGCAGCACTGCAGAGGTGAGGACCAGCACCTGTTTGAAAGAGACAAATGCACACAAACACACACAACAACGAACGAGAAACAAACACAGAGAGAGGAAAAAGTGGTTATACAGAACTTGAGGACATTATCTACATGTAATTATCTACATAATTATAAATTTGTTGTGTTTTCTTTAACAATGTCAGAAGGAGAGAGGCACTGAGGCACCGTCTTCCGCCCCCCGACGCTCCTGCTGCGCCTCCTCCTTCTGACAGGAACTGCCTACAGAACAAGCATGAATGATGCCTGAGTGGACACACACAACTCACAAGTTCCTGGCTCTGTCAGCTCCTCTGCAGAGGGTTTCCCTAAGAAGGTGGACCTAGCAGGGTCACCGGGGGACGGGGAGCTGTGCCTCACGGCCCTCACTTCGTCGGAGAAACCCTCATGCAGAGTTCAGAAACTTGTGTGTTGAGTATGTCGCTGTGAGCCTCCACCATTTAACTAGTGGGTGAAGCCTGAACTGTCTAGAGACAGACCAGACCAGCTGCACAACACAGACACTTCAAACCTGAGGACAAATCTGAGAGAACAGAAAAAGGAAAGGAAACTTAGCTTAGAACCATGCAGCGCTACAGGACACGGCAGCACTGCAGAGGTGAGGACCGGCACCTGTTTGAAAGAGACAAATGCACACAAAAACACACAACAACGAACGAGAAACAAACACAGAGAGAGGACAAAGTGGTTATACAGAACTTGAGGACATTATCTACATGTAATTATCTACATAATTATAAATTTGTTGTGTTTTCTTTAACAATGTCAGAAGGAGAGAGGCACTGAGGCACCGTCTTCCGCCCCCCGACGCTCCTGCTGCGCCTCCTCCTTCTGACAGGAACTGCCTACAGAACAAGCATGAATGATGCCTGAGTGGACACACACAACTCACAAGTTCCTGGCTCTGTCAGCTCCTCTGCAGAGGGTTTCCCTAAGAAGGTGGACCTAGCAGGGTCACCGGGGGACGGGGAGCTGTGCCTCACGGCCCTCACTTCGTCGGAGAAACCCTCATGCAGAGTTCAGAAACTTGTGTGTTGAGTATGTCGCTGTGAGCCTCCACCATTTAACTAGTGGGTGAAGCCTGAACTGTCTAGAGACAGACCAGACCAGCTGCACAACACAGACACTTCAAACCTGAGGACAAATCTGAGAGAACAGAAAAAGGAAAGGAAACTTAGCTTAGAACCATGCAGCGCTACAGGACACGGCAGCACTGCAGAGGTGAGGACCGGCACCTGTTTGAAAGAGACAAATGCACACAAAAACACACAACAACGAACGAGAAACAAACACAGAGAGAGGACAAAGTGGTTATACAGAACTTGAGGACATTATCTACATGTAATTATCTACATAATTATAAATTTGTTGTGTTTTCTTTAACAATGTCAGAAGGAGAGAGGCACTGAGGCACCGTCTTCCGCCCCCCGACGCTCCTGCTGCGCCTCCTCCTTCTGACAGGAACTGCCTACAGAACAAGCATGAATGATGCCTGAGTGGACACACACAACTCACAAGTTCCTGGCTCTGTCAGCTCCTCTGCAGAGGGTTTCCCTAAGAAGGTGGACCTAGCAGGGTCACCGGGGGACGGGGAGCTGTGCCTCACGGCCCTCACTTCGCCGGAGAAACCCTCATGCAGAGTTCAGAAACTTGTGTGTTGAGTATGTCGCTGTGAGCCTCCACCATTTAACTAGTGGGTGAAGCCTGAACTGTCTAGAGACAGACCAGACCAGCTGCACAACGCAGACACTTCAAACCTGAGGACAAATCTGAGAGAACAGAAAAAGGAAAGGAAACTTAGCTTAGAACCATGCAGCGCTACAGGAGACGGCAGCACTGCAGAGGTGAGGACCGGCACCTGTTTGAAAGAGACAAATGCACACAAACACACACAACAACGAACGAGAAACAAACACAGAGAGAGGACAAAGTGGTTATACAGAACTTGAGGACATTATCTACATGTAATTATCTACATAATTATAAATTTGTTGTGTTTTCTTTAACAATGTCAGAAGGAGAGAGGCACTGAGGCACCGTCTTCCGCCCCCCGACGCTCCTGCTGCGCCTCCTCCTTCTGACAGGAACTGCCTACAGAACAAGCATGAATGATGCCTGAGTGGACACACACAACTCACAAGTTCCTGGCTCTGTCAGCTCCTCTGCAGAGGGTTTCCCTAAGAAGGTGGACCTAGCAGGGTCACCGGGGGACGGGGAGCTGTGCCTCACGGCCCTCACTTCGCCGGAGAAACCCTCATGCAGAGTTCAGAAACTTGTGTGTTGAGTATGTCGCTGTGAGCCTCCACCATTTAACTAGTGGGTGAAGCCTGAACTGTCTAGAGACAGACCAGACCAGCTGCACAACACAGACACTTCAAACCTGAGGACAAATCTGAGAGAACAGAAAAAGGAAAGGAAACTTAGCTTAGAACCATGCAGCGCTACAGGAGACGGCAGCACTGCAGAGGTGAGGACCGGCACCTGTTTGAAAGAGACAAATGCACACAAACACACACAACAACGAACGAGAAACAAACACAGAGAGAGGACAAAGTGGTTATACAGAACTTGAGGACATTATCTACATGTAATTATCTACATAATTATAAATTTGTTGTGTTTTCTTTAACAATGTCAGAAGGAGAGAGGCACTGAGGCACCGTCTTCCGCCCCCCGACGCTCCTGCTGCGCCTCCTCCTTCTGACAGGAACTGCCTACAGAACAAGCATGAATGATGCCTGAGTGGACACACGCAACTCACAAGTTCCTGGCTCTGTCAGCTCCTCTGCAGAGGGTTTCCCTAAGAAGGTGGACCTAGCAGGGTCACCGGGGGACGGGGAGCTGTGCCTCACGGCCCTCACTTCGCCGGAGAAACCCTCATGCAGAGTTCAGAAACTTGTGTGTTGAGTATGTCGCTGTGAGCCTCCACCATTTAACTAGTGGGTGAAGCCTGAACTGTCTAGAGACAGACCAGACCAGCTGCACAACGCAGACACTTCAAACCTGAGGACAAATCTGAGAGAACAGAAAAAGGAAAGGAAACTTAGCTTAGAACCATGCAGCGCTACAGGAGACGGCAGCACTGCAGAGGTGAGGACCGGCACCTGTTTGAAAGAGACAAATGCACACAAACACACACAACAACGAACGAGAAACAAACACAGAGAGAGGAAAAAGTGGTTATACAGAACTTGAGGACATTATCTACATGTAATTATCTACATAATTATAAATTTGTTGTGTTTTCTTTAACAATGTCAGAAGGAGAGAGGCACTGAGGCACCGTCTTCCGCCCCCCGACGCTCCTGCTGCGCCTCCTCCTTCTGACAGGAACTGCCTACAGAACAAGCATGAATGATGCCTGAGTGGACACACACAACTCACAAGTTCCTGGCTCTGTCAGCTCCTCTGCAGAGGGTTTCCCTAAGAAGGTGGACCTAGCAGGGTCACCGGGGGACGGGGAGCTGTGCCTCACGGCCCTCACTTCGTCGGAGAAACCCTCATGCAGAGTTCAGAAACTTGTGTGTTGAGTATGTCGCTGTGAGCCTCCACCATTTAACTAGTGGGTGAAGCCTGAACTGTCTAGAGACAGACCAGACCAGCTGCACAACACAGACACTTCAAACCTGAGGACAAATCTGAGAGAACAGAAAAAGGAAAGGAAACTTAGCTTAGAACCATGCAGCGCTACAGGACACGGCAGCACTGCAGAGGTGAGGACCGGCACCTGTTTGAAAGAGACAAATGCACACAAAAACACACAACAACGAACGAGAAACAAACACAGAGAGAGGACAAAGTGGTTATACAGAACTTGAGGACATTATCTACATGTAATTATCTGCATAATTATAAATTTGTTGTGTTTTCTTTAACAATGTCAGAAGGAGAGAGGCACTGAGGCACCGTCTTCCGCCCCCCGACGCTCCTGCTGCGCCTCCTCCTTCTGACAGGAACTGCCTACAGAACAAGCATGAATGATGCCTGAGTGGACACACACAACTCACAAGTTCCTGGCTCTGTCAGCTCCTCTGCAGAGGGTTTCCCTAAGAAGGTGGACCTAGCAGGGTCACCGGGGGACGGGGAGCTGTGCCTCACGGCCCTCACTTTGCCGGAGAAACCCTCATGCAGAGTTCAGAAACTTGTGTGTTGAGTATGTCGCTGTGAGCCTCCACCATTTAACTAGTAGGTGAAGCCTGAACTGTCTAGAGACAGACCAGACCAGCTGCACAACGCAGACACTTCAAACCTGAGGACAAATCTGAGAGAACAGAAAAAGGAAAGGAAACTTAGCTTAGAACCATGCAGCGCTACAGGAGACGGCAGCACTGCAGAGGTGAGGACCGGCACCTGTTTGAAAGAGACAAATGCACACAAACACACACAACAACGAACGAGAAACAAACACAGAGAGAGGACAAAGTGGTTATACAGAACTTGAGGACATTATCTACATGTAATTATCTACATAATTATAAATTTGTTGTGTTTTCTTTAACAATGTCAGAAGGAGAGAGGCACTGAGGCACCGTCTTCCGCCCCCCGACGCTCCTGCTGCGCCTCCTCCTTCTGACAGGAACTGCCTACAGAACAAGCATGAATGATGCCTGAGTGGACACACACAACTCACAAGTTCCTGGCTCTGTCAGCTCCTCTGCAGAGGGTTTCCCTAAGAAGGTGGACCTAGCAGGGTCACCGGGGGACGGGGAGCTGTGCCTCACGGCCCTCACTTCGCCGGAGAAACCCTCATGCAGAGTTCAGAAACTTGTGTGTTGAGTATGTCGCTGTGAGCCTCCACCATTTAACTAGTGGGTGAAGCCTGAACTGTCTAGAGACAGACCAGACCAGCTGCACAACACAGACACTTCAAACCTGAGGACAAATCTGAGAGAACAGAAAAAGGAAAGGAAACTTAGCTTAGAACCATGCAGCGCTACAGGAGACGGCAGCACTGCAGAGGTGAGGACCGGCACCTGTTTGAAAGAGACAAATGCACACAAACACACACAACAACGAACGAGAAACAAACACAGAGAGAGGACAAAGTGGTTATACAGAACTTGAGGACATTATCTACATGTAATTATCTACATAATTATAAATTTGTTGTGTTTTCTTTAACAATGTCAGAAGGAGAGAGGCACTGAGGCACCGTCTTCCGCCCCCCGACGCTCCTGCTGCGCCTCCTCCTTCTGACAGGAACTGCCTACAGAACAAGCATGAATGATGCCTGAGTGGACACACGCAACTCACAAGTTCCTGGCTCTGTCAGCTCCTCTGCAGAGGGTTTCCCTAAGAAGGTGGACCTAGCAGGGTCACCGGGGGACGGGGAGCTGTGCCTCACGGCCCTCACTTCGCCGGAGAAACCCTCATGCAGAGTTCAGAAACTTGTGTGTTGAGTATGTCGCTGTGAGCCTCCACCATTTAACTAGTGGGTGAAGCCTGAACTGTCTAGAGACAGACCAGACCAGCTGCACAACACAGACACTTCAAACCTGAGGACAAATCTGAGAGAACAGAAAAAGGAAAGGAAACTTAGCTTAGAACCATGCAGCGCTACAGGAGACGGCAGCACTGCAGAGGTGAGGACCGGCACCTGTTTGAAAGAGACAAATGCACACAAACACACACAACAACGAACGAGAAACAAACACTGAGAGAGGACAAAGTGGTTATACAGAACTTGAGGACATTATCTACATGTAATTATCTACATAATTATAAATTTGTTGTGTTTTCTTTAACAATGTCAGAAGGAGAGAGGCACTGAGGCACCGTCTTCCGCCCCCCGACGCTCCTGCTGCGCCTCCTCCTTCTGACAGGAACTGCCTACAGAACAAGCATGAATGATGCCTGAGTGGACACACGCAACTCACAAGTTCCTGGCTCTGTCAGCTCCTCTGCAGAGGGTTTCCCTAAGAAGGTGGACCTAGCAGGGTCACCGGGGGACGGGGAGCTGTGCCTCACGGCCCTCACTTCGCCGGAGAAACCCTCATGCAGAGTTCAGAAACTTGTGTGTTGAGTATGTCGCTGTGAGCCTCCACCATTTAACTAGTGGGTGAAGCCTGAACTGTCTAGAGACAGACCAGACCAGCTGCACAACACAGACACTTCAAACCTGAGGACAAATCTGAGAGAACAGAAAAAGGAAAGGAAACTTAGCTTAGAACCATGCAGCGCTACAGGAGACGGCAGCACTGCAGAGGTGAGGACCGGCACCTGTTTGAAAGAGACAAATGCACACAAACACACACAACAACGAACGAGAAACAAACACAGAGAGAGGACAAAGTGGTTATACAGAACTTGAGGACATTATCTACATGTAATTATCTACATAATTATAAATTTGTTGTGTTTTCTTTAACAATGTCAGAAGGAGAGAGGCACTGAGGCACCGTCTTCCGCCCCCCGACGCTCCTGCTGCGCCTCCTCCTTCTGACAGGAACTGCCTACAGAACAAGCATGAATGATGCCTGAGTGGACACACGCAACTCACAAGTTCCTGGCTCTGTCAGCTCCTCTGCAGAGGGTTTCCCTAAGAAGGTGGACCTAGCAGGGTCACCGGGGGACGGGGAGCTGTGCCTCACGGCCCTCACTTCGCCGGAGAAACCCTCATGCAGAGTTCAGAAACTTGTGTGTTGAGTATGTCGCTGTGAGCCTCCACCATTTAACTAGTGGGTGAAGCCTGAACTGTCTAGAGACAGACCAGACCAGCTGCACAACGCAGACACTTCAAACCTGAGGACAAATCTGAGAGAACAGAAAAAGGAAAGGAAACTTAGCTTAGAACCATGCAGCGCTACAGGAGACGGCAGCACTGCAGAGGTGAGGACCGGCACCTGTTTGAAAGAGACAAATGCACACAAACACACACAACAACGAACGAGAAACAAACACAGAGAGAGGAAAAAGTGGTTATAAAGAACTTGAGGACATTATCTACATGTAATTATCTACATAATTATAAATTTGTTGTGTTTTCTTTAACAATGTCAGAAGGAGAGAGGCACTGAGGCACCGTCTTCCGCCCCCCGACGCTCCTGCTGCGCCTCCTCCTTCTGACAGGAACTGCCTACAGAACAAGCATGAATGATGCCTGAGTGGACACACGCAACTCACAAGTTCCTGGCTCTGTCAGCTCCTCTGCAGAGGGTTTCCCTAAGAAGGTGGACCTAGCAGGGTCACCGGGGGACGGGGAGCTGTGCCTCACGGCCCTCACTTCGTCGGAGAAACCCTCATGCAGAGTTCAGAAACTTGTGTGTTGAGTATGTCGCTGTGAGCCTCCACCATTTAACTAGTGGGTGAAGCCTGAACTGTCTAGAGACAGACCAGACCAGCTGCACAACACAGACACTTCAAACCTGAGGACAAATCTGAGAGAACAGAAAAAGGAAAGGAAACTTAGCTTAGAACCATGCAGCGCTACAGGACACGGCAGCACTGCAGAGGTGAGGACCGGCACCTGTTTGAAAGAGACAAATGCACACAAAAACACACAACAACGAACGAGAAACAAACACAGAGAGAGGACAAAGTGGTTATACAGAACTTGAGGACATTATCTACATGTAATTATCTGCATAATTATAAATTTGTTGTGTTTTCTTTAACAATGTCAGAAGGAGAGAGGCACTGAGGCACCGTCTTCCGCCCCCCGACGCTCCTGCTGCGCCTCCTCCTTCTGACAGGAACTGCCTACAGAACAAGCATGAATGATGCCTGAGTGGACACACGCAACTCACAAGTTCCTGGCTCTGTCAGCTCCTCTGCAGAGGGTTTCCCTAAGAAGGTGGACCTAGCAGGGTCACCGGGGGACGGGGAGCTGTGCCTCACGGCCCTCACTTCGCCGGAGAAACCCTCATGCAGAGTTCAGAAACTTGTGTGTTGAGTATGTCGCTGTGAGCCTCCACCATTTAACTAGTGGGTGAAGCCTGAACTGTCTAGAGACAGACCAGACCAGCTGCACAACACAGACACTTCAAACCTGAGGACAAATCTGAGAGAACAGAAAAAGGAAAGGAAACTTAGCTTAGAACCATGCAGCGCTACAGGAGACGGCAGCACTGCAGAGGTGAGGACCGGCACCTGTTTGAAAGAGACAAATGCACACAAACACACACAACAACGAACGAGAAACAAACAGAGAGAGGAAAAAGTGGTTATACAGAACTTGAGGACATTATCTACATGTAATTATCTACATAATTATAAATTTGTTGTGTTTTCTTTAACAATGTCAGAAGGAGAGAGGCACTGAGGCACCGTCTTCCGCCCCCCGACGCTCCTGCTGCGCCTCCTCCTTCTGACAGGAACTGCCTACAGAACAAGCATGAATGATGCCTGAGTGGACACACGCAACTCACAAGTTCCTGGCTCTGTCAGCTCCTCTGCAGAGGGTTTCCCTAAGAAGGTGGACCTAGCAGGGTCACCGGGGGACGGGGAGCTGTGCCTCACGGCCCTCACTTCGCCGGAGAAACCCTCATGCAGAGTTCAGAAACTTGTGTGTTGAGTATGTCGCTGTGAGCCTCCACCATTTAACTAGTGGGTGAAGCCTGAACTGTCTAGAGACAGACCAGACCAGCTGCACAACGCAGACACTTCAAACCTGAGGACAAATCTGAGAGAACAGAAAAAGGAAAGGAAACTTAGCTTAGAACCATGCAGCGCTACAGGAGACGGCAGCACTGCAGAGGTGAGGACCGGCACCTGTTTGAAAGAGACAAATGCACACAAACACACACAACAACGAACGAGAAACAAACACAGAGAGAGGAAAAAGTGGTTATACAGAACTTGAGGACATTATCTACATGTAATTATCTACATAATTATAAATTTGTTGTGTTTTCTTTAACAATGTCAGAAGGAGAGAGGCACTGAGGCACCGTCTTCCGCCCCCCGACGCTCCTGCTGCGCCTCCTCCTTCTGACAGGAACTGCCTACAGAACAAGCATGAATGATGCCTGAGTGGACACACGCAACTCACAAGTTCCTGGCTCTGTCAGCTCCTCTGCAGAGGGTTTCCCTAAGAAGGTGGACCTAGCAGGGTCACCGGGGGACGGGGAGCTGTGCCTCACGGCCCTCACTTCGTCGGAGAAACCCTCATGCAGAGTTCAGAAACTTGTGTGTTGAGTATGTCGCTGTGAGCCTCCACCATTTAACTAGTGGGTGAAGCCTGAACTGTCTAGAGACAGACCAGACCAGCTGCACAACACAGACACTTCAAACCTGAGGACAAATCTGAGAGAACAGAAAAAGGAAAGGAAACTTAGCTTAGAACCATGCAGCGCTACAGGACACGGCAGCACTGCAGAGGTGAGGACCGGCACCTGTTTGAAAGAGACAAATGCACACAAAAACACACAACAACGAACGAGAAACAAACACAGAGAGAGGACAAAGTGGTTATACAGAACTTGAGGACATTATCTACATGTAATTATCTGCATAATTATAAATTTGTTGTGTTTTCTTTAACAATGTCAGAAGGAGAGAGGCACTGAGGCACCGTCTTCCGCCCCCCGACGCTCCTGCTGCGCCTCCTCCTTCTGACAGGAACTGCCTACAGAACAAGCATGAATGATGCCTGAGTGGACACACACAACTCACAAGTTCCTGGCTCTGTCAGCTCCTCTGCAGAGGGTTTCCCTAAGAAGGTGGACCTAGCAGGGTCACCGGGGGACGGGGAGCTGTGCCTCACGGCCCTCACTTCGCCGGAGAAACCCTCATGCAGAGTTCAGAAACTTGTGTGTTGAGTATGTCGCTGTGAGCCTCCACCATTTAACTAGTGGGTGAAGCCTGAACTGTCTAGAGACAGACCAGACCAGCTGCACAACACAGACACTTCAAACCTGAGGACAAATCTGAGAGAACAGAAAAAGGAAAGGAAACTTAGCTTAGAACCATGCAGCGCTACAGGAGACGGCAGCACTGCAGAGGTGAGGACCGGCACCTGTTTGAAAGAGACAAATGCACACAAACACACACAACAACGAACGAGAAACAAACACAGAGAGAGGACAAAGTGGTTATACAGAACTTGAGGACATTATCTACATGTAATTATCTGCATAAGTATAAATTTGTTGTGTTTTCTTTAACAATGTCAGGAGGAGAGAGGCACTGAGGCACCGTCTTCCGCCCCCCGACGCTCCTGCTGCGCCTCCTCCTTCTGACAGGAACTGCCTACAGAACAAGCATGAATGATGCCTGAGTGGACACACGCAACTCACAAGTTCCTGGCTCTGTCAGCTCCTCTGCAGAGGGTTTCCCTAAGAAGGTGGACCTAGCAGGGTCACCGGGGGACGGGGAGCTGTGCCTCACGGCCCTCACTTCGCCGGAGAAACCCTCATGCAGAGTTCAGAAACTTGTGTGTTGAGTATGTCGCTGTGAGCCTCCACCATTTAACTAGTGGGTGAAGCCTGAACTGTCTAGAGACAGACCAGACCAGCTGCACAACACAGACACTTCAAACCTGAGGACAAATCTGAGAGAACAGAAAAAGGAAAGGAAACTTAGCTTAGAACCATGCAGCGCTACAGGAGACGGCAGCACTGCAGAGGTGAGGACCGGCACCTGTTTGAAAGAGACAAATGCACACAAACACACACAACAACGAACGAGAAACAAACACTGAGAGAGGACAAAGTGGTTATACAGAACTTGAGGACATTATCTACATGTAATTATCTACATAATTATAAATTTGTTGTGTTTTCTTTAACAATGTCAGAAGGAGAGAGGCACTGAGGCACCGTCTTCCGCCCCCCGACGCTCCTGCTGCGCCTCCTCCTTCTGACAGGAACTGCCTACAGAACAAGCATGAATGATGCCTGAGTGGACACACGCAACTCACAAGTTCCTGGCTCTGTCAGCTCCTCTGCAGAGGGTTTCCCTAAGAAGGTGGACCTAGCAGGGTCACCGGGGGACGGGGAGCTGTGCCTCACGGCCCTCACTTCGCCGGAGAAACCCTCATGCAGAGTTCAGAAACTTGTGTGTTGAGTATGTCGCTGTGAGCCTCCACCATTTAACTAGTGGGTGAAGCCTGAACTGTCTAGAGACAGACCAGACCAGCTGCACAACGCAGACACTTCAAACCTGAGGACAAATCTGAGAGAACAGAAAAAGGAAAGGAAACTTAGCTTAGAACCATGCAGCGCTACAGGAGACGGCAGCACTGCAGAGGTGAGGACCGGCACCTGTTTGAAAGAGACAAATGCACACAAACACACACAACAACGAACGAGAAACAAACACAGAGAGAGGAAAAAGTGGTTATACAGAACTTGAGGACATTATCTACATGTAATTATCTACATAATTATAAATTTGTTGTGTTTTCTTTAACAATGTCAGAAGGAGAGAGGCACTGAGGCACCGTCTTCCGCCCCCCGACGCTCCTGCTGCGCCTCCTCCTTCTGACAGGAACTGCCTACAGAACAAGCATGAATGATGCCTGAGTGGACACACACAACTCACAAGTTCCTGGCTCTGTCAGCTCCTCTGCAGAGGGTTTCCCTAAGAAGGTGGACCTAGCAGGGTCACCGGGGGACGGGGAGCTGTGCCTCACGGCCCTCACTTCGCCGGAGAAACCCTCATGCAGAGTTCAGAAACTTGTGTGTTGAGTATGTCGCTGTGAGCCTCCACCATTTAACTAGTGGGTGAAGCCTGAACTGTCTAGAGACAGACCAGACCAGCTGCACAACACAGACACTTCAAACCTGAGGACAAATCTGAGAGAACAGAAAAAGGAAAGGAAACTTAGCTTAGAACCATGCAGCGCTACAGGAGACGGCAGCACTGCAGAGGTGAGGACCGGCACCTGTTTGAAAGAGACAAATGCACACAAACACACACAACAACGAACGAGAAACAAACACAGAGAGAGGACAAAGTGGTTATACAGAACTTGAGGACATTATCTACATGTAATTATCTACATAATTATAAATTTGTTGTGTTTTCTTTAACAATGTCAGAAGGAGAGAGGCACTGAGGCACCGTCTTCCGCCCCCCGACGCTCCTGCTGCGCCTCCTCCTTCTGACAGGAACTGCCTACAGAACAAGCATGAATGATGCCTGAGTGGACACACACAACTCACAAGTTCCTGGCTCTGTCAGCTCCTCTGCAGAGGGTTTCCCTAAGAAGGTGGACCTAGCAGGGTCACCGGGGGACGGGGAGCTGTGCCTCACGGCCCTCACTTCGCCGGAGAAACCCTCATGCAGAGTTCAGAAACTTGTGTGTTGAGTATGTCGCTGTGAGCCTCCACCATTTAACTAGTGGGTGAAGCCTGAACTGTCTAGAGACAGACCAGACCAGCTGCACAACACAGACACTTCAAACCTGAGGACAAATCTGAGAGAACAGAAAAAGGAAAGGAAACTTAGCTTAGAACCATGCAGCGCTACAGGAGACGGCAGCACTGCAGAGGTGAGGACCGGCACCTGTTTGAAAGAGACAAATGCACACAAACACACACAACAACGAACGAGAAACAAACACAGAGAGAGGACAAAGTGGTTATACAGAACTTGAGGACATTATCTACATGTAATTATCTGCATAAGTATAAATTTGTTGTGTTTTCTTTAACAATGTCAGGAGGAGAGAGGCACTGAGGCACCGTCTTCCGCCCCCCGACGCTCCTGCTGCGCCTCCTCCTTCTGACAGGAACTGCCTACAGAACAAGCATGAATGATGCCTGAGTGGACACACGCAACTCACAAGTTCCTGGCTCTGTCAGCTCCTCTGCAGAGGGTTTCCCTAAGAAGGTGGACCTAGCAGGGTCACCGGGGGACGGGGAGCTGTGCCTCACGGCCCTCACTTCGCCGGAGAAACCCTCATGCAGAGTTCAGAAACTTGTGTGTTGAGTATGTCGCTGTGAGCCTCCACCATTTAACTAGTGGGTGAAGCCTGAACTGTCTAGAGACAGACCAGACCAGCTGCACAACACAGACACTTCAAACCTGAGGACAAATCTGAGAGAACAGAAAAAGGAAAGGAAACTTAGCTTAGAACCATGCAGCGCTACAGGAGACGGCAGCACTGCAGAGGTGAGGACCGGCACCTGTTTGAAAGAGACAAATGCACACAAACACACACAACAACGAACGAGAAACAAACACTGAGAGAGGACAAAGTGGTTATACAGAACTTGAGGACATTATCTACATGTAATTATCTACATAATTATAAATTTGTTGTGTTTTCTTTAACAATGTCAGAAGGAGAGAGGCACTGAGGCACCGTCTTCCGCCCCCCGACGCTCCTGCTGCGCCTCCTCCTTCTGACAGGAACTGCCTACAGAACAAGCATGAATGATGCCTGAGTGGACACACGCAACTCACAAGTTCCTGGCTCTGTCAGCTCCTCTGCAGAGGGTTTCCCTAAGAAGGTGGACCTAGCAGGGTCACCGGGGGACGGGGAGCTGTGCCTCACGGCCCTCACTTCGCCGGAGAAACCCTCATGCAGAGTTCAGAAACTTGTGTGTTGAGTATGTCGCTGTGAGCCTCCACCATTTAACTAGTGGGTGAAGCCTGAACTGTCTAGAGACAGACCAGACCAGCTGCACAACGCAGACACTTCAAACCTGAGGACAAATCTGAGAGAACAGAAAAAGGAAAGGAAACTTAGCTTAGAACCATGCAGCGCTACAGGAGACGGCAGCACTGCAGAGGTGAGGACCGGCACCTGTTTGAAAGAGACAAATGCACACAAACACACACAACAACGAACGAGAAACAAACACAGAGAGAGGAAAAAGTGGTTATACAGAACTTGAGGACATTATCTACATGTAATTATCTACATAATTATAAATTTGTTGTGTTTTCTTTAACAATGTCAGAAGGAGAGAGGCACTGAGGCACCGTCTTCCGCCCCCCGACGCTCCTGCTGCGCCTCCTCCTTCTGACAGGAACTGCCTACAGAACAAGCATGAATGATGCCTGAGTGGACACACACAACTCACAAGTTCCTGGCTCTGTCAGCTCCTCTGCAGAGGGTTTCCCTAAGAAGGTGGACCTAGCAGGGTCACCGGGGGACGGGGAGCTGTGCCTCACGGCCCTCACTTCGCCGGAGAAACCCTCATGCAGAGTTCAGAAACTTGTGTGTTGAGTATGTCGCTGTGAGCCTCCACCATTTAACTAGTGGGTGAAGCCTGAACTGTCTAGAGACAGACCAGACCAGCTGCACAACGCAGACACTTCAAACCTGAGGACAAATCTGAGAGAACAGAAAAAGGAAAGGAAACTTAGCTTAGAACCATGCAGCGCTACAGGAGACGGCAGCACTGCAGAGGTGAGGACCGGCACCTGTTTGAAAGAGACAAATGCACACAAACACACACAACAACGAACGAGAAACAAACACAGAGAGAGGACAAAGTGGTTATACAGAACTTGAGGACATTATCTACATGTAATTATCTACATAATTATAAATTTGTTGTGTTTTCTTTAACAATGTCAGAAGGAGAGAGGCACTGAGGCACCGTCTTCCGCCCCCCGACGCTCCTGCTGCGCCTCCTCCTTCTGACAGGAACTGCCTACAGAACAAGCATGAATGATGCCTGAGTGGACACACACAACTCACAAGTTCCTGGCTCTGTCAGCTCCTCTGCAGAGGGTTTCCCTAAGAAGGTGGACCTAGCAGGGTCACCGGGGGACGGGGAGCTGTGCCTCACGGCCCTCACTTCGCCGGAGAAACCCTCATGCAGAGTTCAGAAACTTGTGTGTTGAGTATGTCGCTGTGAGCCTCCACCATTTAACTAGTGGGTGAAGCCTGAACTGTCTAGAGACAGACCAGACCAGCTGCACAACACAGACACTTCAAACCTGAGGACAAATCTGAGAGAACAGAAAAAGGAAAGGAAACTTAGCTTAGAACCATGCAGCGCTACAGGAGACGGCAGCACTGCAGAGGTGAGGACCGGCACCTGTTTGAAAGAGACAAATGCACACAAACACACACAACAACGAACGAGAAACAAACACAGAGAGAGGACAAAGTGGTTATACAGAACTTGAGGACATTATCTACATGTAATTATCTGCATAAGTATAAATTTGTTGTGTTTTCTTTAACAATGTCAGGAGGAGAGAGGCACTGAGGCACCGTCTTCCGCCCCCCGACGCTCCTGCTGCGCCTCCTCCTTCTGACAGGAACTGCCTACAGAACAAGCATGAATGATGCCTGAGTGGACACACGCAACTCACAAGTTCCTGGCTCTGTCAGCTCCTCTGCAGAGGGTTTCCCTAAGAAGGTGGACCTAGCAGGGTCACCGGGGGACGGGGAGCTGTGCCTCACGGCCCTCACTTCGCCGGAGAAACCCTCATGCAGAGTTCAGAAACTTGTGTGTTGAGTATGTCGCTGTGAGCCTCCACCATTTAACTAGTGGGTGAAGCCTGAACTGTCTAGAGACAGACCAGACCAGCTGCACAACACAGACACTTCAAACCTGAGGACAAATCTGAGAGAACAGAAAAAGGAAAGGAAACTTAGCTTAGAACCATGCAGCGCTACAGGAGACGGCAGCACTGCAGAGGTGAGGACCGGCACCTGTTTGAAAGAGACAAATGCACACAAACACACACAACAACGAACGAGAAACAAACACTGAGAGAGGACAAAGTGGTTATACAGAACTTGAGGACATTATCTACATGTAATTATCTACATAATTATAAATTTGTTGTGTTTTCTTTAACAATGTCAGAAGGAGAGAGGCACTGAGGCACCGTCTTCCGCCCCCCGACGCTCCTGCTGCGCCTCCTCCTTCTGACAGGAACTGCCTACAGAACAAGCATGAATGATGCCTGAGTGGACACACGCAACTCACAAGTTCCTGGCTCTGTCAGCTCCTCTGCAGAGGGTTTCCCTAAGAAGGTGGACCTAGCAGGGTCACCGGGGGACGGGGAGCTGTGCCTCACGGCCCTCACTTCGCCGGAGAAACCCTCATGCAGAGTTCAGAAACTTGTGTGTTGAGTATGTCGCTGTGAGCCTCCACCATTTAACTAGTGGGTGAAGCCTGAACTGTCTAGAGACAGACCAGACCAGCTGCACAACGCAGACACTTCAAACCTGAGGACAAATCTGAGAGAACAGAAAAAGGAAAGGAAACTTAGCTTAGAACCATGCAGCGCTACAGGAGACGGCAGCACTGCAGAGGTGAGGACCGGCACCTGTTTGAAAGAGACAAATGCACACAAACACACACAACAACGAACGAGAAACAAACACAGAGAGAGGAAAAAGTGGTTATACAGAACTTGAGGACATTATCTACATGTAATTATCTACATAATTATAAATTTGTTGTGTTTTCTTTAACAATGTCAGAAGGAGAGAGGCACTGAGGCACCGTCTTCCGCCCCCCGACGCTCCTGCTGCGCCTCCTCCTTCTGACAGGAACTGCCTACAGAACAAGCATGAATGATGCCTGAGTGGACACACACAACTCACAAGTTCCTGGCTCTGTCAGCTCCTCTGCAGAGGGTTTCCCTAAGAAGGTGGACCTAGCAGGGTCACCGGGGGACGGGGAGCTGTGCCTCACGGCCCTCACTTCGTCGGAGAAACCCTCATGCAGAGTTCAGAAACTTGTGTGCTGAGTATGTCGCTGTGAGCCTCCACCATTTAACTAGTGGGTGAAGCCTGAACTGTCTAGAGACAGACCAGACCAGCTGCACAACACAGACACTTCAAACCTGAGGACAAATCTGAGAGAACAGAAAAAGGAAAGGAAACTTAGCTTAGAACCATGCAGCGCTACAGGAGACGGCAGCACTGCAGAGGTGAGGACCGGCACCTGTTTGAAAGAGACAAATGCACACAAACACACACAACAACGAACGAGAAACAAACACAGAGAGAGGAAAAAGTGGTTATACAGAACTTGAGGACATTATCTACATGTAATTATCTACATAATTATAAATTTGTTGTGTTTTCTTTAACAATGTCAGAAGGAGAGAGGCACTGAGGCACCGTCTTCCGCCCCCCGACGCTCCTGCTGCGCCTCCTCCTTCTGACAGGAACTGCCTACAGAACAAGCATGAATGATGCCTGAGTGGACACACGCAACTCACAAGTTCCTGGCTCTGTCAGCTCCTCTGCAGAGGGTTTCCCTAAGAAGGTGGACCTAGCAGGGTCACCGGGGGACGGGGAGCTGTGCCTCACGGCCCTCACTTCGCCGGAGAAACCCTCATGCAGAGTTCAGAAACTTGTGTGTTGAGTATGTCGCTGTGAGCCTCCACCATTTAACTAGTGGGTGAAGCCTGAACTGTCTAGAGACAGACCAGACCAGCTGCACAACGCAGACACTTCAAACCTGAGGACAAATCTGAGAGAACAGAAAAAGGAAATGAAACTTAGCTTAGAACCATGCAGCGCTACAGGAGACGGCAGCACTGCAGAGGTGAGGACCGGCACCTGTTTGAAAGAGACAAATGCACACAAACACACACAACAACGAACGAGAAACAAACACAGAGAGAGGAAAAAGTGGTTATACAGAACTTGAGGACATTATCTACATGTAATTATCTACATAATTATAAATTTGTTGTGTTTTCTTTAACAATGTCAGAAGGAGAGAGGCACTGAGGCACCGTCTTCCGCCCCCCGACGCTCCTGCTGCGCCTCCTCCTTCTGACAGGAACTGCCTACAGAACAAGCATGAATGATGCCTGAGTGGACACACACAACTCACAAGTTCCTGGCTCTGTCAGCTCCTCTGCAGAGGGTTTCCCTAAGAAGGTGGACCTAGCAGGGTCACCGGGGGACGGGGAGCTGTGCCTCACGGCCCTCACTTCGTCGGAGAAACCCTCATGCAGAGTTCAGAAACTTGTGTGCTGAGTATGTCGCTGTGAGCCTCCACCATTTAACTAGTGGGTGAAGCCTGAACTGTCTAGAGACAGACCAGACCAGCTGCACAACACAGACACTTCAAACCTGAGGACAAATCTGAGAGAACAGAAAAAGGAAAGGAAACTTAGCTTAGAACCATGCAGCGCTACAGGAGACGGCAGCACTGCAGAGGTGAGGACCGGCACCTGTTTGAAAGAGACAAATGCACACAAACACACACAACAACGAACGAGAAACAAACACAGAGAGAGGACAAAGTGGTTATACAGAACTTGAGGACATTATCTACATGTAATTATCTACATAATTATAAATTTGTTGTGTTTTCTTTAACAATGTCAGAAGGAGAGAGGCACTGAGGCACCGTCTTCCGCCCCCCGACGCTCCTGCTGCGCCTCCTCCTTCTGACAGGAACTGCCTACAGAACAAGCATGAATGATGCCTGAGTGGACACACACAACTCACAAGTTCCTGGCTCTGTCAGCTCCTCTGCAGAGGGTTTCCCTAAGAAGGTGGACCTAGCAGGGTCACCGGGGGACGGGGAGCTGTGCCTCACGGCCCTCACTTCGCCGGAGAAACCCTCATGCAGAGTTCAGAAACTTGTGTGTTGAGTATGTCGCTGTGAGCCTCCACCATTTAACTAGTGGGTGAAGCCTGAACTGTCTAGAGACAGACCAGACCAGCTGCACAACACAGACACTTCAAACCTGAGGACAAATCTGAGAGAACAGAAAAAGGAAAGGAAACTTAGCTTAGAACCATGCAGCGCTACAGGAGACGGCAGCACTGCAGAGGTGAGGACCGGCACCTGTTTGAAAGAGACAAATGCACACAAACACACACAACAACGAACGAGAAACAAACACTGAGAGAGGACAAAGTGGTTATACAGAACTTGAGGACATTATCTACATGTAATTATCTACATAATTATAAATTTGTTGTGTTTTCTTTAACAATGTCAGAAGGAGAGAGGCACTGAGGCACCGTCTTCCGCCCCCCGACGCTCCTGCTGCGCCTCCTCCTTCTGACAGGAACTGCCTACAGAACAAGCATGAATGATGCCTGAGTGGACACACGCAACTCACAAGTTCCTGGCTCTGTCAGCTCCTCTGCAGAGGGTTTCCCTAAGAAGGTGGACCTAGCAGGGTCACCGGGGGACGGGGAGCTGTGCCTCACGGCCCTCACTTCGTCGGAGAAACCCTCATGCAGAGTTCAGAAACTTGTGTGTTGAGTATGTCGCTGTGAGCCTCCACCATTTAACTAGTGGGTGAAGCCTGAACTGTCTAGAGACAGACCAGACCAGCTGCACAACACAGACACTTCAAACCTGAGGACAAATCTGAGAGAACAGAAAAAGGAAAGGAAACTTAGCTTAGAACCATGCAGCGCTACAGGAGACGGCAGCACTGCAGAGGTGAGGACCGGCACCTGTTTGAAAGAGACAAATGCACACAAACACACACAACAACGAACGAGAAACAAACACAGAGAGAGGAAAAAGTGGTTATACAGAACTTGAGGACATTATCTACATGTAATTATCTACATAATTATAAATTTGTTGTGTTTTCTTTAACAATGTCAGAAGGAGAGAGGCACTGAGGCACCGTCTTCCGCCCCCCGACGCTCCTGCTGCGCCTCCTCCTTCTGACAGGAACTGCCTACAGAACAAGCATGAATGATGCCTGAGTGGACACACGCAACTCACAAGTTCCTGGCTCTGTCAGCTCCTCTGCAGAGGGTTTCCCTAAGAAGGTGGACCTAGCAGGGTCACCGGGGGACGGGGAGCTGTGCCTCACGGCCCTCACTTCGTCGGAGAAACCCTCATGCAGAGTTCAGAAACTTGTGTGTTGAGTATGTCGCTGTGAGCCTCCACCATTTAACTAGTGGGTGAAGCCTGAACTGTCTAGAGACAGACCAGACCAGCTGCACAACACAGACACTTCAAACCTGAGGACAAATCTGAGAGAACAGAAAAAGGAAAGGAAACTTAGCTTAGAACCATGCAGCGCTACAGGAGACGGCAGCACTGCAGAGGTGAGGACCGGCACCTGTTTGAAAGAGACAAATGCACACAAACACACACAACAACGAACGAGAAACAAACACAGAGAGAGGACAAAGTGGTTATACAGAACTTGAGGACATTATCTACATGTAATTATCTACATAATTATAAATTTGTTGTGTTTTCTTTAACAATGTCAGAAGGAGAGAGGCACTGAGGCACCGTCTTCCGCCCCCCGACGCTCCTGCTGCGCCTCCTCCTTCTGACAGGAACTGCCTACAGAACAAGCATGAATGATGCCTGAGTGGACACACACAACTCACAAGTTCCTGGCTCTGTCAGCTCCTCTGCAGAGGGTTTCCCTAAGAAGGTGGACCTAGCAGGGTCACCGGGGGACGGGGAGCTGTGCCTCACGGCCCTCACTTCGCCGGAGAAACCCTCATGCAGAGTTCAGAAACTTGTGTGTTGAGTATGTCGCTGTGAGCCTCCACCATTTAACTAGTGGGTGAAGCCTGAACTGTCTAGAGACAGACCAGACCAGCTGCACAACACAGACACTTCAAACCTGAGGACAAATCTGAGAGAACAGAAAAAGGAAAGGAAACTTAGCTTAGAACCATGCAGCGCTACAGGAGACGGCAGCACTGCAGAGGTGAGGACCGGCACCTGTTTGAAAGAGACAAATGCACACAGACACACACAACAACGAACGAGAAACATACACAGAGAGAGGACAAAGTGGTTATACAGAACTTGAGGACATTATCTACATGTAATTATCTACATAATTATAAATTTGTTGTGTTTTCTTTAACAATGTCAGGAGGAGAGAGGCACTGAGGCACCGTCTTCCGCCCCCCGACGCTCCTGCTGCGCCTCCTCCTTCTGACAGGAACTGCCTACAGAACAAGCATGAATGATGCCTGAGTGGACACACACAACTCACAAGTTCCTGGCTCTGTCAGCTCCTCTGCAGAGGGTTTCCCTAAGAAGGTGGACCTAGCAGGGTCACCGGGGGACGGGGAGCTGTGCCTCACGGCCCTCACTTCGCCGGAGAAACCCTCATGCAGAGTTCAGAAACTTGTGTGTTGAGTATGTCGCTGTGAGCCTCCACCATTTAACTAGTGGGTGAAGCCTGAACTGTCTAGAGACAGACCAGACCAGCTGCACAACACAGACACTTCAAACCTGAGGACAAATCTGAGAGAACAGAAAAAGGAAAGGAAACTTAGCTTAGAACCATGCAGCGCTACAGGAGACGGCAGCACTGCAGAGGTCAGGACCGGCACCTGTTTGAAAGAGACAAATGCACACAAACACACACAACAACGAACGAGAAACAAACACAGAGAGAGGACAAAGTGGTTATACAGAACTTGAGGACATTATCTACATGTAATTATCTACATAATTATAAATTTGTTGTGTTTTCTTTAACAATGTCAGAAGGAGAGAGGCACTGAGGCACCGTCTTCCGCCCCCCGACGCTCCTGCTGCGCCTCCTCCTTCTGACAGGAACTGCCTACAGAACAAGCATGAATGATGCCTGAGTGGACACACGCAACTCACAAGTTCCTGGCTCTGTCAGCTCCTCTGCAGAGGGTTTCCCTAAGAAGGTGGACCTAGCAGGGTCACCGGGGGACGGGGAGCTGTGCCTCACGGCCCTCACTTCGTCGGAGAAACCCTCATGCAGAGTTCAGAAACTTGTGTGTTGAGTATGTCGCTGTGAGCCTCCACCATTTAACTAGTGGGTGAAGCCTGAACTGTCTAGAGACAGACCAGACCAGCTGCACAACACAGACACTTCAAACCTGAGGACAAATCTGAGAGAACAGAAAAAGGAAAGGAAACTTAGCTTAGAACCATGCAGCGCTACAGGAGACGGCAGCACTGCAGAGGTGAGGACCGGCACCTGTTTGAAAGAGACAAATGCACACAAACACACACAACAACGAACGAGAAACAAACACTGAGAGAGGACAAAGTGGTTATACAGAACTTGAGGACATTATCTACATGTAATTATCTACATAATTATAAATTTGTTGTGTTTTCTTTAACAATGTCAGAAGGAGAGAGGCACTGAGGCACCGTCTTCCGCCCCCCGACGCTCCTGCTGCGCCTCCTCCTTCTGACAGGAACTGCCTACAGAACAAGCATGAATGATGCCTGAGTGGACACACACAACTCACAAGTTCCTGGCTCTGTCAGCTCCTCTGCAGAGGGTTTCCCTAAGAAGGTGGACCTAGCAGGGTCACCGGGGGACGGGGAGCTGTGCCTCACGGCCCTCACTTCGCCGGAGAAACCCTCATGCAGAGTTCAGAAACTTGTGTGTTGAGTATGTCGCTGTGAGCCTCCACCATTTAACTAGTGGGTGAAGCCTGAACTGTCTAGAGACAGACCAGACCAGCTGCACAACACAGACACTTCAAACCTGAGGACAAATCTGAGAGAACAGAAAAAGGAAAGGAAACTTAGCTTAGAACCATGCAGCGCTACAGGAGACGGCAGCACTGCAGAGGTCAGGACCGGCACCTGTTTGAAAGAGACAAATGCACACAAACACACACAACAACGAACGAGAAACAAACACAGAGAGAGGACAAAGTGGTTATACAGAACTTGAGGACATTATCTACATGTAATTATCTACATAATTATAAATTTGTTGTGTTTTCTTTAACAATGTCAGAAGGAGAGAGGCACTGAGGCACCGTCTTCCGCCCCCCGACGCTCCTGCTGCGCCTCCTCCTTCTGACAGGAACTGCCTACAGAACAAGCATGAATGATGCCTGAGTGGACACACGCAACTCACAAGTTCCTGGCTCTGTCAGCTCCTCTGCAGAGGGTTTCCCTAAGAAGGTGGACCTAGCAGGGTCACCGGGGGACGGGGAGCTGTGCCTCACGGCCCTCACTTCGTCGGAGAAACCCTCATGCAGAGTTCAGAAACTTGTGTGTTGAGTATGTCGCTGTGAGCCTCCACCATTTAACTAGTGGGTGAAGCCTGAACTGTCTAGAGACAGACCAGACCAGCTGCACAACACAGACACTTCAAACCTGAGGACAAATCTGAGAGAACAGAAAAAGGAAAGGAAACTTAGCTTAGAACCATGCAGCGCTACAGGAGACGGCAGCACTGCAGAGGTGAGGACCGGCACCTGTTTGAAAGAGACAAATGCACACAAACACACACAACAACGAACGAGAAACAAACACAGAGAGGACAAAGTGGTTATACAGAACTTGAGGACATTATCTACATGTAATTATCTACATAATTATAAATTTGTTGTGTTTTCTTTAACAATGTCAGGAGGAGAGAGGCACTGAGGCACCGTCTTCCGCCCCCCGACGCTCCTGCTGCGCCTCCTCCTTCTGACAGGAACTGCCTACAGAACAAGCATGAATGATGCCTGAGTGGACACACACAACTCACAAGTTCCTGGCTCTGTCAGCTCCTCTGCAGAGGGTTTCCCTAAGAAGGTGGACCTAGCAGGGTCACCGGGGGACGGGGAGCTGTGCCTCACGGCCCTCACTTCGCCGGAGAAACCCTCATGCAGAGTTCAGAAACTTGTGTGTTGAGTATGTCGCTGTGAGCCTCCACCATTTAACTAGTGGGTGAAGCCTGAACTGTCTAGAGACAGACCAGACCAGCTGCACAACACAGACACTTCAAACCTGAGGACAAATCTGAGAGAACAGAAAAAGGAAAGGAAACTTAGCTTAGAACCATGCAGCGCTACAGGAGACGGCAGCACTGCAGAGGTGAGGACCGGCACCTGTTTGAAAGAGACAAATGCACACAAACACACACAACAACGAACGAGAAACAAACACAGAGAGAGGACAAAGTGGTTATACAGAACTTGAGGACATTATCTACATGTAATTATCTACATAATTATAAATTTGTTGTGTTTTCTTTAACAATGTCAGAAGGAGAGAGGCACTGAGGCACCGTCTTCCGCCCCCCGACGCTCCTGCTGCGCCTCCTCCTTCTGACAGGAACTGCCTACAGAACAAGCATGAATGATGCCTGAGTGGACACACGCAACTCACAAGTTCCTGGCTCTGTCAGCTCCTCTGCAGAGGGTTTCCCTAAGAAGGTGGACCTAGCAGGGTCACCGGGGGACGGGGAGCTGTGCCTCACGGCCCTCACTTCGCCGGAGAAACCCTCATGCAGAGTTCAGAAACTTGTGTGTTGAGTATGTCGCTGTGAGCCTCCACCATTTAACTAGTGGGTGAAGCCTGAACTGTCTAGAGACAGACCAGACCAGCTGCACAACACAGACACTTCAAACCTGAGGACAAATCTGAGAGAACAGAAAAAGGAAAGGAAACTTAGCTTAGAACCATGCAGCGCTACAGGAGACGGCAGCACTGCAGAGGTGAGGACCGGCACCTGTTTGAAAGAGACAAATGCACACAAACACACACAACAACGAACGAGAAACAAACACAGAGAGAGGACAAAGTGGTTATACAGAACTTGAGGACATTATCTACATGTAATTATCTACATAATTATAAATTTGTTGTGTTTTCTTTAACAATGTCAGAAGGAGAGAGGCACTGAGGCACCGTCTTCCGCCCCCCGACGCTCCTGCTGCGCCTCCTCCTTCTGACAGGAACTGCCTACAGAACAAGCATGAATGATGCCTGAGTGGACACACGCAACTCACAAGTTCCTGGCTCTGTCAGCTCCTCTGCAGAGGGTTTCCCTAAGAAGGTGGACCTAGCAGGGTCACCGGGGGACGGGGAGCTGTGCCTCACGGCCCTCACTTCGTCGGAGAAACCCTCATGCAGAGTTCAGAAACTTGTGTGCTGAGTATGTCGCTGTGAGCCTCCACCATTTAACTAGTGGGTGAAGCCTGAACTGTCTAGAGACAGACCAGACCAGCTGCACAACACAGACACTTCAAACCTGAGGACAAATCTGAGAGAACAGAAAAAGGAAAGGAAACTTAGCTTAGAACCATGCAGCGCTACAGGAGACGGCAGCACTGCAGAGGTGAGGACCGGCACCTGTTTGAAAGAGACAAATGCACACAAACACACACAACAACGAACGAGAAACAAACACAGAGAGAGGAAAAAGTGGTTATACAGAACTTGAGGACATTATCTACATGTAATTATCTACATAATTATAAATTTGTTGTGTTTTCTTTAACAATGTCAGAAGGAGAGAGGCACTGAGGCACCGTCTTCCGCCCCCCGACGCTCCTGCTGCGCCTCCTCCTTCTGACAGGAACTGCCTACAGAACAAGCATGAATGATGCCTGAGTGGACACACGCAACTCACAAGTTCCTGGCTCTGTCAGCTCCTCTGCAGAGGGTTTCCCTAACAAGGTGGACCTAGCAGGGTCACCGGGGGACGGGGAGCTGTGCCTCACGGCCCTCACTTCGTCGGAGAAACCCTCATGCAGAGTTCAGAAACTTGTGTGTTGAGTATGTCGCTGTGAGCCTCCACCATTTAACTAGTGGGTGAAGCCTGAACTGTCTAGAGACAGACCAGACCAGCTGCACAACACAGACACTTCAAACCTGAGGACAAATCTGAGAGAACAGAAAAAGGAAAGGAAACTTAGCTTAGAACCATGCAGCGCTACAGGAGACGGCAGCACTGCAGAGGTCAGGACCGGCACCTGTTTGAAAGAGACAAATGCACACAAACACACACAACAACGAACGAGAAACAAACACAGAGAGAGGACAAAGTGGTTATACAGAACTTGAGGACATTATCTACATGTAATTATCTACATAATTATAAATTTGTTGTGTTTTCTTTAACAATGTCAGAAGGAGAGAGGCACTGAGGCACCGTCTTCCGCCCCCCGACGCTCCTGCTGCGCCTCCTCCTTCTGACAGGAACTGCCTACAGAACAAGCATGAATGATGCCTGAGTGGACACACGCAACTCACAAGTTCCTGGCTCTGTCAGCTCCTCTGCAGAGGGTTTCCCTAAGAAGGTGGACCTAGCAGGGTCACCGGGGGACGGGGAGCTGTGCCTCACGGCCCTCACTTCGCCGGAGAAACCCTCATGCAGAGTTCAGAAACTTGTGTGTTGAGTATGTCGCTGTGAGCCTCCACCATTTAACTAGTGGGTGAAGCCTGAACTGTCTAGAGACAGACCAGACCAGCTGCACAACACAGACACTTCAAACCTGAGGACAAATCTGAGAGAACAGAAAAAGGAAAGGAAACTTAGCTTAGAACCATGCAGCGCTACAGGAGACGGCAGCACTGCAGAGGTGAGGACCGGCACCTGTTTGAAAGAGACAAATGCACACAAACACACACAACAACGAACGAGAAACAAACACTGAGAGAGGACAAAGTGGTTATACAGAACTTGAGGACATTATCTACATGTAATTATCTACATAATTATAAATTTGTTGTGTTTTCTTTAACAATGTCAGAAGGAGAGAGGCACTGAGGCACCGTCTTCCGCCCCCCGACGCTCCTGCTGCGCCTCCTCCTTCTGACAGGAACTGCCTACAGAACAAGCATGAATGATGCCTGAGTGGACACACGCAACTCACAAGTTCCTGGCTCTGTCAGCTCCTCTGCAGAGGGTTTCCCTAAGAAGGTGGACCTAGCAGGGTCACCGGGGGACGGGGAGCTGTGCCTCACGGCCCTCACTTCGCCGGAGAAACCCTCATGCAGAGTTCAGAAACTTGTGTGTTGAGTATGTCGCTGTGAGCCTCCACCATTTAACTAGTGGGTGAAGCCTGAACTGTCTAGAGACAGACCAGACCAGCTGCACAACACAGACACTTCAAACCTGAGGACAAATCTGAGAGAACAGAAAAAGGAAAGGAAACTTAGCTTAGAACCATGCAGCGCTACAGGAGACGGCAGCACTGCAGAGGTGAGGACCGGCACCTGTTTGAAAGAGACAAATGCACACAAACACACACAACAACGAACGAGAAACAAACACAGAGAGAGGACAAAGTGGTTATACAGAACTTGAGGACATTATCTACATGTAATTATCTACATAATTATAAATTTGTTGTGTTTTCTTTAACAATGTCAGAAGGAGAGAGGCACTGAGGCACCGTCTTCCGCCCCCCGACGCTCCTGCTGCGCCTCCTCCTTCTGACAGGAACTGCCTACAGAACAAGCATGAATGATGCCTGAGTGGACACACGCAACTCACAAGTTCCTGGCTCTGTCAGCTCCTCTGCAGAGGGTTTCCCTAAGAAGGTGGACCTAGCAGGGTCACCGGGGGACGGGGAGCTGTGCCTCACGGCCCTCACTTCGCCGGAGAAACCCTCATGCAGAGTTCAGAAACTTGTGTGTTGAGTATGTCGCTGTGAGCCTCCACCATTTAACTAGTGGGTGAAGCCTGAACTGTCTAGAGACAGACCAGACCAGCTGCACAACACAGACACTTCAAACCTGAGGACAAATCTGAGAGAACAGAAAAAGGAAAGGAAACTTAGCTTAGAACCATGCAGCGCTACAGGAGACGGCAGCACTGCAGAGGTGAGGACCGGCACCTGTTTGAAAGAGACAAATGCACACAAACACACACAACAACGAACGAGAAACAAACACTGAGAGAGGACAAAGTGGTTATACAGAACTTGAGGACATTATCTACATGTAATTATCTACATAATTATAAATTTGTTGTGTTTTCTTTAACAATGTCAGAAGGAGAGAGGCACTGAGGCACCGTCTTCCGCCCCCCGACGCTCCTGCTGCGCCTCCTCCTTCTGACAGGAACTGCCTACAGAACAAGCATGAATGATGCCTGAGTGGACACACACAACTCACAAGTTCCTGGCTCTGTCAGCTCCTCTGCAGAGGGTTTCCCTAAGAAGGTGGACCTAGCAGGGTCACCGGGGGACGGGGAGCTGTGCCTCACGGCCCTCACTTCGCCGGAGAAACCCTCATGCAGAGTTCAGAAACTTGTGTGTTGAGTATGTCGCTGTGAGCCTCCACCATTTAACTAGTGGGTGAAGCCTGAACTGTCTAGAGACAGACCAGACCAGCTGCACAACACAGACACTTCAAACCTGAGGACAAATCTGAGAGAACAGAAAAAGGAAAGGAAACTTAGCTTAGAACCATGCAGCGCTACAGGAGACGGCAGCACTGCAGAGGTGAGGACCGGCACCTGTTTGAAAGAGACAAATGCACACAAACACACACAACAACGAACGAGAAACAAACACTGAGAGAGGACAAAGTGGTTATACAGAACTTGAGGACATTATCTACATGTAATTATCTACATAATTATAAATTTGTTGTGTTTTCTTTAACAATGTCAGAAGGAGAGAGGCACTGAGGCACCGTCTTCCGCCCCCCGACGCTCCTGCTGCGCCTCCTCCTTCTGACAGGAACTGCCTACAGAACAAGCATGAATGATGCCTGAGTGGACACACACAACTCACAAGTTCCTGGCTCTGTCAGCTCCTCTGCAGAGGGTTTCCCTAAGAAGGTGGACCTAGCAGGGTCACCGGGGGACGGGGAGCTGTGCCTCACGGCCCTCACTTCGTCGGAGAAACCCTCATGCAGAGTTCAGAAACTTGTGTGCTGAGTATGTCGCTGTGAGCCTCCACCATTTAACTAGTGGGTGAAGCCTGAACTGTCTAGAGACAGACCAGACCAGCTGCACAACACAGACACTTCAAACCTGAGGACAAATCTGAGAGAACAGAAAAAGGAAAGGAAACTTAGCTTAGAACCATGCAGCGCTACAGGAGACGGCAGCACTGCAGAGGTGAGGACCGGCACCTGTTTGAAAGAGACAAATGCACACAAACACACACAACAACGAACGAGAAACAAACACAGAGAGAGGAAAAAGTGGTTATACAGAACTTGAGGACATTATCTACATGTAATTATCTACATAATTATAAATTTGTTGTGTTTTCTTTAACAATGTCAGAAGGAGAGAGGCACTGAGGCACCGTCTTCCGCCCCCCGACGCTCCTGCTGCGCCTCCTCCTTCTGACAGGAACTGCCTACAGAACAAGCATGAATGATGCCTGAGTGGACACACGCAACTCACAAGTTCCTGGCTCTGTCAGCTCCTCTGCAGAGGGTTTCCCTAAGAAGGTGGACCTAGCAGGGTCACCGGGGGACGGGGAGCTGTGCCTCACGGCCCTCACTTCGTCGGAGAAACCCTCATGCAGAGTTCAGAAACTTGTGTGTTGAGTATGTCGCTGTGAGCCTCCACCATTTAACTAGTGGGTGAAGCCTGAACTGTCTAGAGACAGACCAGACCAGCTGCACAACACAGACACTTCAAACCTGAGGACAAATCTGAGAGAACAGAAAAAGGAAAGGAAACTTAGCTTAGAACCATGCAGCGCTACAGGAGACGGCAGCACTGCAGAGGTGAGGACCGGCACCTGTTTGAAAGAGACAAATGCACACAAACACACACAACAACGAACGAGAAACAAACACAGAGAGAGGACAAAGTGGTTATACAGAACTTGAGGACATTATCTACATGTAATTATCTACATAATTATAAATTTGTTGTGTTTTCTTTAACAATGTCAGAAGGAGAGAGGCACTGAGGCACCGTCTTCCGCCCCCCGACGCTCCTGCTGCGCCTCCTCCTTCTGACAGGAACTGCCTACAGAACAAGCATGAATGATGCCTGAGTGGACACACACAACTCACAAGTTCCTGGCTCTGTCAGCTCCTCTGCAGAGGGTTTCCCTAAGAAGGTGGACCTAGCAGGGTCACCGGGGGACGGGGAGCTGTGCCTCACGGCCCTCACTTCGTCGGAGAAACCCTCATGCAGAGTTCAGAAACTTGTGTGCTGAGTATGTCGCTGTGAGCCTCCACCATTTAACTAGTGGGTGAAGCCTGAACTGTCTAGAGACAGACCAGACCAGCTGCACAACACAGACACTTCAAACCTGAGGACAAATCTGAGAGAACAGAAAAAGGAAAGGAAACTTAGCTTAGAACCATGCAGCGCTACAGGAGACGGCAGCACTGCAGAGGTGAGGACCGGCACCTGTTTGAAAGAGACAAATGCACACAAACACACACAACAACGAACGAGAAACAAACACAGAGAGAGGAAAAAGTGGTTATACAGAACTTGAGGACATTATCTACATGTAATTATCTACATAATTATAAATTTGTTGTGTTTTCTTTAACAATGTCAGAAGGAGAGAGGCACTGAGGCACCGTCTTCCGCCCCCCGACGCTCCTGCTGCGCCTCCTCCTTCTGACAGGAACTGCCTACAGAACAAGCATGAATGATGCCTGAGTGGACACACGCAACTCACAAGTTCCTGGCTCTGTCAGCTCCTCTGCAGAGGGTTTCCCTAAGAAGGTGGACCTAGCAGGGTCACCGGGGGACGGGGAGCTGTGCCTCACGGCCCTCACTTCGTCGGAGAAACCCTCATGCAGAGTTCAGAAACTTGTGTGCTGAGTATGTCGCTGTGAGCCTCCACCATTTAACTAGTGGGTGAAGCCTGAACTGTCTAGAGACAGACCAGACCAGCTGCACAACACAGACACTTCAAACCTGAGGACAAATCTGAGAGAACAGAAAAAGGAAAGGAAACTTAGCTTAGAACCATGCAGCGCTACAGGAGACGGCAGCACTGCAGAGGTGAGGACCGGCACCTGTTTGAAAGAGACAAATGCACACAATCACACACAACAACGAACGAGAAACAAACACAGAGAGAGGAAAAAGTGGTTATACAGAACTTGAGGACATTATCTACATGTAATTATCTACATAATTATAAATTTGTTGTGTTTTCTTTAACAATGTCAGAAGGAGAGAGGCACTGAGGCACCGTCTTCCGCCCCCCGACGCTCCTGCTGCGCCTCCTCCTTCTGACAGGAACTGCCTACAGAACAAGCATGAATGATGCCTGAGTGGACACACGCAACTCACAAGTTCCTGGCTCTGTCAGCTCCTCTGCAGAGGGTTTCCCTAAGAAGGTGGACCTAGCAGGGTCACCGGGGGACGGGGAGCTGTGCCTCACGGCCCTCACTTCGTCGGAGAAACCCTCATGCAGAGTTCAGAAACTTGTGTGTTGAGTATGTCGCTGTGAGCCTCCACCATTTAACTAGTGGGTGAAGCCTGAACTGTCTAGAGACAGACCAGACCAGCTGCACAACACAGACACTTCAAACCTGAGGACAAATCTGAGAGAACAGAAAAAGGAAAGGAAACTTAGCTTAGAACCATGCAGCGCTACAGGAGACGGCAGCACTGCAGAGGTCAGGACCGGCACCTGTTTGAAAGAGACAAATGCACACAAACACACACAACAACGAACGAGAAACAAACACAGAGAGAGGACAAAGTGGTTATACAGAACTTGAGGACATTATCTACATGTAATTATCTACATAATTATAAATTTGTTGTGTTTTCTTTAACAATGTCAGAAGGAGAGAGGCACTGAGGCACCGTCTTCCGCCCCCCGACGCTCCTGCTGCGCCTCCTCCTTCTGACAGGAACTGCCTACAGAACAAGCATGAATGATGCCTGAGTGGACACACGCAACTCACAAGTTCCTGGCTCTGTCAGCTCCTCTGCAGAGGGTTTCCCTAAGAAGGTGGACCTAGCAGGGTCACCGGGGGACGGGGAGCTGTGCCTCACGGCCCTCACTTCGCCGGAGAAACCCTCATGCAGAGTTCAGAAACTTGTGTGTTGAGTATGTCGCTGTGAGCCTCCACCATTTAACTAGTGGGTGAAGCCTGAACTGTCTAGAGACAGACCAGACCAGCTGCACAACACAGACACTTCAAACCTGAGGACAAATCTGAGAGAACAGAAAAAGGAAAGGAAACTTAGCTTAGAACCATGCAGCGCTACAGGAGACGGCAGCACTGCAGAGGTGAGGACCGGCACCTGTTTGAAAGAGACAAATGCACACAAACACACACAACAACGAACGAGAAACAAACACTGAGAGAGGACAAAGTGGTTATACAGAACTTGAGGACATTATCTACATGTAATTATCTACATAATTATAAATTTGTTGTGTTTTCTTTAACAATGTCAGAAGGAGAGAGGCACTGAGGCACCGTCTTCCGCCCCCCGACGCTCCTGCTGCGCCTCCTCCTTCTGACAGGAACTGCCTACAGAACAAGCATGAATGATGCCTGAGTGGACACACACAACTCACAAGTTCCTGGCTCTGTCAGCTCCTCTGCAGAGGGTTTCCCTAAGAAGGTGGACCTAGCAGGGTCACCGGGGGACGGGGAGCTGTGCCTCACGGCCCTCACTTCGCCGGAGAAACCCTCATGCAGAGTTCAGAAACTTGTGTGTTGAGTATGTCGCTGTGAGCCTCCACCATTTAACTAGTGGGTGAAGCCTGAACTGTCTAGAGACAGACCAGACCAGCTGCACAACACAGACACTTCAAACCTGAGGACAAATCTGAGAGAACAGAAAAAGGAAAGGAAACCTAGCTTAGAACCATGCAGCGCTACAGGAGACGGCAGCACTGCAGAGGTGAGGACCGGCACCTGTTTGAAAGAGACAAATGCACACAAACACACACAACAACGAACGAGAAACAAACACAGAGAGAGGAAAAAGTGGTTATACAGAACTTGAGGACATTATCTACATGTAATTATCTACATAATTATAAATTTGTTGTGTTTTCTTTAACAATGTCAGAAGGAGAGAGGCACTGAGGCACCGTCTTCCGCCCCCCGACGCTCCTGCTGCGCCTCCTCCTTCTGACAGGAACTGCCTACAGAACAAGCATGAATGATGCCTGAGTGGACACACACAACTCACAAGTTCCTGGCTCTGTCAGCTCCTCTGCAGAGGGTTTCCCTAAGAAGGTGGACCTAGCAGGGTCACCGGGGGACGGGGAGCTGTGCCTCACGGCCCTCACTTCGCCGGAGAAACCCTCATGCAGAGTTCAGAAACTTGTGTGTTGAGTATGTCGCTGTGAGCCTCCACCATTTAACTAGTGGGTGAAGCCTGAACTGTCTAGAGACAGACCAGACCAGCTGCACAACACAGACACTTCAAACCTGAGGACAAATCTGAGAGAACAGAAAAAGGAAAGGAAACCTAGCTTAGAACCATGCAGCGCTACAGGAGACGGCAGCACTGCAGAGGTGAGGACCGGCACCTGTTTGAAAGAGACAAATGCACACAAACACACACAACAACGAACGAGAAACAAACACTGAGAGAGGACAAAGTGGTTATACAGAACTTGAGGACATTATCTACATGTAATTATCTACATAATTATAAATTTGTTGTGTTTTCTTTAACAATGTCAGAAGGAGAGAGGCACTGAGGCACCGTCTTCCGCCCCCCGACGCTCCTGCTGCGCCTCCTCCTTCTGACAGGAACTGCCTACAGAACAAGCATGAATGATGCCTGAGTGGACACACGCAACTCACAAGTTCCTGGCTCTGTCAGCTCCTCTGCAGAGGGTTTCCCTAAGAAGGTGGACCTAGCAGGGTCACCGGGGGACGGGGAGCTGTGCCTCACGGCCCTCACTTCGCCGGAGAAACCCTCATGCAGAGTTCAGAAACTTGTGTGTTGAGTATGTCGCTGTGAGCCTCCACCATTTAACTAGTGGGTGAAGCCTGAACTGTCTAGAGACAGACCAGACCAGCTGCACAACACAGACACTTCAAACCTGAGGACAAATCTGAGAGAACAGAAAAAGGAAAGGAAACTTAGCTTAGAACCATGCAGCGCTACAGGAGACGGCAGCACTGCAGAGGTGAGGACCGGCACCTGTTTGAAAGAGACAAATGCACACAAACACACACAACAACGAACGAGAAACAAACACAGAGAGAGGACAAAGTGGTTATACAGAACTTGAGGACATTATCTACATGTAATTATCTACATAATTATAAATTTGTTGTGTTTTCTTTAACAATGTCAGAAGGAGAGAGGCACTGAGGCACCGTCTTCCGCCCCCCGACGCTCCTGCTGCGCCTCCTCCTTCTGACAGGAACTGCCTACAGAACAAGCATGAATGATGCCTGAGTGGACACACGCAACTCACAAGTTCCTGGCTCTGTCAGCTCCTCTGCAGAGGGTTTCCCTAAGAAGGTGGACCTAGCAGGGTCACCGGGGGACGGGGAGCTGTGCCTCACGGCCCTCACTTCGCCGGAGAAACCCTCATGCAGAGTTCAGAAACTTGTGTGTTGAGTATGTCGCTGTGAGCCTCCACCATTTAACTAGTGGGTGAAGCCTGAACTGTCTAGAGACAGACCAGACCAGCTGCACAACACAGACACTTCAAACCTGAGGACAAATCTGAGAGAACAGAAAAAGGAAAGGAAACTTAGCTTAGAACCATGCAGCGCTACAGGAGACGGCAGCACTGCAGAGGTGAGGACCGGCACCTGTTTGAAAGAGACAAATGCACACAAACACACACAACAACGAACGAGAAACAAACACTGAGAGAGGACAAAGTGGTTATACAGAACTTGAGGACATTATCTACATGTAATTATCTACATAATTATAAATTTGTTGTGTTTTCTTTAACAATGTCAGAAGGAGAGAGGCACTGAGGCACCGTCTTCCGCCCCCCGACGCTCCTGCTGCGCCTCCTCCTTCTGACAGGAACTGCCTACAGAACAAGCATGAATGATGCCTGAGTGGACACACGCAACTCACAAGTTCCTGGCTCTGTCAGCTCCTCTGCAGAGGGTTTCCCTAAGAAGGTGGACCTAGCAGGGTCACCGGGGGACGGGGAGCTGTGCCTCACGGCCCTCACTTCGCCGGAGAAACCCTCATGCAGAGTTCAGAAACTTGTGTGTTGAGTATGTCGCTGTGAGCCTCCACCATTTAACTAGTGGGTGAAGCCTGAACTGTCTAGAGACAGACCAGACCAGCTGCACAACGCAGACACTTCAAACCTGAGGACAAATCTGAGAGAACAGAAAAAGGAAAGGAAACTTAGCTTAGAACCATGCAGCGCTACAGGAGACGGCAGCACTGCAGAGGTGAGGACCGGCACCTGTTTGAAAGAGACAAATGCACACAAACACACACAACAACGAACGAGAAACAAACACAGAGAGAGGAAAAAGTGGTTATACAGAACTTGAGGACATTATCTACATGTAATTATCTACATAATTATAAATTTGTTGTGTTTTCTTTAACAATGTCAGAAGGAGAGAGGCACTGAGGCACCGTCTTCCGCCCCCCGACGCTCCTGCTGCGCCTCCTCCTTCTGACAGGAACTGCCTACAGAACAAGCATGAATGATGCCTGAGTGGACACACGCAACTCACAAGTTCCTGGCTCTGTCAGCTCCTCTGCAGAGGGTTTCCCTAAGAAGGTGGACCTAGCAGGGTCACCGGGGGACGGGGAGCTGTGCCTCACGGCCCTCACTTCGTCGGAGAAACCCTCATGCAGAGTTCAGAAACTTGTGTGTTGAGTATGTCGCTGTGAGCCTCCACCATTTAACTAGTGGGTGAAGCCTGAACTGTCTAGAGACAGACCAGACCAGCTGCACAACACAGACACTTCAAACCTGAGGACAAATCTGAGAGAACAGAAAAAGGAAAGGAAACTTAGCTTAGAACCATGCAGCGCTACAGGAGACGGCAGCACTGCAGAGGTGAGGACCGGCACCTGTTTGAAAGAGACAAATGCACACAAACACACACAACAACGAACGAGAAACAAACACAGAGAGAGGAAAAAGTGGTTATACAGAACTTGAGGACATTATCTACATGTAATTATCTACATAATTACAAATTTGTTGTGTTTTCTTTAACAATGTCAGAAGGAGAGAGGCACTGAGGCACCGTCTTCCGCCCCCCGACGCTCCTGCTGCGCCTCCTCCTTCTGACAGGAACTGCCTACAGAACAAGCATGAATGATGCCTGAGTGGACACACACAACTCACAAGTTCCTGGCTCTGTCAGCTCCTCTGCAGAGGGTTTCCCTAAGAAGGTGGACCTAGCAGGGTCACCGGGGGACGGGGAGCTGTGCCTCACGGCCCTCACTTCGCCGGAGAAACCCTCATGCAGAGTTCAGAAACTTGTGTGTTGAGTATGTCGCTGTGAGCCTCCACCATTTAACTAGTGGGTGAAGCCTGAACTGTCTAGAGACAGACCAGACCAGCTGCACAACACAGACACTTCAAACCTGAGGACAAATCTGAGAGAACAGAAAAAGGAAAGGAAACTTAGCTTAGAACCATGCAGCGCTACAGGAGACGGCAGCACTGCAGAGGTGAGGACCGGCACCTGTTTGAAAGAGACAAATGCACGCAAACACACACAACAACGAACGAGAAACAAACACAGAGAGAGGACAAAGTGGTTATACAGAACTTGAGGACATTATCTACATGTAATTATCTACATAATTATAAATTTGTTGTGTTTTCTTTAACAATGTCAGAAGGAGAGAGGCACTGAGGCACCGTCTTCCGCCCCCCGACGCTCCTGCTGCGCCTCCTCCTTCTGACAGGAACTGCCTACAGAACAAGCATGAATGATGCCTGAGTGGACACACACAACTCACAAGTTCCTGGCTCTGTCAGCTCCTCTGCAGAGGGTTTCCCTAAGAAGGTGGACCTAGCAGGGTCACCGGGGGACGGGGAGCTGTGCCTCACGGCCCTCACTTCGCCGGAGAAACCCTCATGCAGAGTTCAGAAACTTGTGTGTTGAGTATGTCGCTGTGAGCCTCCACCATTTAACTAGTGGGTGAAGCCTGAACTGTCTAGAGACAGACCAGACCAGCTGCACAACACAGACACTTCAAACCTGAGGACAAATCTGAGAGAACAGAAAAAGGAAAGGAAACTTAGCTTAGAACCATGCAGCGCTACAGGAGACGGCAGCACTGCAGAGGTGAGGACCGGCACCTGTTTGAAAGAGACAAATGCACACAAACACACACAACAACGAACGAGAAACAAACACTGAGAGAGGACAAAGTGGTTATACAGAACTTGAGGACATTATCTACATGTAATTATCTACATAATTATAAATTTGTTGTGTTTTCTTTAACAATGTCAGAAGGAGAGAGGCACTGAGGCACCGTCTTCCGCCCCCCGACGCTCCTGCTGCGCCTCCTCCTTCTGACAGGAACTGCCTACAGAACAAGCATGAATGATGCCTGAGTGGACACACACAACTCACAAGTTCCTGGCTCTGTCAGCTCCTCTGCAGAGGGTTTCCCTAAGAAGGTGGACCTAGCAGGGTCACCGGGGGACGGGGAGCTGTGCCTCACGGCCCTCACTTCGTCGGAGAAACCCTCATGCAGAGTTCAGAAACTTGTGTGCTGAGTATGTCGCTGTGAGCCTCCACCATTTAACTAGTGGGTGAAGCCTGAACTGTCTAGAGACAGACCAGACCAGCTGCACAACACAGACACTTCAAACCTGAGGACAAATCTGAGAGAACAGAAAAAGGAAAGGAAACTTAGCTTAGAACCATGCAGCGCTACAGGAGACGGCAGCACTGCAGAGGTGAGGACCGGCACCTGTTTGAAAGAGACAAATGCACACAAACACACACAACAACGAACGAGAAACAAACACAGAGAGAGGAAAAAGTGGTTATACAGAACTTGAGGACATTATCTACATGTAATTATCTACATAATTATAAATTTGTTGTGTTTTCTTTAACAATGTCAGAAGGAGAGAGGCACTGAGGCACCGTCTTCCGCCCCCCGACGCTCCTGCTGCGCCTCCTCCTTCTGACAGGAACTGCCTACAGAACAAGCATGAATGATGCCTGAGTGGACACACGCAACTCACAAGTTCCTGGCTCTGTCAGCTCCTCTGCAGAGGGTTTCCCTAAGAAGGTGGACCTAGCAGGGTCACCGGGGGACGGGGAGCTGTGCCTCACGGCCCTCACTTCGTCGGAGAAACCCTCATGCAGAGTTCAGAAACTTGTGTGTTGAGTATGTCGCTGTGAGCCTCCACCATTTAACTAGTGGGTGAAGCCTGAACTGTCTAGAGACAGACCAGACCAGCTGCACAACACAGACACTTCAAACCTGAGGACAAATCTGAGAGAACAGAAAAAGGAAAGGAAACTTAGCTTAGAACCATGCAGCGCTACAGGAGACGGCAGCACTGCAGAGGTGAGGACCGGCACCTGTTTGAAAGAGACAAATGCACACAAACACACACAACAACGAACGAGAAACAAACACAGAGAGAGGACAAAGTGGTTATACAGAACTTGAGGACATTATCTACATGTAATTATCTACATAATTATAAATTTGTTGTGTTTTCTTTAACAATGTCAGAAGGAGAGAGGCACTGAGGCACCGTCTTCCGCCCCCCGACGCTCCTGCTGCGCCTCCTCCTTCTGACAGGAACTGCCTACAGAACAAGCATGAATGATGCCTGAGTGGACACACACAACTCACAAGTTCCTGGCTCTGTCAGCTCCTCTGCAGAGGGTTTCCCTAAGAAGGTGGACCTAGCAGGGTCACCGGGGGACGGGGAGCTGTGCCTCACGGCCCTCACTTCGTCGGAGAAACCCTCATGCAGAGTTCAGAAACTTGTGTGCTGAGTATGTCGCTGTGAGCCTCCACCATTTAACTAGTGGGTGAAGCCTGAACTGTCTAGAGACAGACCAGACCAGCTGCACAACACAGACACTTCAAACCTGAGGACAAATCTGAGAGAACAGAAAAAGGAAAGGAAACTTAGCTTAGAACCATGCAGCGCTACAGGAGACGGCAGCACTGCAGAGGTGAGGACCGGCACCTGTTTGAAAGAGACAAATGCACACAAACACACACAACAACGAACGAGAAACAAACACAGAGAGAGGAAAAAGTGGTTATACAGAACTTGAGGACATTATCTACATGTAATTATCTACATAATTATAAATTTGTTGTGTTTTCTTTAACAATGTCAGAAGGAGAGAGGCACTGAGGCACCGTCTTCCGCCCCCCGACGCTCCTGCTGCGCCTCCTCCTTCTGACAGGAACTGCCTACAGAACAAGCATGAATGATGCCTGAGTGGACACACGCAACTCACAAGTTCCTGGCTCTGTCAGCTCCTCTGCAGAGGGTTTCCCTAAGAAGGTGGACCTAGCAGGGTCACCGGGGGACGGGGAGCTGTGCCTCACGGCCCTCACTTCGTCGGAGAAACCCTCATGCAGAGTTCAGAAACTTGTGTGCTGAGTATGTCGCTGTGAGCCTCCACCATTTAACTAGTGGGTGAAGCCTGAACTGTCTAGAGACAGACCAGACCAGCTGCACAACACAGACACTTCAAACCTGAGGACAAATCTGAGAGAACAGAAAAAGGAAAGGAAACTTAGCTTAGAACCATGCAGCGCTACAGGAGACGGCAGCACTGCAGAGGTGAGGACCGGCACCTGTTTGAAAGAGACAAATGCACACAATCACACACAACAACGAACGAGAAACAAACACAGAGAGAGGAAAAAGTGGTTATACAGAACTTGAGGACATTATCTACATGTAATTATCTACATAATTATAAATTTGTTGTGTTTTCTTTAACAATGTCAGAAGGAGAGAGGCACTGAGGCACCGTCTTCCGCCCCCCGACGCTCCTGCTGCGCCTCCTCCTTCTGACAGGAACTGCCTACAGAACAAGCATGAATGATGCCTGAGTGGACACACGCAACTCACAAGTTCCTGGCTCTGTCAGCTCCTCTGCAGAGGGTTTCCCTAAGAAGGTGGACCTAGCAGGGTCACCGGGGGACGGGGAGCTGTGCCTCACGGCCCTCACTTCGTCGGAGAAACCCTCATGCAGAGTTCAGAAACTTGTGTGTTGAGTATGTCGCTGTGAGCCTCCACCATTTAACTAGTGGGTGAAGCCTGAACTGTCTAGAGACAGACCAGACCAGCTGCACAACACAGACACTTCAAACCTGAGGACAAATCTGAGAGAACAGAAAAAGGAAAGGAAACTTAGCTTAGAACCATGCAGCGCTACAGGAGACGGCAGCACTGCAGAGGTCAGGACCGGCACCTGTTTGAAAGAGACAAATGCACACAAACACACACAACAACGAACGAGAAACAAACACAGAGAGAGGACAAAGTGGTTATACAGAACTTGAGGACATTATCTACATGTAATTATCTACATAATTATAAATTTGTTGTGTTTTCTTTAACAATGTCAGAAGGAGAGAGGCACTGAGGCACCGTCTTCCGCCCCCCGACGCTCCTGCTGCGCCTCCTCCTTCTGACAGGAACTGCCTACAGAACAAGCATGAATGATGCCTGAGTGGACACACGCAACTCACAAGTTCCTGGCTCTGTCAGCTCCTCTGCAGAGGGTTTCCCTAAGAAGGTGGACCTAGCAGGGTCACCGGGGGACGGGGAGCTGTGCCTCACGGCCCTCACTTCGCCGGAGAAACCCTCATGCAGAGTTCAGAAACTTGTGTGTTGAGTATGTCGCTGTGAGCCTCCACCATTTAACTAGTGGGTGAAGCCTGAACTGTCTAGAGACAGACCAGACCAGCTGCACAACACAGACACTTCAAACCTGAGGACAAATCTGAGAGAACAGAAAAAGGAAAGGAAACTTAGCTTAGAACCATGCAGCGCTACAGGAGACGGCAGCACTGCAGAGGTGAGGACCGGCACCTGTTTGAAAGAGACAAATGCACACAAACACACACAACAACGAACGAGAAACAAACACTGAGAGAGGACAAAGTGGTTATACAGAACTTGAGGACATTATCTACATGTAATTATCTACATAATTATAAATTTGTTGTGTTTTCTTTAACAATGTCAGAAGGAGAGAGGCACTGAGGCACCGTCTTCCGCCCCCCGACGCTCCTGCTGCGCCTCCTCCTTCTGACAGGAACTGCCTACAGAACAAGCATGAATGATGCCTGAGTGGACACACACAACTCACAAGTTCCTGGCTCTGTCAGCTCCTCTGCAGAGGGTTTCCCTAAGAAGGTGGACCTAGCAGGGTCACCGGGGGACGGGGAGCTGTGCCTCACGGCCCTCACTTCGCCGGAGAAACCCTCATGCAGAGTTCAGAAACTTGTGTGTTGAGTATGTCGCTGTGAGCCTCCACCATTTAACTAGTGGGTGAAGCCTGAACTGTCTAGAGACAGACCAGACCAGCTGCACAACACAGACACTTCAAACCTGAGGACAAATCTGAGAGAACAGAAAAAGGAAAGGAAACCTAGCTTAGAACCATGCAGCGCTACAGGAGACGGCAGCACTGCAGAGGTGAGGACCGGCACCTGTTTGAAAGAGACAAATGCACACAAACACACACAACAACGAACGAGAAACAAACACAGAGAGAGGAAAAAGTGGTTATACAGAACTTGAGGACATTATCTACATGTAATTATCTACATAATTATAAATTTGTTGTGTTTTCTTTAACAATGTCAGAAGGAGAGAGGCACTGAGGCACCGTCTTCCGCCCCCCGACGCTCCTGCTGCGCCTCCTCCTTCTGACAGGAACTGCCTACAGAACAAGCATGAATGATGCCTGAGTGGACACACACAACTCACAAGTTCCTGGCTCTGTCAGCTCCTCTGCAGAGGGTTTCCCTAAGAAGGTGGACCTAGCAGGGTCACCGGGGGACGGGGAGCTGTGCCTCACGGCCCTCACTTCGCCGGAGAAACCCTCATGCAGAGTTCAGAAACTTGTGTGTTGAGTATGTCGCTGTGAGCCTCCACCATTTAACTAGTGGGTGAAGCCTGAACTGTCTAGAGACAGACCAGACCAGCTGCACAACACAGACACTTCAAACCTGAGGACAAATCTGAGAGAACAGAAAAAGGAAAGGAAACCTAGCTTAGAACCATGCAGCGCTACAGGAGACGGCAGCACTGCAGAGGTGAGGACCGGCACCTGTTTGAAAGAGACAAATGCACACAAACACACACAACAACGAACGAGAAACAAACACTGAGAGAGGACAAAGTGGTTATACAGAACTTGAGGACATTATCTACATGTAATTATCTACATAATTATAAATTTGTTGTGTTTTCTTTAACAATGTCAGAAGGAGAGAGGCACTGAGGCACCGTCTTCCGCCCCCCGACGCTCCTGCTGCGCCTCCTCCTTCTGACAGGAACTGCCTACAGAACAAGCATGAATGATGCCTGAGTGGACACACGCAACTCACAAGTTCCTGGCTCTGTCAGCTCCTCTGCAGAGGGTTTCCCTAAGAAGGTGGACCTAGCAGGGTCACCGGGGGACGGGGAGCTGTGCCTCACGGCCCTCACTTCGCCGGAGAAACCCTCATGCAGAGTTCAGAAACTTGTGTGTTGAGTATGTCGCTGTGAGCCTCCACCATTTAACTAGTGGGTGAAGCCTGAACTGTCTAGAGACAGACCAGACCAGCTGCACAACACAGACACTTCAAACCTGAGGACAAATCTGAGAGAACAGAAAAAGGAAAGGAAACTTAGCTTAGAACCATGCAGCGCTACAGGAGACGGCAGCACTGCAGAGGTGAGGACCGGCACCTGTTTGAAAGAGACAAATGCACACAAACACACACAACAACGAACGAGAAACAAACACAGAGAGAGGACAAAGTGGTTATACAGAACTTGAGGACATTATCTACATGTAATTATCTACATAATTATAAATTTGTTGTGTTTTCTTTAACAATGTCAGAAGGAGAGAGGCACTGAGGCACCGTCTTCCGCCCCCCGACGCTCCTGCTGCGCCTCCTCCTTCTGACAGGAACTGCCTACAGAACAAGCATGAATGATGCCTGAGTGGACACACGCAACTCACAAGTTCCTGGCTCTGTCAGCTCCTCTGCAGAGGGTTTCCCTAAGAAGGTGGACCTAGCAGGGTCACCGGGGGACGGGGAGCTGTGCCTCACGGCCCTCACTTCGCCGGAGAAACCCTCATGCAGAGTTCAGAAACTTGTGTGTTGAGTATGTCGCTGTGAGCCTCCACCATTTAACTAGTGGGTGAAGCCTGAACTGTCTAGAGACAGACCAGACCAGCTGCACAACACAGACACTTCAAACCTGAGGACAAATCTGAGAGAACAGAAAAAGGAAAGGAAACTTAGCTTAGAACCATGCAGCGCTACAGGAGACGGCAGCACTGCAGAGGTGAGGACCGGCACCTGTTTGAAAGAGACAAATGCACACAAACACACACAACAACGAACGAGAAACAAACACTGAGAGAGGACAAAGTGGTTATACAGAACTTGAGGACATTATCTACATGTAATTATCTACATAATTATAAATTTGTTGTGTTTTCTTTAACAATGTCAGAAGGAGAGAGGCACTGAGGCACCGTCTTCCGCCCCCCGACGCTCCTGCTGCGCCTCCTCCTTCTGACAGGAACTGCCTACAGAACAAGCATGAATGATGCCTGAGTGGACACACGCAACTCACAAGTTCCTGGCTCTGTCAGCTCCTCTGCAGAGGGTTTCCCTAAGAAGGTGGACCTAGCAGGGTCACCGGGGGACGGGGAGCTGTGCCTCACGGCCCTCACTTCGCCGGAGAAACCCTCATGCAGAGTTCAGAAACTTGTGTGTTGAGTATGTCGCTGTGAGCCTCCACCATTTAACTAGTGGGTGAAGCCTGAACTGTCTAGAGACAGACCAGACCAGCTGCACAACGCAGACACTTCAAACCTGAGGACAAATCTGAGAGAACAGAAAAAGGAAAGGAAACTTAGCTTAGAACCATGCAGCGCTACAGGAGACGGCAGCACTGCAGAGGTGAGGACCGGCACCTGTTTGAAAGAGACAAATGCACACAAACACACACAACAACGAACGAGAAACAAACACAGAGAGAGGAAAAAGTGGTTATACAGAACTTGAGGACATTATCTACATGTAATTATCTACATAATTATAAATTTGTTGTGTTTTCTTTAACAATGTCAGAAGGAGAGAGGCACTGAGGCACCGTCTTCCGCCCCCCGACGCTCCTGCTGCGCCTCCTCCTTCTGACAGGAACTGCCTACAGAACAAGCATGAATGATGCCTGAGTGGACACACGCAACTCACAAGTTCCTGGCTCTGTCAGCTCCTCTGCAGAGGGTTTCCCTAAGAAGGTGGACCTAGCAGGGTCACCGGGGGACGGGGAGCTGTGCCTCACGGCCCTCACTTCGTCGGAGAAACCCTCATGCAGAGTTCAGAAACTTGTGTGTTGAGTATGTCGCTGTGAGCCTCCACCATTTAACTAGTGGGTGAAGCCTGAACTGTCTAGAGACAGACCAGACCAGCTGCACAACACAGACACTTCAAACCTGAGGACAAATCTGAGAGAACAGAAAAAGGAAAGGAAACTTAGCTTAGAACCATGCAGCGCTACAGGAGACGGCAGCACTGCAGAGGTGAGGACCGGCACCTGTTTGAAAGAGACAAATGCACACAAACACACACAACAACGAACGAGAAACAAACACAGAGAGAGGAAAAAGTGGTTATACAGAACTTGAGGACATTATCTACATGTAATTATCTACATAATTACAAATTTGTTGTGTTTTCTTTAACAATGTCAGAAGGAGAGAGGCACTGAGGCACCGTCTTCCGCCCCCCGACGCTCCTGCTGCGCCTCCTCCTTCTGACAGGAACTGCCTACAGAACAAGCATGAATGATGCCTGAGTGGACACACACAACTCACAAGTTCCTGGCTCTGTCAGCTCCTCTGCAGAGGGTTTCCCTAAGAAGGTGGACCTAGCAGGGTCACCGGGGGACGGGGAGCTGTGCCTCACGGCCCTCACTTCGCCGGAGAAACCCTCATGCAGAGTTCAGAAACTTGTGTGTTGAGTATGTCGCTGTGAGCCTCCACCATTTAACTAGTGGGTGAAGCCTGAACTGTCTAGAGACAGACCAGACCAGCTGCACAACACAGACACTTCAAACCTGAGGACAAATCTGAGAGAACAGAAAAAGGAAAGGAAACTTAGCTTAGAACCATGCAGCGCTACAGGAGACGGCAGCACTGCAGAGGTGAGGACCGGCACCTGTTTGAAAGAGACAAATGCACGCAAACACACACAACAACGAACGAGAAACAAACACAGAGAGAGGACAAAGTGGTTATACAGAACTTGAGGACATTATCTACATGTAATTATCTACATAATTATAAATTTGTTGTGTTTTCTTTAACAATGTCAGAAGGAGAGAGGCACTGAGGCACCGTCTTCCGCCCCCCGACGCTCCTGCTGCGCCTCCTCCTTCTGACAGGAACTGCCTACAGAACAAGCATGAATGATGCCTGAGTGGACACACACAACTCACAAGTTCCTGGCTCTGTCAGCTCCTCTGCAGAGGGTTTCCCTAAGAAGGTGGACCTAGCAGGGTCACCGGGGGACGGGGAGCTGTGCCTCACGGCCCTCACTTCGCCGGAGAAACCCTCATGCAGAGTTCAGAAACTTGTGTGTTGAGTATGTCGCTGTGAGCCTCCACCATTTAACTAGTGGGTGAAGCCTGAACTGTCTAGAGACAGACCAGACCAGCTGCACAACACAGACACTTCAAACCTGAGGACAAATCTGAGAGAACAGAAAAAGGAAAGGAAACTTAGCTTAGAACCATGCAGCGCTACAGGAGACGGCAGCACTGCAGAGGTGAGGACCGGCACCTGTTTGAAAGAGACAAATGCACACAAACACACACAACAACGAACGAGAAACAAACACAGAGAGAGGACAAAGTGGTTATACAGAACTTGAGGACATTATCTACATGTAATTATCTACATAATTATAAATTTGTTGTGTTTTCTTTAACAATGTCAGAAGGAGAGAGGCACTGAGGCACCGTCTTCCGCCCCCCGACGCTCCTGCTGCGCCTCCTCCTTCTGACAGGAACTGCCTACAGAACAAGCATGAATGATGCCTGAGTGGACACACGCAACTCACAAGTTCCTGGCTCTGTCAGCTCCTCTGCAGAGGGTTTCCCTAAGAAGGTGGACCTAGCAGGGTCACCGGGGGACGGGGAGCTGTGCCTCACGGCCCTCACTTCGCCGGAGAAACCCTCATGCAGAGTTCAGAAACTTGTGTGTTGAGTATGTCGCTGTGAGCCTCCACCATTTAACTAGTGGGTGAAGCCTGAACTGTCTAGAGACAGACCAGACCAGCTGCACAACACAGACACTTCAAACCTGAGGACAAATCTGAGAGAACAGAAAAAGGAAAGGAAACTTAGCTTAGAACCATGCAGCGCTACAGGAGACGGCAGCACTGCAGAGGTGAGGACCGGCACCTGTTTGAAAGAGACAAATGCACACAAACACACACAACAACGAACGAGAAACAAACACAGAGAGAGGACAAAGTGGTTATACAGAACTTGAGGACATTATCTACATGTAATTATCTACATAATTATAAATTTGTTGTGTTTTCTTTAACAATGTCAGAAGGAGAGAGGCACTGAGGCACCGTCTTCCGCCCCCCGACGCTCCTGCTGCGCCTCCTCCTTCTGACAGGAACTGCCTACAGAACAAGCATGAATGATGCCTGAGTGGACACACGCAACTCACAAGTTCCTGGCTCTGTCAGCTCCTCTGCAGAGGGTTTCCCTAAGAAGGTGGACCTAGCAGGGTCACCGGGGGACGGGGAGCTGTGCCTCACGGCCCTCACTTCGTCGGAGAAACCCTCATGCAGAGTTCAGAAACTTGTGTGTTGAGTATGTCGCTGTGAGCCTCCACCATTTAACTAGTGGGTGAAGCCTGAACTGTCTAGAGACAGACCAGACCAGCTGCACAACGCAGACACTTCAAACCTGAGGACAAATCTGAGAGAACAGAAAAAGGAAAGGAAACTTAGCTTAGAACCATGCAGCGCTACAGGAGACGGCAGCACTGCAGAGGTGAGGACCGGCACCTGTTTGAAAGAGACAAATGCACACAAACACACACAACAACGAACGAGAAACAAACACAGAGAGAGGAAAAAGTGGTTATACAGAACTTGAGGACATTATCTACATGTAATTATCTACATAATTATAAATTTGTTGTGTTTTCTTTAACAATGTCAGAAGGAGAGAGGCACTGAGGCACCGTCTTCCGCCCCCCGACGCTCCTGCTGCGCCTCCTCCTTCTGACAGGAACTGCCTACAGAACAAGCATGAATGATGCCTGAGTGGACACACGCAACTCACAAGTTCCTGGCTCTGTCAGCTCCTCTGCAGAGGGTTTCCCTAAGAAGGTGGACCTAGCAGGGTCACCGGGGGACGGGGAGCTGTGCCTCACGGCCCTCACTTCGTCGGAGAAACCCTCATGCAGAGTTCAGAAACTTGTGTGTTGAGTATGTCGCTGTGAGCCTCCACCATTTAACTAGTGGGTGAAGCCTGAACTGTCTAGAGACAGACCAGACCAGCTGCACAACACAGACACTTCAAACCTGAGGACAAATCTGAGAGAACAGAAAAAGGAAAGGAAACTTAGCTTAGAACCATGCAGCGCTACAGGAGACGGCAGCACTGCAGAGGTGAGGACCGGCACCTGTTTGAAAGAGACAAATGCACACAAACACACACAACAACGAACGAGAAACAAACACAGAGAGAGGAAAAAGTGGTTATACAGAACTTGAGGACATTATCTACATGTAATTATCTACATAATTACAAATTTGTTGTGTTTTCTTTAACAATGTCAGAAGGAGAGAGGCACTGAGGCACCGTCTTCCGCCCCCCGACGCTCCTGCTGCGCCTCCTCCTTCTGACAGGAACTGCCTACAGAACAAGCATGAATGATGCCTGAGTGGACACACACAACTCACAAGTTCCTGGCTCTGTCAGCTCCTCTGCAGAGGGTTTCCCTAAGAAGGTGGACCTAGCAGGGTCACCGGGGGACGGGGAGCTGTGCCTCACGGCCCTCACTTCGCCGGAGAAACCCTCATGCAGAGTTCAGAAACTTGTGTGTTGAGTATGTCGCTGTGAGCCTCCACCATTTAACTAGTGGGTGAAGCCTGAACTGTCTAGAGACAGACCAGACCAGCTGCACAACACAGACACTTCAAACCTGAGGACAAATCTGAGAGAACAGAAAAAGGAAAGGAAACTTAGCTTAGAACCATGCAGCGCTACAGGAGACGGCAGCACTGCAGAGGTGAGGACCGGCACCTGTTTGAAAGAGACAAATGCACACAAACACACACAACAACGAACGAGAAACAAACACAGAGAGAGGACAAAGTGGTTATACAGAACTTGAGGACATTATCTACATGTAATTATCTACATAATTATAAATTTGTTGTGTTTTCTTTAACAATGTCAGAAGGAGAGAGGCACTGAGGCACCGTCTTCCGCCCCCCGACGCTCCTGCTGCGCCTCCTCCTTCTGACAGGAACTGCCTACAGAACAAGCATGAATGATGCCTGAGTGGACACACGCAACTCACAAGTTCCTGGCTCTGTCAGCTCCTCTGCAGAGGGTTTCCCTAAGAAGGTGGACCTAGCAGGGTCACCGGGGGACGGGGAGCTGTGCCTCACGGCCCTCACTTCGCCGGAGAAACCCTCATGCAGAGTTCAGAAACTTGTGTGTTGAGTATGTCGCTGTGAGCCTCCACCATTTAACTAGTGGGTGAAGCCTGAACTGTCTAGAGACAGACCAGACCAGCTGCACAACACAGACACTTCAAACCTGAGGACAAATCTGAGAGAACAGAAAAAGGAAAGGAAACTTAGCTTAGAACCATGCAGCGCTACAGGAGACGGCAGCACTGCAGAGGTGAGGACCGGCACCTGTTTGAAAGAGACAAATGCACACAAACACACACAACAACGAACGAGAAACAAACACAGAGAGAGGACAAAGTGGTTATACAGAACTTGAGGACATTATCTACATGTAATTATCTACATAATTATAAATTTGTTGTGTTTTCTTTAACAATGTCAGAAGGAGAGAGGCACTGAGGCACCGTCTTCCGCCCCCCGACGCTCCTGCTGCGCCTCCTCCTTCTGACAGGAACTGCCTACAGAACAAGCATGAATGATGCCTGAGTGGACACACGCAACTCACAAGTTCCTGGCTCTGTCAGCTCCTCTGCAGAGGGTTTCCCTAAGAAGGTGGACCTAGCAGGGTCACCGGGGGACGGGGAGCTGTGCCTCACGGCCCTCACTTCGTCGGAGAAACCCTCATGCAGAGTTCAGAAACTTGTGTGTTGAGTATGTCGCTGTGAGCCTCCACCATTTAACTAGTGGGTGAAGCCTGAACTGTCTAGAGACAGACCAGACCAGCTGCACAACGCAGACACTTCAAACCTGAGGACAAATCTGAGAGAACAGAAAAAGGAAAGGAAACTTAGCTTAGAACCATGCAGCGCTACAGGAGACGGCAGCACTGCAGAGGTCAGGACCGGCACCTGTTTGAAAGAGACAAATGCACACAAACACACACAACAACGAACGGGAAACAAACACAGAGAGAGGACAAAGTGGTTATACAGAACTTGAGGACATTATCTACATGTAATTATCTACATAATTATAAATTTGTTGTGTTTTCTTTAACAATGTCAGAAGGAGAGAGGCACTGAGGCACCGTCTTCCGCCCCCCGACGCTCCTGCTGCGCCTCCTCCTTCTGACAGGAACTGCCTACAGAACAAGCATGAATGATGCCTGAGTGGACACACGCAACTCACAAGTTCCTGGCTCTGTCAGCTCCTCTGCAGAGGGTTTCCCTAAGAAGGTGGACCTAGCAGGGTCACCGGGGGACGGGGAGCTGTGCCTCACGGCCCTCACTTCGCCGGAGAAACCCTCATGCAGAGTTCAGAAACTTGTGTGTTGAGTATGTCGCTGTGAGCCTCCACCATTTAACTAGTGGGTGAAGCCTGAACTGTCTAGAGACAGACCAGACCAGCTGCACAACACAGACACTTCAAACCTGAGGACAAATCTGAGAGAACAGAAAAAGGAAAGGAAACTTAGCTTAGAACCATGCAGCGCTACAGGAGACGGCAGCACTGCAGAGGTGAGGACCGGCACCTGTTTGAAAGAGACAAATGCACACAAACACACACAACAACGAACGAGAAACAAACACAGAGAGAGGACAAAGTGGTTATACAGAACTTGAGGACATTATCTACATGTAATTATCTACATAATTATAAATTTGTTGTGTTTTCTTTAACAATGTCAGAAGGAGAGAGGCACTGAGGCACCGTCTTCCGCCCCCCGACGCTCCTGCTGCGCCTCCTCCTTCTGACAGGAACTGCCTACAGAACAAGCATGAATGATGCCTGAGTGGACACACGCAACTCACAAGTTCCTGGCTCTGTCAGCTCCTCTGCAGAGGGTTTCCCTAAGAAGGTGGACCTAGCAGGGTCACCGGGGGACGGGGAGCTGTGCCTCACGGCCCTCACTTCGTCGGAGAAACCCTCATGCAGAGTTCAGAAACTTGTGTGTTGAGTATGTCGCTGTGAGCCTCCACCATTTAACTAGTGGGTGAAGCCTGAACTGTCTAGAGACAGACCAGACCAGCTGCACAACACAGACACTTCAAACCTGAGGACAAATCTGAGAGAACAGAAAAAGGAAAGGAAACTTAGCTTAGAACCATGCAGCGCTACAGGAGACGGCAGCACTGCAGAGGTGAGGACCGGCACCTGTTTGAAAGAGACAAATGCACACAAACACACACAACAACGAACGAGAAACAAACACAGAGAGAGGAAAAAGTGGTTATACAGAACTTGAGGACATTATCTACATGTAATTATCTACATAATTATAAATTTGTTGTGTTTTCTTTAACAATGTCAGAAGGAGAGAGGCACTGAGGCACCGTCTTCCGCCCCCCGACGCTCCTGCTGCGCCTCCTCCTTCTGACAGGAACTGCCTACAGAACAAGCATGAATGATGCCTGAGTGGACACACACAACTCACAAGTTCCTGGCTCTGTCAGCTCCTCTGCAGAGGGTTTCCCTAAGAAGGTGGACCTAGCAGGGTCACCGGGGGACGGGGAGCTGTGCCTCACGGCCCTCACTTCGCCGGAGAAACCCTCATGCAGAGTTCAGAAACTTGTGTGTTGAGTATGTCGCTGTGAGCCTCCACCATTTAACTAGTGGGTGAAGCCTGAACTGTCTAGAGACAGACCAGACCAGCTGCACAACGCAGACACTTCAAACCTGAGGACAAATCTGAGAGAACAGAAAAAGGAAAGGAAACTTAGCTTAGAACCATGCAGCGCTACAGGAGACGGCAGCACTGCAGAGGTCAGGACCGGCACCTGTTTGAAAGAGACAAATGCACACAAACACACACAACAACGAACGGGAAACAAACACAGAGAGAGGACAAAGTGGTTATACAGAACTTGAGGACATTATCTACATGTAATTATCTACATAATTATAAATTTGTTGTGTTTTCTTTAACAATGTCAGAAGGAGAGAGGCACTGAGGCACCGTCTTCCGCCCCCCGACGCTCCTGCTGCGCCTCCTCCTTCTGACAGGAACTGCCTACAGAACAAGCATGAATGATGCCTGAGTGGACACACGCAACTCACAAGTTCCTGGCTCTGTCAGCTCCTCTGCAGAGGGTTTCCCTAAGAAGGTGGACCTAGCAGGGTCACCGGGGGACGGGGAGCTGTGCCTCACGGCCCTCACTTCGCCGGAGAAACCCTCATGCAGAGTTCAGAAACTTGTGTGTTGAGTATGTCGCTGTGAGCCTCCACCATTTAACTAGTGGGTGAAGCCTGAACTGTCTAGAGACAGACCAGACCAGCTGCACAACACAGACACTTCAAACCTGAGGACAAATCTGAGAGAACAGAAAAAGGAAAGGAAACTTAGCTTAGAACCATGCAGCGCTACAGGAGACGGCAGCACTGCAGAGGTGAGGACCGGCACCTGTTTGAAAGAGACAAATGCACACAAACACACACAACAACGAACGAGAAACAAACACAGAGAGAGGACAAAGTGGTTATACAGAACTTGAGGACATTATCTACATGTAATTATCTACATAATTATAAATTTGTTGTGTTTTCTTTAACAATGTCAGAAGGAGAGAGGCACTGAGGCACCGTCTTCCGCCCCCCGACGCTCCTGCTGCGCCTCCTCCTTCTGACAGGAACTGCCTACAGAACAAGCATGAATGATGCCTGAGTGGACACACGCAACTCACAAGTTCCTGGCTCTGTCAGCTCCTCTGCAGAGGGTTTCCCTAAGAAGGTGGACCTAGCAGGGTCACCGGGGGACGGGGAGCTGTGCCTCACGGCCCTCACTTCGTCGGAGAAACCCTCATGCAGAGTTCAGAAACTTGTGTGTTGAGTATGTCGCTGTGAGCCTCCACCATTTAACTAGTGGGTGAAGCCTGAACTGTCTAGAGACAGACCAGACCAGCTGCACAACACAGACACTTCAAACCTGAGGACAAATCTGAGAGAACAGAAAAAGGAAAGGAAACTTAGCTTAGAACCATGCAGCGCTACAGGAGACGGCAGCACTGCAGAGGTGAGGACCGGCACCTGTTTGAAAGAGACAAATGCACACAAACACACACAACAACGAACGAGAAACAAACACAGAGAGAGGACAAAGTGGTTATACAGAACTTGAGGACATTATCTACATGTAATTATCTACATAATTATAAATTTGTTGTGTTTTCTTTAACAATGTCAGAAGGAGAGAGGCACTGAGGCACCGTCTTCCGCCCCCCGACGCTCCTGCTGCGCCTCCTCCTTCTGACAGGAACTGCCTACAGAACAAGCATGAATGATGCCTGAGTGGACACACACAACTCACAAGTTCCTGGCTCTGTCAGCTCCTCTGCAGAGGGTTTCCCTAAGAAGGTGGACCTAGCAGGGTCACCGGGGGACGGGGAGCTGTGCCTCACGGCCCTCACTTCGCCGGAGAAACCCTCATGCAGAGTTCAGAAACTTGTGTGTTGAGTATGTCGCTGTGAGCCTCCACCATTTAACTAGTGGGTGAAGCCTGAACTGTCTAGAGACAGACCAGACCAGCTGCACAACACAGACACTTCAAACCTGAGGACAAATCTGAGAGAACAGAAAAAGGAAAGGAAACCTAGCTTAGAACCATGCAGCGCTACAGGAGACGGCAGCACTGCAGAGGTGAGGACCGGCACCTGTTTGAAAGAGACAAATGCACACAAACACACACAACAACGAACGAGAAACAAACACAGAGAGAGGAAAAAGTGGTTATACAGAACTTGAGGACATTATCTACATGTAATTATCTACATAATTATAAATTTGTTGTGTTTTCTTTAACAATGTCAGAAGGAGAGAGGCACTGAGGCACCGTCTTCCGCCCCCCGACGCTCCTGCTGCGCCTCCTCCTTCTGACAGGAACTGCCTACAGAACAAGCATGAATGATGCCTGAGTGGACACACGCAACTCACAAGTTCCTGGCTCTGTCAGCTCCTCTGCAGAGGGTTTCCCTAAGAAGGTGGACCTAGCAGGGTCACCGGGGGACGGGGAGCTGTGCCTCACGGCCCTCACTTCGTCGGAGAAACCCTCATGCAGAGTTCAGAAACTTGTGTGTTGAGTATGTCGCTGTGAGCCTCCACCATTTAACTAGTGGGTGAAGCCTGAACTGTCTAGAGACAGACCAGACCAGCTGCACAACGCAGACACTTCAAACCTGAGGACAAATCTGAGAGAACAGAAAAAGGAAAGGAAACTTAGCTTAGAACCATGCAGCGCTACAGGAGACGGCAGCACTGCAGAGGTGAGGACCGGCACCTGTTTGAAAGAGACAAATGCACACAAACACACACAACAACGAACGAGAAACAAACACAGAGAGAGGAAAAAGTGGTTATACAGAACTTGAGGACATTATCTACATGTAATTATCTACATAATTATAAATTTGTTGTGTTTTCTTTAACAATGTCAGAAGGAGAGAGGCACTGAGGCACCGTCTTCCGCCCCCCGACGCTCCTGCTGCGCCTCCTCCTTCTGACAGGAACTGCCTACAGAACAAGCATGAATGATGCCTGAGTGGACACACGCAACTCACAAGTTCCTGGCTCTGTCAGCTCCTCTGCAGAGGGTTTCCCTAAGAAGGTGGACCTAGCAGGGTCACCGGGGGACGGGGAGCTGTGCCTCACGGCCCTCACTTCGTCGGAGAAACCCTCATGCAGAGTTCAGAAACTTGTGTGTTGAGTATGTCGCTGTGAGCCTCCACCATTTAACTAGTGGGTGAAGCCTGAACTGTCTAGAGACAGACCAGACCAGCTGCACAACACAGACACTTCAAACCTGAGGACAAATCTGAGAGAACAGAAAAAGGAAAGGAAACTTAGCTTAGAACCATGCAGCGCTACAGGAGACGGCAGCACTGCAGAGGTGAGGACCGGCACCTGTTTGAAAGAGACAAATGCACACAAACACACACAACAACGAACGAGAAACAAACACAGAGAGAGGAAAAAGTGGTTATACAGAACTTGAGGACATTATCTACATGTAATTATCTACATAATTACAAATTTGTTGTGTTTTCTTTAACAATGTCAGAAGGAGAGAGGCACTGAGGCACCGTCTTCCGCCCCCCGACGCTCCTGCTGCGCCTCCTCCTTCTGACAGGAACTGCCTACAGAACAAGCATGAATGATGCCTGAGTGGACACACACAACTCACAAGTTCCTGGCTCTGTCAGCTCCTCTGCAGAGGGTTTCCCTAAGAAGGTGGACCTAGCAGGGTCACCGGGGGACGGGGAGCTGTGCCTCACGGCCCTCACTTCGCCGGAGAAACCCTCATGCAGAGTTCAGAAACTTGTGTGTTGAGTATGTCGCTGTGAGCCTCCACCATTTAACTAGTGGGTGAAGCCTGAACTGTCTAGAGACAGACCAGACCAGCTGCACAACACAGACACTTCAAACCTGAGGACAAATCTGAGAGAACAGAAAAAGGAAAGGAAACTTAGCTTAGAACCATGCAGCGCTACAGGAGACGGCAGCACTGCAGAGGTGAGGACCGGCACCTGTTTGAAAGAGACAAATGCACACAAACACACACAACAACGAACGAGAAACAAACACAGAGAGAGGACAAAGTGGTTATACAGAACTTGAGGACATTATCTACATGTAATTATCTACATAATTATAAATTTGTTGTGTTTTCTTTAACAATGTCAGAAGGAGAGAGGCACTGAGGCACCGTCTTCCGCCCCCCGACGCTCCTGCTGCGCCTCCTCCTTCTGACAGGAACTGCCTACAGAACAAGCATGAATGATGCCTGAGTGGACACACGCAACTCACAAGTTCCTGGCTCTGTCAGCTCCTCTGCAGAGGGTTTCCCTAAGAAGGTGGACCTAGCAGGGTCACCGGGGGACGGGGAGCTGTGCCTCACGGCCCTCACTTCGCCGGAGAAACCCTCATGCAGAGTTCAGAAACTTGTGTGTTGAGTATGTCGCTGTGAGCCTCCACCATTTAACTAGTGGGTGAAGCCTGAACTGTCTAGAGACAGACCAGACCAGCTGCACAACACAGACACTTCAAACCTGAGGACAAATCTGAGAGAACAGAAAAAGGAAAGGAAACTTAGCTTAGAACCATGCAGCGCTACAGGAGACGGCAGCACTGCAGAGGTGAGGACCGGCACCTGTTTGAAAGAGACAAATGCACACAAACACACACAACAACGAACGAGAAACAAACACAGAGAGAGGACAAAGTGGTTATACAGAACTTGAGGACATTATCTACATGTAATTATCTACATAATTATAAATTTGTTGTGTTTTCTTTAACAATGTCAGAAGGAGAGAGGCACTGAGGCACCGTCTTCCGCCCCCCGACGCTCCTGCTGCGCCTCCTCCTTCTGACAGGAACTGCCTACAGAACAAGCATGAATGATGCCTGAGTGGACACACGCAACTCACAAGTTCCTGGCTCTGTCAGCTCCTCTGCAGAGGGTTTCCCTAAGAAGGTGGACCTAGCAGGGTCACCGGGGGACGGGGAGCTGTGCCTCACGGCCCTCACTTCGCCGGAGAAACCCTCATGCAGAGTTCAGAAACTTGTGTGTTGAGTATGTCGCTGTGAGCCTCCACCATTTAACTAGTGGGTGAAGCCTGAACTGTCTAGAGACAGACCAGACCAGCTGCACAACACAGACACTTCAAACCTGAGGACAAATCTGAGAGAACAGAAAAAGGAAAGGAAACTTAGCTTAGAACCATGCAGCGCTACAGGAGACGGCAGCACTGCAGAGGTGAGGACCGGCACCTGTTTGAAAGAGACAAATGCACACAAACACACACAACAACGAACGAGAAACAAACACAGAGAGAGGACAAAGTGGTTATACAGAACTTGAGGACATTATCTACATGTAATTATCTACATAATTATAAATTTGTTGTGTTTTCTTTAACAATGTCAGAAGGAGAGAGGCACTGAGGCACCGTCTTCCGCCCCCCGACGCTCCTGCTGCGCCTCCTCCTTCTGACAGGAACTGCCTACAGAACAAGCATGAATGATGCCTGAGTGGACACACGCAACTCACAAGTTCCTGGCTCTGTCAGCTCCTCTGCAGAGGGTTTCCCTAAGAAGGTGGACCTAGCAGGGTCACCGGGGGACGGGGAGCTGTGCCTCACGGCCCTCACTTCGTCGGAGAAACCCTCATGCAGAGTTCAGAAACTTGTGTGTTGAGTATGTCGCTGTGAGCCTCCACCATTTAACTAGTGGGTGAAGCCTGAACTGTCTAGAGACAGACCAGACCAGCTGCACAACACAGACACTTCAAACCTGAGGACAAATCTGAGAGAACAGAAAAAGGAAAGGAAACTTAGCTTAGAACCATGCAGCGCTACAGGAGACGGCAGCACTGCAGAGGTGAGGACCGGCACCTGTTTGAAAGAGACAAATGCACACAAACACACACAACAACGAACGAGAAACAAACACAGAGAGAGGAAAAAGTGGTTATACAGAACTTGAGGACATTATCTACATGTAATTATCTACATAATTATAAATTTGTTGTGTTTTCTTTAACAATGTCAGAAGGAGAGAGGCACTGAGGCACCGTCTTCCGCCCCCCGACGCTCCTGCTGCGCCTCCTCCTTCTGACAGGAACTGCCTACAGAACAAGCATGAATGATGCCTGAGTGGACACACACAACTCACAAGTTCCTGGCTCTGTCAGCTCCTCTGCAGAGGGTTTCCCTAAGAAGGTGGACCTAGCAGGGTCACCGGGGGACGGGGAGCTGTGCCTCACGGCCCTCACTTCGCCGGAGAAACCCTCATGCAGAGTTCAGAAACTTGTGTGTTGAGTATGTCGCTGTGAGCCTCCACCATTTAACTAGTGGGTGAAGCCTGAACTGTCTAGAGACAGACCAGACCAGCTGCACAACGCAGACACTTCAAACCTGAGGACAAATCTGAGAGAACAGAAAAAGGAAAGGAAACTTAGCTTAGAACCATGCAGCGCTACAGGAGACGGCAGCACTGCAGAGGTCAGGACCGGCACCTGTTTGAAAGAGACAAATGCACACAAACACACACAACAACGAACGGGAAACAAACACAGAGAGAGGACAAAGTGGTTATACAGAACTTGAGGACATTATCTACATGTAATTATCTACATAATTATAAATTTGTTGTGTTTTCTTTAACAATGTCAGAAGGAGAGAGGCACTGAGGCACCGTCTTCCGCCCCCCGACGCTCCTGCTGCGCCTCCTCCTTCTGACAGGAACTGCCTACAGAACAAGCATGAATGATGCCTGAGTGGACACACGCAACTCACAAGTTCCTGGCTCTGTCAGCTCCTCTGCAGAGGGTTTCCCTAAGAAGGTGGACCTAGCAGGGTCACCGGGGGACGGGGAGCTGTGCCTCACGGCCCTCACTTCGCCGGAGAAACCCTCATGCAGAGTTCAGAAACTTGTGTGTTGAGTATGTCGCTGTGAGCCTCCACCATTTAACTAGTGGGTGAAGCCTGAACTGTCTAGAGACAGACCAGACCAGCTGCACAACACAGACACTTCAAACCTGAGGACAAATCTGAGAGAACAGAAAAAGGAAAGGAAACTTAGCTTAGAACCATGCAGCGCTACAGGAGACGGCAGCACTGCAGAGGTGAGGACCGGCACCTGTTTGAAAGAGACAAATGCACACAAACACACACAACAACGAACGAGAAACAAACACAGAGAGAGGACAAAGTGGTTATACAGAACTTGAGGACATTATCTACATGTAATTATCTACATAATTATAAATTTGTTGTGTTTTCTTTAACAATGTCAGAAGGAGAGAGGCACTGAGGCACCGTCTTCCGCCCCCCGACGCTCCTGCTGCGCCTCCTCCTTCTGACAGGAACTGCCTACAGAACAAGCATGAATGATGCCTGAGTGGACACACGCAACTCACAAGTTCCTGGCTCTGTCAGCTCCTCTGCAGAGGGTTTCCCTAAGAAGGTGGACCTAGCAGGGTCACCGGGGGACGGGGAGCTGTGCCTCACGGCCCTCACTTCGTCGGAGAAACCCTCATGCAGAGTTCAGAAACTTGTGTGTTGAGTATGTCGCTGTGAGCCTCCACCATTTAACTAGTGGGTGAAGCCTGAACTGTCTAGAGACAGACCAGACCAGCTGCACAACACAGACACTTCAAACCTGAGGACAAATCTGAGAGAACAGAAAAAGGAAAGGAAACTTAGCTTAGAACCATGCAGCGCTACAGGAGACGGCAGCACTGCAGAGGTGAGGACCGGCACCTGTTTGAAAGAGACAAATGCACACAAACACACACAACAACGAACGAGAAACAAACACAGAGAGAGGACAAAGTGGTTATACAGAACTTGAGGACATTATCTACATGTAATTATCTACATAATTATAAATTTGTTGTGTTTTCTTTAACAATGTCAGAAGGAGAGAGGCACTGAGGCACCGTCTTCCGCCCCCCGACGCTCCTGCTGCGCCTCCTCCTTCTGACAGGAACTGCCTACAGAACAAGCATGAATGATGCCTGAGTGGACACACACAACTCACAAGTTCCTGGCTCTGTCAGCTCCTCTGCAGAGGGTTTCCCTAAGAAGGTGGACCTAGCAGGGTCACCGGGGGACGGGGAGCTGTGCCTCACGGCCCTCACTTCGCCGGAGAAACCCTCATGCAGAGTTCAGAAACTTGTGTGTTGAGTATGTCGCTGTGAGCCTCCACCATTTAACTAGTGGGTGAAGCCTGAACTGTCTAGAGACAGACCAGACCAGCTGCACAACACAGACACTTCAAACCTGAGGACAAATCTGAGAGAACAGAAAAAGGAAAGGAAACCTAGCTTAGAACCATGCAGCGCTACAGGAGACGGCAGCACTGCAGAGGTGAGGACCGGCACCTGTTTGAAAGAGACAAATGCACACAAACACACACAACAACGAACGAGAAACAAACACAGAGAGAGGAAAAAGTGGTTATACAGAACTTGAGGACATTATCTACATGTAATTATCTACATAATTATAAATTTGTTGTGTTTTCTTTAACAATGTCAGAAGGAGAGAGGCACTGAGGCACCGTCTTCCGCCCCCCGACGCTCCTGCTGCGCCTCCTCCTTCTGACAGGAACTGCCTACAGAACAAGCATGAATGATGCCTGAGTGGACACACACAACTCACAAGTTCCTGGCTCTGTCAGCTCCTCTGCAGAGGGTTTCCCTAAGAAGGTGGACCTAGCAGGGTCACCGGGGGACGGGGAGCTGTGCCTCACGGCCCTCACTTCGCCGGAGAAACCCTCATGCAGAGTTCAGAAACTTGTGTGTTGAGTATGTCGCTGTGAGCCTCCACCATTTAACTAGTGGGTGAAGCCTGAACTGTCTAGAGACAGACCAGACCAGCTGCACAACACAGACACTTCAAACCTGAGGACAAATCTGAGAGAACAGAAAAAGGAAAGGAAACCTAGCTTAGAACCATGCAGCGCTACAGGAGACGGCAGCACTGCAGAGGTGAGGACCGGCACCTGTTTGAAAGAGACAAATGCACACAAACACACACAACAACGAACGAGAAACAAACACAGAGAGAGGACAAAGTGGTTATACAGAACTTGAGGACATTATCTACATGTAATTATCTACATAATTATAAATTTGTTGTGTTTTCTTTAACAATGTCAGAAGGAGAGAGGCACTGAGGCACCGTCTTCCGCCCCCCGACGCTCCTGCTGCGCCTCCTCCTTCTGACAGGAACTGCCTACAGAACAAGCATGAATGATGCCTGAGTGGACACACACAACTCACAAGTTCCTGGCTCTGTCAGCTCCTCTGCAGAGGGTTTCCCTAAGAAGGTGGACCTAGCAGGGTCACCGGGGGACGGGGAGCTGTGCCTCACAGCCCTCACTTCGTCGGAGAAACCCTCATGCAGAGTTCAGAAACTTGTGTGTTGAGTATGTCGCTGTGAGCCTCCACCATTTAACTAGTGGGTGAAGCCTGAACTGTCTAGAGACAGACCAGACCAGCTGCACAACACAGACACTTCAAACCTGAGGACAAATCTGAGAGAACAGAAAAAGGAAAGGAAACTTAGCTTAGAACCATGCAGCGCTACAGGAGACGGCAGCACTGCAGAGGTGAGGACCGGCACCTGTTTGAAAGAGACAAATGCACACAAATACACACAACAACGAACGAGAAACAAACACAGAGAGAGGAAAAAGTGGTTATACAGAACTTGAGGACATTATCTACATGTAATTATCTACATAATTATAAATTTGTTGTGCTTTCTTTAACAATGTCAGAAGGAGAGAGGCACTGAGGCACCGTCTTCCGCCCCCCGACGCTCCTGCTGCGCCTCCTCCTTCTGACAGGAACTGCCTACAGAACAAGCATGAATGATGCCTGAGTGGACACACACAACTCACAAGTTCCTGGCTCTGTCAGCTCCTCTGCAGAGGGTTTCCCTAAGAAGGTGGACCTAGCAGGGTCACCGGGGGACGGGGAGCTGTGCCTCACGGCCCTCACTTCGTCGGAGAAACCCTCATGCAGAGTTCAGAAACTTGTGTGTTGAGTATGTCGCTGTGAGCCTCCACCATTTAACTAGTGGGTGAAGCCTGAACTGTCTAGAGACAGACCAGACCAGCTGCACAACACAGACACTTCAAACCTGAGGACAAATCTGAGAGAACAGAAAAAGGAAAGGAAACTTAGCTTAGAACCATGCAGCGCTACAGGAGACGGCAGCACTGCAGAGGTGAGGACCGGCACCTGTTTGAAAGAGACAAATGCACACAAACACACACAACAACGAACGAGAAACAAACACAGAGAGAGGAAAAAGTGGTTACACAGAACTTGAGGACATTATCTACATGTAATTATCTACATAATTATAAATTTGTTGTGCTTTCTTTAACAATGTCAGAAGGAGAGAGGCACTGAGGCACCGTCTTCCGCCCCCCGACGCTCCTGCTGCGCCTCCTCCTTCTGACAGGAACTGCCTACAGAACAAGCATGAATGATGCCTGAGTGGACACACACAACTCACAAGTTCCTGGCTCTGTCAGCTCCTCTGCAGAGGGTTTCCCTAAGAAGGTGGACCTAGCAGGGTCACCGGGGGACGGGGAGCTGTGCCTCACAGCCCTCACTTCGTCGGAGAAACCCTCATGCAGAGTTCAGAAACTTGTGTGTTGAGTATGTCGCTGTGAGCCTCCACCATTTAACTAGTGGGTGAAGCCTGAACTGTCTAGAGACAGACCAGACCAGCTGCACAACACAGACACTTCAAACCTGAGGACAAATCTGAGAGAACAGAAAAAGGAAAGGAAACTTAGCTTAGAACCATGCAGCGCTACAGGAGACGGCAGCACTGCAGAGGTGAGGACCGGCACCTGTTTGAAAGAGACAAATGCACACAAATACACACAACAACGAACGAGAAACAAACACAGAGAGAGGAAAAAGTGGTTATACAGAACTTGAGGACATTATCTACATGTAATTATCTACATAATTATAAATTTGTTGTGCTTTCTTTAACAATGTCAGAAGGAGAGAGGCACTGAGGCACCGTCTTCCGCCCCCCGACGCTCCTGCTGCGCCGCCTCCTTCTGACAGGAACTGCCTACAGAACAAGCATGAATGATGCCTGAGTGGACACACACAACTCACAAGTTCCTGGCTCTGTCAGCTCCTCTGCAGAGGGTTTCCCTAAGAAGGTGGACCTAGCAGGGTCACCGGGGGACGGGGAGCTGTGCCTCACGGCCCTCACTTCGTCGGAGAAACCCTCATGCAGAGTTCAGAAACTTGTGTGTTGAGTATGTCGCTGTGAGCCTCCACCATTTAACTAGTGGGTGAAGCCTGAACTGTCTAGAGACAGACCAGACCAGCTGCACAACACAGACACTTCAAACCTGAGGACAAATCTGAGAGAACAGAAAAAGGAAAGGAAACTTAGCTTAGAACCATGCAGCGCTACAGGAGACGGCAGCACTGCAGAGGTGAGGACCGGCACCTGTTTGAAAGAGACAAATGCACACAAAAACACACAACAACGAACGAGAAACAAACACAGAGAGAGGAAAAAGTGGTTATACAGAACTTGAGGACATTATCTACATGTAATTATCTACATAATTATAAATTTGTTGTGCTTTCTTTAACAATGTCAGAAGGAGAGAGGCACTGAGGCACCGTCTTCCGCCCCCCGGCGCTCCTGCTGCGCCTCCTCCTTCTGACAGGAACTGCCTACAGAACAAGCATGAATGATGCCTGAGTGGACACACACAACTCACAAGTTCCTGGCTCTGTCAGCTCCTCTGCAGAGGGTTTCCCTAAGAAGGTGGACCTAGCAGGGTCACCGGGGGACGGGGAGCTGTGCCTCACGGCCCTCACTTCGTCGGAGAAACCCTCATGCAGAGTTCAGAAACTTGTGTGTTGAGTATGTCGCTGTGAGCCTCCACCATTTAACTAGTGGGTGAAGCCTGAACTGTCTAGAGACAGACCAGACCAGCTGCACAACACAGACACTTCAAACCTGAGGACAAATCTGAGAGAACAGAAAAAGGAAAGGAAACTTAGCTTAGAACCATGCAGCGCTACAGGAGATGGCAGCACTGCAGAGGTGAGGACCGGCACCTGTTTGAAAGAGACAAATGCACACAAACACACACAACAACGAACGAGAAACAAACACAGAGAGAGGAAAAAGTGGTTACACAGAACTTGAGGACATTATCTACATGTAATTATCTACATAATTATAAATTTGTTGTGTTTTCTTTAACAATGTCAGAAGGAGAGAGGCACTGAGGCACCGTCTTCCGCCCCCCGACGCTCCTGCTGCGCCTCCTCCTCCTGACAGGAACTGCCTACAGAACAAGCATGAATGATGCCTGAGTGGACACACGCAACTCACAAGTTCCTGGCTCTGTCAGCTCCTCTGCAGAGGGTTTCCCTAAGAAGGTGGTCCTAGCAGGGTCACCGGGGGACGGGGAGCTGTGCCTCACGGCCCTCACTTCGTCGGAGAAACCCTCATGCAGAGTTCAGAAACTTGTGTGTTGAGTATGTCGCTGTGAGCCTCCACCATTTAACTAGTGGGTGAAGCCTGAACTGTCTAGAGACAGACCAGACCAGCTGCACAACACAGACACTTCAAACCTGAGGACAAATCTGAGAGAACAGAAAAAGGAAAGGAAACTTAGCTTAGAACCATGCAGCGCTACAGGAGACGGCAGCACTGCAGAGGTGAGGACCGGCACCTGTTTGAAAGAGACAAATGCACACAAACACACACAACAACGAACGAGAAACAAACACAGAGAGAGGACAAAGTGGTTATACAGAACTTGAGGACATTATCTACATGTAATTATCTACATAATTATAAATTTGTTGTGTTTTCTTTAACAATGTCAGAAGGAGAGAGGCACTGAGGCACCGTCTTCCGCCCCCCGACGCTCCTGCTGCGCCTCCTCCTTCTGACAGGAACTGCCTACAGAACAAGCATGAATGATGCCTGAGTGGACACACGCAACTCACAAGTTCCTGGCTCTGTCAGCTCCTCTGCAGAGGGTTTCCCTAAGAAGGTGGACCTAGCAGGGTCACCGGGGGACGGGGAGCTGTGCCTCACGGCCCTCACTTCGCCGGAGAAACCCTCATGCAGAGTTCAGAAACTTGTGTGTTGAGTATGTCGCTGTGAGCCTCCACCATTTAACTAGTGGGTGAAGCCTGAACTGTCTAGAGACAGACCAGACCAGCTGCACAACACAGACACTTCAAACCTGAGGACAAATCTGAGAGAACAGAAAAAGGAAAGGAAACTTAGCTTAGAACCATGCAGCGCTACAGGAGACGGCAGCACTGCAGAGGTGAGGACCGGCACCTGTTTGAAAGAGACAAATGCACACAAACACACACAACAACGAACGAGAAACAAACACAGAGAGAGGACAAAGTGGTTATACAGAACTTGAGGACATTATCTACATGTAATTATCTACATAATTATAAATTTGTTGTGTTTTCTTTAACAATGTCAGAAGGAGAGAGGCACTGAGGCACCGTCTTCCGCCCCCCGACGCTCCTGCTGCGCCTCCTCCTTCTGACAGGAACTGCCTACAGAACAAGCATGAATGATGCCTGAGTGGACACACGCAACTCACAAGTTCCTGGCTCTGTCAGCTCCTCTGCAGAGGGTTTCCCTAAGAAGGTGGACCTAGCAGGGTCACCGGGGGACGGGGAGCTGTGCCTCACGGCCCTCACTTCGCCGGAGAAACCCTCATGCAGAGTTCAGAAACTTGTGTGTTGAGTATGTCGCTGTGAGCCTCCACCATTTAACTAGTGGGTGAAGCCTGAACTGTCTAGAGACAGACCAGACCAGCTGCACAACACAGACACTTCAAACCTGAGGACAAATCTGAGAGAACAGAAAAAGGAAAGGAAACTTAGCTTAGAACCATGCAGCGCTACAGGAGACGGCAGCACTGCAGAGGTGAGGACCGGCACCTGTTTGAAAGAGACAAATGCACACAAACACACACAACAACGAACGAGAAACAAACACAGAGAGAGGACAAAGTGGTTATACAGAACTTGAGGACATTATCTACATGTAATTATCTACATAATTATAAATTTGTTGTGTTTTCTTTAACAATGTCAGAAGGAGAGAGGCACTGAGGCACCGTCTTCCGCCCCCCGACGCTCCTGCTGCGCCTCCTCCTTCTGACAGGAACTGCCTACAGAACAAGCATGAATGATGCCTGAGTGGACACACGCAACTCACAAGTTCCTGGCTCTGTCAGCTCCTCTGCAGAGGGTTTCCCTAAGAAGGTGGACCTAGCAGGGTCACCGGGGGACGGGGAGCTGTGCCTCACGGCCCTCACTTCGTCGGAGAAACCCTCATGCAGAGTTCAGAAACTTGTGTGTTGAGTATGTCGCTGTGAGCCTCCACCATTTAACTAGTGGGTGAAGCCTGAACTGTCTAGAGACAGACCAGACCAGCTGCACAACACAGACACTTCAAACCTGAGGACAAATCTGAGAGAACAGAAAAAGGAAAGGAAACTTAGCTTAGAACCATGCAGCGCTACAGGAGACGGCAGCACTGCAGAGGTGAGGACCGGCACCTGTTTGAAAGAGACAAATGCACACAAACACACACAACAACGAACGAGAAACAAACACAGAGAGAGGAAAAAGTGGTTATACAGAACTTGAGGACATTATCTACATGTAATTATCTACATAATTATAAATTTGTTGTGTTTTCTTTAACAATGTCAGAAGGAGAGAGGCACTGAGGCACCGTCTTCCGCCCCCCGACGCTCCTGCTGCGCCTCCTCCTTCTGACAGGAACTGCCTACAGAACAAGCATGAATGATGCCTGAGTGGACACACACAACTCACAAGTTCCTGGCTCTGTCAGCTCCTCTGCAGAGGGTTTCCCTAAGAAGGTGGACCTAGCAGGGTCACCGGGGGACGGGGAGCTGTGCCTCACGGCCCTCACTTCGCCGGAGAAACCCTCATGCAGAGTTCAGAAACTTGTGTGTTGAGTATGTCGCTGTGAGCCTCCACCATTTAACTAGTGGGTGAAGCCTGAACTGTCTAGAGACAGACCAGACCAGCTGCACAACGCAGACACTTCAAACCTGAGGACAAATCTGAGAGAACAGAAAAAGGAAAGGAAACTTAGCTTAGAACCATGCAGCGCTACAGGAGACGGCAGCACTGCAGAGGTCAGGACCGGCACCTGTTTGAAAGAGACAAATGCACACAAACACACACAACAACGAACGGGAAACAAACACAGAGAGAGGACAAAGTGGTTATACAGAACTTGAGGACATTATCTACATGTAATTATCTACATAATTATAAATTTGTTGTGTTTTCTTTAACAATGTCAGAAGGAGAGAGGCACTGAGGCACCGTCTTCCGCCCCCCGACGCTCCTGCTGCGCCTCCTCCTTCTGACAGGAACTGCCTACAGAACAAGCATGAATGATGCCTGAGTGGACACACGCAACTCACAAGTTCCTGGCTCTGTCAGCTCCTCTGCAGAGGGTTTCCCTAAGAAGGTGGACCTAGCAGGGTCACCGGGGGACGGGGAGCTGTGCCTCACGGCCCTCACTTCGCCGGAGAAACCCTCATGCAGAGTTCAGAAACTTGTGTGTTGAGTATGTCGCTGTGAGCCTCCACCATTTAACTAGTGGGTGAAGCCTGAACTGTCTAGAGACAGACCAGACCAGCTGCACAACACAGACACTTCAAACCTGAGGACAAATCTGAGAGAACAGAAAAAGGAAAGGAAACTTAGCTTAGAACCATGCAGCGCTACAGGAGACGGCAGCACTGCAGAGGTGAGGACCGGCACCTGTTTGAAAGAGACAAATGCACACAAACACACACAACAACGAACGAGAAACAAACACAGAGAGAGGACAAAGTGGTTATACAGAACTTGAGGACATTATCTACATGTAATTATCTACATAATTATAAATTTGTTGTGTTTTCTTTAACAATGTCAGAAGGAGAGAGGCACTGAGGCACCGTCTTCCGCCCCCCGACGCTCCTGCTGCGCCTCCTCCTTCTGACAGGAACTGCCTACAGAACAAGCATGAATGATGCCTGAGTGGACACACGCAACTCACAAGTTCCTGGCTCTGTCAGCTCCTCTGCAGAGGGTTTCCCTAAGAAGGTGGACCTAGCAGGGTCACCGGGGGACGGGGAGCTGTGCCTCACGGCCCTCACTTCGTCGGAGAAACCCTCATGCAGAGTTCAGAAACTTGTGTGTTGAGTATGTCGCTGTGAGCCTCCACCATTTAACTAGTGGGTGAAGCCTGAACTGTCTAGAGACAGACCAGACCAGCTGCACAACACAGACACTTCAAACCTGAGGACAAATCTGAGAGAACAGAAAAAGGAAAGGAAACTTAGCTTAGAACCATGCAGCGCTACAGGAGACGGCAGCACTGCAGAGGTGAGGACCGGCACCTGTTTGAAAGAGACAAATGCACACAAACACACACAACAACGAACGAGAAACAAACACAGAGAGAGGACAAAGTGGTTATACAGAACTTGAGGACATTATCTACATGTAATTATCTACATAATTATAAATTTGTTGTGTTTTCTTTAACAATGTCAGAAGGAGAGAGGCACTGAGGCACCGTCTTCCGCCCCCCGACGCTCCTGCTGCGCCTCCTCCTTCTGACAGGAACTGCCTACAGAACAAGCATGAATGATGCCTGAGTGGACACACACAACTCACAAGTTCCTGGCTCTGTCAGCTCCTCTGCAGAGGGTTTCCCTAAGAAGGTGGACCTAGCAGGGTCACCGGGGGACGGGGAGCTGTGCCTCACGGCCCTCACTTCGCCGGAGAAACCCTCATGCAGAGTTCAGAAACTTGTGTGTTGAGTATGTCGCTGTGAGCCTCCACCATTTAACTAGTGGGTGAAGCCTGAACTGTCTAGAGACAGACCAGACCAGCTGCACAACACAGACACTTCAAACCTGAGGACAAATCTGAGAGAACAGAAAAAGGAAAGGAAACCTAGCTTAGAACCATGCAGCGCTACAGGAGACGGCAGCACTGCAGAGGTGAGGACCGGCACCTGTTTGAAAGAGACAAATGCACACAAACACACACAACAACGAACGAGAAACAAACACAGAGAGAGGAAAAAGTGGTTATACAGAACTTGAGGACATTATCTACATGTAATTATCTACATAATTATAAATTTGTTGTGTTTTCTTTAACAATGTCAGAAGGAGAGAGGCACTGAGGCACCGTCTTCCGCCCCCCGACGCTCCTGCTGCGCCTCCTCCTTCTGACAGGAACTGCCTACAGAACAAGCATGAATGATGCCTGAGTGGACACACACAACTCACAAGTTCCTGGCTCTGTCAGCTCCTCTGCAGAGGGTTTCCCTAAGAAGGTGGACCTAGCAGGGTCACCGGGGGACGGGGAGCTGTGCCTCACGGCCCTCACTTCGCCGGAGAAACCCTCATGCAGAGTTCAGAAACTTGTGTGTTGAGTATGTCGCTGTGAGCCTCCACCATTTAACTAGTGGGTGAAGCCTGAACTGTCTAGAGACAGACCAGACCAGCTGCACAACACAGACACTTCAAACCTGAGGACAAATCTGAGAGAACAGAAAAAGGAAAGGAAACCTAGCTTAGAACCATGCAGCGCTACAGGAGACGGCAGCACTGCAGAGGTGAGGACCGGCACCTGTTTGAAAGAGACAAATGCACACAAACACACACAACAACGAACGAGAAACAAACACAGAGAGAGGACAAAGTGGTTATACAGAACTTGAGGACATTATCTACATGTAATTATCTACATAATTATAAATTTGTTGTGTTTTCTTTAACAATGTCAGAAGGAGAGAGGCACTGAGGCACCGTCTTCCGCCCCCCGACGCTCCTGCTGCGCCTCCTCCTTCTGACAGGAACTGCCTACAGAACAAGCATGAATGATGCCTGAGTGGACACACACAACTCACAAGTTCCTGGCTCTGTCAGCTCCTCTGCAGAGGGTTTCCCTAAGAAGGTGGACCTAGCAGGGTCACCGGGGGACGGGGAGCTGTGCCTCACAGCCCTCACTTCGTCGGAGAAACCCTCATGCAGAGTTCAGAAACTTGTGTGTTGAGTATGTCGCTGTGAGCCTCCACCATTTAACTAGTGGGTGAAGCCTGAACTGTCTAGAGACAGACCAGACCAGCTGCACAACACAGACACTTCAAACCTGAGGACAAATCTGAGAGAACAGAAAAAGGAAAGGAAACTTAGCTTAGAACCATGCAGCGCTACAGGAGACGGCAGCACTGCAGAGGTGAGGACCGGCACCTGTTTGAAAGAGACAAATGCACACAAATACACACAACAACGAACGAGAAACAAACACAGAGAGAGGAAAAAGTGGTTATACAGAACTTGAGGACATTATCTACATGTAATTATCTACATAATTATAAATTTGTTGTGCTTTCTTTAACAATGTCAGAAGGAGAGAGGCACTGAGGCACCGTCTTCCGCCCCCCGACGCTCCTGCTGCGCCTCCTCCTTCTGACAGGAACTGCCTACAGAACAAGCATGAATGATGCCTGAGTGGACACACACAACTCACAAGTTCCTGGCTCTGTCAGCTCCTCTGCAGAGGGTTTCCCTAAGAAGGTGGACCTAGCAGGGTCACCGGGGGACGGGGAGCTGTGCCTCACGGCCCTCACTTCGTCGGAGAAACCCTCATGCAGAGTTCAGAAACTTGTGTGTTGAGTATGTCGCTGTGAGCCTCCACCATTTAACTAGTGGGTGAAGCCTGAACTGTCTAGAGACAGACCAGACCAGCTGCACAACACAGACACTTCAAACCTGAGGACAAATCTGAGAGAACAGAAAAAGGAAAGGAAACTTAGCTTAGAACCATGCAGCGCTACAGGAGACGGCAGCACTGCAGAGGTGAGGACCGGCACCTGTTTGAAAGAGACAAATGCACACAAACACACACAACAACGAACGAGAAACAAACACAGAGAGAGGAAAAAGTGGTTACACAGAACTTGAGGACATTATCTACATGTAATTATCTACATAATTATAAATTTGTTGTGCTTTCTTTAACAATGTCAGAAGGAGAGAGGCACTGAGGCACCGTCTTCCGCCCCCCGACGCTCCTGCTGCGCCTCCTCCTTCTGACAGGAACTGCCTACAGAACAAGCATGAATGATGCCTGAGTGGACACACACAACTCACAAGTTCCTGGCTCTGTCAGCTCCTCTGCAGAGGGTTTCCCTAAGAAGGTGGACCTAGCAGGGTCACCGGGGGACGGGGAGCTGTGCCTCACAGCCCTCACTTCGTCGGAGAAACCCTCATGCAGAGTTCAGAAACTTGTGTGTTGAGTATGTCGCTGTGAGCCTCCACCATTTAACTAGTGGGTGAAGCCTGAACTGTCTAGAGACAGACCAGACCAGCTGCACAACACAGACACTTCAAACCTGAGGACAAATCTGAGAGAACAGAAAAAGGAAAGGAAACTTAGCTTAGAACCATGCAGCGCTACAGGAGACGGCAGCACTGCAGAGGTGAGGACCGGCACCTGTTTGAAAGAGACAAATGCACACAAATACACACAACAACGAACGAGAAACAAACACAGAGAGAGGAAAAAGTGGTTATACAGAACTTGAGGACATTATCTACATGTAATTATCTACATAATTATAAATTTGTTGTGCTTTCTTTAACAATGTCAGAAGGAGAGAGGCACTGAGGCACCGTCTTCCGCCCCCCGACGCTCCTGCTGCGCCGCCTCCTTCTGACAGGAACTGCCTACAGAACAAGCATGAATGATGCCTGAGTGGACACACACAACTCACAAGTTCCTGGCTCTGTCAGCTCCTCTGCAGAGGGTTTCCCTAAGAAGGTGGACCTAGCAGGGTCACCGGGGGACGGGGAGCTGTGCCTCACGGCCCTCACTTCGTCGGAGAAACCCTCATGCAGAGTTCAGAAACTTGTGTGTTGAGTATGTCGCTGTGAGCCTCCACCATTTAACTAGTGGGTGAAGCCTGAACTGTCTAGAGACAGACCAGACCAGCTGCACAACACAGACACTTCAAACCTGAGGACAAATCTGAGAGAACAGAAAAAGGAAAGGAAACTTAGCTTAGAACCATGCAGCGCTACAGGAGACGGCAGCACTGCAGAGGTGAGGACCGGCACCTGTTTGAAAGAGACAAATGCACACAAAAACACACAACAACGAACGAGAAACAAACACAGAGAGAGGAAAAAGTGGTTATACAGAACTTGAGGACATTATCTACATGTAATTATCTACATAATTATAAATTTGTTGTGCTTTCTTTAACAATGTCAGAAGGAGAGAGGCACTGAGGCACCGTCTTCCGCCCCCCGGCGCTCCTGCTGCGCCTCCTCCTTCTGACAGGAACTGCCTACAGAACAAGCATGAATGATGCCTGAGTGGACACACACAACTCACAAGTTCCTGGCTCTGTCAGCTCCTCTGCAGAGGGTTTCCCTAAGAAGGTGGACCTAGCAGGGTCACCGGGGGACGGGGAGCTGTGCCTCACGGCCCTCACTTCGTCGGAGAAACCCTCATGCAGAGTTCAGAAACTTGTGTGTTGAGTATGTCGCTGTGAGCCTCCACCATTTAACTAGTGGGTGAAGCCTGAACTGTCTAGAGACAGACCAGACCAGCTGCACAACACAGACACTTCAAACCTGAGGACAAATCTGAGAGAACAGAAAAAGGAAAGGAAACTTAGCTTAGAACCATGCAGCGCTACAGGAGATGGCAGCACTGCAGAGGTGAGGACCGGCACCTGTTTGAAAGAGACAAATGCACACAAACACACACAACAACGAACGAGAAACAAACACAGAGAGAGGAAAAAGTGGTTACACAGAACTTGAGGACATTATCTACATGTAATTATCTACATAATTATAAATTTGTTGTGTTTTCTTTAACAATGTCAGAAGGAGAGAGGCACTGAGGCACCGTCTTCCGCCCCCCGACGCTCCTGCTGCGCCTCCTCCTCCTGACAGGAACTGCCTACAGAACAAGCATGAATGATGCCTGAGTGGACACACGCAACTCACAAGTTCCTGGCTCTGTCAGCTCCTCTGCAGAGGGTTTCCCTAAGAAGGTGGTCCTAGCAGGGTCACCGGGGGACGGGGAGCTGTGCCTCACGGCCCTCACTTCGTCGGAGAAACCCTCATGCAGAGTTCAGAAACTTGTGTGTTGAGTATGTCGCTGTGAGCCTCCACCATTTAACTAGTGGGTGAAGCCTGAACTGTCTAGAGACAGACCAGACCAGCTGCACAACACAGACACTTCAAACCTGAGGACAAATCTGAGAGAACAGAAAAAGGAAAGGAAACTTAGCTTAGAACCATGCAGCGCTACAGGAGACGGCAGCACTGCAGAGGTGAGGACCGGCACCTGTTTGAAAGAGACAAATGCACACAAACACACACAACAACGAACGAGAAACAAACACAGAGAGAGGACAAAGTGGTTATACAGAACTTGAGGACATTATCTACATGTAATTATCTACATAATTATAAATTTGTTGTGTTTTCTTTAACAATGTCAGAAGGAGAGAGGCACTGAGGCACCGTCTTCCGCCCCCCGACGCTCCTGCTGCGCCTCCTCCTTCTGACAGGAACTGCCTACAGAACAAGCATGAATGATGCCTGAGTGGACACACGCAACTCACAAGTTCCTGGCTCTGTCAGCTCCTCTGCAGAGGGTTTCCCTAAGAAGGTGGACCTAGCAGGGTCACCGGGGGACGGGGAGCTGTGCCTCACGGCCCTCACTTCGCCGGAGAAACCCTCATGCAGAGTTCAGAAACTTGTGTGTTGAGTATGTCGCTGTGAGCCTCCACCATTTAACTAGTGGGTGAAGCCTGAACTGTCTAGAGACAGACCAGACCAGCTGCACAACACAGACACTTCAAACCTGAGGACAAATCTGAGAGAACAGAAAAAGGAAAGGAAACTTAGCTTAGAACCATGCAGCGCTACAGGAGACGGCAGCACTGCAGAGGTGAGGACCGGCACCTGTTTGAAAGAGACAAATGCACACAAACACACACAACAACGAACGAGAAACAAACACAGAGAGAGGACAAAGTGGTTATACAGAACTTGAGGACATTATCTACATGTAATTATCTACATAATTATAAATTTGTTGTGTTTTCTTTAACAATGTCAGAAGGAGAGAGGCACTGAGGCACCGTCTTCCGCCCCCCGACGCTCCTGCTGCGCCTCCTCCTTCTGACAGGAACTGCCTACAGAACAAGCATGAATGATGCCTGAGTGGACACACGCAACTCACAAGTTCCTGGCTCTGTCAGCTCCTCTGCAGAGGGTTTCCCTAAGAAGGTGGACCTAGCAGGGTCACCGGGGGACGGGGAGCTGTGCCTCACGGCCCTCACTTCGTCGGAGAAACCCTCATGCAGAGTTCAGAAACTTGTGTGTTGAGTATGTCGCTGTGAGCCTCCACCATTTAACTAGTGGGTGAAGCCTGAACTGTCTAGAGACAGACCAGACCAGCTGCACAACGCAGACACTTCAAACCTGAGGACAAATCTGAGAGAACAGAAAAAGGAAAGGAAACTTAGCTTAGAACCATGCAGCGCTACAGGAGACGGCAGCACTGCAGAGGTCAGGACCGGCACCTGTTTGAAAGAGACAAATGCACACAAACACACACAACAACGAACGGGAAACAAACACAGAGAGAGGACAAAGTGGTTATACAGAACTTGAGGACATTATCTACATGTAATTATCTACATAATTATAAATTTGTTGTGTTTTCTTTAACAATGTCAGAAGGAGAGAGGCACTGAGGCACCGTCTTCCGCCCCCCGACGCTCCTGCTGCGCCTCCTCCTTCTGACAGGAACTGCCTACAGAACAAGCATGAATGATGCCTGAGTGGACACACGCAACTCACAAGTTCCTGGCTCTGTCAGCTCCTCTGCAGAGGGTTTCCCTAAGAAGGTGGACCTAGCAGGGTCACCGGGGGACGGGGAGCTGTGCCTCACGGCCCTCACTTCGCCGGAGAAACCCTCATGCAGAGTTCAGAAACTTGTGTGTTGAGTATGTCGCTGTGAGCCTCCACCATTTAACTAGTGGGTGAAGCCTGAACTGTCTAGAGACAGACCAGACCAGCTGCACAACACAGACACTTCAAACCTGAGGACAAATCTGAGAGAACAGAAAAAGGAAAGGAAACTTAGCTTAGAACCATGCAGCGCTACAGGAGACGGCAGCACTGCAGAGGTGAGGACCGGCACCTGTTTGAAAGAGACAAATGCACACAAACACACACAACAACGAACGAGAAACAAACACAGAGAGAGGACAAAGTGGTTATACAGAACTTGAGGACATTATCTACATGTAATTATCTACATAATTATAAATTTGTTGTGTTTTCTTTAACAATGTCAGAAGGAGAGAGGCACTGAGGCACCGTCTTCCGCCCCCCGACGCTCCTGCTGCGCCTCCTCCTTCTGACAGGAACTGCCTACAGAACAAGCATGAATGATGCCTGAGTGGACACACGCAACTCACAAGTTCCTGGCTCTGTCAGCTCCTCTGCAGAGGGTTTCCCTAAGAAGGTGGACCTAGCAGGGTCACCGGGGGACGGGGAGCTGTGCCTCACGGCCCTCACTTCGTCGGAGAAACCCTCATGCAGAGTTCAGAAACTTGTGTGTTGAGTATGTCGCTGTGAGCCTCCACCATTTAACTAGTGGGTGAAGCCTGAACTGTCTAGAGACAGACCAGACCAGCTGCACAACACAGACACTTCAAACCTGAGGACAAATCTGAGAGAACAGAAAAAGGAAAGGAAACTTAGCTTAGAACCATGCAGCGCTACAGGAGACGGCAGCACTGCAGAGGTGAGGACCGGCACCTGTTTGAAAGAGACAAATGCACACAAACACACACAACAACGAACGGGAAACAAACACAGAGAGAGGACAAAGTGGTTATACAGAACTTGAGGACATTATCTACATGTAATTATCTACATAATTATAAATTTGTTGTGTTTTCTTTAACAATGTCAGAAGGAGAGAGGCACTGAGGCACCGTCTTCCGCCCCCCGACGCTCCTGCTGCGCCTCCTCCTTCTGACAGGAACTGCCTACAGAACAAGCATGAATGATGCCTGAGTGGACACACACAACTCACAAGTTCCTGGCTCTGTCAGCTCCTCTGCAGAGGGTTTCCCTAAGAAGGTGGACCTAGCAGGGTCACCGGGGGACGGGGAGCTGTGCCTCACGGCCCTCACTTCGCCGGAGAAACCCTCATGCAGAGTTCAGAAACTTGTGTGTTGAGTATGTCGCTGTGAGCCTCCACCATTTAACTAGTGGGTGAAGCCTGAACTGTCTAGAGACAGACCAGACCAGCTGCACAACGCAGACACTTCAAACCTGAGGACAAATCTGAGAGAACAGAAAAAGGAAAGGAAACTTAGCTTAGAACCATGCAGCGCTACAGGAGACGGCAGCACTGCAGAGGTCAGGACCGGCACCTGTTTGAAAGAGACAAATGCACACAAACACACACAACAACGAACGGGAAACAAACACAGAGAGAGGACAAAGTGGTTATACAGAACTTGAGGACATTATCTACATGTAATTATCTACATAATTATAAATTTGTTGTGTTTTCTTTAACAATGTCAGAAGGAGAGAGGCACTGAGGCACCGTCTTCCGCCCCCCGACGCTCCTGCTGCGCCTCCTCCTTCTGACAGGAACTGCCTACAGAACAAGCATGAATGATGCCTGAGTGGACACACGCAACTCACAAGTTCCTGGCTCTGTCAGCTCCTCTGCAGAGGGTTTCCCTAAGAAGGTGGACCTAGCAGGGTCACCGGGGGACGGGGAGCTGTGCCTCACGGCCCTCACTTCGCCGGAGAAACCCTCATGCAGAGTTCAGAAACTTGTGTGTTGAGTATGTCGCTGTGAGCCTCCACCATTTAACTAGTGGGTGAAGCCTGAACTGTCTAGAGACAGACCAGACCAGCTGCACAACACAGACACTTCAAACCTGAGGACAAATCTGAGAGAACAGAAAAAGGAAAGGAAACTTAGCTTAGAACCATGCAGCGCTACAGGAGACGGCAGCACTGCAGAGGTGAGGACCGGCACCTGTTTGAAAGAGACAAATGCACACAAACACACACAACAACGAACGAGAAACAAACACAGAGAGAGGACAAAGTGGTTATACAGAACTTGAGGACATTATCTACATGTAATTATCTACATAATTATAAATTTGTTGTGTTTTCTTTAACAATGTCAGAAGGAGAGAGGCACTGAGGCACCGTCTTCCGCCCCCCGACGCTCCTGCTGCGCCTCCTCCTTCTGACAGGAACTGCCTACAGAACAAGCATGAATGATGCCTGAGTGGACACACGCAACTCACAAGTTCCTGGCTCTGTCAGCTCCTCTGCAGAGGGTTTCCCTAAGAAGGTGGACCTAGCAGGGTCACCGGGGGACGGGGAGCTGTGCCTCACGGCCCTCACTTCGTCGGAGAAACCCTCATGCAGAGTTCAGAAACTTGTGTGTTGAGTATGTCGCTGTGAGCCTCCACCATTTAACTAGTGGGTGAAGCCTGAACTGTCTAGAGACAGACCAGACCAGCTGCACAACACAGACACTTCAAACCTGAGGACAAATCTGAGAGAACAGAAAAAGGAAAGGAAACTTAGCTTAGAACCATGCAGCGCTACAGGAGACGGCAGCACTGCAGAGGTGAGGACCGGCACCTGTTTGAAAGAGACAAATGCACACAAACACACACAACAACGAACGAGAAACAAACACAGAGAGAGGACAAAGTGGTTATACAGAACTTGAGGACATTATCTACATGTAATTATCTACATAATTATAAATTTGTTGTGTTTTCTTTAACAATGTCAGAAGGAGAGAGGCACTGAGGCACCGTCTTCCGCCCCCCGACGCTCCTGCTGCGCCTCCTCCTTCTGACAGGAACTGCCTACAGAACAAGCATGAATGATGCCTGAGTGGACACACACAACTCACAAGTTCCTGGCTCTGTCAGCTCCTCTGCAGAGGGTTTCCCTAAGAAGGTGGACCTAGCAGGGTCACCGGGGGACGGGGAGCTGTGCCTCACGGCCCTCACTTCGCCGGAGAAACCCTCATGCAGAGTTCAGAAACTTGTGTGTTGAGTATGTCGCTGTGAGCCTCCACCATTTAACTAGTGGGTGAAGCCTGAACTGTCTAGAGACAGACCAGACCAGCTGCACAACACAGACACTTCAAACCTGAGGACAAATCTGAGAGAACAGAAAAAGGAAAGGAAACCTAGCTTAGAACCATGCAGCGCTACAGGAGACGGCAGCACTGCAGAGGTGAGGACCGGCACCTGTTTGAAAGAGACAAATGCACACAAACACACACAACAACGAACGAGAAACAAACACAGAGAGAGGAAAAAGTGGTTATACAGAACTTGAGGACATTATCTACATGTAATTATCTACATAATTATAAATTTGTTGTGTTTTCTTTAACAATGTCAGAAGGAGAGAGGCACTGAGGCACCGTCTTCCGCCCCCCGACGCTCCTGCTGCGCCTCCTCCTTCTGACAGGAACTGCCTACAGAACAAGCATGAATGATGCCTGAGTGGACACACACAACTCACAAGTTCCTGGCTCTGTCAGCTCCTCTGCAGAGGGTTTCCCTAAGAAGGTGGACCTAGCAGGGTCACCGGGGGACGGGGAGCTGTGCCTCACGGCCCTCACTTCGCCGGAGAAACCCTCATGCAGAGTTCAGAAACTTGTGTGTTGAGTATGTCGCTGTGAGCCTCCACCATTTAACTAGTGGGTGAAGCCTGAACTGTCTAGAGACAGACCAGACCAGCTGCACAACACAGACACTTCAAACCTGAGGACAAATCTGAGAGAACAGAAAAAGGAAAGGAAACCTAGCTTAGAACCATGCAGCGCTACAGGAGACGGCAGCACTGCAGAGGTGAGGACCGGCACCTGTTTGAAAGAGACAAATGCACACAAACACACACAACAACGAACGAGAAACAAACACAGAGAGAGGACAAAGTGGTTATACAGAACTTGAGGACATTATCTACATGTAATTATCTACATAATTATAAATTTGTTGTGTTTTCTTTAACAATGTCAGAAGGAGAGAGGCACTGAGGCACCGTCTTCCGCCCCCCGACGCTCCTGCTGCGCCTCCTCCTTCTGACAGGAACTGCCTACAGAACAAGCATGAATGATGCCTGAGTGGACACACACAACTCACAAGTTCCTGGCTCTGTCAGCTCCTCTGCAGAGGGTTTCCCTAAGAAGGTGGACCTAGCAGGGTCACCGGGGGACGGGGAGCTGTGCCTCACGGCCCTCACTTCGTCGGAGAAACCCTCATGCAGAGTTCAGAAACTTGTGTGTTGAGTATGTCGCTGTGAGCCTCCACCATTTAACTAGTGGGTGAAGCCTGAACTGTCTAGAGACAGACCAGACCAGCTGCACAACACAGACACTTCAAACCTGAGGACAAATCTGAGAGAACAGAAAAAGGAAAGGAAACTTAGCTTAGAACCATGCAGCGCTACAGGAGACGGCAGCACTGCAGAGGTGAGGACCGGCACCTGTTTGAAAGAGACAAATGCACACAAACACACACAACAACGAACGAGAAACAAACACAGAGAGAGGAAAAAGTGGTTACACAGAACTTGAGGACATTATCTACATGTAATTATCTACATAATTATAAATTTGTTGTGCTTTCTTTAACAATGTCAGAAGGAGAGAGGCACTGAGGCACCGTCTTCCGCCCCCCGACGCTCCTGCTGCGCCTCCTCCTTCTGACAGGAACTGCCTACAGAACAAGCATGAATGATGCCTGAGTGGACACACACAACTCACAAGTTCCTGGCTCTGTCAGCTCCTCTGCAGAGGGTTTCCCTAAGAAGGTGGACCTAGCAGGGTCACCGGGGGACGGGGAGCTGTGCCTCACAGCCCTCACTTCGTCGGAGAAACCCTCATGCAGAGTTCAGAAACTTGTGTGTTGAGTATGTCGCTGTGAGCCTCCACCATTTAACTAGTGGGTGAAGCCTGAACTGTCTAGAGACAGACCAGACCAGCTGCACAACACAGACACTTCAAACCTGAGGACAAATCTGAGAGAACAGAAAAAGGAAAGGAAACTTAGCTTAGAACCATGCAGCGCTACAGGAGACGGCAGCACTGCAGAGGTGAGGACCGGCACCTGTTTGAAAGAGACAAATGCACACAAATACACACAACAACGAACGAGAAACAAACACAGAGAGAGGAAAAAGTGGTTATACAGAACTTGAGGACATTATCTACATGTAATTATCTACATAATTATAAATTTGTTGTGCTTTCTTTAACAATGTCAGAAGGAGAGAGGCACTGAGGCACCGTCTTCCGCCCCCCGACGCTCCTGCTGCGCCGCCTCCTTCTGACAGGAACTGCCTACAGAACAAGCATGAATGATGCCTGAGTGGACACACACAACTCACAAGTTCCTGGCTCTGTCAGCTCCTCTGCAGAGGGTTTCCCTAAGAAGGTGGACCTAGCAGGGTCACCGGGGGACGGGGAGCTGTGCCTCACGGCCCTCACTTCGTCGGAGAAACCCTCATGCAGAGTTCAGAAACTTGTGTGTTGAGTATGTCGCTGTGAGCCTCCACCATTTAACTAGTGGGTGAAGCCTGAACTGTCTAGAGACAGACCAGACCAGCTGCACAACACAGACACTTCAAACCTGAGGACAAATCTGAGAGAACAGAAAAAGGAAAGGAAACTTAGCTTAGAACCATGCAGCGCTACAGGAGACGGCAGCACTGCAGAGGTGAGGACCGGCACCTGTTTGAAAGAGACAAATGCACACAAAAACACACAACAACGAACGAGAAACAAACACAGAGAGAGGAAAAAGTGGTTATACAGAACTTGAGGACATTATCTACATGTAATTATCTACATAATTATAAATTTGTTGTGCTTTCTTTAACAATGTCAGAAGGAGAGAGGCACTGAGGCACCGTCTTCCGCCCCCCGGCGCTCCTGCTGCGCCTCCTCCTTCTGACAGGAACTGCCTACAGAACAAGCATGAATGATGCCTGAGTGGACACACACAACTCACAAGTTCCTGGCTCTGTCAGCTCCTCTGCAGAGGGTTTCCCTAAGAAGGTGGACCTAGCAGGGTCACCGGGGGACGGGGAGCTGTGCCTCACGGCCCTCACTTCGTCGGAGAAACCCTCATGCAGAGTTCAGAAACTTGTGTGTTGAGTATGTCGCTGTGAGCCTCCACCATTTAACTAGTGGGTGAAGCCTGAACTGTCTAGAGACAGACCAGACCAGCTGCACAACACAGACACTTCAAACCTGAGGACAAATCTGAGAGAACAGAAAAAGGAAAGGAAACTTAGCTTAGAACCATGCAGCGCTACAGGAGATGGCAGCACTGCAGAGGTGAGGACCGGCACCTGTTTGAAAGAGACAAATGCACACAAACACACACAACAACGAACGAGAAACAAACACAGAGAGAGGAAAAAGTGGTTACACAGAACTTGAGGACATTATCTACATGTAATTATCTACATAATTATAAATTTGTTGTGTTTTCTTTAACAATGTCAGAAGGAGAGAGGCACTGAGGCACCGTCTTCCGCCCCCCGACGCTCCTGCTGCGCCTCCTCCTCCTGACAGGAACTGCCTACAGAACAAGCATGAATGATGCCTGAGTGGACACACGCAACTCACAAGTTCCTGGCTCTGTCAGCTCCTCTGCAGAGGGTTTCCCTAAGAAGGTGGTCCTAGCAGGGTCACCGGGGGACGGGGAGCTGTGCCTCACGGCCCTCACTTCGTCGGAGAAACCCTCATGCAGAGTTCAGAAACTTGTGTGTTGAGTATGTCGCTGTGAGCCTCCACCATTTAACTAGTGGGTAAAGCCTGAACTGTCTAGAGACAGACCAGACCAGCTGCACAACACAGACACTTCAAACCTGAGGACAAATCTGAGAGAACAGAAAAAGGAAAGGAAACTTAGCTTAGAACCATGCAGCGCTACAGGAGACGGCAGCACTGCAGAGGTGAGGACCGGCACCTGTTTGAAAGAGACAAATGCACACAAACACACACAACAACGAACGAGAAACAAACACAGAGAGAGGAAAAAGTGGTTATACAGAACTTGAGGACATTATCTACATGTAATTATCTACATAATTATAAATTTGTTGTGTTTTCTTTAACAATGTCAGAAGGAGAGAGGCACTGAGGCACCGTCTTCCGCCCCCCGACGCTCCTGCTGCGCCTCCTCCTTCTGACAGGAACTGCCTACAGAACAAGCATGAATGATGCCTGAGTGGACACACACAACTCACAAGTTCCTGGCTCTGTCAGCTCCTCTGCAGAGGGTTTCCCTAAGAAGGTGGACCTAGCAGGGTCACCGGGGGACGGGGAGCTGTGCCTCACGGCCCTCACTTCGCCGGAGAAACCCTCATGCAGAGTTCAGAAACTTGTGTGTTGAGTATGTCGCTGTGAGCCTCCACCATTTAACTAGTGGGTGAAGCCTGAACTGTCTAGAGACAGACCAGACCAGCTGCACAACACAGACACTTCAAACCTGAGGACAAATCTGAGAGAACAGAAAAAGGAAAGGAAACTTAGCTTAGAACCATGCAGCGCTACAGGAGACGGCAGCACTGCAGAGGTGAGGACCGGCACCTGTTTGAAAGAGACAAATGCACGCAAACACACACAACAACGAACGAGAAACAAACACAGAGAGAGGACAAAGTGGTTATACAGAACTTGAGGACATTATCTACATGTAATTATCTACATAATTATAAATTTGTTGTGTTTTCTTTAACAATGTCAGAAGGAGAGAGGCACTGAGGCACCGTCTTCCGCCCCCCGACGCTCCTGCTGCGCCTCCTCCTTCTGACAGGAACTGCCTACAGAACAAGCATGAATGATGCCTGAGTGGACACACACAACTCACAAGTTCCTGGCTCTGTCAGCTCCTCTGCAGAGGGTTTCCCTAAGAAGGTGGACCTAGCAGGGTCACCGGGGGACGGGGAGCTGTGCCTCACGGCCCTCACTTCGCCGGAGAAACCCTCATGCAGAGTTCAGAAACTTGTGTGTTGAGTATGTCGCTGTGAGCCTCCACCATTTAACTAGTGGGTGAAGCCTGAACTGTCTAGAGACAGACCAGACCAGCTGCACAACACAGACACTTCAAACCTGAGGACAAATCTGAGAGAACAGAAAAAGGAAAGGAAACTTAGCTTAGAACCATGCAGCGCTACAGGAGACGGCAGCACTGCAGAGGTGAGGACCGGCACCTGTTTGAAAGAGACAAATGCACACAAACACACACAACAACGAACGAGAAACAAACACAGAGAGAGGACAAAGTGGTTATACAGAACTTGAGGACATTATCTACATGTAATTATCTACATAATTATAAATTTGTTGTGTTTTCTTTAACAATGTCAGAAGGAGAGAGGCACTGAGGCACCGTCTTCCGCCCCCCGACGCTCCTGCTGCGCCTCCTCCTTCTGACAGGAACTGCCTACAGAACAAGCATGAATGATGCCTGAGTGGACACACGCAACTCACAAGTTCCTGGCTCTGTCAGCTCCTCTGCAGAGGGTTTCCCTAAGAAGGTGGACCTAGCAGGGTCACCGGGGGACGGGGAGCTGTGCCTCACGGCCCTCACTTCGCCGGAGAAACCCTCATGCAGAGTTCAGAAACTTGTGTGTTGAGTATGTCGCTGTGAGCCTCCACCATTTAACTAGTGGGTGAAGCCTGAACTGTCTAGAGACAGACCAGACCAGCTGCACAACACAGACACTTCAAACCTGAGGACAAATCTGAGAGAACAGAAAAAGGAAAGGAAACTTAGCTTAGAACCATGCAGCGCTACAGGAGACGGCAGCACTGCAGAGGTGAGGACCGGCACCTGTTTGAAAGAGACAAATGCACACAAACACACACAACAACGAACGAGAAACAAACACAGAGAGAGGACAAAGTGGTTATACAGAACTTGAGGACATTATCTACATGTAATTATCTACATAATTATAAATTTGTTGTGTTTTCTTTAACAATGTCAGAAGGAGAGAGGCACTGAGGCACCGTCTTCCGCCCCCCGACGCTCCTGCTGCGCCTCCTCCTTCTGACAGGAACTGCCTACAGAACAAGCATGAATGATGCCTGAGTGGACACACGCAACTCACAAGTTCCTGGCTCTGTCAGCTCCTCTGCAGAGGGTTTCCCTAAGAAGGTGGACCTAGCAGGGTCACCGGGGGACGGGGAGCTGTGCCTCACGGCCCTCACTTCGTCGGAGAAACCCTCATGCAGAGTTCAGAAACTTGTGTGTTGAGTATGTCGCTGTGAGCCTCCACCATTTAACTAGTGGGTGAAGCCTGAACTGTCTAGAGACAGACCAGACCAGCTGCACAACGCAGACACTTCAAACCTGAGGACAAATCTGAGAGAACAGAAAAAGGAAAGGAAACTTAGCTTAGAACCATGCAGCGCTACAGGAGACGGCAGCACTGCAGAGGTCAGGACCGGCACCTGTTTGAAAGAGACAAATGCACACAAACACACACAACAACGAACGGGAAACAAACACAGAGAGAGGACAAAGTGGTTATACAGAACTTGAGGACATTATCTACATGTAATTATCTACATAATTATAAATTTGTTGTGTTTTCTTTAACAATGTCAGAAGGAGAGAGGCACTGAGGCACCGTCTTCCGCCCCCCGACGCTCCTGCTGCGCCTCCTCCTTCTGACAGGAACTGCCTACAGAACAAGCATGAATGATGCCTGAGTGGACACACGCAACTCACAAGTTCCTGGCTCTGTCAGCTCCTCTGCAGAGGGTTTCCCTAAGAAGGTGGACCTAGCAGGGTCACCGGGGGACGGGGAGCTGTGCCTCACGGCCCTCACTTCGCCGGAGAAACCCTCATGCAGAGTTCAGAAACTTGTGTGTTGAGTATGTCGCTGTGAGCCTCCACCATTTAACTAGTGGGTGAAGCCTGAACTGTCTAGAGACAGACCAGACCAGCTGCACAACACAGACACTTCAAACCTGAGGACAAATCTGAGAGAACAGAAAAAGGAAAGGAAACTTAGCTTAGAACCATGCAGCGCTACAGGAGACGGCAGCACTGCAGAGGTGAGGACCGGCACCTGTTTGAAAGAGACAAATGCACACAAACACACACAACAACGAACGAGAAACAAACACAGAGAGAGGACAAAGTGGTTATACAGAACTTGAGGACATTATCTACATGTAATTATCTACATAATTATAAATTTGTTGTGTTTTCTTTAACAATGTCAGAAGGAGAGAGGCACTGAGGCACCGTCTTCCGCCCCCCGACGCTCCTGCTGCGCCTCCTCCTTCTGACAGGAACTGCCTACAGAACAAGCATGAATGATGCCTGAGTGGACACACGCAACTCACAAGTTCCTGGCTCTGTCAGCTCCTCTGCAGAGGGTTTCCCTAAGAAGGTGGACCTAGCAGGGTCACCGGGGGACGGGGAGCTGTGCCTCACGGCCCTCACTTCGTCGGAGAAACCCTCATGCAGAGTTCAGAAACTTGTGTGTTGAGTATGTCGCTGTGAGCCTCCACCATTTAACTAGTGGGTGAAGCCTGAACTGTCTAGAGACAGACCAGACCAGCTGCACAACACAGACACTTCAAACCTGAGGACAAATCTGAGAGAACAGAAAAAGGAAAGGAAACTTAGCTTAGAACCATGCAGCGCTACAGGAGACGGCAGCACTGCAGAGGTGAGGACCGGCACCTGTTTGAAAGAGACAAATGCACACAAACACACACAACAACGAACGGGAAACAAACACAGAGAGAGGACAAAGTGGTTATACAGAACTTGAGGACATTATCTACATGTAATTATCTACATAATTATAAATTTGTTGTGTTTTCTTTAACAATGTCAGAAGGAGAGAGGCACTGAGGCACCGTCTTCCGCCCCCCGACGCTCCTGCTGCGCCTCCTCCTTCTGACAGGAACTGCCTACAGAACAAGCATGAATGATGCCTGAGTGGACACACACAACTCACAAGTTCCTGGCTCTGTCAGCTCCTCTGCAGAGGGTTTCCCTAAGAAGGTGGACCTAGCAGGGTCACCGGGGGACGGGGAGCTGTGCCTCACGGCCCTCACTTCGCCGGAGAAACCCTCATGCAGAGTTCAGAAACTTGTGTGTTGAGTATGTCGCTGTGAGCCTCCACCATTTAACTAGTGGGTGAAGCCTGAACTGTCTAGAGACAGACCAGACCAGCTGCACAACGCAGACACTTCAAACCTGAGGACAAATCTGAGAGAACAGAAAAAGGAAAGGAAACTTAGCTTAGAACCATGCAGCGCTACAGGAGACGGCAGCACTGCAGAGGTCAGGACCGGCACCTGTTTGAAAGAGACAAATGCACACAAACACACACAACAACGAACGGGAAACAAACACAGAGAGAGGACAAAGTGGTTATACAGAACTTGAGGACATTATCTACATGTAATTATCTACATAATTATAAATTTGTTGTGTTTTCTTTAACAATGTCAGAAGGAGAGAGGCACTGAGGCACCGTCTTCCGCCCCCCGACGCTCCTGCTGCGCCTCCTCCTTCTGACAGGAACTGCCTACAGAACAAGCATGAATGATGCCTGAGTGGACACACGCAACTCACAAGTTCCTGGCTCTGTCAGCTCCTCTGCAGAGGGTTTCCCTAAGAAGGTGGACCTAGCAGGGTCACCGGGGGACGGGGAGCTGTGCCTCACGGCCCTCACTTCGCCGGAGAAACCCTCATGCAGAGTTCAGAAACTTGTGTGTTGAGTATGTCGCTGTGAGCCTCCACCATTTAACTAGTGGGTGAAGCCTGAACTGTCTAGAGACAGACCAGACCAGCTGCACAACACAGACACTTCAAACCTGAGGACAAATCTGAGAGAACAGAAAAAGGAAAGGAAACTTAGCTTAGAACCATGCAGCGCTACAGGAGACGGCAGCACTGCAGAGGTGAGGACCGGCACCTGTTTGAAAGAGACAAATGCACACAAACACACACAACAACGAACGAGAAACAAACACAGAGAGAGGACAAAGTGGTTATACAGAACTTGAGGACATTATCTACATGTAATTATCTACATAATTATAAATTTGTTGTGTTTTCTTTAACAATGTCAGAAGGAGAGAGGCACTGAGGCACCGTCTTCCGCCCCCCGACGCTCCTGCTGCGCCTCCTCCTTCTGACAGGAACTGCCTACAGAACAAGCATGAATGATGCCTGAGTGGACACACGCAACTCACAAGTTCCTGGCTCTGTCAGCTCCTCTGCAGAGGGTTTCCCTAAGAAGGTGGACCTAGCAGGGTCACCGGGGGACGGGGAGCTGTGCCTCACGGCCCTCACTTCGTCGGAGAAACCCTCATGCAGAGTTCAGAAACTTGTGTGTTGAGTATGTCGCTGTGAGCCTCCACCATTTAACTAGTGGGTGAAGCCTGAACTGTCTAGAGACAGACCAGACCAGCTGCACAACACAGACACTTCAAACCTGAGGACAAATCTGAGAGAACAGAAAAAGGAAAGGAAACTTAGCTTAGAACCATGCAGCGCTACAGGAGACGGCAGCACTGCAGAGGTGAGGACCGGCACCTGTTTGAAAGAGACAAATGCACACAAACACACACAACAACGAACGAGAAACAAACACAGAGAGAGGACAAAGTGGTTATACAGAACTTGAGGACATTATCTACATGTAATTATCTACATAATTATAAATTTGTTGTGTTTTCTTTAACAATGTCAGAAGGAGAGAGGCACTGAGGCACCGTCTTCCGCCCCCCGACGCTCCTGCTGCGCCTCCTCCTTCTGACAGGAACTGCCTACAGAACAAGCATGAATGATGCCTGAGTGGACACACACAACTCACAAGTTCCTGGCTCTGTCAGCTCCTCTGCAGAGGGTTTCCCTAAGAAGGTGGACCTAGCAGGGTCACCGGGGGACGGGGAGCTGTGCCTCACGGCCCTCACTTCGCCGGAGAAACCCTCATGCAGAGTTCAGAAACTTGTGTGTTGAGTATGTCGCTGTGAGCCTCCACCATTTAACTAGTGGGTGAAGCCTGAACTGTCTAGAGACAGACCAGACCAGCTGCACAACACAGACACTTCAAACCTGAGGACAAATCTGAGAGAACAGAAAAAGGAAAGGAAACCTAGCTTAGAACCATGCAGCGCTACAGGAGACGGCAGCACTGCAGAGGTGAGGACCGGCACCTGTTTGAAAGAGACAAATGCACACAAACACACACAACAACGAACGAGAAACAAACACAGAGAGAGGAAAAAGTGGTTATACAGAACTTGAGGACATTATCTACATGTAATTATCTACATAATTATAAATTTGTTGTGTTTTCTTTAACAATGTCAGAAGGAGAGAGGCACTGAGGCACCGTCTTCCGCCCCCCGACGCTCCTGCTGCGCCTCCTCCTTCTGACAGGAACTGCCTACAGAACAAGCATGAATGATGCCTGAGTGGACACACACAACTCACAAGTTCCTGGCTCTGTCAGCTCCTCTGCAGAGGGTTTCCCTAAGAAGGTGGACCTAGCAGGGTCACCGGGGGACGGGGAGCTGTGCCTCACGGCCCTCACTTCGCCGGAGAAACCCTCATGCAGAGTTCAGAAACTTGTGTGTTGAGTATGTCGCTGTGAGCCTCCACCATTTAACTAGTGGGTGAAGCCTGAACTGTCTAGAGACAGACCAGACCAGCTGCACAACACAGACACTTCAAACCTGAGGACAAATCTGAGAGAACAGAAAAAGGAAAGGAAACCTAGCTTAGAACCATGCAGCGCTACAGGAGACGGCAGCACTGCAGAGGTGAGGACCGGCACCTGTTTGAAAGAGACAAATGCACACAAACACACACAACAACGAACGAGAAACAAACACAGAGAGAGGACAAAGTGGTTATACAGAACTTGAGGACATTATCTACATGTAATTATCTACATAATTATAAATTTGTTGTGTTTTCTTTAACAATGTCAGAAGGAGAGAGGCACTGAGGCACCGTCTTCCGCCCCCCGACGCTCCTGCTGCGCCTCCTCCTTCTGACAGGAACTGCCTACAGAACAAGCATGAATGATGCCTGAGTGGACACACACAACTCACAAGTTCCTGGCTCTGTCAGCTCCTCTGCAGAGGGTTTCCCTAAGAAGGTGGACCTAGCAGGGTCACCGGGGGACGGGGAGCTGTGCCTCACAGCCCTCACTTCGTCGGAGAAACCCTCATGCAGAGTTCAGAAACTTGTGTGTTGAGTATGTCGCTGTGAGCCTCCACCATTTAACTAGTGGGTGAAGCCTGAACTGTCTAGAGACAGACCAGACCAGCTGCACAACACAGACACTTCAAACCTGAGGACAAATCTGAGAGAACAGAAAAAGGAAAGGAAACTTAGCTTAGAACCATGCAGCGCTACAGGAGACGGCAGCACTGCAGAGGTGAGGACCGGCACCTGTTTGAAAGAGACAAATGCACACAAATACACACAACAACGAACGAGAAACAAACACAGAGAGAGGAAAAAGTGGTTATACAGAACTTGAGGACATTATCTACATGTAATTATCTACATAATTATAAATTTGTTGTGCTTTCTTTAACAATGTCAGAAGGAGAGAGGCACTGAGGCACCGTCTTCCGCCCCCCGACGCTCCTGCTGCGCCTCCTCCTTCTGACAGGAACTGCCTACAGAACAAGCATGAATGATGCCTGAGTGGACACACACAACTCACAAGTTCCTGGCTCTGTCAGCTCCTCTGCAGAGGGTTTCCCTAAGAAGGTGGACCTAGCAGGGTCACCGGGGGACGGGGAGCTGTGCCTCACGGCCCTCACTTCGTCGGAGAAACCCTCATGCAGAGTTCAGAAACTTGTGTGTTGAGTATGTCGCTGTGAGCCTCCACCATTTAACTAGTGGGTGAAGCCTGAACTGTCTAGAGACAGACCAGACCAGCTGCACAACACAGACACTTCAAACCTGAGGACAAATCTGAGAGAACAGAAAAAGGAAAGGAAACTTAGCTTAGAACCATGCAGCGCTACAGGAGACGGCAGCACTGCAGAGGTGAGGACCGGCACCTGTTTGAAAGAGACAAATGCACACAAACACACACAACAACGAACGAGAAACAAACACAGAGAGAGGAAAAAGTGGTTACACAGAACTTGAGGACATTATCTACATGTAATTATCTACATAATTATAAATTTGTTGTGCTTTCTTTAACAATGTCAGAAGGAGAGAGGCACTGAGGCACCGTCTTCCGCCCCCCGACGCTCCTGCTGCGCCTCCTCCTTCTGACAGGAACTGCCTACAGAACAAGCATGAATGATGCCTGAGTGGACACACACAACTCACAAGTTCCTGGCTCTGTCAGCTCCTCTGCAGAGGGTTTCCCTAAGAAGGTGGACCTAGCAGGGTCACCGGGGGACGGGGAGCTGTGCCTCACAGCCCTCACTTCGTCGGAGAAACCCTCATGCAGAGTTCAGAAACTTGTGTGTTGAGTATGTCGCTGTGAGCCTCCACCATTTAACTAGTGGGTGAAGCCTGAACTGTCTAGAGACAGACCAGACCAGCTGCACAACACAGACACTTCAAACCTGAGGACAAATCTGAGAGAACAGAAAAAGGAAAGGAAACTTAGCTTAGAACCATGCAGCGCTACAGGAGACGGCAGCACTGCAGAGGTGAGGACCGGCACCTGTTTGAAAGAGACAAATGCACACAAAAACACACAACAACGAACGAGAAACAAACACAGAGAGAGGAAAAAGTGGTTATACAGAACTTGAGGACATTATCTACATGTAATTATCTACATAATTATAAATTTGTTGTGCTTTCTTTAACAATGTCAGAAGGAGAGAGGCACTGAGGCACCGTCTTCCGCCCCCCGACGCTCCTGCTGCGCCTCCTCCTTCTGACAGGAACTGCCTACAGAACAAGCATGAATGATGCCTGAGTGGACACACACAACTCACAAGTTCCTGGCTCTGTCAGCTCCTCTGCAGAGGGTTTCCCTAAGAAGGTGGACCTAGCAGGGTCACCGGGGGACGGGGAGCTGTGCCTCACGGCCCTCACTTCGTCGGAGAAACCCTCATGCAGAGTTCAGAAACTTGTGTGTTGAGTATGTCGCTGTGAGCCTCCACCATTTAACTAGTGGGTGAAGCCTGAACTGTCTAGAGACAGACCAGACCAGCTGCACAACACAGACACTTCAAACCTGAGGACAAATCTGAGAGAACAGAAAAAGGAAAGGAAACTTAGCTTAGAACCATGCAGCGCTACAGGAGATGGCAGCACTGCAGAGGTGAGGACCGGCACCTGTTTGAAAGAGACAAATGCACACAAACACACACAACAACGAACGAGAAACAAACACAGAGAGAGGAAAAAGTGGTTACACAGAACTTGAGGACATTATCTACATGTAATTATCTACATAATTATAAATTTGTTGTGTTTTCTTTAACAATGTCAGAAGGAGAGAGGCACTGAGGCACCGTCTTCCGCCCCCCGACGCTCCTGCTGCGCCTCCTCCTCCTGACAGGAACTGCCTACAGAACAAGCATGAATGATGCCTGAGTGGACACACGCAACTCACAAGTTCCTGGCTCTGTCAGCTCCTCTGCAGAGGGTTTCCCTAAGAAGGTGGTCCTAGCAGGGTCACCGGGGGACGGGGAGCTGTGCCTCACGGCCCTCACTTCGTCGGAGAAACCCTCATGCAGAGTTCAGAAACTTGTGTGTTGAGTATGTCGCTGTGAGCCTCCACCATTTAACTAGTGGGTAAAGCCTGAACTGTCTAGAGACAGACCAGACCAGCTGCACAACACAGACACTTCAAACCTGAGGACAAATCTGAGAGAACAGAAAAAGGAAAGGAAACTTAGCTTAGAACCATGCAGCGCTACAGGAGACGGCAGCACTGCAGAGGTGAGGACCGGCACCTGTTTGAAAGAGACAAATGCACACAATCACACACAACAACGAACGAGAAACAAACACAGAGAGAGGACAAAGTGGTTATACAGAACTTGAGGACATTATCTACATGTAATTATCTACATAATTATAAATTTGTTGTGTTTTCTTTAACAATGTCAGAAGGAGAGAGGCACTGAGGCACCGTCTTCCGCCCCCCGACGCTCCTGCTGCGCCTCCTCCTTCTGACAGGAACTGCCTACAGAACAAGCATGAATGATGCCTGAGTGGACACACACAACTCACAAGTTCCTGGCTCTGTCAGCTCCTCTGCAGAGGGTTTCCCTAAGAAGGTGGACCTAGCAGGGTCACCGGGGGACGGGGAGCTGTGCCTCACGGCCCTCACTTCGTCGGAGAAACCCTCATGCAGAGTTCAGAAACTTGTGTGTTGAGTATGTCGCTGTGAGCCTCCACCATTTAACTAGTGGGTGAAGCCTGAACTGTCTAGAGACAGACCAGACCAGCTGCACAACACAGACACTTCAAACCTGAGGACAAATCTGAGAGAACAGAAAAAGGAAAGGAAACTTAGCTTAGAACCATGCAGCGCTACAGGAGACGGCAGCACTGCAGAGGTGAGGACCGGCACCTGTTTGAAAGAGACAAATGCACACAAACACACACAACAACGAACGAGAAACAAACACAGAGAGAGGAAAAAGTGGTTATACAGAACTTGAGGACATTATCTACATGTAATTATCTACATAATTATAAATTTGTTGTGTTTTCTTTAACAATGTCAGAAGGAGAGAGGCACTGAGGCACCGTCTTCCGCCCCCCGACGCTCCTGCTGCGCCTCCTCCTTCTGATAGGAACTGCCTGCAGAACAAGCATGAATGATGCCTGAGTGGACACACACAACTCACAAGTTCCTGGCTCTGTCAGCTCCTCTGCAGAGGGTTTCCCTAAGAAGGTGGACCTAGCAGGGTCACCGGGGGACGGGGAGCTGTGCCTCACGGCCCTCACTTCGTCGGAGAAACCCTCATGCAGAGTTCAGAAACTTGTGTGTTGAGTATGTCGCTGTGAGCCTCCACCATTTAACTAGTGGGTGAAGCCTGAACTGTCTAGAGACAGACCAGACCAGCTGCACAACACAGACACTTCAAACCTGAGGACAAATCTGAGAGAACAGAAAAAGGAAAGGAAACTTAGCTTAGAACCATGCAGCGCTACAGGAGACGGCAGCACTGCAGAGGTGAGGACCGGCACCTGTTTGAAAGAGACAAATGCACACAAACACACACAACAACGAACGAGAAACAAACACAGAGAGAGGAAAAAGTGGTTATACAGAACTTGAGGACATTATCTACATGTAATTATCTACATAATTATAAATTTGTTGTGTTTTCTTTAACAATGTCAGAAGGAGAGAGGCACTGAGGCACCGTCTTCCGCCCCCCGGCGCTCCTGCTGCGCCTCCTCCTTCTGACAGGAACTGCCTGCAGAACAAGCATGAATGATGCCTGAGTGGACACACACAACTCACAAGTTCCTGGCTCTGTCAGCTCCTCTGCAGAGGGTTTCCCTAAGAAGGTGGACCTAGCAGGGTCACCGGGGGACGGGGAGCTGTGCCTCACGGCCCTCACTTCGTCGGAGAAACCCTCATGCAGAGTTCAGAAACTTGTGTGTTGAGTATGTCGCTGTGAGCCTCCACCATTTAACTAGTGGGTGAAGCCTGAACTGTCTAGAGACAGACCAGACCAGCTGCACAACACAGACACTTCAAACCTGAGGACAAATCTGAGAGAACAGAAAAAGGAAAGGAAACTTAGCTTAGAACCATGCAGCGCTACAGGAGACGGCAGCACTGCAGAGGTGAGGACCGGCACCTGTTTGAAAGAGACAAATGCACACAAACACACACAACAAGGAACGAGAAACAAACACAGAGAGAGGAAAAAGTGGTTACACAGAACTTGAGGACATTATCTACATGTAATTATCTACATAATTATAAATTTGTTGTGTTTTCTTTAACAATGTCAGAAGGAGAGAGGCACTGAGGCACCGTCTTCCGCCCCCCGACGCTCCTGCTGCGCCTCCTCCTTCTGACAGGAACTGCCTACAGAACAAGCATGAATGATGCCTGAGTGGACACACACGACTCACAAGTTCCTGGCTCTGTCAGCTCCTCTGCAGAGGGTTTCCCTAAGAAGGTGGACCTAGCAGGGTCACCGGGGGACGGGGAGCTGTGCCTCACGGCCCTCACTTCGTCGGAGAAACCCTCATGCAGAGTTCAGAAACTTGTGTGTTGAGTATGTCGCTGTGAGCCTCCACCATTTAACTAGTGGGTGAAGCCTGAACTGTCTAGAGACAGACCAGACCAGCTGCACAACACAGACACTTCAAACCTGAGGACAAATCTGAGAGAACAGAAAAAGGAAAGGAAACTTAGCTTAGAACCATGCAGCGCTACAGGAGACGGCAGCACTGCAGAGGTGAGGACCGGCACCTGTTTGAAAGAGACAAATGCACACAAACACACACAACAACGAACGAGAAACAAACACAGAGAGAGGAAAAAGTGGTTACACAGAACTTGAGGACATTATCTACATGTAATTATCTACATAATTATAAATTTGTTGTGTTTTCTTTAACAATGTCAGAAGGAGAGAGGCACTGAGGCACCGTCTTCCGCCCCCCGACGCTCCTGCTGCGCCTCCTCCTTCTGACAGGAACTGCCTACAGAACAAGCATGAATGATGCCTGAGTGGACACACACAACTCACAAGTTCCTGGCTCTGTCAGCTCCTCTGCAGAGGGTTTCCCTAAGAAGGTGGACCTAGCAGGGTCACCGGGGGACGGGGAGCTGTGCCTCACGGCCCTCACTTCGTCGGAGAAACCCTCATGCAGAGTTCAGAAACTTGTGTGTTGAGTATGTCGCTGTGAGCCTCCACCATTTAACTAGTGGGTGAAGCCTGAACTGTCTAGAGACAGACCAGACCAGCTGCACAACACAGACACTTCAAACCTGAGGACAAATCTGAGAGAACAGAAAAAGGAAAGGAAACTTAGCTTAGAACCATGCAGCGCTACAGGAGACGGCAGCACTGCAGAGGTGAGGACCGGCACCTGTTTGAAAGAGACAAATGCACACAAACACACACAACAACGAACGAGAAACAAACACAGAGAGAGGAAAAAGTGGTTATACAGAACTTGAGGACATTATCTACATGTAATTATCTACATAATTATAAATTTGTTGTGTTTTCTTTAACAATGTCAGAAGGAGAGAGGCACTGAGGCACCGTCTTCCGCCCCCCGACGCTCCTGCTGCGCCTCCTCCTTCTGACAGGAACTGCCTACAGAACAAGCATGAATGATGCCTGAGTGGACACACACAACTCACAAGTTCCTGGCTCTGTCAGCTCCTCTGCAGAGGGTTTCCCTAAGAAGGTGGACCTAGCAGGGTCACCGGGGGACGGGGAGCTGTGCCTCACGGCCCTCACTTCGCCGGAGAAACCCTCATGCAGAGTTCAGAAACTTGTGTGTTGAGTATGTCGCTGTGAGCCTCCACCATTTAACTAGTGGGTGAAGCCTGAACTGTCTAGAGACAGACCAGACCAGCTGCACAACACAGACACTTCAAACCTGAGGACAAATCTGAGAGAACAGAAAAAGGAAAGGAAACTTAGCTTAGAACCATGCAGCGCTACAGGAGACGGCAGCACTGCAGAGGTGAGGACCGGCACCTGTTTGAAAGAGACAAATGCACACAAAAACACACAACAACGAACGAGAAACAAACACAGAGAGAGGACAAAGTGGTTATACAGAACTTGAGGACATTATCTACATGTAATTATCTACATAATTATAAATTTGTTGTGTTTTCTTTAACAATGTCAGAAGGAGAGAGGCACTGAGGCACCGTCTTCCGCCCCCCGACGCTCCTGCTGCGCCTCCTCCTTCTGACAGGAACTGCCTACAGAACAAGCATGAATGATGCCTGAGTGGACACACACAACTCACAAGTTCCTGGCTCTGTCAGCTCCTCTGCAGAGGGTTTCCCTAAGAAGGTGGACCTAGCAGGGTCACCGGGGGACGGGGAGCTGTGCCTCACGGCCCTCACTTCGTCGGAGAAACCCTCATGCAGAGTTCAGAAACTTGTGTGTTGAGTATGTCGCTGTGAGCCTCCACCATTTAACTAGTGGGTGAAGCCTGAACTGTCTAGAGACAGACCAGACCAGCTGCACAACACAGACACTTCAAACCTGAGGACAAATCTGAGAGAACAGAAAAAGGAAAGGAAACTTCGCTTAGAACCATGCAGCGCTACAGGAGACGGCAGCACTGCAGAGGTGAGGACCGGCACCTGTTTGAAAGAGACAAATGCACACAAACACACACAACAACGAACGAGAAACAAACACAGAGAGAGGAAAAAGTGGTTATACAGAACTTGAGGACATTATCTACATGTAATTATCTACATAATTATAAATTTGTTGTGTTTTCTTTAACAATGTCAGAAGGAGAGAGGCACTGAGGCACCGTCTTCCGCCCCCCGACGCTCCTGCTGCGCCTCCTCCTTCTGACAGGAACTGCCTACAGAACAAGCATGAATGATGCCTGAGTGGACACACACAACTCACAAGTTCCTGGCTCTGTCAGCTCCTCTGCAGAGGGTTTCCCTAAGAAGGTGGACCTAGCAGGGTCACCGGGGGACGGGGAGCTGTGCCTCACGGCCCTCACTTCGCCGGAGAAACCCTCATGCAGAGTTCAGAAACTTGTGTGTTGAGTATGTCGCTGTGAGCCTCCACCATTTAACTAGTGGGTGAAGCCTGAACTGTCTAGAGACAGACCAGACCAGCTGCACAACACAGACACTTCAAACCTGAGGACAAATCTGAGAGAACAGAAAAAGGAAAGGAAACTTAGCTTAGAACCATGCAGCGCTACAGGAGACGGCAGCACTGCAGAGGTGAGGACCGGCACCTGTTTGAAAGAGACAAATGCACACAAACACACACAACAACGAACGAGAAACAAACACAGAGAGAGGAAAAAGTGGTTATACAGAACTTGAGGACATTACCTACATGTAAATATATAACCATGTCATAGCATCATAGGACCAAATTTGTTGTAAGATTCTAAATATATGTGACGTCATCATCCTGTAAGCCGAATAGGGCTTTGGACCTTGATGTCACAGGAGGCGGGCCACGCCCCCCGCCGCCATGACAGTAGGCCAGACAAAGGATACAGCTTCAGCTATGGTTCGTACTTGTTTTGTAGTTGGTTGCAACGTTAGATCTCATGATCATGAAGGCAAGAACCTGGATAATGGGTTATCTTTTCATCGTTTTCCATCCTGGCGGCAACCTGTATCTGATATCACCAAACAAAGACGCCAGTCATGTGCAATCCCCAGCTTTTTGTTGATTTGCTCATGGCATTTTCTCTCCAGTGAGTTCTAAATTAATTCATATCACTATCCGGTTGTTCAGTCTGACGTCACTAGCCGTGTCTGGGTCTAAACTCCGCTGCAGGTCCATATATCAAACGATCACTATGGCATTACTGAGAGTTGAAAAACTGTCTAAAGTCTTTCATCTTTAATAAAATGATCAGCGTTCTGCTCTACCAGGTGTAACAATTGAGTTTAACATCCAGGCATCCATGAAAACGGAATTTATGACATTTAACGGAGTTAGAAGTTAGCAGGGAGTTAGCTCGCTAGCTTCTATCTAAATACAATATAGCATGTCCTGACTGCGGGGTTTTGGAAACAAATTAAAACGTACAACTCTGCTATCACTTCCAGCATAAATGAAGACAGAAAACTAAACAGCAGTGACGTTTGTAGGGTGACTGAAGTTGGGCTAGCTGGTATATAATGATGTGCTATGTGACCGCTAGCGACACAGCTATGTTAGCATAATATAAACAAGCTAACTTTTTTTCCACTGGATAAAAGTTAATGTGAGCGTTCTCGGTGGTCAGGAACAAATGTAATCGCATGGCAGGATGCTGTAAAAGGACCAAACTTCAGCCAGGAGAACAACTGAGATAATCCATCCACAATACGAGGTTAGTCATTCATATACTGCTGCATGGGCTGGGTTGTAGTTACATCCTAAGGTTTTAAAAACTGAGCTTAAATAAATGATTAGCGGTAATAAAAGCCGAGGGAGGTCAACGGTGATCACTGACTGTTTTAGGAGCTTTTTGAGATCAAATAGAAGAAAACTTTGCTTCAAACCATGCAGGGCAGCTGTCTAGAGGTGAGCTTGTGTGATTCTTATTCTGTCAGTGAACAACCTAAAAACAGAAAAAAAGAAAGAAAACTTACCTTAGAAATCTGTAGGGTTGTTTCCTCTGAGACATGTTGGAATCTGTAAACAGCTACTCCAAAAAGGATCCAGGTGTTTCAAAATACCTCTTTGGTGAACGTTTCAATTCTGCTAACATAAATGCTGCAATTAATTAACTAAAAGTCATTGCTCTTCACCCCTATTTATAGACTTTTGCGGATCAACGGATTAAAGCATCATAGGACCAAATTTGTTGTAAGATTCTAAATATATGTGACGTCATCATCCTGTAAGCCGAATAGGGCTTTGGACCTTGATGTCACAGGAGGCGGGCCACGCCCCCCACCGCCATGACAGTAGGCCAGACAAAGGATACAGCTTCAGCTATGGTTCGTACTTGTTTTGTAGTTGGTTGCAACGTTAGAGCTCATGATCGTGAAGGCAAGAACCTGGATAATGGGCTATCTTTTCATCGTTTTCCATCCTGGCGGCAACGTGTATCCGATATCACCAAACAAAGACGCCAGTCATGTGCAATCCCCAGCTTTTTGTTGATTTGCTCGTGGCATTTTCTCTCCAGTGAGGTCTAAATTAATTCATATCACTATCCGGTTGTTCAGTCTGACGTCACTAGCCGTGTCTGGGTCTAAACTCCGCTGCAGGTCCATATATCAAACGATCACTATGGCATTACTGAGAGTTGAAAAACTGTCTAAAGTCTTTCATCTTTAATAAAATGATCAGCGTTCTGCTCTACCAGGTGTAACAATTGAGTTTAACATCCAGGCATCCATGAAAACGGAATTTATGACATTTAACGGAGTTAGAAGTTAGCAGGGAGTTAGCTCGCTAGCTTCTATCTAAATACAATATAGCATGTCCTGACTGCGGGGTTTTGGAAACAAATTAAAACGTACAACTCTGCTATCACTTCCAGCATAAATGAAGACAGAAAACTAAACAGCAGTGACGTTTGTAGGGTGACTGAAGTTGGGCTAGCTGGTATATAATGATGTGCTACGTGACCGCTAGCGACACAGCTATGTTAGCATAATATAAACAAGCTAACTTTTTTTCCACTCGATAAAAGTTAATGTGAGCGTTCTCGGTGGTCAGGAACAAATGTAATCGCATGGCAGGATGCTGTAAAAGGACCAAACTTCAGCCAGGAGAACAACTGAGATAATCCATCCACAATACGAGGTTAGTCATTCATATACTGCTGCATGGGCTGGGTTGTAGTTACATCCTAAGGTTTTAAAAACTGAGCTTAAATAAATGATTAGCGGTAATAAAAGCCGAGGGAGGTCAACGGTGATCACTGACTGTTTTAGGAGCTTTTTGAGATCAAATAGAAGAAAACTTTGCTTCAAACCATGCAGGGCAGCTGTCTAGAGGTGAGCTTGTGTGATTCTTATTCTGTCAGTGAACAACCTAAAAACAGAAAAAAAGAAAGAAAACTTACCTTAGAAATCTGTAGGGTTGTTTCCTCTGAGACATGTTGGAATCTGTAAACAGCTACTCCAAAAAGGATCCAGGTGTTTCAAAATACCTCTTTGGTGAACGTTTCAATTCTGCTAACATAAATGCTGCAATTAATTAACTAAAAGTCATTGCTCTTCACCCCTATTTATAGACTTTTGCGGATCAACGGATTAAAGCATCATAGGACCAAATTTGTTGTAAGATTCTAAATATATGTGATGTCATCATCCTGTAAGCCGAATAGGGCTTTGGACCTTGATGTCACAGGAGGCGGGCCACGCCCCCCGCCGCCATGCGTATCGAGGCTTGCTTCATTTATGGGAGGAGCTGAAAATGATGACGTCCGAAGCCTCGCTGCCCGGCTATACCACGTGACTGGTTCAGGAAGCGGTTCGAACTTTGCCGCAAATAATCATTTTCCATACTGCCAGCATAAATATACACAGTATGCTGCCATCACTACAATATACATGTTTTACACACTCCTTTTGTTGTTGACATTTACAGGCTGTGTGCAAAATGCCACACTCTTCAAATTCATGCCAACTAATATTTTTACGTCCAGTAGGTGTCCTGCTAGAGCAAATGAAGCTTCAAGAAGCTTCGCGTTGAGGTGAACCAATTGGATGAAAAGCTTCAGTGCTTCATGAGGCTTCATCTGCCCATCACTATCCCTCTGCTTCACTTATGGACGCACAGGCCCCTCGCGTCGGGGCCTGTGCGTGAAGGGTCCTCCGATTGAAGAGATTGCTGCGGAAGTGCCTGTTGTCGGTATATTTAGACATTTTCCAAATCACATTGTAGTGAGGTATACAGAACACAATAAATTATATAATGTAAACAACTACCTGAAAAACAGCAGATACAGCAGAGGAATTAATTATAGGCTATTACTTTTGTATCGTTTATTGCATTTATGGAGGGAGTGATGTATGCTGGGTAATGGCACAGCTAGCTACTGGGTGACTTTATTCACCCGCTTCGGCTGTTATCAGTCCATACAATGGGCGTTATTAGCACAAATCAGTCCCATAGATATGGGCCATTTCCTGCTAGATTGTTCAGAAGGTTGTTCTCATCCATCCAGATGGAGGATCACTAACAGGAGCGTGGGAAGACTCCAGAATCCACTCTGGCTGGAATCCGGTGGATATGCAGTGTGTACAGGTAAGACCATTTAAACAGACAGCATTTATAGAATGACTATTAAAAGTCAGCGAGTGTCAGTAATGTTAATGTGGTTATGTTAGTAATACACCGAGTGCTAATATAACAGCTTTAAGATGCATTTGTAGATATTATTACGTGTTTTACCGTCTTTATGGTGCTAGCTTAAAGTTACGGTGTAAACGTTAGCTTATATTGGAGGAAAGCTGTTACTGTTTAAACGATGTTACCACAGAAATATTAGCTTCTGTCATGACTGATGAAGTTACTAGTTAATAAAGTTTCCAGTAATATAATAATAATATATAATAATAATCGCAGCCACAGATTGACAGCAAATATCTCGATTAGCTTCAGTGCATCTATAATAAATATGTGCAAGTTTCAGTGCTTCGTTTAAACTGTATGATACTTATACTGACCCAGGGTCAGTGTAAAATACAATCCTAGCTGTGTGAACAAAGCCTGGCTTCTTTAGTCCTGCATGACAAACCTCAGGATGCAGGTTATTATTACTGTTTCCTGCTGGCACACCTGTCACACCTGAGAGTCGGCTAGAAACTTACAGTGACGTGGACATCATGCAAAGACTGCCAGACTCTGTAATACTGCAAATGATCAGTGACTCAGGTTAACACTAAACTTTAAACGGCACCTCTGTGTCTCTGTGTGCTGAACATTTAGGATTGAGTCAGGCTGCATCAGCTGAAGCTGTTATTTGTATATATCAGTATTTTTTTTATTCAGGTGTGGGGAAAATACGTAACACTGCAGTGAAGCGATGCACCAGAGTAATCCCTGGCCAAAGGTATCGTACTCAAATCAGACTACTGATCCAGCCACATCAGCCTTTTGTGAGGTTTGTTTAAAGTAGACTTAAAGTGAACTACAGGTTCCTGAGAGGTGGACTGTGAGCACAGAAACACATGTTCATACATACAGCTGCAGCAAACTTACATTAATTTTAAATAGATTTGTTACTCTGGTGTCTGTCTTTGTGTTAGTCCTCTGACAGACTGGTGACCTGTCCAGGTGTGCTCTACCTATGACTACTGGGACAGGCTCTAGCCTCTGTAATAGAAATTTTCTGTTATTCTCATTTAAAGTATTTAAGTGCTTATGCATATGCTTAGTTGTAACACTGTTACTGTTCAGTGAAAGTTTCTAAAACTAGATGAACTTACTTCAGCGTCAGCAGTTTGAGAAAACAACTCCCTTTACGGGTGCTGATAAGGCCACAAAACAGCATAACCATTGATCCGTTGAAGTGTGGTAGGATCCGTTTGTAACTTCCTCCCTCTTCCTTGGAATGCATAAAGGAGTAGGAGCACCACTTCTGTGGCAGCGCTGACATGACTGAACTGTGATGTTTGATGTGTGTTGGCGCAGTAATAAATAGCTTGATCACAGCTCTTTCTGTGTTGCAGACTTTATTTAAAAAATTCCACGACACCTCCCACCCTCCCACTGCGAACCTGAATTGAATATTCAGAAGACATTTGTTTAAATAGTTCTACAAATCGGAGCTGTTGGTGTGTCCTTGGATTGTGTGGTAATAATATTAGAGCCTGCAATCTTTCTTACTGAATCTCTACTATGAGTCATGTTACCTGAGATTAATTCTGTTTACCTGTCAGCCTGGACGAATGTGCTGTGTGAAGGAAATTAAATTAAATCAGATCTGAACTGCTGCTACTTTTTGTTATTTTAATTCTCTTCTCTGTTTTCCAGAACAGTTCTCCACAGTCGCTGTCCACATGGGTCAGTGGGACCAAGAAGCACTCTGCTAATGTGTGGACTCTGACCAGCAACATCCAGCAGGACCCAGACAGCATTTTCTATCTCCCAGCTGGAGTTTTTGTTTGTCTGTGACTGGAGAGTCAGATTTTTGTTGAGCTTCACACTTGCAGACCTAAGTCAGTTTGCAGAGATCCCTCCCACTCTGGCTTTTATGTCCTAGATTTCTTATCTGAAACAGTAATATTTCAGTGACTGCTGCTTGTACCACAGGTTAATACACGCTACTGATCCCTGATAGGAGAATCATCAATTTTGGCAACAAAGAAGCCTGGTGGATGTTTGTTTACAGTCTGATGATGGGACATCATGCTCTGCATCGTCAAAGTTTGCCTCCTCATTATTATTCATACCCAGTAATGTGAAGTATGCTTATATCTACTATAACTGAACCAACCTGGTGCTCTTCATTTATGGAGGCTGTTGAGTCTGAATGTTGGATGTTGTGTATCTCGTGTTCTCTGGGCTTTGTTGTCCTCAGTCTTTTCGCAGGATCAGAAAACAAAACCAGGAGGCGCGTAAATGTTTCTTCAAATGTTTCTTCTGGATGATGATAAGACTGTGACACGGGATGCCACCTTTGGTCTTGTGATGAAGCAAAGCTCAGGAAGAAGTGGGATTAAATGGTACCCACATGTGTGCTGCTGAGAAGGATGTACAGGGGCACCTGCAGCCAAATCCAAGCCTCAGGTTAGTTGTAGTTGCAGAACGCTATAGGACTGAGACAGCTGAGGCATCAAATGTTTGATTAAACGGATGAAAAAGAGAAGTTTCTTCCCTATAATTATCACTTCTTAAAATCTGTAGCAACTTCAAGTCTGTCATCGTGCTGAGCATGCAAAGAATGTGACAATATATTTTTGTTCAATATTTAATTTCTTTTAGTTGCAATTGTTAAATGAAAAAATATATATATTCTTATAATTTAGCAAACTAATTTATCAAAAAAAATATACATATATCTGTATTAGTTTTAATAAATTAATTTGACACCTGTATTGAAAATACCATATTGTATTCATACAGAATCAGTTTGGTATCATTGTTTGTCTGCTCACTGATTGTTGAAACTAAGAGCTACTTTGATCTGTTTAGATCTAAAGTATCCAAAGTTGAGCTCTGATGTTTCTTCACCCCTGTGTGTGTGATATGTGATTCCTACATGCTGGCAGAGCAGCAGTTTGTGCTCACAGATGGTGACGGTGTGGAGAGACGGTGGTGTTTCCTCAGAAGAACCAGCAGAGTCACTTGCTGACTGATGCTCATCTGCACTGCACAGAGGAAATCAACTGACCGAGGTTTGTCCAGTGACGTGTTATGAATGTATATTTGTTTTATGCTTACAGTTATGTTTTTCTTGACAGAGGCTCTGCAGAGGTTAGACAAAGCAGAGAAAACATGTGCTTTACATTTTACTGTGATTTATTGAGATATTTGTTGCCTGATGTTCAGCAGGAATGGAGAAATAGAATCAAAGGGAGATGTTTTTGATGTTTTTGTAATGATGTAAGTAAATCTTCAATATTATTTATTTGCTTGGTTATATTAGGAGTGTTTCTGAGTGAGGGGGAGAAGAGTCATCATCCAGGTAAAGTGACGTAGATCAGTGGATACACTTGTCTCCCCTTTTAAAGGAGACAATCCAAGTCATCCTTAAATGTTAGTGCTTTCAAATACACAAACATTTTTAAAGGACAAAAATGAACATCCAACTTTGACTGTAACACAAAATAAATCTTTCCATGTGTGTTTTCAAACTCTCAGATGGGCAGCATATCAGTCTTGGACTGTCTAACCTGCCGGAGCAGCACTGAATGACCACCACACATGAGCATGTTCCTGCAACATTCAGCATCTGATCCTTCATCTGTGTGCTTCTGCTTTTGGTAAGTAGAGTTACCCAACTCCAGTAACTCTACACACATGCCATCCATTTCTGACGGCCTGGTTACTTCCTGTCAGTTACTTTAGAAACCATGTGGTCACCTGACCTAACACTATTCAAGTGTCACATGTCAAACAGCTGGAGAGGAAACTACACCAGTGTACTGGGATGTTTCACCAACACGTGCCAGATGCTGTTCCTTCATGGTGACATCACAGAGACAGCCCCACCCACCTCAGGACCTCGCCATTTATCATGATGATTATAATGATGACAGCGAGCGGAACTAAGACTGTAAAAATCCACGACCAGAATTTTTCTTTCTAATTATTAATGAATACTGAGAGCCTCTTTCTGTGTTTTGTATGTTTTGGGGTTGTTTTTTTTACCTCATTTGTTACTAACAAAGTTCACCAAACTCACACAGTTTACATTCTGTATGTTTCCATCTTTACCAGCCACACTCTAACTGCATTTAAGAAAATAATCCTTAGAAATCGTCATTTTTCTCTTTTGTAATTGATGATAATTCAGTGAATATAAGATAAGATAAGATAACTCTTTATTGTCATTGCACAGTCATACATAGTACAGTAGTACAATGAAATTGGAAAAACTGTCCTACGTCGGCACTACATATAACACAACACGACACGATATGACACATCACAACGTAACAAACAACACAACACAGTAACACACTGCTTCCTTCTATTGCGTCACACATTGCTTTAAGTTTTTCAGTGTCCAGTTATTTTTTACTGCTGTTTAAATTCTCTGAATGTTTGACCCTGTAGACTGTTTGATGGACTGCTTGTCTTCCTGTTTGTAACCGCCGCCTGTTTTTTTTAATAAAGATTTGGATTTCTGACTTCAACACAGCCTCTGCGTGTCCTCCCTTTGAGTCCTCTTCCTCTGTGAACGTGTTGCATGTGTCACAGATTCATTTTATTAGCAGCTTTCCCACAGTGAGTTGCATCAGCATTCATTCACAGCACATTTCAGAAGGATTCAGATTAATACAGTGATCTTATAGTCAGAATGATCCTGACAGAGTGCCACTGTAAACTATCTTTCATCAGGTAAATTTCAAAGTTCAGTATTTCAAAGCAGGAGTTATGAAGACTCATACTGGCATTAGGACTAATAATATGTACTTACAAAGTCAAAGTTTTTTAATTATGCTAGAATATTGGAAGACAATCAACTTTTAGTGTTTTCCGCATATTAATTATTCTGAAATAGAGACGTGACCCTAACTGTACAGAAGCACTAAACAACTGACAATCTTAACAGACATCATTGGCCTGAGCCGTCATGCACAGTGAGTCTGATCCTTTGCTGTGAGAGTCTGACAAGCATGTTTCTGGTCAGTTTGGAAGAAATAATATCACAATGTTGATCTTTTTTTCAATATTCCTTCTCTTTTACAACACAAACTGTGATCAAAGGTACTTATGTTCACAGCATGTAACTATACTGACAGTCCAGGGCATTGTGGTCTGTTGAGCTAGGGTTAGCAATTCAGACATATGTAATCAATATTAAACGTCTCTGACGTGGGCCACTGTCCACAGTGTTGGGAAATCCATACCAGGCTGGAATGAGTCAAGGTAGGTGAGCATCCACGAGAAGACACAGCAGATGCATCCTACTAATACTGACAGGACCAGGAGACTCCAGAAACCGAGCATCTTCTCTTCAGTGCCATCCTCGCCTGTCACCCTCTCTGCCCGCAGCGAGGGTGACCTAATCTTATCAGCCTCTGTTTAGTCATCTGACCTGCAAAGCAGACTAACATTAACAAGGTTAAAAACTGGACCTGATAGTTGTACTATATGAAAAGTATAAGGATTATTGAGATGATGACACGTCATCCTGAGAGGATTTTTTCTCAAGAAGATTATGTCTACAATTTCAACCATATGTGTGCTTCTCCACATTCAGTCATTAAACTGTACTGTGGTAAATTAAGGAAGTAAGACGTCTGTGAAACTAATGATGAGTCAGATCTCTGTCTCAGATGAAATTAAAAGTTCAGACAACCATTTTCATGACACAAATTCTAATTCTAAGCCTCCTGTAATAGAGGAGTGGAGGACACTCTTTTGACTTTACTAAATCTGATTCTTAAACATGTAGAGAGTAAAGGGACTTTTGCAAAACTTCTTTTCATCGATTTTTCTTCGGCTTTTAATACAATACAACCCCATATTTTAATTAAAAGACTTTTAGAACAGTTTGAAATCAGGAAAAACCTGGTGGGCTGGATTTTAGATTTTTTAACTGACAGGTCACAAAGAGTGAGAATAAATGGGATTCTGTCTGACCCAGTGTTCTCCTCCACAAGTTCTCCTCAAGGGTGTGTCTTATCTCCCTTATTATTCATTCTCTATACAAACATGTGTCAGAGCAGATATGAAAACAGGGCCATCATTAAATATGCAGATGACTCTGTTATTGTCATCTTACTGAAAGAGGGTGAAACTAACCACGGTCCAGTCATTGATGACTTTGTTCAGTGGTGTGAGGAGTCTTATCTCCAGCTGAACATATCTAAAACAAAAGATATGGTTGTTGATTTTAGGAAACAACAAAATGGGCACGGAGTCACTTTAATTAAAGGTCAGAAAATAGAGCAAGTGCAGTCATATAAATATCTTGGGACCATAATCAATGAAAAACTGAACTTTGATCAAAATTGCAAATCAGTTTGTAAAAAGCGTCACCAGCACCTTTATTGCCTTAGGAAACGTGCTCATTTCCACATTGACCAAAAAATTTTAACTTTGTTTTATCGTTCTTTTATTGAGTCTGTTTTATCCTTTTGTTTGGTGGCATGGTTTGGTCAGACCTCTGTCACAGAGAAAAACTCTCTAAATCAGTTAGTGAGATGGTCCAGTCATCTGATAGGTGAGCCACAGTCTTGTTTAGCCTCCCTGTACTCCAAGCAGGTACAGAGGATGGCTTTATCATTCCTTAAAAATAGTTCCCATCCGCTAAGGGGTGAATTTCAGCTTCTTTCCTCAGGACGGAGGTTTCTATTTCCGAGATAGCTTTGTCCCCGTTGCTCTCACTGAATTAAATAAGAACTGTTTTTGATTCGAAATATTAAATTACTATATATGTGCTACAGGGAGGTTTATATCTTTATTAGGTATGTGTGTTTTTGAAGGGATGCTAAATGCTATCATTTTTTCTGTAAAGCAGATTTACCTTGCCTGTGGGTATAAATAAAGTTACCTTGACCTTGACCTCCTGTAATGATCCTCCTGACACAACAAACAGCGCTCACCTCATCTGCAGGTTATACATATTGCAAAGTCATGCAGCAGGGTGCACTGAACTGGATCAGATCTGGCATATTGACACCCCTGAACTAGCTGATAAGTCATTTCATACAAAACCATATATGTGAGTCTCATGGAGGCACTGCATTACTCATTCTTTCATCTCTGAGTAGAAGGAGCACATTTTAGTTTTGACCATTTTCAGCTGCCCAGGCAGTATGTGGGAAACATTATTATACACTATATTACCAGAAGTATTTCCCCTTTTGCCTTCACACACATATAACTGAGATCCCAGTCTTATTCCATAGGGTTTGATATGGTGTCGGCCAACCCTTTGCAGCTACAACAGCTTCAACTCTCATTGGAAGGCTTTCCATAAGGTTTAGGAGTGTGCTTATGGGAATTTTTGACAATTCCTCCAGAAGGACATTTGTGAGGTCAGGCACTGATGATGGATGAGAAGGCCGGCCTTGAAGTGTATGCTCTAATTCAGCGGTCCCCAACCCCCGGGCCTCGGACTGGTACCAGTCCGTGAGTTGTTTGGTACCGGGCCGCGAGAGTTGAGGCTCAGGTGTGAAATGTATGGTTTTCAGGGTTTTTATCGGTTTTCAGCGTTATTTTGTTATCGTTTTTATCGTTAACTCGGTTTTCAAGGGTCTTTTCACGTGTGTTATGAATAAATCTTCTTTTTTTCTGTACCGGTACTAGTTTTATTTTGTTGTATTTATCCGTGACACCTTAAAGGCCGGTCCGTGAAAATATTCTCGGGCATAAACCGGTCCGTGGTGCAAAAAAGGTTGGGGCCGCTGCTCTAATTCATCCCAAAGGTTTTCTCTCGGGCTGAGTTTAGGACTGTGCAGGCCAGTCAGATTCTTCCACACCAAACTCACTCATCCATGTCTTTAAGGACCCTGCTTGTGTGCACTCGTGCACAGCCATGCTAGAACAGGAAGGAGCCATCCCCAAGTTGTTCCTACAAAGTTGGGAGCATGAAATTGCACAAAATATTTTCAGTTTCTTTCACTGGAAGTAAAGAGCTGAGCCCAACTTCTGAAAAACAACCCCACACCCCCTCCAGCAAAGTTTAAACTTGGCAAAATGCAGTAAGACAAGTACTGTTTTCATGGTAACTGCCAAACCCAGACTTGTCCATCACATTTTGAGATGAAGAAGCGTGACTCATCACTCCAGAGAACATGTCTCCACTTCTCTATATTGTGCTCGGCCATGGAAACCCATTCCATCAAGTTCTCTACACACTGTTCTTTAGCTAATCTAATGGCCACATGAAGTTTGGCGCAAACATAATGTGTCCTTCCACACCTTTGCTGATGACATTCAGATCTACCTCCCTCTGAGGTTAGACTGTAAGGACTCTCTGCAGCCGTTATTCTCCTGTTTGTCTGACATTAAGACTTGGATGGCTCTTAACTTTCTACATCTAAATGAAAGTAAAACTGAAGTCATTGTGTTTGGGCTTCCTAAAGACCCCAACCTTTCCTTTGATTTTGTGGGACCCCTAACTTCTGAATGTACTTCCTCCATTAAGAGCCTCGGTGTTACTTTTGACAGTGCTTTTAAATTTGATAAACAAATCAGCTCCGTAGTCAAGGGATCTTTTTATCATCTGCGGATTTTAACTAAAGTCAAGTCCTACCTGTGCAGGAACGATCTAGAAAGGGTGGTCCATGCTTTTATTACATCACGGCTGGACTACTGTAACTCCCTTTATGCTGGTTTAGATCGTTCCTGTCTGCATCGCCTCCAACTGATGCAGAACGCTGCTGCTCGCATGCTGACCGGTTCCAAAAAGAGAGACCACATCACTCCGGTCCTCTGCTCTCTCCACTGGCTCTCAGTTGCTTTTAGGATTGATTTTAAAATTTTATTGCTGGTTTTTAAGGTTCTTAACGGTACTGCACCTCCTTACCTGGCAGAGCTTCTTAGCATTTACCGCCCCAGGAGATCTTTGAGGTCAGCAGACCTGATGCTTTTAGATGTTCCCAGGTACAGACTAAAGACTAGAGAAGAGAGGGCTTTTGCTGTGGCTGCACCCAGACTGTGGAACAGTTTACCTCCTCACATCAGATTCTCCACAAGCCTAGGAACTTTTAAAACTGCTCTTAAAACTCACCTCTTCTCATTGGCTTTTAGCAAGGTTTAACTTATTGTTTTAATTTATTGTTTTATCAGTGAGGTGTTTTATGTACTTGTGTTTTATTGTATTTTATATTTGTATTTTATTGTACAGCACTTTGGTCAGCCTCGGTTGTTTTTAAATGTGCTTTATAAATAAACTTGACTTGACTTGACTTTGGAGGTCTGTACTGACTGAATCTGAAAAAAGTTGGCAACCTCTGTGCCACAGTATCTGTTGAGCCCGCTCTGTGATGTAATGTGGTCTACCACTTTGTGCCACTTTTGAAATATTTAATATTGAGGACATTTCAAGACTGGACTTGTTGCACAGGTGGCATCCTATCATAATACCACGCTAGAGTTCACTGACATCCTGAGAGCAACCCATTCTTTCACAAATGCTTATAGAAGCAGTCTGCATGCCTAAGTGCTTAATTTTATACACCTGTGACCATGGAAGTGATTGAAACACTTGATTTCAATTGTTTGGATGGGTGAGTGAATATGTTTGACCATATAGTGTATGATACGTCCATTGTGAGATTATTATACTATTTTATGCCATGTTATACCTCTAATTAAAGCTTGTGAAATCATTATGTAGTTTTAGGTTGCATTATTCTCCTGACTTAGAAGAAGGTGATAACTATTACATTTATTAGAATGATTTGTATTACATTAGACTGCTGATTTATTGTGAATGAATGACATTGTTTTATGATGCATTATACTGCTGATTTGTAAGAAATACTGTTTTCAGAGAATCATGGCCTTATTTGTCTGATTAGAAAGAACAGAACATACTGCACAGGAAGCCAAGGTCATAACTTAGGCTCACTGAGAGAGAAAGAATGTGGATGTTTAGGTTTTATGACTTTGGAGGGGGGCTGAAGCTATAAGAGTTCTGGCGGACACCCTCCTCTCCATATCTCCCGTCCAGATGGTAATGCTCAAAAGTGTTGTATGGAACAATGAGAATTGTATGGAATAAAGAGACTGTTGATTGAACATTTATGTTGTTCTTCCTTCAGCCCAAAGATCAAAGATTGGGATATTTAACACCATTAAACAGATGTAAGTGTTCAATGGATCAACATCGACTGACAGTAGGAAGAGCATTGCATGATGACAACTTGCATCAGGATGTAGCTAGCACCTAAATCTGGACCCACAATTATTACCCAGCATAACATTGATATGATGACAATGTAGGAGCATGAAGACAAAGGTGTCATGATCCTCTAGTCCTCCTGTGCCAACACACCTTCTATCTTTCTCTTCTATATCATTGTGTGTGTGTATGTGTGCATGTGAGTAATTCTGCTGTGTGCAATCCTACGATCACTCACCTTCTAGTTAAGGCTGAAGATTTCTATGTCTTGCTTGTGTTTGCCGCTCTGTTGTACTTTTTAGTGAGGCAGATGTCCTGTTTCACTGGTATTCATGGATGCAGCTGAAAGTCAATAAACCTTTGAAAGTTTAGAACACATTTGAATGGTGTCTATTAGTTTTAGTCATTAATTCATTAATTAGAATATGGTTGCTTTGTCTATGCCTCATTTGAGGCTAATATACTATACTAGACTGCATAAATAATAGATTATTCTTACTTTAAGTTTATCCTCTAATGCAGTGGTTCCCAAACTCACGTCACGCTGTGCACCACGTTATTGTTTACATGAGATGAATTGCAGAATGGCAGATAGAGACAAAATACTGTTAATCTGACTATCTTCTGTTTTTATGCGCTTACATTTACACACGCACCTATTGTCACTCTGTTTAGAAAGGCAGAGGCGTCACGGTGTGATTATTTTACGTATAGTTGTTTTTTTTCCTGTGTAATAATATTCAACATTGCTATCAAATCAAAAAATGCCTCTCTGTGCAAAATGGGCTTAAAAACATAAACAACTGTGGAATGCCGTTTTTCCGTGATTTCGACAGGGGGAACAAATCAGCCTGATATTATTTGTATCCCACTGTAACTTTACTGTATAAAGAGCTAACATCTCCAAAATGTCAGGAGTAGTTAGTCATTACAACAAGTGTTTGTGAACTAAAAATCAAGAATGTGGGATACTGTTTGTCTGTGATTTGGAGAGCCCAGTGCTGCTCCCGACAAAGGGAAAACCAATTCTGCAGGGGAGACCTACCTTGGCACTTGTGCAGGTGAAGCCAAAGGGAAGACATGCTTCACCATATTCTCTAGTCTTTGGAAGTTAGTAGAAAGAAAACTTTAGTTTGAACTTTAAACTCAAATGTTCTCTGGCTTGCACATAAATCCATCATAAATGAATGGAATGCTGCAAATAACTTGCTTTACTTAACATGTTTATCCTCTGAACAAAACAGATGCCCTATTTCTGATTAATCAGACTCAACTTCAGAGTCACAATTCTGGCACACATAAATTGCCTGGCCTGAGGTGCAAGCATCATGGGCCCATTAGTTGCATTTTACGCATTTTACCCAGGTCTCTTTTGGACAACTGTTTGAAAATGGCTCCACACAGACAAGGCAGAAGCACTCTTCATCATCTGATGATGACTCTTGAATTATTTTTCTTCTTTTAGCTGCGTTGTTCTTCATAGGTCCAGATGTTTCCCCCCCTCGCGTCCCTCTCTTTTGAAACAGCTTTTTGCTAGATTCAGCCTTATTCTTTTCTTTTTCTAGTTGCTGCTTCACTGGCGTGTCGGTTAGAATTGCTGATTTGCGTTGTTTTCTTCCTTTGCTGGATGGTTTTCGGCGGCCAGCTTTTGGATATGGCCGGATGTCCTCTGGAGTTGGTAGTCCGCTGTCAGTAATTGCAGTGCTGGGTAAGGGTGAGCTCGTGATAGAGATGGTGCTGGAGCTTGGCAGTTCAGAGTTGGTGCTGGGGCCTAGCAGTGCAGAGTTGGTGCTGGGGCCTGGCAGTGCAGAGGTAGTGCTGGGGCCTGGCAGTGCAGAGGTAGTGCTGGGGCCTGGCAGTTCAGAGTTGGTGCTGGGGCCTAGCAGTGCAGAGTTGGTGCTGGGGCCTGGCAGTGCAGAGGTAGTGCTGGGGCCTAGCAGTGCAGAGTTGGTGCTGGGGCCTGGCAGTGCAGAGGTAGTGCTGGGGCCTGGCAGTGCAGAGTTGGTGCTGGAGCCTGGCAGGGCAGGGTCCGGAATAGGGCGATCTGTGATGTAGGATGGTGCAAACTCGGCTTCCAGAAATACATTTCTGTTGTAAGGTTGAATCCCAGCCACCCTAAAACCAGCCTGAATGTTCAATGGGGTTGCAGCCAGAGGATATGCAATTGCCACAATCCCAGGAATGTCATAAATAGACATTGTCTTCCCAGGGTTGTTCCTCATCCAGGCATCACACGTGCTGTTGATGTGCCTCTTTAGTGGCCCGTAGACAGACCTGTCTAATGGTTGGAGCCGATGTGAGCAGTGCGGTGGGAATGACAGCATGATTATGCCATTTTCTTTGGCATAATTGAGTCCATCAATGGACAGATGAGACTCGTGGTTGTCCAAAAGGAGTAAACAGGGCTTCTCCTTTGAACACTTTGTATGTTCATTGAAATGTTGCAGGAAGTCAACAAAGTGTGTGTCTTTCATCCATCCAGAGGAATTTGCCCCTCCTTTGCTGCCGGGTGGCCCGTTGATCAGGAAATGGTCACGGAAGTGGACACGTGGGAAAATAAAGTATGGAGGTAAACTATTCCCTATGGCTGAGACAGAACAGGCCAGTGTGACAAGGGTTCCCCTTTCAGCAGAGGTCAATGACCCTACTTGTTTGAATCCACGTCTGGCCAACACTTTGTCTGGTTTATGTACAGTGGTGACCCCAGTTTCATCAACATTCCAAATGTCTCCTGGTCCAAACTCATATTTGCATAACACTTTCTCTAAGTTGTCAAAGAAAGCACTGACATTCTCTCTGTTGAAGCTACTTGCCCTGGCAAGACTAGTTGCTTCTGGCTTTCTCAGTGACAATGTTGTATGCTGCTTTAAAAAGCCTGTAAACCACTCTTTGCTGGCCTTTTCTTTTTCTGCCCACAAAGGCACAAACTTCAGTTCGTGTGCCACAGCAAACTGGTAGGCAAGCTTTCTGACCTCACTTGGTGACAGACCAAAATAAATGTCAGCTGACCTAGTAATATATTCAACAAGCTGCTTTTCCAAATCAGGGGAAAAAATCTTCCTTGGCGTTGTATAACCAACCATTGTTGTTGGCATGGCTGTCTGACTTTCAATTTCTTCTCTGGTAATCTTTTGACAATACCGAGTTAGAGTACGGTAATTTATGTCAAAATCCTTTGCTGTACTTCTGATTGATTTGTTCTGCATCTTTACCTGCCTGACTGCCTTTAACATAATGTCAGGTGGTGTTCTGCCACGCTCTGTCTTTCGTTGATAATTTCGAACCATCTTACTTTCTTCCTTCCTTCCTTAATTCCTGCCTCTCCTTCCTTTCTTCAAAAACCTTATTACAAATACAAATGAATTACAATATCAATTTTTTGGAGCATTTATTTGTACTGGGGCAAGTTGTCACATGTGACGACTTGCCCCAAAGTTAATGAGACAACTTGCCCCAAACTGACATTTATGCTAATTTTGGCTAAATGTCAGGGTTAGCTCAACATAGCACATCAGCTGAAGTATCAAAAGACACGTTAATGTCTCCTCTATTTTGTGTAAAATAATAATTTGTAACATCTATACCTAACAAAGTTGTACTGATGAAAATTTAAAGTGATTTATTTTTCCTTTTAGGTCAAAAAAATAAAAAAGATGTGCTCACCTCAGATTAGAGCAGTCTTGACTACATGTGAACAGGAGGTTGACTATAGAAGAAGAAGTCACACAAAGTGGCTATTTCATTTTTGAGATAGAGCCTCTAGTGTTGGAGTTATGAACAGTGTGACAACTTACCCGTGTGACAACTTACCCGTGTGACAACTTACCCCGCTCTCCCCTACTACATGGAAGCTCCTGTCAGGCATCATATCGGCTAAGATGAACAGGCACATGGGTCAATACATGAGCGGGACACAGAAAGGGATTGGCAAGAATACCAGAGGCGCAAAACACCAGCTACTGGTAGACAGAACAATCAGCCGAGACTGCAAGACCAGACTGACCAACCTGTGCACTGCCTGGATTGATTACAAGAAGGCCTATGACTCAATGCCCCACAGCTGGATACTGGAATGCTTAGAATTGTACAAGATCAATGGGACCCTAAGAGCCTTCATCAGGAACTCAATGGGGATGTGGCGTACAACACTAGAGGCCAACTCCAAGCCCATAGCACAAGTCACCATCAAGTGCGGGATCTACCAAGGAGATGCTCTGTCCCCACTGCTGTTCTGCATAGGCCTGAACCCCCTCAGTGAGATCATTAACAAGACTGGCTACGGATACCGACTACGGAACGGAGCAGTTGTCAGCCACCTCCTGTACATGGATGACATCAAGCTGTATGCCAAGAGTGAACGAGACATCGATTCACTGATCCACACTACCAGGCTATACAGCAATGACATTGGAATGTCATTCGGACTGGAGAAGTGTAGTCGGATGGTAACAAAGAGAGGGAAGGTAGTCAGAACTGAGGGGATTGAACTACCAGAAGGCAACATTGCAGACATAGAGGACAGGTACAAGTACCTGGGGATCCCGCAGGCGAATGGGAACCATGAAGAGGCCGCTAGAAAAGCTGCAACCACCAAGTACCTGCAGAGGGTCAGGCAAGTCCTGAGGAGTCAGCTGAATGGTAAGAACAAGATCCGGGCCATCAACACGTACGCCCTGCCCGTGATCAGGTACCCTGCTGGGGTAATAGGCTGGCCAAAGGAGGAAATAGAAGCCACTGACATAAAGACAAGAAAGCTCCTTACCATGCATGGAGGGTTTCACCCCAAGTCCAGCACCCTGAGGCTGTACGCTAAGCGCAAGGAAGGGGGCCGGGGACTGGTGAGTGTCAGCACCACAGTCCAGGATGAGACAACGAACATCCAAGAATACATTGGGAAGATGGCCCCAACTGACCGAGTGCTCAGTGAATACCTCAGGCAGCAGAAACCCAAGAAAGAGGAGGGAGACGAGGAACCATCATGGAAGGACAGGCCCCTGCACGGTATATACCACCGGCAGATAGAGGAGGTGGCTGATATCCAGAAATCCTACCAGTGGCTGGACAAAGCTGGACTGAAAGACAGCACAGAGGCACTAATCATGGCAGCACAAGAACAAGCTCTGAGCACAAGATCCATAGAGGCTGGGGTCTATCACACTAGGCAAGACCCCAGGTGCAGGCTGTGTAAAGATGCCCCAGAGACAATCCAGCACATAACAGCAGGGTGCAAGATGCTAGCAGGCAAGGCATACATGGAACGCCATAACCAAGTGGCCGGCATAGTGTACAGGAACATCTGTGCCGAGTATAATCTGGAAGTCCCGAGGTCAAAATGGGAGATGCCCCCAAGGGTGGTGGAGAATGACCGAGCTAAGATCCTGTGGGACTTCCAGATACAGACGGACAAAATGGTGGTGGCTAACCAACCGGACATAGTGGTGGTAGACAAACAGAAGAAGACGGCCGTAGTGATCGATGTAGCGGTTCCGAATGACAGCAATATCAGGAAGAAGGAACACGAGAAGCTGGAGAAATACCAAGGGCTCAGAGAAGAGCTCGAGAGGATGTGGAGGGTGAAGGTAACGGTGGTCCCCGTGGTAATCGGAGCACTAGGTGCGGTGACTCCCAAGCTAGGCGAGTGGCTCCAGCAGATCCCGGGAATAACATCGGAGATCTCTGTCCAGAAGAGCGCAGTCCTGGGAACAGCTAAGATACTGCGCAGGACCCTCAAGCTCCCAGGCCTAATATATATATATATATATGTCCATTTAATATGCCCATTTCACTTTTCCATTGCTAAACTGTAACATCTACAGTTACCGGTAGCAGTTTTAGAAAGATATAAAATTAGTATTTAGCAGAATTGAGTTTAGCTTATCGGTGTGCCCCTCCACAACAGTCCCAATTTCCCTTTGGGGTAAATTAAATTCCCACCCCTGCTCTTGACTGAAGGTGGCACTTGGTTTTTCCACTTTATGCAAAGAATGGATCAAATTGCTAAAACTGTATTCATGAAGCTCTGACTGGGGTTTATCCCAGCTAACAAAAAAAGAAAAAGAAAAAAAGAAAGAAAACCCTTGGCTGTGCTAAACTTGCTTTGCAGTCTGGTGTGGTGACAAGAAATATTTATATCAAAACTTGAATTACCTCCAGCTCTGATACATTGTTATCAAATTTAGCTTCCATAAACACTCGTGTGCAGAGATTTCTGCCAAACTGGCTGAACCCTTTTCATCTTCTTCTCTCTAAACATCAGACCATGTGTCCCGTGTGTGGGCGCTGAGACACCTGTAATGGATCACAACAATTTACATATCACAGCTCACTTCAAGCTGCTCCTTGCTGTCTAAAAATAAATAACTCCAAGCTATGGTGGTGATGGAAATTAATATCAGGCCTAAATATAAACATATAAATTGGGGCAGGGTATAGGGGAGAGGCAGATCATGCGTGCACGGGGAGGCCTCCCAGATCCTGTGTTTAGAAAGAGAAAAACGTGCCGTACCTTGTCCGTCTGAGCTTCATGCTCAAATGAGGACTTACCATAAATATTTCCGACAACAGAAATGGGAGAATGTTATCAAACGCAAAGGTTGAATGCACACACATGGCACACGCATGTTCAAAATACATGGGTCTTTAATGTGGCATGTACAGTCTTAAAAATAAATAAAGACAAGCTTTAAAATGTTACATGTCACAGCTATGCTTTCCTCCACTGGGACACTTTGACTGTTTATCTAAAAATAACAGTCTTCACAATTCGCACGGCAATAGTAGCCAAGCTCACACGGGAAACATTTTTCTTCTGTTTTCCTCACAGAAATGATCACAAATCTTAAACCCACAGAATCTGTGATCTAAACATTTTAGGGAGTTGTTCTAAATGTTGAACAACCCAGAGGACATTTTAGATTCTTTCAGCTAATTGTTTTGGTTTCACCTCGTCTTCACTCTCACTTTGCTTATCAATTTCCAGCAGCTGAGCATGTTTGGTAAATTCAGCATATACAGTAGTATACCTACCCAGCTCCAAAAAGAGTTAGCATTATACTTTTTAAAAGAGAAAGTGTGCACACAATGTCTCACTTCATGCTTGCTCTTCACCAACCTTTGGTGTCACTTTGTCATCACTCGTGTTGTTGTTATTGTCTTATTTGTTACGATTTAGGGTCTGTGAGCATAAGCAGAGGTTTTTGCTCAGGTAGTAACTGTGACCTCTTTTTCAGAGGCTTCTCTAACATTTAATGGTTGTAAAATATGTCAAACTTTTTGATAAGGGGTTGCACTGAGGATTTTGGACGATGGTGTTTAAGTGTTGTCACTGCCCAGGATTCGTGGACACAGATTCTTGTTCACTTAGCCGCTGTTTACAGTTTAAAAGTCTCCATCAGAACAAACACTTCTAACTGTACTTTGCTCCTCATTGTCTTTGAAAAGCAAGAGCTGATAAAACAGTTAATGCCCTTTTATCTTTAAGTTTGGTATAGTATTCTGTCTTAATCTATTTTGTGTTTTATTTACTATATGGGGAAAAGTCCTGTCAGCCCTGTGCTGAGAGGGCTGTGGTCATCAATCCATCCTGTTCTAATAAAGCCAAATTTCCGGAAGACTTTTAGATGTGTTCAGTTTTATTCATATAGCACCACTGTCAACAAATCTTTTATCAAGGCACGTCATATTGTAAGGTAAAGACCCTACAGTGTTAATCTAGGACAAATGTTCACTCTGATTCATTGATGAAGCGAATGCAAGTCAGTAATCAAAGGAGAGTTTTTAGCCATAACTAACTACATATGTATAGTATATCATGAGTGGACAGACATGGATGTAAAGCACACCTTAACTGTTTGGCTGAGCCAAAACAAGCACAGCAGTGGTCTGGATATTGTTAAATGTGCAAATATTGTTTCACTTTTTTGTATGTCAGGTGTCATGTTTGAAGAAAGCACTTTGAAGCCACTTGAATGTATATGAACACATTTACATGAGCACAAACTGACAAAAAGGTTATGCTGTCATTATGTTTTAGTATAGTTTATGAGTTGCGGACAATAAAAGAATATTAAAAATCAAATGTATCAATGCTCTTGTGTACTACTTGTGCACAGATAGTTTTAAGTCGTTTTGGGGGCATAAAGTGTAGGAAATACACGTGTAAAAGTTCAGGTATCCCTTTAACAAGGCTTTTTCTATTGCTTGTGCCTTGATGTGGTAGAGATATCTCATTATAATTAAAAAAGAGAAAGCTTTTAATCACTGTAAAATCTGAAATTTCTATAGTTGTGAAATAACAGGAAGATTTCTATCATTTAATCATTTATTTATTACTTTGGTATAATTTAAATAGCTGTGAGGAAGGTCTTTATCAGCAGAGGAAAATGCAAAACTTATAAAACACAGTTAAATGTCCAACATTTGTGTTCTCCCTCACATTTTCCTTTGGGCCGGATTAGTCCTTGCTTGGCCCCTGGGCCTTACACCCCTGCACACACACACCTTTTTTTTTTCTTGCTGTGCACCAACCAACTGATGTTATTTTAGCCAAAGGGACTAGTTTTTATTTGCCACTATTTTTCAGCATTTATCTCATTTTCACAATAAACACTTAAACAGTGAACTTGCAAACTAATCCTATGAAGACTAAGAGGAAAAAACAAAAAGGTCTTGGCACATGCTATTTTAAGACTTATTTCCTGCCACTAGAGGGAGACAACACTACATATTTGTTACCTTTCTTGATCGCTGTACTGGACTGTATGACAGCCCTCTGTCATATTACACATAATCATTGTTAGGGTGATGGAAGACATGTCCTAACAAGCCAGGTTTAGAGGAGTATTAGGTATTAAAGCAACATACTGTGATAATCTGTTTATTGGAGGCTGGATTTTATTACTCTGTAATGTTCTGTAATGTTCAATAACTGGTATTGTAACTGGTATGTGGCTTCCTGCTGTCATTCTGTTGTGTCATGAATTGATGTGCACAACAGTTCATGTTCAATAACTGGTATTGTATATATTCTATATTACATACAACACTTCGGTGTAAGCAAAACAATTGTCAAAAATTGAAAGTGAGGAGATAAGAGCTAAGATGGTTATCGTTAGCAAGAGTTTGGATGTTTGTTTGTTTTTTTATGTACAAAGGCAAAGTAAGTAAGTAAAAGTAAAGTAAAATCTATTTATATAGCACGCTTCACAGATAAAAATCACAAAGTGATTCACAATACAGAGAATGAAAATGAATAAGAATGAAAATATAAGAAATAACAATGTAAAACAACATAAAAACAACTAATTAGTTGACAACTTGTGTATATAAAAATGTCTTTAGCTGCTTTTTAAAAGAAACAATGGAGTCAGTGCAGTGTGAAAACAGTGGAAGAGAATTCCACAACCGTGGTGCCACTGCCTGAAAGGCCCGATCACCACGAGCTAGCAGACTCTGACCTGATGACCTTAGAGCTCGGGAAGATGAATGAGGTTTCAGCAGGTCAGACATATACTGAGGAGCCTGACCATGTAGGGCCCGAAAGGTTAAAACTAAAATTTATGTAATCAGCAAACAGCTTCATGTAATGTCAGTGTAGGTTCTCAGTCATCCAGGTCACAGTAGTCTAAGAGCATGAAAAAAACAACAACTGGACTCCTCTATGTTTCACCTGGTTCAGAAGGCTTCTTCTCTTCTAAGACCAAATGGTGCAGAGTCCCGTGTATTTAAACGCTAGTGGGGATGGTCACTTAAGAGGGTCTTTAACCCACTATTCAAAGTCTAGTTGCTTTCTTTTCAAAGCTCCTTAGACAACTTCATGTGATCTTCAACTGTACTTATTTGATTATTCTGATTTTTAATTATAATGTGATAAGACATTATTTTACCATTAAAGGCTCTGTCTTTATTTCCACGTGTTGTATTTTGTCCCCATTTATCCTTTGTCAGGCATCCAATAGCTTCACATCAGTGTTTGTAATCATTTTCAAGTAATGGTTTTACCTGTGTAAAATTATTACTTGAAACAGTAAAGAAAGAAAAAAAAAGCCACCTCTTTCCTATTGGTGGAAAAATGTACCATGTTGAGCAATAAAAAAAATGGCAACACGTGAGATTTGGTTGTTTAGGAAGAGGGGAAAGTTTTGGGAGTGATGGCAGTGAGAGAGAGTTTTGAGATGTGAAAGATTTGTGACGTTTAGCGTGGAGCTTATAGTTAGTGTGTTGTGTGTTCGTTGCTTTGTTTTGAGTGTCGGTGAGGGTACTAATGAATGTCACAAAAGCAGATTGCAATGTAAACACTGTCTCCAAATGGAAAACTGGATCCCTGTGGAGTTCTCTTCTGTCTTGTGGCGGACAAACTATTTTTTTATTTTTTTATTTTTTTACAGGCACAAATAATTTGTGTGGCATCTTATTGTGACACTTGATCGTTCTCTCATTTTAGCTATCGTAGTACTTTTTAATGGTTGTCCAAAAAAACCCCACTACATGCACTGGCTGCATTTTTAGATAAATAGTTGTATATAACTTTATTGTTTACAAAGTTTGTGCACAAGTTTTCAAAATTTACAATTTATATTTGCATTTCAAGTTATGAAAATAATTCACTAAACGTGTCTGTGGTACTACTAACTACTACTCGGATTTTTTGTTTTTCTGTGATTTCAGATCAGTTGTGTTAATACACTGCGCAGGTGACCAAAAATTACACAAGCAGCTCATAATTGCATAATTGGGAATGTAATGGCAGAAGCCTGCAGGCCTTGAATATTTTCAACATGCTAATGGGAGTATGTTGAGCACAAAGTAAACAAAAACAACAACAACAACTTCTCTGATCTTATCAATTAAACGGCCTCCTTCGCTGTCACCTCATGATTCGCTGATTGAACAATCACGTTTCTCAGTTGGGTATAAGAAGAGCTGCTTGCAGTCGTAGCTGTGTGTGCAGTTTGGACCTGAGCAGCATCCTGCTGGCACAGCTGGCTGTGGTCCGTATCATCAAAGTCATGTTTAAAATATGTTGAATGACAGAGCTGCCACAGTGAAGAGGCATTTTTAGTAATAACATCACCGTCATGCATTTAGGATGTCAAACTGTTTCACAGTTTAAGGTTTTTATAATAAAACAGAGATGCCCTGACGATGATACCAATGGTTGATTTTCATTGTTATACAAGACTTCCACCTGGTGGTGAAAGAGTTTCAATGAGTTCTTTGACTTTTTTGGCTTTTTCTGACGACGCATCTCCCCACACACAGCTTTAATGTCAAATCAGGCTAACAACCTAATTGTTAACCTTAGTATAGAGACGTCTTCATCTCTGTACTAAAGTACAGACACAAACTTGTATTGCTGTTGTCTCAATCACAGGAAGAAAGCTGACTATAACTCATTCATTTAAGAAGAACCATTAAGTTTATTCCTACAAGAAAGTTACAGCCGTGTAATCAAATAGGCTTTGATAAGATAAGATAAGATAAGATAAGATAAGATAAGATAAGAGGTAATCTATCTTCAATGTGGTTTTACATAAATGGGCTTCTTGTTGCACCAATCTCCATAAAGTGAGGCGTCATACTAAGAATAGTTGTCTTGCTCTGATTTGTCCATGTTGTGGCTGCTTTGATCATTGCCAGAGCCCAGGTACAGTTCTCCTCACAAAGTCCCCACATCTTTCACCCAGCACAAACAGCACCTGGCATGTAATGTACAAAAATGTAATGTACAAAAGCAGCAAGCTGTCAAAATTCAATAAAACTTTACCGTTGTATACTCCTGGATGAATTGTAGTATTTAAAAAACTCGTATATATCCAAAAGCTGATGAAACAATTTCCCAGCAGCAGCTCTGAGTGAATAAATGACTGTTTACAGACTTAACGTGTCTGTATTTGTCAGTTCATCAATGAAAATATGAATAACGAATTTAAAAATATTCCAGCTGATGACAGGAGCTGACGAGTAGCCTAATTTACACCGACAAGTTGAATCAGCTGACACTTGCACCAAAGATCACAAAAAACTATCAGCTTCATTTATCACAAAGTCCTACTTTGTGATTCTCTGAGACAGTTTGAAAAGCAGCCTCTAAGAAGGCATCCACACAGTGATCTTTCTGTGCTGATAGAAGAAATGTTAGTTTAAAGAGTCTTCACATTACAACCCAAAAAAGAAAATAACAGAACTATTTCTGAATGAAATAAGCCTGTTGTTGGGCAGCATCTTTCATTTTTTGACTACTAAGTAGTGATGTGACGTTCTGTATCGAGGCTTCGAAGCTTGTGTCGAGTAATGGAGGGGGCGTTTCCGCGATGCGCGTATCGAGGCTTGCTTCATTTATGGGAAGAGCTGAAAATGATGACGTCCGAAGCCTCGCTGCCCGGCTGTACCACGTGACTGGTTCATGAAGTGGTTCGAACTTTGCCGCGAGCTATGACAGCGATATAAACCCCTCAGACTTCATTCAAAATGTGGGTGTTTGATGGAGAGTTGCGGTTAGTGAGAGTTTGGAGGTTTAGAGAGAAAGTCAGGAGAGAATGGAGCCAGCTAAGAAGAGGAGGATGTCCTCCGCTGTGTGGGAACATTTTGATCTTATATCTCCCAACAAGGTATGTAAATTTCCACAGAAGATGTATTTTCATAATACTGATGGTGCAATACAATTTATGTTAAGCTGTCTGTACTTTTGTACAAGGTGAAGTGTTTGCTATGTGCCAGGGAGCTGGGATATAACAACAACACCTCATCCATGCTTAGGCACTACAGAGCTTTGCATGAGAATAAGGGGAACACCGATTGTGGAGCAAGACCAGGTGAGCCATCAAATGTCATGATAATATAGCATGCAGTAATGTTACTAAATGATATAACAATATTATACAACTGTAATAAGTTACGTGTGTGATATTTATATTTGTGCTTTGTCTTTATTGTCTTTCCTCAGGAGAACAATCTCCAATAGATGAAGACCTGGTTAGCATGGTGATTGAGGACTCCCAGCCATTTAGCATTGTGGAGGACAAAGGATTCAAAAGATTTGTGAAATCATTAAATCCTAACTATGTTCTCCCCACTAAAAGGTCATAAAAGCAGTGAAAATTTAGTTTTTACAGAATAAAATGTGAACAGGCAGGACTGAGGCTCAAAGCCTCAGTGTGTAGCTGTCCATACCTCAACGTTACAAAAGCACAACCACTGTCCACACCCCCAACCACACCTCACAGTAAATGATCATTTCCATTTTAAGCATTTCCAAATAATCATTTTCCATACTGCCAGTATAAATATACACAGTATGCTGCCATCACTACAATATACATGTTTTACACACTCCTTTAGTTGTTGACATTTACAGGCTGTGTGCAAAAGGCCACACTCTTCAAATTCATGCCAACTAATATTTTTACGTCCAGTAGGTGTCCTACTAGAGCAAATGAAGCTTCAAGAAGCTTTGCACTGGGGTGAACCAATTGGATGAAAAGCTTCAGTGCTTCATGAAGCTTCATCTGCCCATCACTACTACTAAGAGTTTAAAACTAAAGACGACTTGAATAATTTTGACTCACGTAATGAAAAGAGAGGTTTGTTTTACTTACCCTGAAGGCTCTGAGGACTGCTAATGGGTCATCAGCTGTGAGTCTCTGCAGGAGTGCTGGCCAGCAGTGATGAGCCACAGGCAGCAGTTCATTTTCCCTGTCATTCAGCACCTGAACGCACAACTCCAGCACGTCCAGTACCTAAGGACAAAGAAACACAACACACCTAACAATTATCTCTGTTTTGATCCTGATTATATGTGAGCTGAAACTAATTATTGAGGTCTTCATTGAGAGCCCAAACTCCTGAGCAGGCACGACTTCAGCACAGACTTATTTCTGTTTCACTCCTGGACCAGACTGAATGTTTTTCCTTGATGAGCATTACACCACTGAACAGTCCTCCACACAGTTCTGACAGGATGAATTGTACCAACGCTGGCGGTCCTACCTTCACAAGAATGATTATTTTTGTTATTAGTCCAACAGTTGACTCTACATAAAACTACTGATACAGTACCTTGAGTCGGAGCCTGAGGCTGGGATCAGACAGCAGATGAATGCAGCGCTCCATAACATCCTTAGTGATGCTGAGGTGGGAGGGAAGCTCTGCTTTCACATCAGGACTACCAGTATCTTCAACATCCTCACACTCAAGGGGAAGGACCTCTGCAATGGAGCACATGTACAGTTAGACCGCCAGTTTAGCAGTGAGGTTCAGATTTCTATGACTCTTAATTACAATGATCCATCTCCTCTACACTCTGAATCTAAAATAGGGCTGCCGCAAACGATTATTTTGATAGTCGACTAGTCACCGATTATTTTTGCGATTAGTCGACTAATCAGATCATGCATCCATTGGACGTAAAACGTACAGCTTATTCCACCAGCATGCATCTGCTCTTATATAACTATCTTTAGCTTACAGCTTTAAGTGTTTAAGGTCTGTGCTAACTAAAAATAAAGACAAGATGATAGTTTATTAAATTTTAATGAAATTTGCAGATTGTTTCGGTGAAGTTTAATAAACTCAGCCGTCTGCTCCTTGCTATCTAAAATATAACAGGACACTGGAGTATATTCTCGAGCATCTCACACTTCTGATAATCAGTTGTCTGCTTGACGTTTATTCAGCTGTGTAAAAACTATAACTTTAATCTCAGCCAAACCGATTTACTCAGGAATAAATAAAATTATCAAAAAAAGCCAAACAATAACATGTTTAAGTTATCTAAGTGACTTATATATCATGTTTAACCTGAGTAGCGAAAGGGTTTGAAAACGATTTGCAGGAGTCCGGTGTTCTCACAGGCTCTAGGCTGTAGTGATGTGCGGATCAATCCTGAAATATCGATTCCTCCGATACCAGTCATTTATGTTCTAGAATCGATTCTCACATTAAAATATCGATATTTTTTAGTAATTTAGGGTAAATTTGTAGTTTATCATTAACAGCAACACAGTGGAAAGAAACTATAACATTCGGATTGTCTACATTCAAAGGAACTACTTCCTCTTCCGCCTTTCATAGTCATGTGCGAAATACGGCTGTATAAATGTCTCGCAGCCCCTTGGCGCGCGCACTCACAACAATGGCAGAGCGTAATTGTGCGGACGTATTTTACCTCCACAAACAGCTGAGACATGGTTTGCAATACATGTGGCAAAAAAGTGCTCCAACAGTGAGGTGTGGTGGCTATACTTTCCCAACCTTGAGACCTCAGAATTAGGGAGACATTCAAAAGGGCTGTTGGGGGGGTGATAAATACATTTTACAGGGTTTATTTATCGGATAAAATACGTTAAATGTCACCGTTATTATTAGCCGGCCCGGAAACAGCGGGGGTGTCGAAATTCAGAGGCTGCTTCCACCTGAGGACCCGCCCTTCGCGGTCTAAAGAAAGCCGGGTAGTACGTCATGAGTTCCCTCGGTGGAGTGAAACTGCCGTCTGCTCCTTGCTATCTAAAATATAACCGGGCGCTGGCGTAAACTCTCGACCGTCTCACACTTTGTTTAATTAGTTTTCTGTTTGATGTTTATTCAGCTGTGTGAAAACCCCGGAGGAACCCTCCCGAGGGATTAATAAAGTTAAATTTAATTTGATCTAATCTAATAACTTTAATCTCAGCCAAACCGATTTACTCACGAACAAATAAAACACTGAAAAAGCCAAACAATAACATTTTTAAGTTATCAAAGTGACTTATATATCATGTTTAACCCGAGTGGTGAAAGATCGCGGGGGTTTGAAGACGATGTGTCGATCGGCTCAGATATTTGAAGTTTACACAGCTACATTCTCACCTGAAAATATGTTAAAAGTTTTGTTTTTGTTTTTTGCGACCCAGAAAGAGAAATAAGAGTAATATTAAAACTAAGTTGCTGCCGCCATTGTTGTAAACTGGAATTGGCTGGGCCGTGCTATGAATTCTGCAATATGGTTTTTCAATGTTGTTGTCCAGGTGGAAATTTGGGAGAATGGTGGCTCCGGGATTCTCCCGGAAAAATCGGGAGGGTTGGCATGTATGGTTGTGGCAACATCACTAACCTTGTCAAACACCTCAGAGTAAATCATATCACAGAATATGAGGCGCGTATGTTGAGACGAACTGAAGAGGAGGAGGGGACAGGTGCTGCTAGGGCGAGACAGACCTCTCTCATGGAGTCCTTTAGTGCTGCAGGCAGGCAAGGTGTTCAAATAGCGCACAACTTCAGTTTTTTTTATTTCTACATGATAATTCTGCATTATTAAGTGATAAGAACAAGTAATCTGATATCCTGTAATCATTATGATGCTATAATTTGAGATACAATAAATAAAATACGTTTTTGTATAAAGTATCGGTATCGGATCAGTATCGTCGATACCACCCTGAATATTACTTGGTATTGGATCGGAAAGGAAATCAGTGGTATCGCACATCACTACTAGGCTGTATCCCAATTCAGGGTCTGCAGCCTTAAAGGCCGCATTTTAAGGCCGATTACGTCACCGCGACGCGACGAAGGCTGTCCCAATTCGAAGGCTGCTCGAAATGCGGCCCTCAAATGCGTCCTTCATTTCCCTGAATTTTAAGGACGTGGCGGTGTAGACTTCGTTGGCCCAACATATCCCAGAATGCATAGCGCGGCGGTGGGTGTGGATAATTTTGCCGAAAAAAACAGCGGATGAGGGGCGCCTGAAGAGTAAACTTTAAGTACTGAATATTATGTCACTTATTTATGTGCAAATGTTTAATAACGAAGAACATTAAAACATTACTGTTGGCCACATGTCGGCAAAGTTATGTGACATTAGTGACGTTTGTACTAACTTGGTTTTAAAGCCTTTACTTTAAAATATACGCCGTTCAATAGCTGAGCTTAATCTTACAGAGAATGATCAAAGCTCATGTAGAAACAAACAAACAAATGAACAAAAGATTTTCTCCTTCATTTCTGTCAAACAAAGCTGTATGAAACGTTTCCAGCTGTTAGTATCATGGTTGCTAGGAAACCTGGGCTAGACCGTCCCATTTCACAAGCCTCGCACTTCCGGCCTTAGCAGTCTTTAAGTACGCGGCCCTTGAGGATCGTTGAGGCTGCGTACTTTGGCTGCAGACCCTGAATTGGGATACAGCCCTAGTGAGCCTTGCCCCCAGTTAGCTATCGAACTAGTGGGTAACAGACGTCTCCGAAAACGTGTGGTGTCTTGATAAACTGAGCAAATATTTGAGGTTTACACAGCTACATTCTCGCCTGAAAATATTTTAATCGTTTATTTTGTGACCCAGAAAGAATAATAAGAGTAATATTAAAACTAACTAGCTGCCGCCATTGTTGTAAACTGAGCTGCGCTGCGCTATGAATTCTGGGATACAGCTTCTTCTTCTTTGGGGTTTAACGGCAGCTGGCATCCTTGTACATACAGTGCTGCCATCTTCTATTTCAGTCCGTTATTACACTCTTAAATCCTACTACTTATTCCTGAGTCTTTTGTGATGCTTCAAACGAGGCGTCGACTATTAAATCAGTCGTCGACGATTTTGATAGTCGACGTAATCGTGACTAGTCGACTAATCGTGGCAGCCCTAATCTAAAATAATCACCACTACAACATATAGCTTATATTCCACTGGCCCTTAGACAGACCTATTACCTTGGTCTTCAGTGTTATAATCATCCTCTATTCCAATGCCCTCTGTCAGTTCTTTCTGTTTGCGGTAATTCAGCAGGAATTGGTGAATGCTGAGGTCTTCCTGGTCACTGGAGCTCTACCTGGAGCTGGCAGACGTACTGGTACTGCTACAATTGGAAGGAAACCACCTCGCTAAAGGAAAAACAAGACAACAATATCAAAATAGGTTTGATTACAATAAAATAAGTCAGTTAATCAAAATCAGTGTGACACAGACGCTGATTTTTTTGAGAAGAGCCCATTAGTGACATTTAATTCCATATTTTTACCGTGAGGGCTTGTAAAACTGCAAAAACTGCCAACACCTATAGTGCCGCTGTCTAAATATTATTATGAATATGAATTCTACAAGAGAAAACGACTGAGCATTTAAACCATCACAATGTATTAAATGTTTCCAGAGATACTGATAATTTGATAACGAGCAAAGTTATTTCTCCTCAAAAAAGTGGGATCAACCAGTACATATAATATTCATCCTGCTACATTTAGAAAGTGGCAACAACAGTAAACATGAGTAACTTCACCGTGTGTCTATCCGGTCTTTAAGTGATGACGTGATCAATCCTACTTCTGGGCCCAAACTACTCTGCGTTTAATAAGGCTGTTGTGTTTTTAACATGTTTTAATGCTTTGTAACTTGTTCTATTTAATCTCAACAAGCCCCTTACAAAAAGTAAGCGATCACTGTCGGCCTCTCTCAGTTTTCTAGCACATCTGTGGCTGTGTACCATTCGTGGTGCGTTGGCTCCCTCTACTGGTATGCGCCTCATTCAAATGTCGCCACACATTTAAAATTGCAGGGTGTCTTTACCCTGTCATAGCTCCTAGATAGATTTCTTCAGAGACCTGAAAATCGCTGTGATTATTCACCATAGCCTGCTGAGTCTTACAGTGAAAGAACGATGTCAACGTATAGCATCGTTGGTTACTTTAATTATGTTTGGTTTTTTTTAATCAAATCCTCCAAAACAGGACCATTGTGACACAAAACCTCTCACACACTAACACAAACTCTTTATACAGATACAGAGCTTTACATGTATAAATAAGGCAGACAAAAATGCATAAAACACAAGCTATCCACAGACTGTCGGTGGACGCCATGTCACTTTATTTTGTTTTTATCTTGTTTCTTTTTGGTGTAGCCTCATTAAACAAAATGTTTATAAAAATGACCACTTTTATTATGAATTATTAGGAAATTAATAATTCATTATTAATTATTTATTATGAACACACCTGCCACCCTCAAGTAGAGGTGGCAGAGAAAGTGTCCGTGTGACTGAGTCCTGTCCCAGCTCTGCTTCAAGGTCTGTCGGTCCAGCTTGTTGAGGGCCTGAGAGCAAAGACGGATATCCTGGACCAGCTCTGACAAACTGTCCAGGTCTTGACTCTCACACACGCACACCTCGCCAAGGTAGCTACACTGCTGTCTGTCAGCCCATTTGCAGCCAGGCTGAGGTGGGTCAGAGAGCACTCGTCCTGCAAAAACACAAAAGTCTTAACCTGATTGCACAATTATATCTTTCGACAATAAATGACATTGCATGATTTTTGCATGCACACCTGTGACAGGACTTTGGCGAGGTGTTCCAGTGCCGGGTAATCAGCAGGCCCTCTGCAGACAGCTGACAGGTCCACGTGTGGGAGGCAGTGGAGGGGCAGTCTTTTTAACACCAGCTCAAAGCCGGTGGAGCCTAGGGGATTGAGGGACAGGCACACTGCTTTCAAATGGCCTGTGCCTGAACGTTCAGAAGATGTAAAGTTAGTTGCAGTTTTGCTTATGGGTGGGAGTTCAGTGAAGCTTAAGGCTTCAGTCAGCTGCTTGTTAGAGTCACCTGTGAGCGCGCTGGCTAGCAGCAGTCGATGCTGCTGAAGGAAACGAGCAGTGAGGCCGCAGGCCTGCAGAGACCGCTTGGCTAGCACAGGGCAGCAGGACAGCAGACAGGACAGAGACTCAGACATGCCGTCCCCCAGTGGGTTCATACTGAGGTCCAGCTCCTCCAGGCACTTTGAGTGGAAACGAGCAGAAAAAGCAAATGATCACGAGAGCCAATTCTCTCTGACAGATATCATTGATATGAATCAGGTTAGCTTGTTATTAAGATCTAAGGTAGTTATTAAGACCAGAGGTACTTAAATACAGGTTAGATGGTAAACCTGGAGCTGCCACTATTGGCTAGCTGAGGCCCTTACCGGGAATGCAGGTGCACTCTGTCCCTTTAAAGCATTTACAGCCTTCTCCAGGCCGTCCCCTGTAATGCAGTTGGCAGAAATGTCCAGCAGCTGCAGACGAGGCATGTGAGCGTTGTGGCAATCAGCTCAGGGAGAAGGTCGTCAGACATACGGTTTCCAGAAATTCGCAGCTCCGTGAGGCTGGCCTGAAGTTTTAGGGCACGGAGGAGCGGGCCGAGGGAAGAGGCGGCCAAACCGAGACACTTGGAGTCCTGACACGGAGGAACCCCGGTCCCGAACCTCATAGCCGGGAGACACGCTTGTTCTCATCTACAGGTAGAAAGAGATGGTACTTCATAACAGAATACAAAAATGCACTTGTGTGCGTTTTATAATGCATTACCTCTGTGTTGCTCACCCACTGCCAGACTTTGACAGGCCTTCTTGTATCGCTCAGGGAGAGGAGGGAGATCCGAGCAAACTTCAGCCAGAACCTGCAATACAAACCCATCAGTTATCCTGCACTGGTGCAGGAAAGTGAAGCCAAGGATTCAATCCCAAAAACTGTGATTCCTTCAGTGTCTTCTGGAAGCTGGCTCCAAAAGCAAGTCAGCATCCAGTCTGGTAATAGAAATGGTTCTAATCTTTACAGTTTCTCAGATTGTAGTTTCTCAGGCAGCTTAACATAATCAGCCCTTCACCTTCTTACCAGAATCATACAGTCTAAAACCTGCACGCCTCATCTGGGTAATGAAAGATGAAGTCATTGTGGAAGGACCTAGAACCTCCATTCCTTCTATCAGTGATTTAAAAAAGACCTCTGTGTCTATGAGAAAGTCTATTTTATGAATTTGGGCCATACTTTGCCTAAGAAAAGGAGTATGCTCACTGGCTGACATGCAAGCTGTTTCACAGTCATAGCCATCCTCTTGTCACTGTGGGTTTTTTTTAAAAAAAATCCAAGATAGCAACAGTGACAACATTTGTCTTAAACACTCGTGATCAGACTTCATCAACCAATCATGGTAGTCTTCAGCATCTTTTAAATTGTCTGTGGTCCAAGTATGGTCACTTCTGGCTCTCCTCAGTGTCACCTCACCTCTTCATTTGTGTGCAGGACGGCCAGTAGCTGGTCCTGCGGGGAGAGCAGAGCGCCTTCTTTCTGCAGAGAGAGACGAGGCAGGAGGCCACATTTCTGGTAGTAATGCTGAGCTGCCTGCTCACACAGCCACGACACAGAGCAGGAGTTGGCCTCACTGGGATGCAGAGCAATGACCGGCGATTAAACAGAAATTAAAAACAAAACAACAACAACAACAACAAAAAAACACTATACCAATCAGATTGGGATTTATTTTTATATACTGCTCAAACTTAAAAGTTTTCACCGACCTTTGTGGAACTGGGATCAGGAAGACGTCTTCCTGAACCCGGACCCTCATTCTGATTGGTGGAGGAAGTGACGTGGGCATAGGAGCAACCAAAGTTTGAGTTGGAGGCTAGAGTAAACAAAATAAAACATTCAAGCACTGTTAAAACATCTGTATTTAATGTCATCAACTCTTTGTAGAAAGACAAAGCAGAGTCTGTACTAGAGAAATCAGGAGACCTGACGAGGGCAGTATTACGCCTTTTATACCTCCAGCCTACCGTAAATTCAGTAGAAGAAGAATAGCAGCAATGGCGCCATTGAGAGATCCCATCGCGATCCTGAATTAAGTTTGAAGATGTTGGTTTGGCCGTGTCGGTTGTTGTTGCAATAATGTCTTCAGTTCAGAATCTTAGAGAGTTTATCAAGGAGAGATTAACTTCTGCTGCAGAAGAAATCTTCTCAGAGTTTGAAAAAACGATCGTCCGGTATGAGGAAGAGATCCGTCAGCTAAGACTGCTTGATATCAGACCCGGGATAAAGTCACACAATACAGGTGTGGAGGTGTGAGGGTTGCGGGATCATCGTGTGATTCACGTGGGCATGATCTAAATGCATTGAACTAGTAATACACCACAGTAAAGTGTATGAAGTTATATCTGTGCAGTGTTGAGAAGGTTACTTTTAAAATGTTTTCCACGAAAGATTACAGAATACATGGCCCAAATGGAGTTTGTAACTATTCCATTAAGTTACTCAATGTGAATAACGTATTCTGAATACTTTGGTCCGGATTACTTTATTACTTGCTTGTTACAACTACTTGAATGTACTATTGCTGTGTGAATTATTGCTATAACTGAAGGCTACTAGCCACCGAGCTAACATTGTTAGCTGGCTTTAGCTAAAGTTATTTCATAGACTAAAGACTGTTAGACTTGATTCATAGCATTAACATCCTGCTAGCTACAAACAATCATGTGCAGTTCTGAAAGCAATCTCAAGTAAATTTTTAAATCGTGATGTAAAATGAGTAACAGTAGGGTGGACATTAGGCAAGGCTGCAGTTTTTGCAGCGATCTCGTATAGAACACAATTTCTGTATCAGTAATAGGTTTTCTTTCTGTTTGCTTTCAGAACTGCACATAATTATTTGCAAGTAGCAGGTTGTAATGCAGCCTTCAGTAATAGTAATGAGTCACACAGCAATAGTACATCGAAGATTCTGAAGTGAGACATAACCTAGATAGCTACATAAACTAATACAAGGTAGTTGTAGTAGGCTTACGTTAGGGCTGTACAATCAATAAAGATGAGGCAGAACCTGGTAGCTCCAAACAGAAGGACCAGTCAAAACAAATTGAGGATGTTATTCCTAAATGAGGGGCTCCCCCTGTTGCATGGACATGGTTTGGTTATGAAAAGTCTGACACGGATCAGAAAACTGTACTATGGAAATTATGCCCAGACTGGTTCCCACCACGGACTCAAACACGACAAACCTCTTCGACCACCTACGCATGAATCATGTGAAAGTTTGTGGAGAGAGTTTATAGATGAGAAGCAAAAAAGAGCCATCAGGTGCTCAAAATAAACCTTAGACTCATACGTTAGAACAGGCTTTTCCCCCACGTGTAATAAATACTCAAAAAGAAAATGGCGGCCGTTACAACATATATCTAAAAATATATAGTGCATTGGTCAAAATACTCGACTCCAGGTACACGACACCCAGCTGAAAACACTTCATGAAAGTCAAGTTGCCCGATATTCACAGAATTTACAGAAAAAGCACTATTTTGTCATATATATCATTATCGGGACGAGAAACGTCTTATATTGGGATATGAGATTTTGGTCATGTCACACAGCCCTAGCTAATGTTAGTCTTTAAAAAAAGAATGTACTTCCAGATGTTTCTTTCGGGTGGAGTCTTTATAGTTGAGAGCAGCTCGGTTTCTGGGTCCATTGTATAACTGACGCCACCAACATTACCAAGAGACTTACACTAGAGCTTCTTGTTGCGTGTTTTGTTTGGGTTTCCGGTAATGCGTGAAATCAACAAAATTAGAGAGGGTATAGCCTGACATATGAAACAGGAAAAGACCATCGTGTAATCCATTTATTTAGAAGTAACTGTATTCTAATTATTACCAAATTATCGGTAACTATCGGCGGCACGGTGGTTAGCACTGTTGCCTCACAGCAAGAAAGTCCTGAGTTCAATTCCACCATCAGGCCGGGGTCTTTCTGTGTGGAGTTTGCATGTTCTCACCGTGTTTGCGTGGGTTCTCTCCGGGTACTCCGGCTTCCTCCCACCGTCCAAAGACATGCAGCTTGTGGGGATAGGTTAATTGGATAATCCAAATTGCCACTAGGTGTGAATGTGAGTGTGAATGGTTGTCTGTCCCTATGTGTTAGCCCTGCGACAGACTGGCGACCTGTCCAGGGTGTACCTCACCTTTCGCCCTATAACAGCTGGGATAGGCTCCAGCGCCCCCCGCGACCCTGAAAAGGATAAGCGAATGGATGGATGGATATCGGAATACAGTTACTCATGTTTTGTATTTTAAATGCATAACGCCGGTACATGTATGCCGTTACTCCCTAACACTGCATCTATGTAAACATACTTACGGCCACTTTGTTAACTACACCCGTTCAACTACTCTTTAATCCAAAATGTAATCAGCCAATCAGATGGCAGCAGTCCATGCATTTCAGCATATAGCGATCAGTGACGGTGATTGAAATCACTTTGATCATGGTGTGGGTGTTGGTGCCACATTGGCTGATCTGAGTATTTCAGAAACTGCTGATCTGTTTAAATTTCCAGCACAAACATCTGCATGATTTACAGAGAGTAGTCCAAAAAAGAGAAAATATGCAGTTCCCTTAAAATGACATTGAGTTCTCTGTACTCGGGTCTCCAGAGTTACCAGCTCTCAACCCAACAGAGCATCTTTGGAATGTAGTGGACCATGAGATTTGCATCATATTTATTAGTAAAATGTTAAAAGATTAGCATTAACAGCATATCTTACCTGCCGTCGTAAAATACTTTAAGCTTTCATGATCATATTCAGATCATGCTGCTGTTCATTTGTTTGTTTATTCACAGTGTGTGATGATCACTGGCAGTCACATCTAAAAATCAGACCCCAGACAGCTGTAAGGTTATCAACATCATCCAGTGAACAAATGACTATCAGTGAATGTTTCTGTGGCAACATAAAACGCAAGCTAAATTCTCAATAGGTGACCGTTTTCATCCTTCTTGAGCTTTCTTATCATCACATTAGTCACTATTTTCTTGTGTCCTTTTGTTGAACACGAAGGTCTGGATGATCAGCAGTTCTGTGACCATGAGAGGAGCTCCAGTCTCAACCAGGAGGACCCAGAGCCTCTACAGACTAAAGAGGAACAGGAGGAAATCTCCACCAATCAGGGAGGAGAGCAGCTTGCACTGAAGCAGGAGGATGAAGGGATTAATGTCTGGACCGGAGAACAGCTGGATTTGTTGTGGAAACCTGGATCACGGCTGACCAGATTTGGTATGTAAAAGTGTAATAAGCAGATTTCATAATATAGAAATGAATATGACTTATAACAAAATGTCACAAAGACACATGGCGTGCATTACCGCCTGGGATACTGCCTCACTGGAGACATGTTTTCTGTTTCAGATTTAAGTCATGTTAGCCCAGAACTGTACGCAGAATGTAGAAAAATGTTGAGACAATGAAAACTGTGGATTATTGGCCACAAGGACCAAGTTGGAGTAGTGAGCTGTACGCCTCATAAATGATGACTTTCTGCATGTAAACAGAATTCTTCTCTGTTCGCTGCATGAGAGAGAATATTTAAATATCGCTCACATATCTGAGAGACCTGCTCACAGTGTGACTTTTTTCTTGTGTGTTCTGTCCATCAAGACCTCCCACAGCAACATGATTGTAAGGAAAATGAGGATCTGGATGACCCGCAGGTCTGTAGCCAGGAAAGGAACTCCAGTCTGGACCAGCAGAACACAGAAACACTATAAAATAAAACTACAATATAAGACGAGAAACGTCTTATATTGGGATATGAGATTTTGGTCATGTCGCACAGCCCTAGCTAATGTTAGTCTTTAAAAAAAGAATGTACTTCCAGATGTTTCTTTCGGGTGGAGTCTTTATAGTTGAGAGCAGCTCGGTTTCTGGGTCCATTGTATAACTGACGCCACCAACATTACCAAGAGACTTACACTAGAGCTTCTTGTTGCGTGTTTTGTTTGGGTTTCCGGTAATGCGTGAAATCAACAAAATTAGAGAGGGTATAGCCTGACATATGAAACAGGAAAAGACCATCGTGTAATCCATTTATTTAGAAGTAACTGTATTCTAATTATTACCAAATTATCGGTAACTATCGGCGGCACGGTGGTTAGCACTGTTGCCTCACAGCAAGAAAGTCCTGAGTTCAATTCCACCATCAGGCCGGGGTCTTTCTGTGTGGAGTTTGCATGTTCTCACCGTGTTTGCGTGGGTTCTCTCCGGGTACTCCGGCTTCCTCCCACCGTCCAAAGACATGCAGCTTGTGGGGATAGGTTAATTGGATAATCCAAATTGCCACTAGGTGTGAATGTGAGTGTGAATGGTTGTCTGTCCCTATGTGTTAGCCCTGCGACAGACTGGCGACCTGTCCAGGGTGTACCTCACCTTTCGCCCTATAACAGCTGGGATAGGCTCCAGCGCCCCCCGCGACCCTGAAAAGGATAAGCGAATGGATGGATGGATATCGGAATACAGTTACTCATGTTTTGTATTTTAAATGCATAATGCCGGTACATGTATGCCGTTACTCCCTAACACTGCATCTATGTAAACATACTTACGGCCACTTTGTTAACTACACCCGTTCAACTACTCTTTAATCCAAAATGTAATCAGCCAATCAGATGGCAGCAGTCCATGCATTTCAGCATATAGCGATCAGTGACGGTGATTGAAATCACTTTGATCATGGTGTGGGTGTTGGTGCCACATTGGCTGATCTGAGTATTTCAGAAACTGCTGATCTGTTTAAATTTCCAGCACAAACATCTGCATGATTTACAGAGAGTAGTCCAAAAAAGAGAAAATATGCAGTTCCCTTAAAATGACATTGAGTTCTCTGTACTCGGGTCTCCAGAGTTACCAGCTCTCAACCCAACAGAGCATCTTTGGAATGTAGTGGACCATGAGATTTGCATCATATTTATTAGTAAAATGTTAAAAGATTAGCATTAACAGCATATCTTACCTGCCGTCGTAAAATACTTTAAGCTTTCATGATCATATTCAGATCATGCTGCTGTTCATTTGTTTGTTTATTCACAGTGTGTGATGATCACTGGCAGTCACATCTAAAAATCAGACCCCAGACAGCTGTAAGGTTATCAACATCATCCAGTGAACAAATGACTATCAGTGAATGTTTCTGTGGCAACATAAAACGCAAGCTAAATTCTCAATAGGTGACCGTTTTCATCCTTCTTGAGCTTTCTTATCATCACATTAGTCACTATTTTCTTGTGTCCTTTTGTTGAACACGAAGGTCTGGATGATCAGCAGTTCTGTGACCAGGAGAGGAGCTCCAGTCTCAACCAGGAGGACCCAGAGCCTCTACAGACTAAAGAGGAACAGGAGGAAATCTCCACCAATCAGGAAGGAGAGCAGCTTGCACTGAAGCAGGAGGATGAAGGGATTAATGTCTGGACCGGAGAACAGCTGGATTTGTTGTGGAAACCTGGATCACGGCTGACCAGATTTGGTATGTAAAAGTGTAATAAGCAGATTTCATAATATAGAAATGAATATGACTTATAACAAAATGTCACAAAGACACATGGCGTGCATTACCGCCTGGGATACTGCCTCACTGGAGACATGTTTTCTGTTTCAGATTTAAGTCATGTTAGCCCAGAACTGTACGCAGAATGTAGAAAAATGTTGAGACAATGAAAACTGTGGATTATTGGCCACAAGGACCAAGTTGGAGTAGTGAGCTGTACGCCTCATAAATGATGACTTTCTGCATGTAAACAGAATTCTTCTCTGTTCGCTGCATGAGAGAGAATATTTAAATATCGCTCACATATCTGAGAGACCTGCTCACAGTGTGACTTTTTTCTTGTGTGTTCTGTCCATCAAGACCTCCCACAGCAACATGATTGTAAGGAAAATGAGGATCTGGATGACCCGCAGGTCTGTAGCCAGGAAAGGAACTCCAGTCTGGACCAGCAGAACACAGAAACACTATAAAATAAAACTACAATATAAGACGAGAAACGTCTTATATTGGGATATGAGATTTTGGTCATGTCGCACAGCCCTAGCTAATGTTAGTCTTTAAAAAAAGAATGTACTTCCAGATGTTTCTTTCGGGTGGAGTCTTTATAGTTGAGAGCAGCTCGGTTTCTGGGTCCATTGTATAACTGACGCCACCAACATTACCAAGAGACTTACACTAGAGCTTCTTGTTGCGTGTTTTGTTTGGGTTTCCGGTAATGCGTGAAATCAACAAAATTAGAGAGGGTATAGCCTGACATATGAAACAGGAAAAGACCATCGTGTAATCCATTTATTTAGAAGTAACTGTATTCTAATTATTACCAAATTATCGGTAACTATCGGCGGCACGGTGGTTAGCACTGTTGCCTCACAGCAAGAAAGTCCTGAGTTCAATTCCACCATCAGGCCGGGGTCTTTCTGTGTGGAGTTTGCATGTTCTCACCGTGTTTGCGTGGGTTCTCTCCGGGTACTCCGGCTTCCTCCCACCGTCCAAAGACATGCAGCTTGTGGGGATAGGTTAATTGGATAATCCAAATTGCCACTAGGTGTGAATGTGAGTGTGAATGGTTGTCTGTCCCTATGTGTTAGCCCTGCGACAGACTGGCGACCTGTCCAGGGTGTACCTCACCTTTCGCCCTATAACAGCTGGGATAGGCTCCAGCGCCCCCCGCGACCCTGAAAAGGATAAGCGAATGGATGGATGGATATCGGAATACAGTTACTCATGTTTTGTATTTTAAATGCATAATGCCGGTACATGTATGCCGTTACTCCCTAACACTGCATCTATGTAAACATACTTACGGCCACTTTGTTAACTACACCCGTTCAACTACTCTTTAATCCAAAATGTAATCAGCCAATCAGATGGCAGCAGTCCATGCATTTCAGCATATAGCGATCAGTGACGGTGATTGAAATCACTTTGATCATGGTGTGGGTGTTGGTGCCACATTGGCTGATCTGAGTATTTCAGAAACTGCTGATCTGTTTAAATTTCCAGCACAAACATCTGCATGATTTACAGAGAGTAGTCCAAAAAAGAGAAAATATGCAGTTCCCTTAAAATGACATTGAGTTCTCTGTACTCGGGTCTCCAGAGTTACCAGCTCTCAACCCAACAGAGCATCTTTGGAATGTAGTGGACCATGAGATTTGCATCATATTTATTAGTAAAATGTTAAAAGATTAGCATTAACAGCATATCTTACCTGCCGTCGTAAAATACTTTAAGCTTTCATGATCATATTCAGATCATGCTGCTGTTCATTTGTTTGTTTATTCACAGTGTGTGATGATCACTGGCAGTCACATCTAAAAATCAGACCCCAGACAGCTGTAAGGTTATCAACATCATCCAGTGAACAAATGACTATCAGTGAATGTTTCTGTGGCAACATAAAACGCAAGCTAAATTCTCAATAGGTGACCGTTTTCATCCTTCTTGAGCTTTCTTATCATCACATTAGTCACTATTTTCTTGTGTCCTTTTGTTGAACACGAAGGTCTGGATGATCAGCAGTTCTGTGACCAGGAGAGGAGCTCCAGTCTCAACCAGGAGGACCCAGAGCCTCTACAGACTAAAGAGGAACAGGAGGAAATCTCCACCAATCAGGAAGGAGAGCAGCTTGCACTGAAGCAGGAGGATGAAGGGATTAATGTCTGGACCGGAGAACAGCTGGATTTGTTGTGGAAACCTGGATCACGGCTGACCAGATTTGGTATGTAAAAGTGTAATAAGCAGATTTCATAATATAGAAATGAATATGACTTATAACAAAATGTCACAAAGACACATGGCGTGCATTACCGCCTGGGATACTGCCTCACTGGAGACATGTTTTCTGTTTCAGATTTAAGTCATGTTAGCCCAGAACTGTACGCAGAATGTAGAAAAATGTTGAGACAATGAAAACTGTGGATTATTGGCCACAAGGACCAAGTTGGAGTAGTGAGCTGTACGCCTCATAAATGATGACTTTCTGCATGTAAACAGAATTCTTCTCTGTTCGCTGCATGAGAGAGAATATTTAAATATCGCTCACATATCTGAGAGGCCTGCTCACAGTGTGACTTTTTTCTTGTGTGTTCTGTCCATCAAGATCTCCCACAGCAACATGATTGTAAGGAAAATGAGGATCTGGATGACCCGCAGGTCTGTAGCCAGGAAAGGAACTCCAGTCTGGACCAGCAGAACACAGATCCTCCACAGACTAAAGAGGAACAGGAGGAAATCTCCACCAATCAGGAAGGAGAGCAGCTTGCACTGAAGCAGGAAACCAAAGGCATCATCATCTGGACCGGGCAGGAGCTGGGCATCATGTGGAACCCTGAAGTAAAGTTGCACAGAATAGGTATGCAAAACTTTAATAGATAGATTCAGTTTTGTATTAAGAAATCTAACTCATGTTGGGTCCTAATCAGACCTCCAATATACTTTATAGAGGCACATGAAGAATTTAAAGACCGACTGCAATAAGGAAACTGACGTAATATTCTAAGAGCCAAAATGTCTAGCCCTCCCAGTGTCGCCCCTGTCAGGACTGTCTTATGTTGAAAATAATTGAGTACAAGAGAGAGGAAGACACCCTACAATGAGTTGAAACGTCAGCTTGTTATTTATTCCTCCATATTCATATTTGTCATTCATATGGTCACTTTGTTTGTCCCTCCAAATTGCAGTCGTCACTCCTTCGCCTGTGCTGCGCCCCTGCACCTGCAGGCACACTTACAGTGAATATCAAATTTAATAACAGGAAATTAACTAGGCATGTACTTTTCTTTCTTTTTTTGGCCACATTTTTCAAGTGACCTATATTTGACAACAGCATATAAAAAAATAAAACAAAAAAAAGAACTTTAAATTATGTTTTTGGTGTGCCATCTCAATGTTTTCAGTGGCCCCCATATGGCCACCCATATGAAAAAATTCTGGAGCCGCCCCTGTACATTATGACTGAGTACATCCACTAAACCTTTTGTGGATAACATAACAATCCCCATGAGGACTGAACGATCAATTTAAAAATAAAATATATCGATTTGAAACTAAGCTTTTAGCAAACCACACAACACTATGATAGGTGTGTCCTTGTGCCATGTGTTTCTGGGTCTTTCTTCTTCTTTCCCTTTGGATTCCAGCACAAGGCCTGTGTAGTGATGTTATTGGTGGACTTCCTGATTGTGTGGCCAATCCAGCACCACTTTCTCTCAGAACTGTATTGCTATTGGTTTCTGGTTTGTACTTGTCCACAGTTTGTAATCCTCTCTGGCCACTGGATACGGAGGATTTGTTTTAAGCAGCTGCTGATGAATGTCTGCAACATACAAAGCGCTGTCTTTGCTTCATGTTTACGAGCTATAGAGAAGTATAGGTGTGACCCTGATTTTAAAAATGCTCAGCTTCAGAATCAGAATCAGAATACTTTATTCATCCCGAGGGAAATTAGGGTTACAGCAGGCAGCACGCTAATGGCGCATGCGCACTTACAAAGGAACCTTCTGACCAACTTTACACAAACATCACATTGGGCAGACATGGACATTATGGACAATGCTGGGCATCCTCTGCACACGGCCATTAACAACCAGAAGAGTCTGTTCAGTGACAGGTTGCTTCTCCCAAAGACAAGAACTAACAGACTTAAAAACTCCTTTGTCCCACACGCCATCAGACTGTTTAACTCCTCCCTGGAGGGGAGAGGGAGGGGAAACAGGAGGACAAAGGAGGGGGGAACAACTAAGCTGTAGTGCCTCTTCACCTCACTGTGCAATACCTTTTGTGCAATACTTTTGTAAATAGTCAACGGTGCAATAGACTCAATACTTGAAATGTGCAATTCACTTGTATTTTTATTTTTATTCCTATTTATTCTATTTATCCCCTTCGTATATTTTATTTATATTGTCTCTGTATTTATATATATGTGTGTGTGTGTGTGTGTGTGTGTGTGTGTGTGTGTGTGTGTGTGTATATATATATATATATATATATATATAATATTCTGTAACTCTGTAACTTCTGTCGGTGCTGTGCTTTTTTGGAAATCGAATTTCCCAGAGGAACCCACCCGAGGGATTAATAAAGTTCTATCTAATCTAATCTAATCTAACATGTCAGAAAGGTAGGCTGATAGGAAAAAACAACGAAAATACACTACATGAGGTAAGAGGAGGAGAAAAAAAACTCCACTCAGACTGAGCTCCTAGTGGGAGAACAGTTTGATAACAGAAAAAACACCTCAGCACAAAAGCACATGACTATCAATACACCATAGAAACACAAGACAAGCAACAGGGGCGGGTAAAGGGTAAGAGAGAGCCGGTGTAGACAGCGCATCCGGTCCTGCAGCATCTGTGCTGGTCCAGTTGACTGCTATCTTCCCCGGTAGGGCACAAGCATCGAAGGCGTTGGAAAGGGAGAGGGGATGAGTGAGTGCTTATCAGTGTAAGTGTGTGTGTCTGCGTGTCCATAGTTTAGCTGAGACAGTGTCCTTCGGCCTATCAGGCTAAGTAAACAGTCCTCCAGCCAATCCAGGTGTCCTTGCATGGGATGGGAAGAATAGCCGTAACACAGCTTGGTGAAATTTCTGACCTCTTGAGTTTCAAACATTTTTTAAAATGATGTTGTTTATTTTTTCTTACTTTTTTTTACACTAAATTTACTAACCCAAGGTGTTATTCACCCCTACTGAGATTTTCAAAGGTCGTCAGCTCAATTCTCCTGCTTTTGTTGTGCAAACCACCCATTATCTTTGAGGCCTGGCACGTTTACTCAGAGTAGCTCAGATCCAAGGCAGGCCAAACCTCTGTGTTACAACCTTCAGAAATGCCTGCCGTATCTATACAAAATATCCCACACATTGACTGACCTGCAAATGTGTAAGACACATTCACAATATATGGAAACACAAGTCTGTTTTATTTATAAAAAATTGTGTGAAAACAGAATGAAAAGTTGCTAATACAATGACATGAGTGACATGTGTGATCTCCCCAGCGTTGCATGTTCTCTCCTTTGCCTGTTCATGTAAAAATAGCAAAACATAAAAAATTAATTCTGTCCCTCAGTTCCAGGTTGGTTCATCTCTTCATCTTTCTGCCTTTTGTCTTAGGTTACTCTCCCACACAGTCTGTCTGTCTGTGTCATAGTCTGTTTGCAGCATTCAGCAATGCAGTTCCTTGACTCTCACCACAGATCTTCCATTGTGACTGTGTATGTGAGGGAGTGGCATTGCATTACTTCAGCACAGTGCTGTGCATAAAAGCAGACAGCCCAGGCTGGAGAATCATTTCTTCTTCGCATTTCTGACAAGGCACATCAGGATGGCCTCTGTATCACTGCCTCACAGGAAGAACATCTGCGCGCAACAGGCGCGCATCCATTTCCTTGCTTCAGGAAATGGATGAAGCAGACTCTGATGGAGGAGAGGTTTCATTTGTCCAGCAGGCCACTGATACCTCCTCAGAAGAATCTAAAAAGGAGACGGAACAAGAACCCAACATGCCTCCATGGAAGAGGCACCGTGGTACTGGGAAGCCCAGTCTGAGCCACACGGCAAAAGACGGCACTGTGTGGGTAGAGGAGGACATTGGAATGCCCAGTGCAGTAGCAAATCGCTCGTGCTTCACTCGTGCTGGACCCACAGAGTCTGCTAAGGTCTGTCATTGCCATAGTACGTAGGGCTGCTCAATTAATCGAATTTTAATCACGATTACGATCTGGGCTTTCAACGATCATTAAAAATGACTGAGCCGATTATTAGCCCCTCCCTAATTTATCCGCGACACCTTAAAGGCCGGTCCGTGAAAATATTGTCGGGCATAAACTGGTCCGTGGCGCAAAAAAGGTTGGAGACCGCTGATTAAGAGGACCCGAGGGAAGCTCGGAAAGCTAAGCAGAAGTTATTTGGAGAGTGACTGCCGTTGGTTGAAAAGAGAGTTTAAAAAAAAACAAACTTCAGTGGTGTTGCACACTATTTTATATTATTTTTTTAAAGTCATTGTTAACCCTTTAAAGCCGGTCAGAGCAGCACGCTCCGTTTTGCGTAACTATTTTTAAATCCCTGTAGAACCTGAACCGTGTAAGCTAGCGCAATAATTTGTTTTGCATATGAAACCGGAGGAGTTGTACTTACATCTGATGCCATCAGCTTGTCCTCGGTCACGGTTTCGTTCCACATATAGCTTTGCAAAAATTGCATAAAAAGCGCTTGCAGGAACAAAAACATAATATTCCAGAAACACGCTTTGCCGTTCCTATCAGCTGTTCGTAACACTTCCCACAGTGAAATGATGCACATGCTGTTTTCTTTGCAAATTTGCATCATAGGATTGTTTTTTGTTTTTCCTGCAGTATATAAAAATTGCTGTATCTCCAAAATAAAACTATGAAGACACTCAAAATAAATTTCCTGTGGTGGGAAACTATTTTTTGCAACTTTATTGTATTTAAAGTTTTGAGGGATAAGCCCCTTAAATTTCTCCAAGTAGAAATATACAGTGGGGCAAAAAAGTATTTAGTCAGCCACCGACTGTGCAAGTTCCCCCACTTAAAATGATGACAGAGGTCAGTAATTTGCACCAGAGGTACACTTCAACTGTGAGAGACAGAATGTGAAAAAAAAATCCATGAATTCACATGGTAGGATTTGTAAAGAATTTCTTCGTAAATTAGGGTGGAAAATAAGTATTTGGTCACCTCAAACAAGGAAAATCTCTGGCTCTCACAGACCTGTAACGTCTTCTGTAAGAAGCTTTTCCGTCCCCCACTCGTTACCTGTATGAATGGCACCTGTTTGAACTCATCATCTGTATAAAAGACACCTGTCCACAGCCTCAAACAGTCAGACTCCAAACGCCGCCATGGCCAAGACCAAAGAGCTTTCGAAGGACACCAGGAAAAGTATTGTAGACTTGCACCAGACTGGGAAGAGTGAATCTACAATAGGCAAGCAGCTTGGTGTGAAAAAATCAACTGTGGGAGCAATCATCAGAAAATGGAAGACATACAAGACCACTGATAATCTCCCTCGATCTGGGGCTCCACGCAAGATCTCATCCCGTGGGGTCAAAATGATCATGAGAACGGTGAGCAAAGATCCCAGAACCACACGGGGGGACCTGGTGAATGACCTGCAGAGAGCTGGGACCAAAGTAACAAAGGTCACCATCAGTAACACACTAAAACGGCAGGGAATCAAATCCCGCAGTGCCAGACGTGTTCCGCTGCTGAAGCCAGTGCATGTCCAGGCCCGTCTGAAGTTTGCCAGAGAGCACATGGATGATACAGCAGAGGATTGGGAGAATGTCATGTGGTCAGATGAAACCAAAGTAGAACTTTTTGGTATAAACTCAACTCGTCGTGTTTGGAGGAAGAAGAATACTGAGTTGCATCCCAAGAACACCATACCTACTGTGAAGCATGGGGGTGGAAACATCATGCTATGGGGCTGTTTTTCTGCCAAGGGGACAGGACGACTGATCCGTGTTAAGGACAGAATGAATGGGGCCATGTATCGTGAGATTTTGAGCCAAAACCTCCTTCCATCAGTGAGAACTTTGAAGATGAAACGAGGCTGGGTCTTCCAACATGACAATGATCCAAAACACACCGCCCGGGCAACAAAGGAGTGGCTCCGTAAGAAGCATTTGAAAGTCCTGGAGTGGCCTAGCCAGTCTCCAGACCTCAACCCCATAGAAAATCTGTGGCGGAAGTTGAAAGTCCGTGTTGCTCGGCGACAGCCCCAAAACATCACTGCTCTCGAGAAGATCTGCATGGAGGAATGGGCCAAAATACCAGCTACTGTGTGTGCAAACCTGGTAGAGACCTATAGTAAACGTTTGACCTCTGTTAATGCCAACAAAGGTTATGTTACAAAGTATTGAGTTGTATTTTTGTTATTGACCAAATACTTATTTTCCACCCTGATTTACCAATAAATTCTTTACAAATCCTACCATGTGGATTCATGGATTTTTTTTTCACATTCTGTCTCTCACAGTTGAAGTGTACCTCTGGTGCAAATTACTGACCTCTGTCATCATTTTAGGTGGGGGAACTTGCACGATTGGTGGCTGACTAAATACTTTTTTGCCCCACTGTATTTGTGTGGGCTGAGATTTTACTTTCAAAGAAAACACAGTAATGATCAGATAAGCCCACATCAGACACAGTAATGTTTGAAATGCTCAGGCTCTTGGAGATCAGTAGGTCAAGAGTGTGTCCTCTATTATGTGTGGCCTCTGTTACATGCTGAGTCAGCCCAAAGTTGCCCAGAGTGTTACTCAGGTCTTTAGTCCCTTTGTCCTGAGGGTTGTCCACATGGATGTTAAAATCCCCAACAATAATTACACAGTCGAAATCAACACAGATCACAGACAGCAGTTCACTGAGGTCATTAAAAAAGTCTGTGCAGTATTTGGGAGGCCTGTAAACATTAAGAAACACAACTTTGGACGGGGCCTTCAGCTGTAAAGCCACATATTCAAAAGACTGAAAACTTCCAGGAGATAGCTGCTTACATTGAAATGATTCATTAAATAAGACAGCAACCCCTCCTCCTCTCCTGCTCACCCTGGCCTCACTGATAAAACTGTAGTTAGGAGGGGTCGTCTCGATGAGAACAGCTCCACTAAGCGAGTCATGGACTAAAGTAAAACAGTATGTTGGATGTGCCATGCAATGCTCAATTACATGGGTGGGAACTAGTGTGTTAGCGCAGTTAGCTCGTTAACGTGTTGGCCGTCTAGCCCCATGCACGGGGCGATCGGTGGTAGCTCGTTAACGGAGATTTGCCGTGTTGTGGCGTTAAGGTCATTTGAACGAGATTAACCTGAAAGCACTAGTGGGAACACAACGACTATGACTGCACATTTACGCCGACATCATCCTAGTGCAAAGACAAAAACAACAAGCATGCTACTAACTATAGCCGAGTCATTTAGACAGCTGTTAGCACATGATTCTCCTTATGGGGACCTGATATGTTTAATATGCTGCTGAGAATATAGCCCAGAAGAAGCGGATAGTATAGCTTTTATTTTGGAAAGAGACATTTCTCTGTAATAAACTCTCTTTTCCAAAGATGAGTGATTCCTCAATCAGATACAGGGCTCGCAAAATCGCTAGCCCGACATCCTGGGGCTAGCAATTTTTTCAGTCGGGCTACCAAAATCTATCTCTGCCCTGCCCGTCGGGCTATTGTAGGAAGGAAAAATATATGTCAATGCTTTTGCATTCTTTCAGAAATGTAGCTGGGTAATTATGTCATTGGCATCGGTGAGCCACTGTCAATATGTGACATATTGAAATCCCGTTTGAATTTGCGCTTGTTTTTTTGCTTTCACTTTGCAATTTTACAGGTCACCAGAGAACTTCAATCTATACATCTAAAAACCACAGACCAGGCGAGAAATTTGGGTGTAGTGATGGATGCAGACCTAAACTTAGAAAAACACATTAAGACAATAACAAAATCAGCTTACTATCACCTCAAGAATATTTCAAGGATAAAAGATCTGATGTCTCAACAGGACCTGGAAAAACTAGTCCATGCATTCATCTTTAGTAGGCTTGATTACTGTAACAGCATCTTTACAGGTCTACCTAAAAAATCAGTCAGACAACTACAGCTCATTCAGAACTCTGCTGCTCGAGTCCTCACTAAGACCAAAAAAGTGGACCACATCAGTCCAGCTCTGAGGTCTTTACACTGGCTGCCTGTCCGTCAGAGGATAGACTTTAAAGTTCTGATGCTGGCCTATAAAGCTCTGAATGGTTTAGGACCAAAATACATCAGTGACCTCCTAACCCAGTATGAACCTTCCAGATCCCTCAGGTCATCTGGATCCGGTCTTTTATCAGTTCTCAGAGTCAGAACCAGACACGGAGAAGCTGCATTCAGCTTTTATGCTCCTTATATCTGGAACAAACTCCCAGAAAGCCTCAGATCAGCTGAAACACTCAGTTTATTTAAATCCAGGTTGAAGACTCACCTGTTCTCAGCTGCATTTGAATAAAGCACCAAATCCACACTTTTAAGCTTAAATTTCAAAACTTACACTAACTACTGATCTTATCTATTTCTGATTTTATCTGTCTTGATTTTATATACTGTTTTGTTTGTTTGTTAATTAGTTAAGCTTAAATTTCAAAACTTACATTAACTACTGATTTTATCTACTGTTCTGATTTTATCTGTTTTGATTTTATATACTGTTTTGTTTGTTTGTTTGTTTGTTAAGTGGGATTAGAGCTCTGGGTAGCTCCCCAGCTGGGTCTAGACTGGGTCTAGAGAGTATTTTAAATTCGGGGAATTTAAAACAGAAAGTAGCTCGTCCACATAAGGACTGGTAGCTCCCCTTACGATAAGGGTTCAGATCGCGCGAACAGGTGTGGGATTAGAGCTCTGGGTAGCTCCCCAACTGGGTCTAGACTGGGTCTAGAGAGTACTTTAAATTCAGGGAATTTAAAATAGAAAGTAGCTCGTCCACAGAAGGACTGGTAGCTCCCCTTACGATAAGGGTTCAGATCGCGCGAACAGGTGTGAAATGTGTGTGTTTAGTTAGTTTGTTTGTTTGCTTGTTTTAATCAATTTTAAATCATGCTTTTTATTTGTTTTTGTTTCTAATGTCTCTGTAAAGCACTTTGAATCACCTTGTTGTTGAATTGTGCTATACAAATAAATTTGCCTTGCCTTGCCTTGCCTTGCCTTGCTTACCTTCAGGGTCATACGTCACATGAAAACCAAAATAATTCCAAACGCCAGATCTGAATGAGGGTGGGGGAGGTTCATGTTGCAAGGAGAGCTTAACTTCTGTCTTGCTAGCTTGCCCTGCGCTCTTCATTCTGACTATGCTGTCTGTGTTGAGCGCTCAGTGGATCTGCGTTCGACTACTCCGCCTAGGCTGCACTGTCGAGCGCAGATCCACTGAGCGCTCCACACAGACAGCATAGTCAGAAGGAAGAGCACAGGGCAAGCTAGCGAGACAGAAGTTAAGCTCTCCTTGCAACAGGCAAATTGACCCTCATTCAGATCTGGCGTTTGGAATTATTTTGGTTTTCATGTGACGTATGACCCTGAAGGTAAGCGAGTCATGGACTAAAGTAAAACAGTATGTTGGATGTGCCACGCAATGCTCAATTACATGGGTGTGAACTAGTGTGTTAGCGCAGTTAGCTCGTTAACGTGTTGGCCGTCTAGCCCCATGCACGGAGCGATCGGCGGTAGCTCGTTAACGGAGATTTGCCGTGTTGTGGCGTTAAGGTCATTTGAACGAGATTAACCTGAAAGCACTAGTGGGAACACAACGAATATGACTGCACATTTACACCGACATCATCCTAGTGCAAAGACAAAAACAACAAGCATGCTACTAACTTTAGCCGAGTCATTTAGACAGCTGTTAGCACATGATTCTCCTTATGCTGCTGAGAATATAGCCCAGAAGAAGCGGATAGTATAGCTTTTATTTTGGAAAGAGCCATTTCTCTGTAATAAACTCTCTTTTCCAAAGATGAGTGATTCCTCACCAATTCCTCTGACATCGTCTTATTAATCGTTAGCTTACTATGCAAACATGACAAGTGAAATCTCCCGCAGCTTAAACATGTGAGAGGTTGATCGCGCAGAGAATCGCTGAGCTTATGTGAGTGCGCGTGTAAAAGCATTTCAGTTCTGCTGAGCCAAATAAGACAGGTCAGGGTGAAGAAGTGACAGCCAAATAAAAGCTTACCACAAAACGGAGAAGTTATGACAAATCAGACTATAAGGCAAAAAGAAAGTGCAGCTTTATGGTTTCATGGACAAAATAATTTCTGTGGCTGCAATATGACGAGCTATATAACCAGGGCTGCACATAAGTGGTCCACAGGTGCGCATTCGCTGTCAAAATAAAAAACGCGCACAAGGGTTAGGGTTAAATTTAAAAACTGTACTTTTGAGTCAAAATATATATTTATAATTTTAATAAATGACAAATTAAAAAGGCATGAACATTTTTTTTTGTATCGAAAAAATATCGAACCGTGACACCAAAGTATCGAACCGAACCGAACCGTGAATTTTGTGTATCGTTGCACCCCTAATATATATATATTGGGGGTGCTAGTAGGTGTTAGGTTCAGGGAATTTACGCAAATTTGCACGGGGTTAGTAAATCTAGTGGTAGGGACTTGCACCAAGAAAAAAGTCAGTATTTCTAGTGTTAACCATAATGTAAACCAACAAGAGGCCACCAGACAGGAAAACATACAAAGAGACTTTAAGAGAATGCTAACTGCCCCAACAGTACTGACCTAAGCCTAATCTTAAAAGTAGAGAGGGTATCTGTCTTCCGAATCCAAATTGGCAGCTGTTTTCACAGAAGAGGGACCTGAAAGGTGAAGGTTCTACCTGCCATTCTCCCCAACTTTCAGGTAATGAATGGTTAATCTAAAAAATAAACAAAAAAATACTGCAGTGAGTGTCCTGTAAAGTTTTTAACTAATTTTAAATAAACTTTTAAATGTTTTGTGCACTTTGATTAAAAATTTTCAGGGATACGACTTTGTTTTGTTTGATTATATATCGTCTTTATTTTCTCATCGTAGATGGTCTGTTTATATTATTTGTAGAGTTTGTAAATGAGCAGCCAAAATGGTTTTCACTGAGTCAGCAAAACTGTTTCTCCCCACAACATGATTTTCATTGGTATATCTAAGCAACATGCTTACCATGTGGAGATTTGCTAATGGTTAAGGCAAAAAATGTATGCTTTTTGATCTGTCCCTTCAGATTTTCCACAACATGACTGTAAGGATGTGGAGGGGCTCACAAATCAGCAGGTCTGTAACCAGGAGAAGAACTCCAGTTTAGGCCAGGAGGATCCTTCACAGATTAAAGGGGAACAGGAGGAACTCAGTACCACTGAAGAGGAAAAACCGCTTGTACTAATGCAGGAGACTGCAAATTTTCCATCTCGTGAAAAAAGTGACCACAGTGAATCAGAACCATGCTGTGACCAGTGCCTTTCTCACAACTCTTCTGACACAGATGAGGATGAAAGCAAGGATGGTAACTCACACAGAAATAAGTCGGAGCAAATCGTATCAGGCTTGTCAGTTCAAAATTCCAAGACAGCTAAGTTATGTAGAACCTGTGGGAAAAGATTTATTTGGAAGTCAGACTTAACTAAACACATGCGAATTCACACAGGCGAGAAGCCACATTGCTGTAGTAGTTGTGGGAAAAGATTTACTAGGAAGAGTCACTTGAATATGCACATGCAAATTCACACAGGTGATAAGCCACATTGCTGTAGCACCTGTGGGAAAAGATTTACTAGGAAGAGTCACTTGAAGAGACACATGCAAATTCACACAGGTGATAAGCCACATTGCTGTAGTAGTTGTGGGAAAAGATTTCATGTAAAATCAAATTTGAAAACACACATGCGAATTCACACAGGCGAGAAGCCACATTGCTGTAGCACCTGTGGGAAAAGATTTACTGTGAAGGGTCATTTGAATATGCACATGCGAATTCACACAGGCGAGAAGCCACATTGCTGTAGCACCTGTGGGAAAAGATTTACTAGGAAGAGTCACTTGAATATGCACATGCGAATTCACACAGGTGAGAAGCCACATTCTGTATTACTTTAGTACAGTTGAAAATGCATTTCGGAAACCATCCTACATGCTAAGTTTCATTCTTAGAAAATGGTGATGGCAGATCACATAAACAGTGTTTGGATCATTTAAAAATGAGCATTCGGAAAAAAAAACTTCATTTTGAAAAGGTTTTCAGAAGCTCAGTTTCTTTTTTCACACATGGACAAGAAAAAGTGTTTGTCTCGCAACATGAAATGTTTGCACCTTTATCACATTTTCTGACATCATTTTTTATTGTTTATGGGCTTTGTCTTTACTGAAGTTTCTTCATTTTCTTTGGCATGGCCTCAACAGTGCTTGAGATATTTTTGGGTCTTGACATAAAAGAACTATTTCTCAGAATCACACTTGGAAATATCAGTTTAAAAAAACTACCCGTGTACATGCGGTAGCCTTTATTGAAATCAGTTTTTTCTCTGAAGTTCACAGTTTGAAGGTGTTTAAAGCATGAGACAGTTTACTAACTGTACACTGTTCGCTAACTTGCACACTGCCAGAACTCCTGTTGGGATTTTGTTTTTGTTTTTAATGAATTTATACACTAGATTGACATTAATGGGAAGTGCTTTGTAGATGGAAAGGGAATATTTTAGGGAATGACAATGTTAGGCGGTTGATTCAAGTTCTCGTATTGTTTGTGACCCATATACTTAGGTCATTTATTATTCATATTTTTAACATAGCTTGCACTACTGTTATGTGAACACCTGTTGATACCCAGCTGTTGTTTTGTAAAAGGACCTCAGAAGAGTCCCGGGAGTCTTCATCTTTATTTATCTTGATTGGTGTTTGGCCTGCATGTACTTATGGCGAACACCCTAGTGGGCTTTTCTTTCTTCTAAATCTTTGTTAATCTTGTATGTTCAATAAAACTGTTGGCATCACACTTCACTCATCTCCTGTAGATTTTGTGTTTTGGTTTCAATTGTGTTCCAAAAGCCTGAATCAACATCTTTCCAGCCTATAGAAATTCTGCAAAGCCTTTAAAATTTGCGACCCCACAATCCTGCTGCTCTTTGAAAAACTAACAGTACTTCCAAACGAGCTGTTAAACAGGGCTTTGTGTGATCTGCCTTTTGGTGATCAACTGGTCAGAAAGATTCAACGCATTCAAGTGGATAATCATGCTAACTTCCTTGATTCTCGTCCTCACTTTCCAGGTCCTCAACGGTACTCCATCAATGTCTCCTGAAGTTGTGTGTTTCAGAACAAAAGTGGAGCAAATAATAGCAAACACTGAACACACACCTCCCCTGTCTGCCAAGAGCATGTCTAAGACTTTTCTATACCACCATCAGTGACGTGAAGACAGATTGTTCAAACAAATCTGCGATGGTATTTTCAGATTAAGTTAGCCAATTAAACATCAAAGTGGACTTAATTAATGCAGTCAACAATTCCTTAGGAGGTATCATGGCTCGTGGGGTGAGCTGTGTGGAATTTAACTAGGACCCAAGATGCTGGCAGCTGAGATGCAGGAGAGTTTTATTGAGAAGATGGAGATACAAACAGAAACGGCGGAGGTGTGTAGGAAACTAAGCATAACCTAAATTGTAGAAAACTAACAAAACGAACCTGAAGCGCTAACTGGAGACCCGGGAACATAGAAATACGCAGGGAGGAACACAGGTTGACACAGGGAATTAACGCAGACGAACTAGCAACAGGCAAGAGAACACACAGGGCTTAAATACACACACAGCAGTAACCAAGGGATGGGAGACAGGAGGGGAACACACCTGGGACAAATCAGAGCTGACGAGACAGGGGAAACGTAAACTGACCACACTCACATGAGACAAAGACCTTCAGAATATAACAGGAAACTTACAGACACAAAGAACCAGACAAGACACTGAACTCAACAGACAGACTCACAAGCAGACACAGTAACACCATGGACAGACAGTCAATAAATAAATGTTTAAATGATAGAGATCTTTCTGTTATTTCACAACTATAGAAATTTCTGATTTTACAGTGATTAAAGAGCTCTCTTTTTTCATTATAAGACAGTTTGAGTAATGAGATATCTGAACCTTGACACATGTATTTACTGCACTTTATGCTGAAAAAGATTTCTTTCATTTACTAGAGCAGAAAAACTGACACTTGTGTCAGTAGTTCAGCCCACTCAAGATCACAGTCAGCTGTGGCACAAGGCATAACAGGAATCTGACGTCCATTGGTCTGTTGAGTGAGCTCAAATTCCAGCTTGAAGCCATTAGAGTGCGCTGTTTTTTCATTGTGGATCAAACTCCTGAGGTACAGAGAGATGAAAGAGAAAGCTGAAAGTACTGCAGTGATTGTGTTCATACTCAGGAGTCAAATTGGGCCGGAACGAGTGCAGTGTGTTGTAATCAGTGAAATAAACTGCAGATTTACACATGTAATGTGACAATGTAGAGCAGGATGTGGAAAGTAGTATGCATGCCAAATATCCTTGGGAAAGATACTAATCCCAAGTTGTTCTCCGATGTGTCCATCAGAGTATGAATGACATATACATGTGTGTGACTGTTAGATAGAAAGCACTTATGCAGAAAAATGAATTGGTGTGAATGAGGCAAGTTGTATGAAACGCTTTGAGTACTCAGAGTAGAAAAGCGCTGTATAAGAACCAGTCCATTTACCATTAACGTGGAGAAATCACAGTGACTGTGGTGGTCAGCGAAAGGTTACATCAAGTGTAGCAGAGATTCATTTATATTTAAGTTCATACCAACTTCATACTGTCTGATATAAAGACAATATACAGAAAAATGTTGGAACTCAGCCCAGATGTGAAACATCTGCTTACATTTTGTTGAATTCACTTGTGTAAATCCACAAATAACAGCAGGTCAGCTGATCACAGCCCATTATTATTGTGAGCTATTAGTATTTTCCCCACGCTGAGCCACTACAACAGATCCTAGTGTTCCCCCACTTGTTAGGATGCCTGGGTCGTTGACCCAGGGGTTTTGAGTTTATTATATTATTTACACTTTCTAGTCTTTGGTTTCTTTGAGTTCTGTCTTATAGTTTATGTCTCTGTCTTCTCTAGCTGCTTTGTCTCCCCTGTCAGCTGTATCCCCTTGTCTAGTTCGCGTCTCTGTGTGTCCTTAGTGGCTATATCCCCGTGTCCAGTCAGTGTTTGTGTCTGCCCTGGTCCCACGTCTCTGTTCCCTCTGTTGCAGTGCGTGCGAGTCTGTGTCTTTGTTCAGTCTGTGTTATGTGTTTCCTGTTTTACTTTGAAAGTCTATGTCTGATGTTAATGTGTCTGGTTTTGCTTCCCCTTGTCTCGTTAGGCCTGATTTGCCCCAGCTGTGTTTCCCTCCTGTTACCCATTCCCTGATTGCTCCCTCTGTGTATTTAAGCCCTGTGTTTCTCTGTGTCCGTGTCGCGATCTACCGTTTATTTTGCTGTGTGTTTTGTCAATCCGCTGGTGTTAGTTTATTTTTGACCTTTTTTTCCCAGTTATGTTATGTTTGAGTTCAGCATTAAAGCTGTTTTGGTTTAAGTTCTGTCTCCGGAGTCTGCACCTTGGGTCCTATTCCTGTCTGCACACAGCCACACCTAACAGAAGATCGCGACCAGAACATGGACCCTGCAGACTCCTTTTTCTCAGAGTTCAGCGGCGAGATGGAGCGGCTGGTGAGCCTGCTCGACCGCATCGCCCAGTCCTCGGATTTAAGGACCATGGCAGTGGGGCTGAGCGCGGTGGAGGCCATCATTCGGCATAATCCCCGGCTTAGCCAGTTTGCTAAGGACACTTTTTTTTATTTTTTTTTTTATTTATTCATTTTCAGGCACAACAAATACCTATATTGAACATAAAATACACAAAACAAAAAACAAAACTTGCCTGAAAAAGGAGTGGGACGAAGAAAACTTATTAAATCCCACCCCTATACTCACTCATCAACAAAAAAAAACAATAAACTTCCCGCAGCTACGCCCATCATTGCATACAGACCCATCAACAGCCCCGGGCAGATACAAGCATCTAAGCGGCAGCTCGCAACCAACAATTAGAGCCTTCATAACTGAATACAGAATATATAAATTATAAATTGCATTACCACAGGTAACAGGCAGTAATAACTACAAGTAACAGACACACATACATATACATACATATATATCTACACACACAAGTACATATATGTACATACATACGCACACTTTATTTTTTATTTTTTATTTTGGAATCCATACCAGCAATGGTAAGAGGACAGACATTACAGAGCACACTAAAACCCATCATTGAGTATACTGTGACCAGACCAACTGTTTGTAGAGAAATTTAAATCTATGAATATTTTTGCATTGTTTCAATTGTAAACTCAGACTGTTCCAGATTTTCACACCACATACAGACACACAAAAGCCTTTACGGGTTGTTCGAGTTCTGGGTAATTTGAATTCTCCAAAGCCTCTCACATTATAAACCTTTTCTCGAATTTCAAATCTAGTTTGTAAATTTGCCGGTAAAAGTTTAGTAAAAGCTTTATACAAAATTATGGATGTATTGTAATTAACCAGATCCTGGAATTTAAGTAACTTTGCCTGAAGAAAGAATTTGTGAGTATGATCTAGATAACCAGCCTTGTGAATAATACGCAGTGCTCGTTTCTGTACTGTGACTAATGGATTAGTTGTATTTTTATATGTATTTTACGGTGGCCCCTAGAGACAAAGCACGTACAAACTCCAAAACACTTACAAAATCCAAAACACGTGCAAAATCCAAAACACATGCAAGCTCCAAAACACTTACAAAATAAAAAACACATGCAAAAGACAAAACACGTACAAAATATAAAAAACATGCAAAATCCAAAACACGTACAAAATACAAAACACGTGCAAACTCCAAAGCACTTACAAAATCCAAAACACGTGCAAACTCCAAAACACTTACAAAATAAAAAACACATGCAAAAGACAAAACACGTACAAAATACAAAACACATGCAAACTCCAAAACACGTACAAAATACAAAACACATGCAAAATACAAAACACGTACAAAATACAAAACACGTACAATATACAAAACACGTGCAAAATACAAAACACGTGCAAACTCCAAAACACTTACAAAATACAAAACACATGCAAAATACAAAACACGTACAAAATACAAAACACGTACAAAATACAAAACGCGTGCAAAATCCAAAACACGTACAAAATCCAAAACACGTGCAAACTCCAAAACACATGCAAAATACAAAACACGTGCAAAATACAAAACACATGCAAAATACAAAACACGTACAAAATACAAAACACGTGCAAAATACAAAACACGTGCAAAATCCAAAACACGTGCAAACCCCAAAACACGCGCAAACCCCAAAACACGCGCAAACTCCAAAACACAACGGAAGTGCTCCAGGACGCTAGGGGCAGTGTTGAGCTTTTGTTACCTAGTAACTACAGAAGCCAGGAAGTACCAATAACCGGATTTGGGGTCTGCAGCCTTAAAGGCCGCATTTTAAGGCTGATTATGTCACAGTGACACGACAAAGACTGTCCCAATTCAAAGGCTGCTCGAAATGCGGCCCTCAAATGTGTCCTTAATTTCCCTGAATTTTAAGGATGGGTCTGTGTAGCCTTCATGGCCCAACATATCCCAGACTTCATAGCGCGGCGGTGGTTTGGATAATTTTGCCGAAAAAAAACGGCGGAAGCGGAGCGGACGAAGAGTAAACTTCCAGAAGTAAGTACTGAATATTATGTCACTTATTTATGCGCAAATGTTTTTATAATGAAGAACATTAAAACATTACTGTTGGCAACATGTCGGGAAAGTTATGTGACATTAGCGACGTTTGTACTAACTTGGTTTTAAAGCCTTCACTTCAAAATATTCGCCGTTCAATAGCTGACTTTAATCTTACAGAGAATGTGATGATTTTATGCGTAATTAAAGTCAGTCATGTCAGTCAGCTGACGGTTCACTCCTTAAGCTGAAAGAAAGATGCTTTAATCACAGGAGTCACACATGTGTCCACTGTACCATCTGGGAACTCTTCTTGTTTAGCACTCGTAATGACACAAACACTAAATCCTCCTTCTCTGGTGCTGTTTTGTAGCAGTGTGTACACCTGAGACTGTCACCTGTCTGTCCTGCACTCTCTCTCTGTTTCTTTCTCTCTGATTGTGGAATAAAAGTATGAACATGTATTTATAAGTCACACTTGTGTTTGAATCCTGCAGCTTATCACACATTTGATTTCTATGTGTGACACCTGCAAGTGTCCAGAGTGAGGACAGACTGAGGGACCCACTGCATTACATCATCTGTGAGGCTTTGCACCCCTGATGATCCACCAGGACAATCTCAGCAGTATGTGAGGAAGAGGAGGAGGAAGAGCCAGCAGCAACTGACAGATGGAGAGAATAGACAGACTGTTCCCTGTTTGTGAAGGACTGCTAGAAAAGTTTAAAATAACTAATTGTCTGTCCTGAATCAGTCTTATTAGGTAATGTTCAAATAATGTTATCATCCCAGTGTTTTCAGTGTGAGAGAAAGTACTCAGGGCCTTCAAGTTACACACTATGAAAGGCAGCAACAAGTTCAATGTTCAGAAACCTAAAGTATGTATCAGCAGCAGAATGGAGCTAAAAATAAATGTTTGTTTCAGTTCTATGAAGCTTTGAGGATTTTGGATCAGTAGCACTGCTGTGTTTGTTGCATCATATTGCTGTAATTGTTTATATGCTTTATATATTCTGAGCTAAGTTGATCTATAGTGTTACATCATATTCTATAAGGATGTTATGTGTTTGTATACTTTCTGCCCAGTTTGACCCATTTAGCAGACGTCAGCCTGTTTAAAGCTCTGATATCTATTCTGTATGACTTAAAGCAGTTATGACATGGTCTGATTTTCTCACCCAATAAAGGAATATTTAATACATCAGTCTACTCTTCATTTTATCAGAAACATATATATACTATTATATATTGTACATATATTTATTAGTTTCAGATGTAGCCATTCTTGTATTTTGCTTGTTTACATTATTGTATTTTGCACAACTCTGTTGCTTGTGAAGCTCGCACACAAGAATTTCACTCACATGTGCTGTACCAATGTACCTGCACATGTGATGTGACAATAAAAGTGATTTGATTTGAAACAGCTCACAGCTTGTACATTTTCTTTTTACACATGTATGTAAGCATTTGAGCCAAATTTAGTAATGCCAACATACTGAAGGAACAACATTTGTCTCTTATATATGATACACCTATGCACTGTCAATATACATTTTGAACCAGCTGCAGATGTCAGAGTAACAACTGACTGACCCCCACATAAAGTGCGTTACAGTAGTCCACAGGGGAAGAAAGAAAAGCATGGATCACGGTTTCAAAGTGCTGCCTAGAAAGAAACGATTTCACTCTTGCCAGTCGCCTTAAATGATAAAAATGGACTGGTCCAACTTAAAACCAAGGGCAGTAACAACAGGTTTAAAATAAACCTCCAGGGGTTCCAAATGAAAAGAAGAGGACTCACAGGGGCCACTGGGTCCAAACACCAACAAATCTGTTTTCTTTTCATTCAAATTTAAAAAGTTTAGAGCCAACCAAGCTTTAATGTCATCTAGGCATGTCAAGAGAGGTTTTATTCAGATGCCATCCTTCGGCTTCAGTGGCAAATAAATTTGGCAGTCATTCCTATATACTTGTCTTTGAGTGAAGATTTAAGGTGGTAAGACATGTAAATAACTGCAACTTGAATCTGTACTGAAGCTCAGTATTTGACAAAGAGTTCATGTTCACTGCTGTAATACCTAATAATGACTAATATAATAACCATAATATTGGCCATATTATATTTACATTACCAAAGTGATATGACTTTAGTCTCATGAACAACATTAGCTAATTGTTATTTACTAGCTAATCTTAAATGACTGTTCAGTACAGAAATGAAGCCCAAAAATCATGTTTTACTGTCCTGTGGTCTCAGCCTCAGATACTTATCAAATCACACAAAGCTCTTGTAGAAACAAACAAACAAATGAAAAAAAAAATGTTCTCCTTCATTTCTGTCAAAAAAAGTTGTATGACACGTTTCCAGCTGTTAGTATCATAGTTGCTAGGCAACCTGGGAAGCGCAACGGAGACTAGAGCCCATGTGTTTGCAACAAACTTGCCGTTTATTTTACAAATCGAGCTCAACACTGCCCCTAGCGTCCTGGAGCACTTCCGTTGTGATTTGGAGTTTGCATGTGTTTTGAATTTTGTACGTGTTTTGGATTTTGCACGTGTTTTGGATTTTGTACGTGTTTTGGATTTTGTACGTGTTTTGTATTTTGCATGTGTTTTGAATTTTGTACGTGTTTTGGATTTTGTATGTGTTTTGGAGTTTGCACGTGTTTTGAATTTTGTACGTGTTTTGGATTTTGTATGTGTTTTGGAGTTTGCACGTGTTTTGAATTTTGTACGTGTTTTGGATTTTGCACGTGTTTTGGATTTTGTATGTGTTTTGGAGTTTGCATGTGTTTTGAATTTTGTACGTGTTTTGGATTTTGTATGTGTTTTGGAGTTTGCACGTGTTTTGGATTTTGTACGTGTTTTGGATTTTGCATGTGTTTTGAATTTTGTACGTGTTTTGAATTTTGTACGTGTTTTGGATTTTGTATGTGTTTTGGAGTTTGCACGTGTTTTGAATTTTGTACGTGTTTTGGATTTTGCACGTGTTTTGGATTTTGTATGTGTTTTGGAGTTTGCATGTGTTTTGAATTTTGTACGTGTTTTGGATTTTGTATGTGTTTTGGAGTTTGCACGTGTTTTGGATTTTGTACGTGTTTTGGATTTTGCATGTGTTTTGGATTTTGTACGTGTTTTGGATTTTGTATGTGTTTTGAATTTTGTACGTGTTTTGAATTTTGTACGTGTTTTGAATTTTGTACGTGTTTTGGAGTTTGCACGTGTTTTGGAGTTTGCACGTGTTTTGGAGTTTGCACGTGTTTTGGAGTTTGCACGTGTTTTGTATTTTGTACGTGTTTTGGATTTTGTATGTGTTTTGGAGCTTGTACGTGTCTTGGATTTTGTACGTGTTTTGGATTTTGCATGTGTTTTGGAGTTTGCATGTGTTTTGGATTTTGTATGTGTTGAGGAGTTTGTGCGTGCTATTTGGAATTTGTAAGTGTTTTGGAGTTTATACATGCTTTGTCTCTAGGGGCCACCGTAGTATTTCCCCACACTTCCACACAATATGTAAGATATGGAAGAACCAGGGTACAGTACAGAGTACGAAGTGCATCTTTATCAAGGAATTGTTTCACTTTGTTCAAAACTGCGAGGCTTCTGGAAATTTTGGTTTTTATGTGTCTGACGTGGGGTTTCCATGAAATTTTGTTATCAATTATAACTCCCAAAAATTTGTTTTCACTCACATTATCAATTGGTACACCTTCAATGATAATTGGTAATTCTATATTATATTTTAAATTACCAAAAAACATTGCTTTAGTTTTATTTATATTTAATGATAATTTATTTATGTCCATCCATTTTTTTATTAATTTTAGCTCCCTGTTTACAGTCATTACAAGATCAGTATAATCATCGCTACTGAAAAATATGTTGGTGTCATCTGCGAACAGTATGAGTTTAAGTACTTGAGAAACATCAAAAATATCATTTATGTATACATTGAAAAGTTTTGGTCCCAACACTGACCCTTGGGGAACACCACATGTAATACTAAGTTTCTCTGAATGGCCCTATGCTAACATATTGTTCCCGACCTGTTAGGTAACTTTTTAACCAGTTACCAGCTTTCCCTCGAATACCATATCTTTCCAATTTATCCAGTAAAATTGAGTGATTGATTGTGTCGAAGGCCTTTTTGAGGTCAACAAAAATACCAACTGCATATTTATTTTTATCCAGTGTATCAGTAATTTCTTCTACTGCCTCAATTATCGCCATTGAAGTGGTTCTTTGCGTTCTGAAACCATACTGACCAACATTTATTATTTGATGTTTTTCAAGGAATTTTTCTAATCTTGAATTAAAAAGTTTTTCTAGAATTTTTGAGAATTGAGGCAGTAGAGAAATAGGCCTATAATTGGTAAAACTGTGTTTGTCATTACTTTTATATAGTGGTATTACTTTCGCAATTTTCATTTTTTTTGGAAAACAACCGGACTGAAATGATAAATTACAGATATATGTTAAGGGACTAGCAATATTCAGAATAACCTGTTTAACTACAGACATATTTATGTCATGATAATCCATTGAAGACTTACTTTTACATTTTAATGTGATATTTATTACTTCTTGCTCATTTGTAGCTGAGAGGAACAGTGAAAAGGGATTTGATTTTATATTACTGATATTTTCATTTTTATGACACGGGATGTCCGCTGCTAGTTCAGGGCCAACATTTATGAAGAATTTATTGAACCCATCGACAATATTACTCATGTTTCACCATTTGCATCAGTAAAATATTCAGGATATGATGTTCCAGAAGATCCTTGTTTAATTAAGTTGTTTAACACATCCCAAGTTCCGTTTATATTGTTTTTATTTTCATATAATCTTCTTCTATAATAAAGTTGTTTGCTCGTTCTTATAATATCAGTCAATTTATTTCTATATGCTTTATATCTTTGTTCCACTTCTTTTGTTTTTACTTTGATAAACTGTTTATACAGATTGTTTTTCTTTTTGCAAGCATTAATAATTCCTTTTGTGAGCCAAGGACTTTTTATCTTTTTTTTCTTTGTCATGTGTTCGTTTACAGGACAATGTTTATTGTACCACATAGTAAAAATATCTAGGAAATTATCATAAGCCTTGTCCACATCTGACTCTTCATACACCGAACTCCAATCTTGTTGTGCTAAATCGAAATTGAAGGCATGAATTGCTTCTTCATTTATTGTTCGCTTTGCTATCATGATCTTGGTATCTATTTTTTTTAAATCACAGTCACACAAAGTAAAAACTGGTAAGTGGTCAGTTATATCACAGACAAGCAGACCACTATTAATTTGGAAATCCATGACATTAGTAAAAATGTTGTCAATAATAGTGGCGCTATGTGAAGTTATTCTGCTTGGCTTTGTTATTGTTGGATATAGTGATAAGCTGTACATTGTGTCAGTAAAGTCATCAATGGCTTTTAACCTTGTTGGATTTAGCAAATCAATGTTAAAATCACCACAGATAAATAGTAATTTTTGGTTCACCGAAGCAAACGTTTTTTCTATCCATTCATTAAAAGTGTCAATACTTGAACTGGGTGTCCGATATATACAACTTATTATAACATTTCTCTTTTTTTCATTCATAATCTCAATAGTCAAACATTCCAAAATTCCATCAATAGCCATAGACATAGTTGTTACAACATTATATTTTATAGAGTTATGAACATATATAGCAACCCCGCCGCCCGCCTTATTTAATCTATTCATGTATTTTAAATCATATCCATTCAAACAAAAATCTATTCCTTTATCGACATTGAACCAAGTTTCAGTGATGGCTATAACACTAAAGGGGCGAGAAAATTGTTGCAAATAGTCCTTAATGAGATCAAAATTAGAGTACATACTTCTGCTGTTAAAGTGAATTAATGAGAGCTTCCCGTCTAGGTTAATTTCTTTTTCATATTGTTCCTGAGTGAAATAATTACAATTTTTAACAAAAGAAGAGAGAAAGTTACTTTCAGAATCTATTTCTGGATCTATTATATTATGCTCCTTATATTCACAATCTAGATCAATTACTTTCTGTTGAAGAACTAATTTCAACGTGTCCATGTCATTTCCTGGTGTAATTGATACATTGGTGTCAGTTATACTTGTCCAGATCCTCCATGTTCCTCACTATCAGTACTTTTGCCTCTTCTGGTGTCCCGTTTAGCTTAATGAAAATCTTACAGTTTGTTACCCATGTATGTTGTATTTTACCGTTCTTCTTCAGTTGCCTTGCCTTCCTCGCGATGTCTGCGTTTTTTCGTGTCAGATGTTCATTAATGAAAACGTCCGTGCCTTTCAGTTTGCGTCCTTGTTTCAGCAGTGCGACCTTGTTCTTCCGATTGACAAATCTCATAATGATGGCCGGCAGTCTGTCACTCCTCCTGGGCAGTGAGTGACATGCTTCTATGTGCTCCAGGTCCATCTCTATCCCCTTGCTTTGGAGGAAGGACGCCACCTGTTGCTCTACCGAGCGGGTCTCCTCGTCGCTGGGCTCCCCGACGTTCCCGGCCACCGCGCGCGCATACGAGCGCGGCTTGATTTTAATACCGCTGATGACCACGTCGTTCGTACGGGTGTACTGCTCCAGCTCATCCACCCGCCGCTCGAGATCCATGATCCGTCTGTCCTTCTCGGCATTTTGGAGGCGTAGCTGTTTTACCTCCTCCAGAAGCCCCAGAAGCAGCTCCTGCTGTGCCCTGACTGCGGCCACGTCTCCGCACAGCGCTCCGAGGGAGGTTTTAATGTCCTCAACCTCCTCTGGTGTTGGGCCTTTCTTGGGTGGCATACTGAAGCGAGAGCACGAGGCGGCCACCACGAGGGACCCGGAAGCGGAATTTCTGATGATGGCGCCTGGCTAGGCCTGCTGGCTGATGGTGGAGCCTGGCTGTGGCCTGCTGGCTGATGGTGGAGCCTGGCTGTGGCCTGCTGGCTGATGGTGGAGCCTGGCTGGGTCTGCTGGATGTGGCCTGCTGGCTGATGGTGGAGCCTGGCTGTGGCCTACTGGCTGATGGTGGAGCCTGGCTGTGGCCTGCTGGCTGATGGTGGAGCCTGGCTGTGGCCTGCTGAGCCTGGCTGTATATGTAATTTGCAGCTCCTTTGTCTATGTATCGTATGTTTCCACAGTCTGTCTTTACGGCTGAATCGTCACTCTGAATCACTGTTGACGTCTTCCTCTACACCCCGAATGATCGGCATTTGATCTCCCCAGTCACTGCTCCGAGCGCAGCGGTACATATCTCTGTCACTACTGAATGTCAGTACCTTTTGTCTTCTCTCTCCCACAGAGTGCATTTTGTCTTCATCTCTCTATGCCAGAGATGGGCAACTCCAGGCCTCAAGGGCCAATGTGCTGCAGGTTTTAGATGTGAGTTGGGGAACACCAAAACTGCCTGGAGAGAGCAAGTCAGGGCTAGTGAGCTTGCTCTCTCCCTCCGTTTTCTCCACCGGTTCCTGTTCCCTCGTCTAAAAGGAAGCGACGCCACCGTCGCTCCTCTCCTCGGTCATCCGTTCAGCCTCACGCCTCGTCAGCTGGAGGACCCGAGGAGCCCGTTCAGCCTCACGCCTCGTCAGCTGGAGGACCCGAGGAGCCCGTTCAGCCTCACGCCTCGTCAGCTGGAGGACCCGAGGAGCCCGTTCAGCCTCACGCCTCGTCAGCTGGAGGGCCCGGGGAGCCCGTTCAGCCTCACGCCACGTCAGCTGGAGGGCCCGGGGAGCCCGTTCAGCCTCACGCCTCGTCAGCTGGAGGGCCCGGGGAGCCCGTTCAGCCTCACGCCTCGTCAGCTGGAGGGTCCGAGGGGCCCGTTCGGCCACCTGTCTCTGCTGGAGGGTCCGAGGAACCGCTTCAGCCACCTGTCTCCGCTGGAGGGTCCGAGGAATCGCTTCAGCCGTCTCTTCCTGCTGGAGGATCCGAGGGGCCAGTTCACCCTCCTGTCTCTGCTGGAGGGTCCGAGGGGCCCGTTCAGCCACCTGTCTCTGCTGGAGGGTCCGAGGGGCCCGTTCAGCCACCTGTCTCCGCTGGAGGGTCCGAGGAACCGCTTCAGCCGACTCTTCCTGCTGGAGGATCCGAGGGGCCCGTTCAGCCTCCTGTCTCTGCTGGAGGGTCCGAGGGGCCCGTTCAGCCACCTGTCTCCGCTGGAGGGTCCGAGGAACCGCTTCAGCCGACTCTTCCTGCTGGAGGATCCGAGGGGCCCGTTCAGCCTCTTGCCTCGTCAGCTGGGGGTCCGGGAGGACCCAGCCAGCACGTCCCTGTGTCTGCTGATGGTTCTGGCGAGGCCGTTCAGCCACCACCGGCTCCACCGCCTGGTCCGGCCCCCGAGTCTGCAGTTCCGCCTGGTCCGGCCCCCGAGTCTGCAGCTCCGCCTGGTCCGGCCCCCGAGTCTGCAGCTCCGCCTGATCGGACCTCAGCCTCTGCAGCTCTGCCTGGTCCGGCCTCAGCCTCTGTAGCTCCGCCTGGTCCGGCCTCCGAGTGTTCAGCTTCGTCTGCTCCTGAGGTCTCCATGCTGTCTGTTCCTGCACATCTTGTCCGGCCTGCACGTCCTGCACATCTTGTCCGGCCTGCTCGTCCTGCTCGTCCTGCACGTCCTGCTCGTCCTGTCCGGCCTGCTCGTCCTGCACGTCCTGTCCGGCCGATGACTGGACGCCATTGCCGTCATGGACGGCCCCCTGAACTACGTCGCCGTCGGTGCCTCCCGCCCGGCCGGCCTCCTGATCTGCTCGGTCGTCGTCGGTGCCTCCCGCCCGGCCGGCCTCCTGATCTGCTCGGTCGCCACCGGTGCCTCCCGCCTGGCCGGTGCCTCCCGCCTGGCAGTCCTCCTGACCTGTTTTCTGGGCTCTTGGACCATCAGCCTCCGGGCCGCCCCCCTGACCTGCCCGGGTTTGGACTGTTGTGCCGTTAGCCTCCGGGCCGGCCCCCCTGAACTTTTTTGAGACTATTGCCTGGGCCTCTGCGCCTTTCGTGAGCTCTTTTGTTTGTTTGCTTTTGGACTATGCCTGGGCCTTGGTGCTGTTGTTTTGGACTTTGTTCCTGTGTTTTGTTCTGTTGCTTTCCAGGCTCCGTTGTTTGTTCTTTTTTTTTTGTTTCTGGCTCCTTGTTTGGTTTGTTTCGAGCCCTCCATCCTGTTTCCCCCGCCGCCCACCCTGGTTGGGTTGTTTTTGTTTTGTTTTGATGTTT